>NW_026694771.1:2420374-3630562 GCF_021218885.2 Marmota monax
TGGAGACCTTCTCATCTCCCTTTCATTACTGATCCTTCTCATTCTTTAAAAGCTGAACAGTAATTGTCATTTGTCCAGCTTCCACTACGAGTTCACACTGGACCTCGAGTTTCACAAAATCGTGTGGGGTGAGTAAAAGTATCATCCCTATATTTTTGCAAGTAAAGATGTTGAGGTCTATTGAGGTTGTGAAATTTGTTGAAGCCAGGAGCTAAGAAAAGGTAGAGCTGAGATTTGAACTTGACAAACTAATTCACAGCACAGAATTAGAGGTGTTATTGAATGTTCCTCCTCTGTTTCTTAGAACCTTTTATGCCAGCACCTCTCAGAAGCATCTTTCTCCTTCATTTCTAAATCACTCTCCAATTTCCTTAGTGGGGAGTTCTCCCAATTCCTTGTAGAAAGGATCAGCAGTGGATGGCCAGTACCCTCTCCACCTCAGCCATCTCTGGAATGCTAGTTATTGGGTAAAATGAAGTGTCTGGTTACATGATTGGCCAAACATCTTATAGTGGGAAAAGTGAATACAGAACTTACTACGGAAGTCCTTTATTCTGCATGAGTGACATCGCAGAGCACAAACTCCACATCTGTTTCAATCACTGTCCAATCTGCAGCACCAAGAAGACCACACGGTAAACAGGACCCACTAAATCATAAATAAGTGAAAAGGAAACCCCATTTTAATGCTATGACTCTCATCAGAAACTCCGAAGGTAGAATAACTAAGATCTGGGTTGAAAGTTCTGGGAAGGTGTTGTGAGTGAGCTATGCCATTAACATAGACCAAACACATTTGTGTCTTCCTACAATGCCAGGATATATTGAATAACAATAAATTTACAAGTTACACTACTTTGGATAGTGGCCATTCACCAAAAACTGGGAGGTCACCTAATAGTCATATCAAAAATCCTTTTATTCCATTACAATCTTAATTTTTATTATCTATGAACACTAAGGTTCCACATCATACCTTTACACATGGTATATATAGGTCACAGAAAACTAAGATGGAGTAAGGCTGCTGAAGGGTTACAGAATGCTGTGCAATTAGCACAAAGAGTCACTGTAGGTGGTCAGATAAAGAATTTAATGGGCCAGTTATGCAGAGTTGTCAAGGCAGGAGGTTGGAACCCATGGTAGTTTTGCTCCATTTGAGAGTATAGCTTAAGTGTCAGCTCAAGGTGTGAGCCTGGAGTGAGCCATACATCATCATCACAGGCAGGAGAAACCACACTGTTGAAGCCCAAAGGAATAAGAAATCAGAGGCTCATCACTGTGGCGATCTTCCTGGACAAATTTGAACATGATCCTAGATGGGGCAACCCCATCCTTTGCATTGACCTTAGTATGGTACAAACTGTGGTTATGACCCATTGTGTGGTCAAGGAATAGGAATCCATTTACTTCACTATGAATATCCAGACAAATGATAATGGGAGACTGTACATATTAAAGCTGCCTATTTTCCAACAAACCTAGGTATTCATGCTTTTTCTTATGAAACAAATGTTTATTGAGCACCTGCTAGGTACCAGGCACAGTCCTAGGCACTGAGAACACAGCAGTAGGAAAAAAATCTAGCTTTCATAGAGTTTGTTGTATTCTACATGGTGGCTGAGGGCAGGTAGTGGTTCCTAAGCTTCACTGTGAAGTTTGTAGTTCAGGGTCTGCTACTTTGAATTCTACAGAAATCCTGAGCTTGTGAATCAGAAGCTGACATGAAGTGAGTGATGTGTGCAGACAAAGATTGTGCCTGCTTACCTTGGACTTGTGGCAGCACGAGGTGGCATTGACTGGGAAGATCACTTTCATACCTTGCTCCCTCACCTGGGACCAGCCCCACTGGGCCTGGGCCTCACTAACGCAGGAAGTTCCTAGTTCCCCAGGACTTAAGAGGATTCTCCCTTCTGAGAACTCAAACATTTATTTTGGCAATGTCATAGAGAAGCTGGAGGGTCTTTCCTCCCTCGCTCAATGCATGTGCTTGCAAGCTTATTCTGTGGGTTTTTGTGTTCACCCATCCTTAGACATGGACGGGTGGGATTCATGGTCCTCGGAATATCTTTTTCTCTTTTTCTAGAAAACAAATTGATCTACTTCTGTTTGGAGACTGGTACATTTTACCAGTGTCTCAATCTTTCTTTATTTCTTTTAAAATGCAAATATTCAAGGGAGAGTTAAATTACTGAATTCCCAGTGCATGTGTGTGAAATAGTTTCTCAAGTAGGTAGCAAGAGAACCGAGAATAAAATACCAACTGCTAGGGTAGGTAAAAGAGGTGGGGGACTGGGAGAAAGAAAATGAAAGGGAATAAAAATAAACATGCTTTCACACACAGACACACAGAAGCACACAGTCTGGAACCACAAAAGTCCAACTTCTTAGCTACTCTTCCTTGGAACATGCCCAATGTGTGGAAGTTCCACTGCAAGCTATATGAGTAAGTCCTCAAGTTCTGGATTTGGACAAAATAGGTTCTAAGCCCACCTTATTTCTGCATCTTTCTATGATCCATTGCCAGTTCTTGACTTTTTCTGAGTCTTTATTATCCCTATCTGTAAAAAAAAGGGATAATGACAGTTATTTCTTAAGATTGTTCTGAGGATTATATAACATGATGGATGTTGAGTGATTGGCATGGAGCCTAGTACATCACAAACCCAATCCATGTGCCCTGAGCTTCAGGATGTTTTGGGGAGGTCTCCCCATCTTGTAGTAGAAAAGCCAGAGGACCTCAAGTCCCTTTTTGTCACCTCTGTTGTCTTATCCCTTTGGAAAAGATTAGGACCAGGAGACATGGAAGAATAGGTGCTATACCTGTGCTGTTCATGCTGGCCTGCAGATTCTGCAGAGATTTTTTTTCCAAACCAGATGACACAGAGGTGTGTGTTTATCTCACTGCATAGTGACTTTCATCTCTAGCTACTGCTTCTCCAGCCAGCACCCAATTCAGCAGGATGGCTAGTTCCTTTTGGATCTCTATATTGGAAGGAGACATTACAGGATAGCATTGTGTAGCTCTCTTAGTGCCAGCCTCTTGGAGCTGGGAGAGCTGCCACATCAACAATAAATGTAAAGCCCTTCCCCCACCATTGGCAGGCACTCTCTTCTGTTCTTCCTGCTTCCACACAATATACACAATCACATTTCCCCTCTCATTCTGTTTGTAAAACTCATTTTACCTTTTGCTCTCATCCTCAGGCTTCTGCCAGGGAATATTGGAGGGTGAAAGTAGCATTCAGATTCACTTTTATAAACAAAAGCCCAGATTCCCAGGGCAGCTGCCATCTCTCCAGTTTCTATGCCAGCCTCAAACTTTGCCCTTATGCATCCTGGTTCATTGACTGTCGGGCTTCCAGTAAACTCTTGGCAATAAAAAGAACATGGGAGAGAGCCTCCCTGGGCTTCTGAGCAGAAAGAGAGCAGTTGAAGCAATAATACCTCAGGTCATTATCAAGGGCAGCTAATAGATTAATCAGTGCCATTGTAGTAAGCCTTGAATATGAGTTAGAAATTAGTTTGGTTAAATACTCAGGGCTGTAGTGTGTGTGCTCATGCATATGTAAAGACAAGGGATTTGGTGAGCCATCTGAGAACTGCTTCTTTCTCCAAGACTTACTTTCTCCACCCATTTCCACTTGCACTACCAATGTGCTTAATTTTAATTTCATGCTGTCTCAAGCTTCAACCTGAGCATCATTAGTAAGGTAAGGATGGGCTCCTGCCCAGCTATACAGTGTTCATTCATTAATTTGGCATCTCCCATAATAACTGAGAGCTGGCAAGAATGTCTATATGGAGACTGTAGGATCAGGTTGCTCAAGCCTGAAATCTCTCTGGGGCACGCTTACTCTTATGCACAGAATCAATGTAAAACTCAATTTCTTCCCCAATAAAATGTGAATAGCAGGACCTATTTCCAAGGTTTACAGAAGGGTTAACTGAGCTAATTAACATAAAGTGCCAGCACAGTACCTGGCACATAATAAGTACTTAATAAATATAAGATGCCATTAATAATTTTCTACATTTTTACAGCTGTTAATTATTTTCAAAGTACTTTCACACAGGCTCACATGACTCTCCTAACCAACCCATCAGGTGTAAGATGCAAAGCATGTAGTATTGTCCTCATTATTACAATTAGAAAACTGAATTAGTAAAGGATAAAGTGCTACAGCTAGAATTAATGAGAATCCAATTTAGGCTGCTTCACACCTTTTCTGCCACCTATAGTTGCTTTAAGAAATCAGACTAGGGGGCAGGGAATGTAGTTCAGTGGTATATTGCTTTCCTCTCATGCATAAGGCCCTGGGTTCAATCCCAGGGTGGGGTGGGGGGGAACCAGACTAGGAGAAGTTCACTATTCAACTAAAAAACATTAGGAGATCTGAGTAGAACCCATGAACCCACCTAAGACAGTGTTTGCACTTGTGGTACTGGAGGGCTAATAACCTGTGGTCTTCAGCTCTCCTGAAACAATGAGGCTTGATCCACAGATATGCAGTAAGGAGAGATGGCCAAGAGCTCATCAGTCCTCACCTCTCCCTCTCACATGACCCTCAGAACAGATGAGCTGTGTGACAGCTACTTCTGAGAATGTATTATCTTCTGGTATGGCTTGAATCTGGAATGTCCCCCCAAAGCAGAAAAATCCAGAGATGGGGCTTTTGGAAAGAAATTAGATCATAAGGATCTAGCCTCATGGGTGGATGAATCTGTTTAATGGATTGATACGTTGAGTGGTCCCAGAGACACACACCATAATCACAGGTTAGTGTGAAGAACTAAAAGAGACCTCTTCTTGCGTATACCAGCATTAGTCTTTCAAGATCTTGCTTGAAAGTGAGTGTGCCCCTGAGACATGTACCAAAGAGAGCGAGAAGGACCCTTGCCTGGGGTAACAGATAATGGTCCAGCAAATGTGAGGGCAGGGATTACACATACAGACACACACACTGCTGCCCTCCATCAGTGTTCCCTTTCTGCACAGTCACCAGGTAGCCACAAAATCCTCTGGAACACAGAGTCTTAAGCAGCCAGAATAAATGAACAGGAACCAAGATGTCAGATGAAATCTATTTGCTCTCTCTGATGTAGGGAGCACATTTACAGAGAGAGGCAATTACATCAATGACATTCTTTCCTCTCCCCATGCTTTTTAGATTGGAATTTGAAAGAAAAACATTTTGCATCTTTTATGCAAATCTGGTAACTTTAACTTAGTTAAAGATTGTGTCTTTATAAGGTTTCCTTGACTATGATCATAAGTAACTGAGGGTCCAGGTCATTGTATATGCTACAGCCAACTTTGCCATTCCTTTAAAATTAAACTTTATCATGAGATCAGAGTTGAATAGTCAACCCATATACAAAATTGATAGGCTATTTGGGAAAATATAAACAGGCAAATGTTAAAGAAATCCAAATATGTATTATTATATTATAGCAATATATAACTTTTAATTGTTATAAATGCATGTTTAATTTAATTCTGATTCTAGCATGGGATATCTGTCAAACAACCATCCAGAAATTTTTCTAATGGACAAAAACATCTCAAGATTTATACTCAGTTTCTGGTTTTCTGTATTGGCTTGTCATCAAAGGCCCTCATGGGAAACCTTAATCCTTCTGCTTAGAACATGTACCATCTGATAGTCCAGTTGTTCTGCTTACTCTTTAAATTTTTTACATTTCAAAATGGTTAATTTCTTTTTTTGTTGTTTAAAATTAAAAAAAAATTGTAGTTGTAGATGGACAGAATGCCTTTATTTTATTTGCTTATTTTTTATGTGGCGCTGAGGATCCAACCCAGTGCCTCACACGTGCAAGGCAAGTGCACTTCCACTGAGTTACAGCCCTAGCCCTTTTCTCTTTTTTTCCTTCATTATTCCTCTCTTTCTCTTTCTTTCTTCCTTGCCTTCTTCCCCCCCTTTATATACATATTGTTCATGATTCCAAAAGCAGACTTACAAGATTTCAAAGTCCTATGTGAAAACCTATTTTCCAATAGATTTATTTTTACCAAACAACTTTCTTTTACACAAGAATGTCTTTCAAAACGTAGGGCTGAACACCGACATACAAATTAAATTTTTTATTAATTACATTTGGTGGGGGGGGGTCGATACGGGAACTGAACTCAGGGGCACTCAACCACTGAGCCCCATCCCCAGTCCTTTTATGTATTTTATTTAGAGACAGGGTCTCTCTAACTTGCTTAGTACCTGGCTTTTGCTGAGACTGGCTTTGAACTCGCCATCTTCCTGCCTCAGCCTCCCGAGCTGCTGGGATTATTTATATCCCTGTGCCACCACATCCAGCGATTAATTACATTTTTACTTCAAATTTCCAGCTGGTCTTCTATCAAAAGCCCATGACAAAAAATGCTTTTTAAAAAAACAAACAGAACATAAAAAGAAGTAAAATTTCCCCCAACTTATTATTTTGAAATGACTTTAAGGTTGGAGAAAATATTTCAGAAAAATAAAAGTAACTTTTATATTCTCTTACTACAAATTTATCAGTTAAGCTTTGCCACATTTGCTTTATATCTTTTTCCATACAATTGGTACCATTTTCCTAAACCATTTGAAAAAAAAAAGTTTAGAAATCATGTTCCTCTACTCCTCAATATCTCAATATTTGCTAAAAACAAGGACATACTCTTACAAAAGCATAGTACAATTATTTAATTGGAGAAATGGGATATTTATTCAGTACCATTATCTGTTACAGGGTTCATTATCAAAATTTGCCACTTATTAACAATAGTGTCCATTTATAACAATCCCTCCTGGTCCCACCATGTCCAATTCAGAATTCAGTCCAGGATAACACACTTTATTTAGTTGAAATGTGCTTTTAGTTTTCTTTAATCTGGAATAGTTTTTCAGTCTTTCATCATCTTTTATGATATCAACATGTTTAGAACACAGGTCAATTGTTTGGAGTTAATCTGATATTTCCCCCGGTTTTCAGGCAGGTTGTGCATTTCCAGCAGATGTAGTGGGTAAGAAATGTCTTATTTTTCCATGTGCATAACATCAGGAAGCACAAGACATCCGGCTGTCCCATTGTTGATGATGTTAATTTTGGTCACTGGGTTGAGACAGCATGTGTCAGATTTTTTCATTATGAAGTTACCATTTATTCCTGTCAGACTCTGTGGATAGAAATTTTCTCATCAAACTTTCACCAATCATTAGTCTTACCTGATTACTATGGATGACTGCATAATGGTGATTTTTAAATTCTATCATTCTTTGTACCTTTATGATATAACCATCTACTGTTTTCTATTATTTTGTATTTATGTCTTTCCTTATCATCAATATAAACTCATCCATTCTTATTTTATTCAATTGATTATAATGAATCATCATAATATTTCAGGCACTAAATGTCACATATTTTACCAAAGAGAGCCCTTTCCAGTTGGCCATTTTATTCTTTTGATAGTTTCTCATTATTTTTTCAATCGCTTTCTTTTATATTCTCTTAAATTCTTAGTTTAAAGCCCAGCAAGGTGTTTTAACTCCATCTTGTATTTTCTCTGACCACCTCTATAATAATCCCTGGTCAATTTTAATGGGGAATAGTACTTAGAAACTCAAATTTAGATACACAATTTGATTTTTAAAAATGTATTTTAAGTGATATTCAGTGTTTTTTTTTTTTGTCATGGTTAAGTGCTAGTTGGGCAAATCTAACAGTTTAAACAGTGAGCCACCTATATAGATAGACCTAGTCTTATAAATCTTAACAAAAATGTAAAATACTACAGCATTTCTTCTATTTTAAGACCATAAGATATACTCTAGTTTTAATAATGGCTTCTTGTAGGTAGAAGGAGGGTAAAGATTCAACATTAAATGCTCACATTGATTAGAAGGCATCCACTAATTTAAAAAACATCAAAATGCAGGAAATTTGCATCTTAAAATCAAGAAGATAAGCAATTTCTCTCAAAGAAGATCCTATCACTATGGCTTCATGCAGAATCATTCAAATGATTTAAGGAAAACATTGAATAATATAAACATATTTGTCATTATCCATAACTATACATCCTTTTATTTTCAGTAAGTTGTAATAAAACTTTAAGGGGCAGATTGAATGGAGTCTTTTTTTTTTTTTCTTTTTGTCTGTAGTTCTGGAGATTGAACCCAAGGTCTTGCAGATGCAAGGCAAGAGTTCTACTACTGAGATACACTCCTAGAGCCTATTTTACTTTTTACAAATACATAATAGATGAGAAGAAATCACAGCCAGATCTTCTATTTCTCACTGACTAAGGTTAGAGAATATGTGTTACCACTATAAATATGTTGATCTCTCCCATATTTTCTCATGTGCCTAAGTTTTAATAGGTCTATCATACAATTTCTAGGAATCAGAAAAATAAATGATTTTTTCTCTTTTTGTGTGGGTACTGCGGATTAAATCTAGGGGTGCTTTCACACTAAATCACACCCCCAGTCTTTTTTAATTTTTTATTTTGCGAAAAGTCTGACTAAGTTCCTGGGGGGGGGGGGGTCTCACTAAGTTGTTGAGGCTGGTCTCGAAATTGTGATGCTCCTGCCTGAGCCTCCTGAGTTATTGGGATTATAGGCATGCACCACCATGCCAGGCTAGACAACTTAATAATTTTAACAGCAAGAATATTTTACATATGGTTATGACTTTGTAGTTAACAAACACTTTGCAAAGGCACTCTTATAATGGGTAGCATAGTGTTTTAACTAATTAAAAATCCGTCCTAGGGATCTGATTGCCTGGGACAAGTCCTGTCTCTGCTGTTTATTAGATTTTTACTCACTTGACTTCTCTAGGCCTTAGTTTTCCCACTTGTCAGTGCAAAATAATATCCCAAAGGAAGACCTACCCCAAAAAGTCATTGTGAAGATGAAATGTGAGAATTAAGGGAAAAATGCATAGACTGGTGCCTGGTACTCAGTAAACTCTTTGATCAATGGTAGCTAATAAAAAGTAGTTCAAGATGCAGCTAAGCATCATTCCAGTATCTCAAATGAATATTTTTCTTTGTACATCTTCATAAGATAATTTAGTACTTTTTATTTATTTTTTCCTATGTAAGAATCTCTTATGTGTCAGGAATATGAATTAGGAAGATGCACCACAGTGATCAAGTGCACCTGCTCATAGTATCTGTTTTCTATCTCCCATTTTACTGGCAACCAGCACATTTGCCAAATCCATTATCTGTCTTCTCAACTACTATACTCCCATCTACAGAAAAACCATGACTTCTAGGACCCATTCATTGGTCAGAAATCTGAACAGACATTTTTGAGCCCAGATAGAGAAAAGTAGAGAAGGACACAAACTCAGCAAATTTGGATTGCCATGTCTCACTGAGTTTTTTCTGCACTCAGATGATTCTCTCTGTGTCCTAATGCCACTAGTGCAGAGGTACTTATGCTGAGACAACACAATAGAGATGTCAGCATTTTAACAAAAACAACAACAACAAAAAAGACACCTTTGATCCTGGGTGATAAGAGCCTCATCATTTCCCTTTGCATTCTTAATTGGCTTTTCTATCTAGAGAGATTTGCTCCTTTATTTGGCAGTGGTTGGCTGGGATCTGTGTGGTTTCTGCAAGACCAGGTCAGATTGTTTGCTTCTTAAAGAAATTCTGGGGACTTCCTACTGCTTTCTAGGGTTTCTTTCACGCTCTTCAAGGCTTTAGAGAACTGATGTCAAAGATGATCCATTAGTGTGCAGAAGAAGGAAGCTGGGACTCTATAATTTATTTCAAAGCAATTACATCACTCACTTTGGCACATCTCCCAGAATGTCATTGTGCAGTGGTGGATGAAGCAAAGGTGTGATCAGACTGTCACAGGTCCCCTGCCATTTATACACCACTTGTCCTATAAAGTTTTAGCAGCTACAGGTCTAACTCTTGGGAGAATCTCCTAAATTCCTCCTGTTAAATTGGTTTGTCCAAAAGTTCTACCTGAGCTGAAAAAGAAAGGAATTGTTTGGAAAATATTATAGCATATGGCAACATGTGGGATAACAGCGTGGAACATAGTTCACTCCCGGTTACACTACAGTGTGGCTTAAACAAATAACATTAGAACAAAAAACAAAAACATAATTACATGATCATCACAAAAAGCAATTTGTAACAATTAACTCTTCAGGGAGGCCTCTTCCCATCTTGCCCTGAGCAAACCTCAGGTGTTTATTCCAAAGGACCAAATCCACAAATTGTAAAAGTCTTTAAAAACTGCCTGGAGCTTTGCATTTTAGTGTTCAGACAATTCTGCTCAATTAAGATCCTCCCCTAACACACACACACACACACACACACACCTGACCCTCAGAACCCTGAGCCCTACCACCCAAAGTGCATAAGGCTCAGAAGTGTCTCAAGTTCCTACTTTCTCTCTTGCTCTGGACAGGGAATTAATGCTTTTTAAAAACTGGGTGTTTGCCTCATTCCTTCCAGCTACCAGTTTACTGACTATGGTCTTTAGTTTGACCCTTTGACTTGGGGGTTTTCATGGTAATTCCTGGTATGAGGTTTCCTTGCTCGAGTTCAGTGGCTTACCGAAGATCTAATTCAGCAGACTGTCTATTGTGGCTCCTTAATTAGTTCCCTAGAGGCTTTTCTTGAAAGTCCTTCTGGATCATTTTGAAAGGGGTATTTCCTGTATATAAAGCTTCTCCCATCAGGAGGTATAGCTTAAAGTTTGCCTATCCATCCCATCAATAGCTTAACAAAGCCTCTGATTATGAAAACATGCTAGGAGAAGGATTAAGGATGGAATAATTTCCCTCTTTATGCTTTTGTTTACTCAACTGATGTTACTTGACTACGTATTGTATTTAATACACAGAGAGGGCTACAGTGATGGATGCATTTCCATTCCCATCTTAGAGGACTTAACAGTCTCAGGCAATGGTTCTTACACTTCATTGTGCATAAAAATCACCTGGGGAGCTTATTAAAAACCAGATACAAATGTTCTGTAACTGAGATTACGATTCCATCTGTGTAAAATGGATCCTGAGAATCTGTATTCTTGATACCTCAGAAAACTGATATGAGAGACCCTGTGGATACTTTAAGAAACATTTATATAAGAGAGAAACTTCAAGTTTATGTCATTCCCTCTTAGGTACACAGTTGTGGAAACCAATAGAAAAACATGGTCTATATGTTGGCTTATTCTAAATACAATGTGGAATTTATGTTGTACCTTATTGTTTAGTTTTATCAAGCTAAATTTTATCAAATTGCTTTATTTTCCTTGAGCTCTCTGGCCTTTGTCAGAGGGGATCAGCATGTGTGTCTATTTTAGGGACACAGAAGTTGAAAACTACCACTTGATCTGCCACACATTAAACATCAAGCCATTGCAAGTTCAGGTTTCTAACAAGACTCACTACCTTTGCAGCATAACAAGACAAGATTCTTCACATTCAGATAATGTATTGATGTCCCCAAGCTCCTGTGTGCATTGATTATCCAACAGGCATAAATAAGAAACAGATTGACTTCCTTAGGATCACTAAGCCATGAAAGGGACCCAGGAATCTGAAGCTTTTGGGTTTCCAGGTGGGGATGCTTCTTTCAACCACAGCAACCAGGAGGTATATGCAGAATGTACAGAAGAGGATGAGGCGAGTCTTCCCACCTGCCTATCTCACCACCATTGCAGTGTTCAATTTCAGCATATTCAAATTCGTGATCTTGTCTGTTCTTCTCCTCTGAAATCCTACCCCCAAATATTTTCTTGTTTCCATTTCCCCTTGCAAAAACACTCAGGGCACAATTCCATCTGTTTATTTGGAGTAGCATTTGTCTTTTTTCCATCTGTAGTTGTCTAAGTCCATTCATTTCCAGTTTGAAGCCTGCAGATTCTGTTATCTAAATTATGCTGGTGTTGATAGGTCCTCTCAGGAGTACAGAAAATTACAGGTAAGACAAATACACATATAGTAAATGGATCTTAGGTGTCTATATATAGGTGATTTGCATTTTGAAAATCTGAAAAGAAAATACATCATCAATCCTTTCCTTTCAACCCCACCTACCACCTTCTACTTCCAGTATTATATGATGTTTATATCAGAACAATTTCTAATGCAAACTGTAAGTACTTATTTGCTGGCTATCCTCCAATTCAGGGAAATGCTTTGTAGACAGATATGTCAAACTCATGTCAGGCATCCTAAAATGGAAGGAAGGCTTTAAAAAAAATCCATAAGTATCCTACTCTATATAATCTCAAATTTCAAAACTGGTTCATAGTAAAACCATGAGGAGCGCTAATATTCTCCTGGGTTCCAGCTCCTCTTCTTTAAGTGCTATAAATACTTTATTATTAACAATTCCTTTGGTCTAATGCAAGATTCAGTATCCTCAATTCTGAAGAAAATATAGATGCTTATTTTTTTTTTTTCTCTGAGGAGCATTAGAAAGCTCTTGGTGCAGTGAAACAAGTGAGATTTTGGAATCTATAGACATTGACTCGAACCCTGCTCTTCTCCTTATTAGCTCTTGACCTTGGGCCAATTGTATGACCTCTCTTAACTTCAGTTTCTTCAGCTCTAAAGTAAAGTTAATAATAGTGCCTCCTTTAAAAGGGGTGTTGTAAAGATCACATAAAAAGAGGCACACAAATGCTTAGCATAGCATAGAACCGTAGTAAGTATTCAGTAAAAGTTAAACTTTACTATTACTTATTAGTCTTGGGAACACTTATATTTCCATTGGTATTAGAACTTTAAGAAAAATAAAGGACAGTCCTCAACAAGAATATCAGCAAGCAAACACACAAGAATTTATGGGGTGCTCAATAAATGTTCTAGCCTGAAAGAATTCTGCTGGCTTTTTATAGTCTGGCTGCTGGATATCTCGGGAAGTCCTGGTTTTCTTCACATTTATTCATTCTGTATAACTATACTTTGCGCATATTCTATAAATTACATCTCAATAAATTAAACAATGCACAACTGTACTGTGTACTCTCCTATAAGCAGTGCACTGAGATAGATCAAGATAAATCAAGCATGGCTCCTGCCCCCAGAATGTGAACATTAGCTAATCAGAACTTAGTTCATGTCCTGACTCACCGTCTCCCACATTCCTAAAGCAGATTTCATCCCTCAAAGTAGAATGGGCCTAAATGAATCATTGTTGAGAATGGAACAAGAGGTCTCCCTCTGTGAATCACCTGACAGACCTTCAAGGTATGTGGGACCCATGAGAGGTCTTTTCCATTCCACATGCCTTCCTCACCCAGCCTGGTGGCAGGCTGACCTTGGTCCTATCAAGAGTCTGTTTAGAAGGAATTGGGAAATGGTTACTTTGGGAATGGTAAGGATCATAGCAAAGACCAGAATTTTATAATACAACTACTACATTTGTACTAACAATTTGGAGAAATGGCATAAAAAGTGGAGAAAGGAAATTCCCTGCCACTTTGGATTTGAAACTTTACATGATGTAAATTCTCAGTTGCTACAAGAATGGGCAAATATCCCTTGTCAGGGCAAAGCTATTTCTTTCATCCCCCACTCCACAGACTTAGGTGCAGAAGCATCATTAGAAGTTTTCCATTATTCTCCTTTTATTTTTTTAAGAAGAAAGAAAAAGTGGTAATTTCCAGGGCAATATCAAATGAAATATAGTTTAAAACAACTAGAGTAGCAAAAATTAGTTGTAAACCAAATATTATTCTGACTCCATTAAATTGAAACTTAAAAATAGACTCTTAAGGATGATGATTCTTTGGCTAAAATAGCAAGGGTAGCTGTGAATCCTGAACTGGGGGATTAGTTAAGAAGCATGGATCTCATTCAGGCTACCACTGGTCTCTGTGCCCTTGAATAAGTTGCACATACCTCTCCATGGTAAAGAAAACTATATGATCTGTAAGACCTCTGCCATCTTGGACACACCATCTGCCTTTGAACTATAAGAATGTAACATCACATTGGACCTATTTGGATTAGTGGATGAATTTTCTTTCTATATCTCATCCTGGTTATCAACATGCAGTTATTACAGATTGTCGGGCACATACTTTTAACTCTAGATATTGCCTTTTCAAACCTTAAGCCTAAATAATTCCTAAGACTGACACTATATTTCTTCTAGCCAACTATTTTGTTTGGTGGCTTACAAATCCATTTCACATTCAACATTTTATTTAAATTATCATCATCACTCTGTGAGGTATTATTTTTTTCCAATTATTGATTAGGAAAAAAATGAGCTCAAAGAAATGGAATACTTTCTATTTCACTCAAGAGAATATTTTCACTTGGACTCAGAAAAATATTTTGACTTTCACGTTACTTCTTTTGTGCTGTCTTTGAGGTCCTGGTTAATGTGGAAAGAGGTATAACTCTTTTATTTAAAAAAAAAAGTTGAAAAGTTGAAATATTTCTATTATATGTAACCTGAAGCCCTACCTACTTTTAATGGCACTAATTAGCTGCCACTGGTCCATGTGAGACACTGACCAAAAAAGAGCTAGAGCCATGGCTTCAATAACACCACCAAGTCAGATGTAGCATCCTCTTTCTTCATCTTATCAGTACACCAACATCATTTATGTATTACCCAATCCCAAAACCCCAGTCATTTTTTACTTTTTTCATTGTTATCTCCAATATCTTAGAGGTCATAGATCTTGTACTTTTTTCCTTAGAAATATCTTAAATCCATCTCCCCCACCTATACCAATTCCAAATTACCAGGGTCAGCTCAAAATCATCCAGTCCCCCTGACTCAAGCTTTACTGGTACTAATCCATTTAAAACATACCAGCAATTATTATTATTTTTTTTTTAGAATCAGACTTTTTAACTATGAGACTTGTCTTCTTAAGAAACTTTAGCCTACACCCACCAGTCCTTTTGACATTTTCCCAAAATTAGACTCTATGTTATGGCTTTAATATCCTTTTCCAACCAGCTTCCAACTTCAGTCTTTATTTCTTCTTTCTCCCAACTTTTACCTTACACTTAAAGTGTAAGAAGAAAGAAAAAGTGGTAATTTCCAGGGCAAGAGCAAATGAAATATAGTTTAAAACAGCTAGAGTAGCAAAAATTAGTTGTAAACCAAATATTATTCTGACTCCATTAAATTGAAATTTAAAAATAGACTCTTAAGAATGATGATTCTTTGGCTAAAATGAAATGTCTCCACTTTATCCCAGGAGAGAAGATCTAGAAAGAGAAGAAATGAAACAGTCTAATTCTAGAAACATCAATATTTAAAGGTTGATTGAAAGAAGACGAATCAGCCAGTGGAACTGAGAAGAACTTGAGGTAAAAGGTACTGGATTAGTTAAGCAATGATGTGCAGCAACATTTTTCTTTCTGCCCTTTTTTTTCCCCCAGGGACTTTTTTTCTTTTTAAGATCTGAGCATAGCTGAAACATTTTTGGAAGTATAAAGGGGTTATAGAGGGTACAAAGGAATAGAGAACAGGAGGCCAGGCAAAGGGAAGGGCTGAACTGATTGGAAATGGGTGCTTTGGAACAGACAGCTCTGTAGATCTCACTTTAATACCAGGGTCTGTTTGTGATCTGATTAATAAGATTCTCATACATAAATTATCCTCAACTGGTGATTCATTTGTTCAGCAAGGATTTCCTGAATGCTTAGTAGAAGAATAAGAAGTTCAGTTAAGTAAGGGTGACCCAGGAATTAATAAGAAAAAAAAAGAGGGCGGGGGCAGGGAATCTTAAAGAAAAAGAAGAAAAAATTTAAATATGACAGTCCTGGTATTCAAGAAGCCCATGACCCAGTGTTTGGGGCTAACAAGTAAACAGAACAAGGAAAAGGCAGGGTACTGGGGGTAGATAGAACCCTGAGGAATCTAGGAAGTTTTCGTTACATGGAAGATGATGTGGGGGTGATTTGGGAAGCTTTAGCCTCAACTAAACTCTTGGACTTTGAAAGACTTTGGCATATAGTAAGTATTAGGCTCCATTAGTGTGACAGTGTGAGATTACAATAACCTAAGTACCCCAATTGTAATGGTTCTGTCACACTTGCCTGTGTGATAGGATTTCTTCCACTTACCTTATTGACCTGGTCCTCTCCTGCCCTGGAGACCAGCATGGTGGTATCCAACCAGGCTCCTTTGTCAGTCTGGGCCTCTTTCTCTTCCCCCAGTTCTTAGTGCTCTGGACTTACTAATCTCATCATATGGTTTATTACATATCTGCAGATATCCTGCTGTGATTTGAGACTCTAATCTCTCTAGTAAATTCTGGAACATTCCAGTAGCCTTGGGGTGGGGCAGAGACTGTTCCCTGAGTAATAATCTACTGAAATCACAGAAGACAACTTCTCTTCACCCTTCATGGCACAGTTGAGCACGGGCTATGTTGTTAATAGAACTTTACTGAAGTTCCTTGTTAGCAGAAGAGTCTTGCAGACCACCAAGTAACACAGCTGTATCTGGATGTGAATACTCTTAGAGCTAAGGTCCAATCAGGGCACATTTCCAGGTTCACTGGATTGGTACCTAGTGAGCTACACAGCTTCCTGGCTGCTTCTAAGCCTTTCTCTGAAGTGGGGACTATAACCTTATAACCTTATAAACTGACATGTGTCCAAGTAATCCTAAAAACTCTAGAATTGTGATTACAACACCCAAGGTCCTTTGTGAACTATAATAATAAAAGCCACAACGAATCCAAGAAGGGAAGAAGTTCTACTTGGTGAAGGAATAGATGTCCTACTTTCCCAGATCCCATTGTATCTCTAGAGGTCAGCAGCCTGCCGGAATGAGTACAATGAAATAACAACTTTTTTATTAGACAACTATCCCATCCTACCCATTGACGTGACCCTGTTCTCAGATTCCAAGTCGCAGAATTTCAGAAAAGATAATAATGAAATAATAGTAAATGTTTTATTGTGCCAATTTAGAGGTAGTGTTATGAGCACCTACATTAATTCATCTAATTGTTAAAAATATCTCATGAAGTGAATGCAGCACAGAGTAAAGAAGCAACTTGTCCAAAATCACATAGCTATTAAGTGACAGGGTTGATACTTTAACCCAGGAAGTCTGGTTCCAGAGCCCACACTGTTATCTACTATATCATACCAGCTTACATCCAGGAGAACTATATTTCCCAAACCCTGAATCATTCACTTTTTAAAAATTCTGATTTAATTTATATTCCTTATAACCAACGCATTTAAAATGTGCAGTTCAGGCTGGGCGTGGTGGCACATGCCTGTAATCCCAGCAGCTCTGGAGGTTGAGGCAGGCTTGAGTTCAAGGTCAGCCTCAGCAATTTAGCAAGGATCTAACCAACTCAGGAAGATCCTGTCTCTAAATAAAATATAAAAAGAGTTGGAGATGTTGCTCAGTGGTTAAGCACCCCTGGGTTCTATTCCTGTACTACTACTACTAATAATAATAATTTAATTAATTAAAAATACAATGTGCAGTTCAAGGTTTTCAGTATATTTTGAAAGTTGCCTATAAATAACCTTATATTAATTAGCAGTTGTTTCCCACCCTGGTATATTCCCTGGTTATGACCACTTCTTCTTTATAGATTTTTCTATTCTGAACCTTTCATATAAATGGAAACAAATAATCCATAGTCCTCTGTGACTATCTTAACTCATTAGCATAATACCTTCAAGGTTCACTCATATTTATCAGAACTTTATTTTTCATTGCCAAATTACACTCCACTCTATGGCTATACTATATGGTTCTAGGCATTCACCAGCTGATGGACATCTGGATTGTTTTCACTTTGGGGTATTATGAATGTTCATGTACAAGATTTTGTGTGGCCATGTTTTCTTATTCTTTTCTGGGATTGAACTCAGGGGCATTTAACCACTGAACCAAAACCCTAGCCCCATTTTTTAGTTTTCATTTTGAGACAGGGTCTCACTAAGTTGCTGAGGCTGGCTTTGAACTTGCAGTCCTCCTGCCTCAGCTTCCGAAGTCACTGGGATTACAGATGTGTACCACTACGCCCGGCTTATATTTTTTCACTTCTCTTGGGCATATAGCTAATAGAAGTTTTAAATTATTTAAAATACAGGTCATTACAAGCACAGCCTTGAAGGGATTTCCACTGATTTTCTTTAGTTATTTACCTCTTTGAAATGTTTTTACTGTGAGAAATGAAAATCCAGTCAGTAGTTCTTACCAATTGGAGGACTCAGTTCAATGATCTGGAGATCCAAGGACACACACACACACACACACACACACTTTCAAAGACACATACTCACATGTTTGCATGCATAAAATTTTACCAGTATTATAAGGAAGAATACACAGTACAGGCACAAATCCCTATAGAGAAATATATATATATATACATATATATCTCCAATCCCCACCCCTGCCCTGCCCCAGAGCAGCCCTTTGAAGGAAGATTTCTCTGGCTCAGAATCACATTACAATTCACCCCTTGGTTTCTAACTGAGAAGCATCTGCATTTAGATGAATGCTTTCTTGGCAGCATTTATTTTTTAAAAGAACACTGGGTAGATACTTGCTTAGCATTTCTGTAACTGCAGAGTTATTTTGGTGGTTTTTTGTTGACCAAGGGACAAATATTTCCTAAAAGAGCAAGTCTCCCTTTCTCGTATATCAGAAAACCACTTCAGCTCTTTCAAGGTTTGGGGAAGAAAAAAAAGGTCATTTAATAATTTATTCTCTATATAAGTTTGTTTCTTCTAAAGAGAATGCCTCTTTAGATTTACATTTTACTTTCAGCTAAAATAGTCTTTAGGTAATTTAAAATTCAACTGATTTTTTTTTCAGCTTGAACATATTGTAAAAATGCCAAAACAAACAAATTTTGCTGAATGGGTTTAAAGTCAAATGCAGTGCCCCAAAGGACTAAAACACTCTAACAAAGTATCAAAGAGTTGACACATATGAAAACATAACAAATATCTCACTTGTGATTTAACCATTCCTGGCTCCCCAAACTGAACACTGTCCAACATTTTTGCCCCACTCTTTCTCCACTCACTGAAGTCTCAGTAGTTTTGCCTTGGAGAAGATGCCTGTCCTTTATTTTTTTCCTCTTCCTCCATGGAATCCCTTCCACACAAGGCCTGCTTATCCATCCACTTAAAAGTGCAAAGCCAACTCTGCTACAATGGAAGGAAAGTGGAAGTGCGAGGACTATGTATAGAGGTAGACCTTGAAAAAGGTGAGCCTGTTCCTCTTGTGTCAACAGGCTTTGTTCTCGGTGCTTCCCATAGTACCTGGCTCACTCCTTTAACCTCTCTTTGTCCTTGTGTTTCTCAGGCACTGTTATTACCTGAGACACCAGTGCCCCTGCAACCATAAGTCAATGTTACTGTCCTCAGAGCCACCTGAGCATGGCCCACATTTCTAGTTATCAAGCATCCCTTCCCCAGGGAATGTCCTTAGGATTAAAAAAATACAAGTTTGAAAATTTTTTGAAATAGCCAAATAGAACCTTAAGATATTTTGCCTAGAGGTAGAAAACTTCTTGGATTATCGTCATCATCATCATCACTGTCAACATCATCATAATACAACAAAACTCCTTCCACAGCAATGACTTCTAGAGACTGGTGGCCCTTTTAGACATGAGTCCTAAAGCCACAGCCTTGTATATGATTAGATGGATGCTCTTTGATCTTGGTGATTCATCTCTTTTATCTCATCAAATAGGCTTTGGGTGCATCTGTCTTAAACCACTACCTCTTCTTTTCTTCTCTCCAGTTAGGTGACTGACTTCCCTCCTCTAACCTCAAGGCCTGAGCGGTTCTTACTACTTTTCCAGTAAAAGTATCTAAGAAATTGCTGTGTAGGACAGAGCTCTGCTGCAGAACCAAGAGATCAGCAGTTCCCTGGTTGCTGTTGCTCCTGTCTACTTGGCTTCTTCCCCTCCTTCTTAGGCTGTCCCCTCTTGGGTTCTCACACCTGCCTGCCTACCTGGGTTTCTGGTAAGGATCCATTTATGTCACAAGCCGTCCTTAGGCTCTGACCTTCCTTTCTGGTGTTGAGTCGTTTCCCACCATGGCCACCATTCCTGTTGCCTTGCAGACCTGTTCCTACTCTATCAGTGTATTGATCAGTGTGGGCCTCTCCTTGCTCTCCTGATTCAGGTACCCCACTTCATCCACAGGCTCTGCTGCTGCTGAGGGGTCAGCAGGACCTGGAACATTTACTCCTATGGCATCAAGTTTCTAGCCTCTGCTCTGCATCAAAAGATTCTTGGCCAACATGGGTTTAATTCTATCCCCTTTTCTATTCCCATTTAATTTCAACAAAATCCATATAGGTTACTAGAGAGAAAGAGATAGAGAGAGATGTAGAGAGAGAGGAAGGAAAATACAGAAAGCAGGAAGAATATTGCAGGCCACATTTTAAAATGATGATTTGAAAATTGTCAGTGAATCTGGGTAAAAAGCCATCATTTGATTAAAAAGATAGAGCTACTCTAAATCTAGCATAACTTAAACTCACTAAATTAAGTAAATTTACATATTATTTTTAAAAGGGAAATATTCAAAGGAGGGTGGAAGAAAAGTAATTTAAATCTATCATTGCCTAACATTTTAATATAAAAAATTGAAATTTGAAGGCTTTAACAAGCCCAGTTTTACATATGAGGTGGTATCAGAAATACTATCAGATGTAAAATTGGAAATGAGGCATTCACTCAACTTACTCAACATAGGTGCTTGAACTGAAAGTTAAACTAATTAATTTGGGTTTCAAAATTAGATTCAATTATGTTGACTGTCACAAAATATAATAGCTAAGTTTCCATTATGTGCCAAGAATGGTGTTGAAAGCTTTAGATACATTTCTCAATTTAATCCTAAGAAGAACCTTTCTAGGTAGATATTATTAGTCCATTTTAGTGGTAGAAATGCTGAGGCCTAGATAGATTAACTAGTTCCCTCAAGGTCACTTACCTGTTAAAATTTGGATTACTGATTCCAACCTAGGCTACCTGACTCCAAAATCAGCACAATCAACCAACAAGTTCATCTGTGAGAGAATTTACAT
Organism: Marmota monax; assembly: GCF_021218885.2. Classification (NCBI taxonomy): domain Eukaryota; kingdom Metazoa; phylum Chordata; class Mammalia; order Rodentia; family Sciuridae; genus Marmota; species Marmota monax. Next base: position 2,441,430 of record NW_026694771.1, read on the forward strand.
TGTCCCTTTTATTCTCCGTATTTCTGCACTATGTTCTTGAAGGAAAACTACCATTTTGATTCATTTGAGCTGTGTTGCTTATGTCAGTGGAGGAATCAAAGGTTAGGTCAGTGAATGCATTCTTAAAAATAATATTGTATAAAAATGTATTTTCACATGATATTTATTCCTCAGTACCTGAACAGACTACCAGCAATGGAAGAATTAAATACAAGTTAACAGTACATTTTTCTGGTCTTCATAAGGAGTTCAACAGCCAGAACATTCATGAGCCATAATATGGACAATGTGAAATTCATAATTTTTTATAATACAACTTAGGATGTTTTATGATAGCTATTACATATTTACTGTACATATTTAGTGTATTTTTCTTCAGCTGAATTGTCCATAATAGACACTCTCCTTTGAAAGCTTATGACCCCCATTCCTGACCGTCTGACTTCTTCATCTTTCTTTTTCCAGTTTCTCCTTTGAATAATTGGACCCATTTATCTCTCAGACACCACCTCCTCCCCTCACTATGTTTTCTCAGCAATCTTTTCCCATGCATGCCCTTCAGATTAAACACTATCATTTTCTTTTGCCCTAAATTTATTATCAACATATATTCTGCACACAGATTAAATAACTTTAAAAAAGAAATCAATTCCATTCTAAAATATACTTTTCCAATAAGTCCAACTGTAATTTTTTTCCTTGTTTAATTCTGACCCCCCTCCTTACCTATGGCACTAATATCTTTATGGTTTTTTTGTCCAAATCTCCCTCTGCTTATCATGTTTACATAAAGGCTTTTCTCACAGTGCTTGGGTGCTTGAGTATCTAAGTCCTCCCTTCTTTGGCAGTAGGTCCATCTGTATCTCAGCTGCCTTGTTCATCTGCATCATCAACAGCCATGTCTGTCTGTCCCTATGTTTTCTCCTAAGTGATTCTCCCACCCCAGCTGACCTTTCTTCTCTAGTTGCCCCCTTTCCCTTGTCTAACAGAAGAGAACACTGACAAATGAGATCCGTTTACAGTCTCTCCACGTTTTCTCTGCAGGTTGCAGGCATGATTTGTTTCAGAACATTGGAGAGGCAGAGAGTGGCTGTCGATGTGTCTGCCCAAAGAGACCGTATGCCTGACATAAATCCAGAGAAAAGGGCCCTGACCCATGATCCCTTGACCCTTTCTCTCAGAATTTTTATTAACACAGAACATTTTTTTCCAAGTACTTCTCTGTCATACAATTGATGTATACAATTACCTGAAACTTCTACATTTTAAAGACACAGTATTAAATTATAAGTGCAAAGGTAAGTGATTTTTAGAGAGCAGGATGAATACTTCTCTCACTGATAGTTGTGTCAATAATTATATTGGAAAGCCCTTCCATTGGGTTGATTTGTATAATGCATTTAGAAGGGCTGAAAGGAAAATATTTGGTCAAGTTCAGTCTCCATCAAAGCCATTACCAGTGGTTTGCCACCTGCCCACACCAGCATCTCCAGGGAGACAGTGGATTTCACTGCTGCATCACCAACCTGTTGCCAAGGAAACAAGAGGGCAAAAAAATCCTCAATGACATACAATTTCAAGGAAGTCAAGACACCCCTGAAAGGAATTTCAACAGTCCTATGAAGGAAGCTTAAATAGGCTTCTAATTATAAATTCTAAGTCATCTCCTTTTGCACCAGGTATTCTATCTGTCTAGATCTCAGTCTTTCATTCATTCTGTTTATCAAGCATATATGCCAGACGTCAGGATAGCAAGAGAACTTTCCTGAAGGGAGGAAGAAGCAAGGGGAGAAAAGAACAGCTAGGGGTGAGAATGGGTAGTGGTGAAGTAGTTAAAAATACAACACATTTCTAAGGCAATTGAAGTCATACTTTCTAACCTAAGCAGTACTGGCATAAATATTAGTCTATATTTATAAGGTTTAAAATGCATATGCAAGTGTGTTTGTGGTGGGAGCAGATTGAAAAATTCTGTACACATACATGCATATATTAGAAAGTATGAGACTTGATCTAGCATTTGTGTTCTTGATTTTCATTAAGGTACAAAACACAGAAGCAGACCTTATGAGTAACTGCTTTGCCTGAGTTAGTTCATCTTTCCTCTATACCCAATCATATACAGAAAACACTAGACTTAATTTATTAGTTTCAAGTGTGTAAAGATTTAGCTATAATGTTATGTCTGGGGACACATAAGTAATCATGTGGAAGAGGGTGTAGATATGTAACACACACCCTTGTGAGGACATTGATGTGTCCACCAGTGTGGAAGGCAGGAGATCTTGATTGATGCCTTGACCTCCCCACACCACCCAGCTGCCTATCCTTAGTTGTTTATCAGAAAAAGGAGAGTGTCTGGTTTTCTTCTGCTTCCCCCTCCCACACAATCAACACAGAATGTTTCTATGATCCCAGAGGATGCAGAGGTTTCTCTCTACCAGCAAGCAAGCAATTCTGCAGTGGACACCAGCTGAGTATCCTCTAATTTACTTCTGTTCTGACACTATCAACCTGGAGATAGCATCAGATCCCATAGGTTGAGGGTTCAGTCCTCAACTGGGTCTACACTTCAAAACCAGCACCAGTCCTGACCTCCAGAACTCATTATAATCAACTGGCTACAAATTTGGATTCCAATGACCCTGTCCTCAGGTTTGATTAATTGGCTGAAGCCCACCACAGAACTCAGAGAAACAATATACTTATATTTATTGGCTTATTATAAAAAAAATCACATGCATTAATGGCAATCAAATAAAGAATAATTTAAGGAATACCAATAAGCAGCCAGATGAAGGAGTACAGGGGACAAAGTCTAGAAGCATCCAGAGTGCTGATGCTTCTGTGCCCATGGAGTTGGTGTGTGCCACTCTTCAGCATGTGAATGTGTTCTTATTAACCTTCTTATGAGTTTCCATGTGTTCAGCTCTTCAGAACGCCTCTAAACCCTGCCCTTTGTGGTTTTCCAAGAGACTTCATTCACATAGCCCTGACTGAATCATGGATGATTTTAGGGGAAACCCAGTGTGAGACCTGTCAGTTTCAGAATTGTTCTGGCCTATTTATAGAGCATCCCTCCCTCCAGAGTATGAGACAAGAACTTTCTGGAATGATAGGTTAGAGAATTTTTTTTTTCTTTCTCCAGTTTATGGCTAGTTCCAAGACAGAGTTGGTTGAAGTTTAGAGATGCCATTATTTGCTTTGGAAAAGAGAAATTCTAGTTTCTAGGGCCTTGGGGTAAGAGAGGAGCTAGGAAACATGGACAAGAAAACAAATAATTTATATCATGATGTCATGTAGTGTTCTGCCCTGGGTTTCCAGTCACCTCCTGTCTCTCCAGCAGTAATTTTCCATGCTGGCCAACCTTTTGCCCTCACTCTTGGTGCCTGGTGGAATTTAAGGCTTTTTCAGATCCCTGAGTCTCAGAACAATGTTTTCTAAGATAAGTACCTATGAAATGCCTTCGACTAGTGCTTTTCAACCTTTCGTGTATATCTGAATCACCCAGATTCTTTCTCAGTAGGTCTAGTCACTAGTCTCTCCCAGGTGGTATCAAGTTTGCTGGTCCAAGATGCTAGAACATAAACACCCTGAAGACAGCAGTGAATTCTGATTAACACCTAATGCAGTGCCTAGCAGGAAATGTATTTTTTATACTTAATGCATTTTCCTTTACGTGTAAACTTTGAACAATTTAAATTTTTTGTCACCTCATGCATATTACAGTGGCTGACATGCAGTACAAGATTAAGTTTGCTTTATGAATTAGTAAATAAAGATGTCATTATTATTTAGTCATTCACATGTTCAATTTATAGAGCACCTGCTGTAAGTATTATTCCACTTTCCTGTCCCATAAAAAAGAAAGGAGAACAAAAATAAAGCTAATTTAACTATGCTTAGATTTTAGTTTCTTTTTGAGGGCACAGATGGTAATAGGTAAGGGGAGGGGAAAAGATATGCTTCATAGGCATCTTTACCTTCATTCCATGGTATGTGTGACCTTTCTATGACGGATTTGATTTCCATAAGAAACTTGATCACACAGAATAAAATAAGAGTGAATAAAACGGTGTTGGAAAGTATGTAGAGAATTATATGAAGGTGATTCAGTACTGGGCACAACAGAATGGAAAATTATAAAGAAGTTAAGGGGAAAATGTATATAAATGTATACATGAAGCACATACTGTATGTTTCTATATATGGCATATACATACATATAGTAGGTATATTATATACATATAATAGGCATATTCCTTGTGTAGTATAATTGAATTTCTCACATGTTATTCATAATCTTTCCAATTCTTATAAAGTGAACATTTTCTCTTACAGTCCAGGAAATTAAGTCTCACAGAAGACAGGTGAATGATCTGATAATTTGAACTCATATCCACCCGATTTCAAAGCTCAGTTTCTTCCCACCTCATTACATAGGGGGAAAAAATGTACTTAGGGAAACTTTGTGACAAAATGTATGAACACAAAATGATCCTGAAAATTTCAGGACTTGTGGTTGTTGTAGGTACTTTGTGGGAATTTATAAGCCACCACACCAGAAAAACACATTGTTTGGTTTTTCTCCTTCCAAGAGAAGTAGTCATGCTGGGTGTGTGAAGTTCTTTTGAGATGAATGGAGGAGGAAGGGGCACTGCCAGGAGATTATCATATGGTTTCTGAAATGGAGGCAGAAATGAAATCATCTGATCCCATACTAGGGAGGGCTATGAGGGATATGGAGGCTGTTCTCACATTATAACTTGAACAAAGTATTATAAATAAAAACCTTAGGTTTCTTGACCTCTAAACCTCTGCCTTTTCACTGGGATAGCCTTTCTACACCTGAAGATGTGGGTCAGAAGTAGGCTATTGGCTCTATCATATCTCTTTAAACTTTAAAACCTTTCATATTCCTTTGGGTTGACCTTTGAAGCTAATATCTGAATAGAGGCACCACATGGGACTTCCTAATAGATCTACCTGCACCTATTCCTATAAAGAAACTCAATCCTCCTAAATTTTCAAATTTAGCTTTATTTTTTTTTTAAATTTTATTTTCTAAACAATCCATTTGGAAATCTTTCCTGAAGTTCACCATGAATATCTCAAGTTTCATCCTGCAACCTAACCCAATGAGTAGTACTATTCTTTCCCTCTTCTAATTACAATATTATTCCCAGTTCATATCATGATATTATATTTGCATTTTTCCAAAATTGTTTTGTGAATGTAAATCTTGTTGACTTAATTGGATTGTTAGAGATGGGAAAGTATCTTGCCACCATATGTAAGTTCCTTAAGCATAGGGCCTTCACCTCTGTGACTCTCACAGCTCCTACAGCACTTGTGTATGTACTTATTGCTTATAAATATTTGGCAAATGAATTCAGCTTCTTTAGAGTCCTATATTGCCTGATTTAGTGCAGGTTCCTAGCAAAGTATATGTGTAACTGCAATCCCCATATATACAGAGTCTGAATTATTCTTTGTTGGGTCCCTAGCTCCTAGCACAGTGAATGTCCCATGGAAGGTGCTCAATAAATACATGTTGAGTAAATGAATTAGCTTTATGAATGTTTATTGTATATTTACCATGGATTCTCCTTCCATTCCTCCATATATACAAAGGAAATTGCATAGATTGAAACTTCTCAAATTCTAACATTCTTATGAATCACCTGGGCATATTGTTAATATCCAGATTCTGCTTCTGTACATTTTGGATGGGGCCAGATTTCCAAGGTGTGAGTGGGCATTTCTAACTAGATCTTAGGTGATGTACAAGTAGTCTATAAATCACATTTTCAGTAGCAAAGATATAGATAAGCCCATAAAAGATTCAGGGATTCCACTTTTAAATTGAATGCTATCAGTGAACATCAGCCCAAGTCTTTCATAAAATGTATTTGAAGATCTTCATTTTCCAACCTCTTGGGGAAAAGGCCCTGGGACACTAAATCTGTACATGCCAAGATCAGGATTATATACTTGTTGGAACAACACCAACAATAGTCAATCATCCAGGTCTGCCAAATAAGTATTGATCAAATATAATTCTGCTCAGGAAGTAGCAGGGAATGAATTGGAGAAAATTATATTCCATCTTTGTGTAATTATGTCAAAGTGAACCCCAATAGTATGTATAACTAAAATGAACTAATAAAATTTTTTAAAAGATAAAAAGAATTCTGCTCAGTATTAGTTCTGATGAGAATAAAACCAAAAATGAAAGGGTGAACCCAAGAATGGCTCACATTAGAGTCTGACTAATGAGTTGCGGTGTGTGTGTGTGTGTGTGTGTGTGTGTGTGTGTATTACAAAGAGGCAGTAACAATGCTGGAGAAATAAAGGAAGATTATCCATGGGAATGAAGATTTCTAATTCCTGGAAAAGAGAGAGAGAGAGAAAAAAAAGCTTTCAAACCATATAAGCAATCAGCCTATTATTTGTTTTTAATGAGCTGATACCAAAGAATGTCAAACTAACTGTAGTGAGTTCAAGTCTTAGGAACAAGGGGAAAAAACAATGTAAATGCTTAACTGTGATTGTGATTGTGATATAATTTAAAGAAATATCTTTTTTCCCAGATATTTCAGGTATCAAGAGCTACTACCTGCAAAGGAAATAATCAAGAACACGAAGAGAGAGCCTACAAAATAGGAGAAAACCTTTGCCACTTGCACCTCAGATAGAGTGTTAATCTTCAGGATTTATAAAGAACTCAAAAAAGTTAACAACAAAAAACCAAATAACCCAATCAATAAATGGGTAAAGGAACTGAACAGATATTCTACAGAAGAAATACAATCAGTCAACAAATATATAAAAAGTGTTCAACATCACTAGCAACTAGAGAAATGCAAATTAAAACTACACTGAGATTTCATCTCACTCTAGTCAGAATGGCAATTATCAAGAATACAAGTGAGGACTGGGGATGTGGCTCAAGTGGTAGTACACTCGCCTAGCATGTGTGGGGCACTGGGTTCGATTCTCAGCACCACATAAATGTAAAATAAAGATATTGTGTCCACCTAAAAAAACTGAAAAATAAATACACTTTTTAAAAAAAGAATACAAGTAATAATAAATGTTGGTGAGGATGTGGGGAAAAATGTACATTCACATGTTGCTGGTGGGACTGCAAATTCATGCAAACATTCTGGAAAGCAATATGGAATTCCTCAGAAAAGATGGAATGGAACCACCATTTGACCCAGTTATGCCACTCTGTGGTATATACCCAAAGAACTTAAAATCAGCATAGTATAGTGGTAAGACCACATCAAAGTTTATAGCAGCTCAATTCACAATAGCTAAGCTATTGAACCAATCTAGGTGCCCTTCAATAGATGAATGGATGAAGAAAATGTGGTACATACACACAATGGAATACTACTCAGTCATAAACTCAGAATTTGCCAGTAAATGGATGGAACTAAAGACAATTATGCTAAGTGAAATAAGTCAATCCCAAAATACCAAAGGCTGAATATTCTTTCTGATATGTGGGTGCTGACTCACAATAGATGGTGGGAACAGAGGAGTGGAAGTTCTCAGGATTGGACAGGGGGAATGGGGGAAGGGGTGGGGATAGGAATGGGAAAGATAGTAGAATGAGTCAGACATAACTTTCCTGTGTTCATATATAAATATACAACCAGTGTAACTCCCCATCATGTACAACTACAAGAGCAGGAAGTTATACTCCATGTACATGTGATATGTCAATACAATCTACTGTCATGTATAACCAAGCAGAACAAATTTTAAAAATGTTGACTAGTGGCAAAAAAAAAAAAAAAAAAAAAAAAAAAAAAGCTACTGGCCACCATACTCAGGAGTTAGGAAAGGGTATTTGTTAGTTGTCATTTAATCACCTCCTCTCTCTCCTCAAATACTTTGCAATTAGGGTCACTGTCTACACCCTAAATACTTTAAAATGATAATTGGCAAGCTCCATGCTATACAAACCATAGGTAGGGTAGATAATAACAGCTTCTACTGATTATTAAGCAGTGCTATGTTGTAGTCAAAGCCTAAGAGCTCAATTCAGTTGTGAAAGGAACTGATTTTTCATTTGTTGTTATTGCAGTAGATGCCATAGTAATCATCATTATTGCTGTTATTCTGCAGAAAGGCATCCATTTTAGAAGCTTTGAGTACATTTTTTAGAATGAGTAATCAAATTTACTCTAACTACCTGCGCATATCATGGAGCGTTTTGTATCTATTCAGGTAATGCTTTGATACTGAGCCTCATACATGCAACTTTATACCATGTCCAAGATGAAAACACACCATGGCGATGTCTGAAAGGATCTTAGAGGATAGTTGAGTAGAACAGATTCCAGGAAATGATACAAATTAGACAGTCAACCCCCTTTTCCTCTCTTTTTTCCTGATCCTGATAACCCACACTTCACTCTCCCACAATGACTCTTGAGATATGGGCAGAGGGTTTATGGAGAAAAAGAGGGGGAAACAGCATTAGAGTATTGGGATAGGTGTTATCAATACAGAAAGGGGGGAGAAGAAGGAGGAGAGGAGGAGGAGGAGAAGAAGAAGAAGGGGAGGAGGGGGGAGGGGGAAGGAGAGAGGCGGAGGAGGAAATAAGAAGGAAGAGGGGTGAGGAGGAGATAAAGAGGAGGAGAAAAAGAAGAAGAGAAAGGGGAAAGGAAGAAGAAGAGGAAGCAGCAGCAGCAGCAGCAAGAGGTGGAGAAACTAAGGATTCAAGGAAGGGATATGGTTGACTTTGGAAAATCAGGACATGGGAAAGGAAGGAACCTGCATAGGGAAGATAAGTAAAATCTGTCTTAATGAGCCTCAGAAGTTTCAAAAAGACTTGTAAGTAAAATGTGAACAAAAGAGAATGGTAGCTTTCATTCTCTTTCACTTACTTTAACTTTCAAAATAAGTCCCTGGGAGATTTCAGTTCTTAGATTACGGTCATTATCATTGACCTTATTCCTATCACTATTCATTACAGTTTCCATGTCCACATAGACAGGCCTAATTTGCCATCCCAGTTGCATGACCCCCTTTCAGCTCTACAGACTGCTGTCACTGTCACTTTTATCTTTGCAGCTCATTGTCTCTAGAACCATGACTGAAACATTCCTTGGACATCACCAGATCACCAGTTCCTCACTGCACTTCACCCCTCTTGGGTCCTCACTTCCCTCCTTAAACAGCTTAAATCCCATGGTTTGTTAGAATATGTATACTTTCACACATTCTCAATTCCTTTCCCTCTCTCTGTCATGATTTTAATTTAACAGAACTTCATCCTAGCTTAATTCTAATTCTCCTTTTACTCCTAATCTCACTCCTGCAGCTATCTATTACTGGAGAAAAACACATGAAATGTTTCACTGTTATCCTCAAACAGCCCTTATTTCTCTGCTCTGTTTAGTTTCTCACTTTGCAAGATGGTTACACACGCTCCTTGGTTATGATGGGATTATATCCCAGTGAACCCATCATAAGGTGAAAAAATTGTGTAAGTAAAAAAAAAAAAAAAGCCAACATGTGCTTAATGCACCTAATCTACTGAACATCATAGTGCACCAGCACAGTACACTATGGACTCTTGATTCCCCTGTTGATCTCATGGACTATCAAAAGCTGCAGTTCACTGTCCCTGCCTAGTATTATACTGCATATGCTTAGCCTGGGAAAAAAATTAACATCCAAAATTCAAAGTGTGGTTTCTACTGAATGTGATTTCCTTTACTCAATTATAATATTAAAAAAATCATAAATTAAACCATTGTAAGTTGAACACCATCTGTTTTTCTTTTTTTGTTAAATTCTTTTTTGTAGTTGTAGAAGGATAGCATGTCTTTATTTTATATGTTTATTTTTATATGATGCTGAGGATCGAACCCAGTGCCTCACATGTGTGCAAGGCAAGCACTCTGCCACTGAGCTACAGCCCCAGCTCACCATCTGTTTTTCTTATCTTCTTTTCTTAAAACTTCTACCACCTCCTTCCCCATCTTCAGTCTCATCTCATGACACTGGTTCCCAGTATACTGAAAGACACAGAAATAATGAGAAAATAACTTCCACAAGGTTCCACAACCCCATTTAAACAGCCTATTTGAAAGCCTGTGTCAAGAAATTCTGCCTTTCTTTTTATTCCTATGGGATATCATCCTAATGCTAACTTGCCATTTGCACATTAGATAAGAATTATTTTTCTTTACTGGAGGATGAAATTTTTCTTGCTATTAGGTTATCCCTACTATCTTATAAAGGTGATATTATTCTTTTTTTTGGCAGGGGTGGTGGTGGTGATGCTGAGGATTGAACCCAGGGCCTTATGCCTGCTAGGCCAGCACTCTACCAACTGAGCTATATCCGTAGCACCCCTCTATTCTTTCCATCTTTTAAGACAAAAAAAGGTATTGATACTAAGACAAATTCAAGGGTTTATTTTATAAATTGTTATTTTATAAATAATGAGTTTATTTCCCATATGGCACTGAAAGTTTTATTTATTTATTTATGAGAGTGGAATGCATTAAAATTCTATTACACATATAGAGCACAATTTTTCATATCTCTGGTTGTATACAAAGTATATTCACACCTATTCGTGTTTTCATACATGTACTTTGGATAATAATGGTCATCACATACCACCATCATTTATAACCCAATGCCTCCTCCCTTCCCCTCCAACCCCTCTGCCCTTTATAGAGTTCTTCTATTCCTCCCATGCTCCCCCTCCCTATCCCACTAAACAGCATACTACAGGGACACAGCCACATCAATGTTTATAGCAACACAATCACAATAGCTAAACTGTGGAACCAACATAGATGCCCTTCAATAGGTGAATGGATAAAAAAAATGTGGCATATATACACAATGGAATATTACTCAGCAATAAAAGAGAATAAAATCATGGCATTTGCAGGTAAATGGATGGAGTTAGAGAAGATAATGCTAAGTGAAGTTAGCCAATCCCAAAAAAAACAACTGCCGAATGTTTTCTTTGATATAAGGAGGCTGAAAGTTTTTTTGACTCCACTTTCCTCTCTAGCCACCTTCCTCCCTGAACTCATTCCAGAAAGGATTAACTCTCTACAGTCCCAGAGACCTGCCTTGCTCCTTCCACCCTGTAAGTTTTCAGAAAGAAGACTACAGGGTCTGACCCAGAAGTGTGCTCTCACCAGATACCGAATCTACCAATACTTTTAGAGTTCTCAGTCTCAAGAACTGGGGGAAATAAATTTTCTGTCATTTGTAAGTCACCCGGTTTATGGTGTTTTGTTGTAGCAGCCTGAAAAGAATAAGATGAAGTTTTAACTCTGACCTCCCTGCTTTAGCTCTTTACCCACTATGTCCTAACAGCTGATTGATCATTGGAAAATAGAAGTCAGATTCTATCACCCTGTTCATAACCCTTCAATTACTTCTGGTATCATTGCAAACAAAAGGAAAAAGTCCACAAGGATACTAGGCCTCTTGGTTCCTCTCTGACTTTCTTACTATTTTCCACATTGCTTCACTTAACTATTCCTTGAACATACCAGGCACATCTCATCTGAGAGCGGTTGTACTGTTTGTTTCATCTGCATGGAGCAGCTTTCATTCCAGATAGCCACAGGATTTACTTCTGTACCTCCTTTTGGACTTATTTTTCTATCCTACCTTCTCAGGCCTTCTCTGACCCCTCTCAGATTGCAATCATAGATTCCCATTCCCCCTCTTTTTATTTTCTTCATGTATGTCTGGTCATCTGATACCATTTATTAGTGTTTTACTTATTATCTCCTCACTCAAATGTAAGTTACATGAGAAGTGGGAATTTTCTTTTCACTATTGTATACACCACAGCTAAATTTTTAGGTAGCCAATAAGTATTTATTGAATGAATAAGTGAAGTATAACATTCATGTTTTTCTTTATGACTAGCATATAATATAGAGGGAAATCTCAAACCCAGGTGGTTTTGCAGGAAGAGTCTGAAGTCATTAATCTAACTCAACACTAAACCACTACAATTAAATAAGAAATATCCAGCTGGTTATCCAGATGTTTTAATTGTCTACAAGAATCTATCCAAATAATACAAAATTTCTCATATCTTCTTTTAGTAACTAAAATGGTTTTAGGATGATTGGATTCCAGGTGACAAAGCCTGGGTCACTGTTTTACTACTTAGGTAGGAAAACCATTAGAATAAAAATAAATTAAATCTTTCATTTAAAAATAGAAAATCATATGCGAGGCCCTGGGATTGATTCCCAGCATGGCAAAAATAAATAAATAATATAGAAACCAGAACCAATGGAAAATAGGATTCAACACAAAAATTCACTTTCAGTAAAATCTATCAATTATAATCAATTTAGTGTATCAGGCAATATTCACAGTGGTCACTAATAACATAAATATGTTCACTATTGCATGACAAACACCACCTATATGCTCACCACCTATTTTACATAAATTTGTGAATAAAATACCCAAATTGCATATTTGTAAAAATAATACATGAATAATTTAAGAGTATATGGAATTTACTGGCAGAAATGTTGTAGATTAATTTTCTTCCTTTCATTAATATTTTGCAATGATTTTAATGCTATCCATGGAAGAAAATTGTGTTCCTATTAGAGTTTCAGGCAATAACAGGCTGAAGAGACTTTGGGTTGTGCTTGTTTCAATGAGAACCTTCTTGCCTCTGTTAGTCTTGGATAATCATGTTGTTGGCCTTGAAAAGATTTGGATATTTGATTTGCTCAAAGTAATAAAAAGTTGTATTCCCCTTTTTACCCTGCTTAGGTTGGAAAAAAAGCAGGAAGACCTGGATTCATAGAGAAGCATATGGGATATATTATGAGGGGAGGGAATGAGGGAAAGAAGATACTGGAGTCCTGATGGACAATTTTATCACACTAAGGATTTTGTTGAGATACCCATCCTATTTATCTTCTTATGCACTAGAATGTAAGCCTCCAGATACTTCTTGTCCTAAAGGACTAAACATATTTGTATTTTTAGTGACTGCTATGTATTTTATTTGATGTAGATTTGATTATTCCAGTGCAGTTGCCTTGAAAGCAAATTTTAATGTTGGTGATACCCAAGTCCTGCTTCTCCATCTCTCCCTTACCCTAGCTTGCTGCCTTAACCATTGTCCCAGTGTGCTCTAAGACAAAGAATATCCACATTCCTACTGTGTCCTTTCCCAGGCCTTTCTAGACCTGGGTCTCCCATTCCCTACTTTTTGTAGCTCAGACTTTCCCTATTGCCTCTAACCTCAATTTCACTAACCCCTCTGTAAAACTTGGGAATTTAGTTAATTAGATGTGGAAGATAGCAACTAGAGACACCTTGAGTAGGAACAGAAAGGTAGAGAATATATGAGAGACTGGGCTGGACATGAGGATTAGGGCAAAATATCCTATTACAGAATTGAGTCAAACCAAAGGTAATCTCAGAGAAAATAAAAACTCCTACCTTTAGAGTTTAAGAAATTCATGATATATATATACATACATACACACACACACACACCATGATACATATATATACATCATATATATATATATATATATATATATATATATATATATATAGAGAGAGAGAGAGAGAGAGAGAGAGAGAGAGAGAGATGGTTCATTGAGGGTGTGCCTTTGGGGTTTTCTATTTTGTCCATGGTGAGGGGAATTCTCTCTTTGCTTTCTAATTGTCATGTCCTGAACTGCTTTCCTCCACCACACCCTCTGCCATGATGTTATGCCTCATCTTGGACCCAGAGAAATAAATAAATAAATAAATATATATATATATATATATATATATATATATATATATATACATATATATATAATAATGAATTTATATATATATATATATATATATATATATATATATATAATGAATAAAGCAAGAATGGTCTTAGAGAAAGTCATCTTATATGTATAAGCACCAACAAAGTGAGAGAGGTAAACTGAATTTTATTTGCAAGTAATAGTAATTCCAAGGGCTGCAATGTGCTCTGCTTCTAGGGGAGGGCTAGGCTTCAGGGAACTTTTTGAACATGGGTACTTGTTACAGACACTTTAACTATTCTTATCTCTGTTTGTGTATATCTTGGCTAAAAATTATAGGAAACGCTGAAAACATCATTCCTAACTAGAAATGGAGATCTGTATTTTTTATGGTTTAAATATTAGGTGTTCCCCCAAAGCTCATGTGTAATACAATGCAAGAAAGTTCAGAGGTGAAATAATTGGGTTATGAGAGTCTTAACTTAATCAGTGCGTTAGTCTCCTGATAAGAGATTAACAGGATGGTGACTGTAGGCAGGTAGCAATTGTTTGGAGGAGATGGGTCATTGAGGGGCTTTTGGAGTTTTCTATTTTGTCCACAGTGAGGGCAGTTCTCTCTTTGCTTTCTAATTGTCATGTCCTAAACTGCTTTCCTCTACCACACCCTCTGCCATGATGTTCTGTCTCACCTTGGACCCAGAGAAATAGAGTCAGCCATTTATGAACTGAGATCACTGAAACCATGAACCCCTACATTAACTTTTCCTTCTCTAACTCTTCTTTTTCAGGTCTTTTGGTCACAGTGGTGAAAAAGCTAAGTAATATTTTCTTTTTCTTTCCTTTTTTTTTTTAACATTATGTGAAAGAACGAAAGTCTAATTTTCTCCTTGCAATGCTATATTATGTTTTTAATCTTCACATGGTCTGAACAAAAAACCAAAATGTTAGAATCTTGCTAATAACACAGTACTAATCAGAGTTAATTATGTGTTAAATGAATAATGGTATGCCAGATAAATAATATATATTAGTTGGAAATCAGTATCTATTCAAAACCACATCTGCTGAGCCTGCCTGTATATTAGGTGGTGGAGATGAGAGAAATATAAGATATGGTCGGTCCTGCCCTCGAGGAGCTCACAGCTTAGTATATTGCTTCTCAAAATTTAGTATATGTAAGAATAACCTGGGGATTTATAGAAATAGAGATTCTCAAGTTCCACTGAGACAAATTCTGATGTATAGAGAATGGAAAGAGACAAGCAACTCATATTTTGAATATGTTGTCTCAGGTGAATCTAATGAAAGTGTCCTGTGACCATGCTTTGACAAATGCATATTGTTTTAGTCAGCTGTTTTCCTGCTATGACTAAAATATCCAACAATAATAATTTTAAAGGAGAAAAAGTTAAAAATTATAGGAAATTAAAAATTGGCTAAAAATGATAGGAAACACTGAAAACGTCATAGATAGCCAAATCCATTCCAAATTCATTCCTCATTATATTCTGAAGCAGAATATAATGGCAGAAGAGTCTGGTGGGGAAAAGGGGCTCAGGACATGATCAAGAAGCAGAAAGAGAGAGACTTCACTCATCATGTACAAAATATACACCCCAAAGGCAGGCCCCTAATGACCCACCTTCTCCAGCCACACTCCACATTGCTATCCAGGGATTGATTCACCCATTGGGTTAAGGTTCTCATACCTTAATCATTTCACCTCTAAAACTTTCTTGCATTGTTTCACCTGTAAGCTTTTGGGGGACACTTCATACCTAAACCAAAACACAAATATAACAAGATAATTAGATACATAAACTGACAAATTATAAAAGATAGTAAATGTTATAACAAAGGATGGTAGTAGAGACCCATCAAGTGCCACTGACTGAAAAAGTCCAGGTGGGTCCCTTAAGGAGGGAATCAGAGTTTGCCAGGTAGAGAAGAAGAAGAAATTCCAGATCTTGTGCAGAGAAAAATGTTTCAAATGTGAAGATGGAGGCATCTAGAGAGTGGCATGGGATTTATTGTGAAAGAAACAATTTCGTGTGTAATAGAATGACACCAGAAAATAGACTGAATTCCAATCTGCAGTGTTTGTATATTTAAAACTGTAGGTACTGGAAAACAAAAGAGATTTGTAATCAGGAGACAGAAATGATCACATTAAGCTTTTGAGTCAAATGTTTCCATCTGCATGGTAAAGGATGGATGGGAGAGTAAAGATCTGGTAGCCAGGACAAAAATCCATGAAGCAGATGAAAGAACTGCAGGGATTTAAGTGACACCCATGTGGAATCCAAACCCAAGGTAGAACCACTGGGGTAAGACAAAGGTTGTGAGGGAAGAAATTGTTGCAGATGATATCAAACTTTCTAGTCTAGACAAATAAGTGTCACAATGAAATAGATCCAGAATAACAAATGCTACTGAGAGCAAGGTGAATTGGAGGGATGACTATTTATCAAATCAATTCACTTCCATCCACATCTACTTCCATCAGTTAGCACAGCTGCCAGCATCCCTCATTTGAACTTCAACAGCCTCTTAATTAATCCCACTTTCTTAGTAGCAAGAGTAATAGCATAAAATGAATCAGACTACATCAATTGTCTGTTTAAAATGATTCAGTGACTCTCAAATCTACCTAGAATAAAAATCTAAGACTTCAGGATCCTACATTGTCTTATAACTATGTACCTCCCCGAACTCATCTCAGGTCATTCTCTCCCATGTTAATCGTCATCCAGTCATAAAGTAAGCAATATTTTCCCATGGCAGGACCTTAACTCATGCCATTCCACTCAGTTGGAACAATCTTCCTTTGAAGACTCACACAAGGCTATTTTCTTTTCATCATTCAATTTCCTCCTAAATGCCTTTTCCTCAGAGAATCCACCCTACCAATCCTATTTGGTAGTAGGTCTCCTATACTCTCATTCTCATCTTCTTGTTTGATTTCTGTATGTAAATCATTCTAATGCATAATTATTTTCATTCATTTGCTTGTTTACTTGCTTTCGTGTCTTTCTCCACTAGACCATGTCCTATTTATGTGTGCTTGGATTTCCAACTTTCTGCAAAGTGCTTGGGAAAGAGGAAATGCTCACTAGTTTTAAATGAATGGATAACTGTGAGAAAATCAGAGATAGAGTTAGTAACATATAAATAATAGTTGAATGTTCAGAAATCAATGAGGTCATAGAGATGCATGTGGATCAAGCAGTAGACTGTGGGCAAAAATGTAGAAATACCTTAATATTTATGGTATAGAGCAGAAGAGAAGGGCCTGCTAAAGAGGTGGAGGAAGATATAAATGCCTTGAGGAAAGACAGGACTACTAGCAGAGTAGTAGTAAAGCTCACCATGCCCTGGGTTAGCTCCCCAGCACCCAGCACAATATCTGGTGTTCGGTAGGCAAACAACATGTGCCCATCTCTGGGGTGAAAATCGAAAGAATAAGGGGAATGGGTTCAATTATATCAAATGGCTTGAAGAAATCAAGGAAGATAAGGTTTTATAATAATTAAGAGGCTACTGGCCACCATGACAGAAAAAATTACTTTATAATATATTGAACAATTAATTTGCTTAATTTGTTTACTTCTATTGTTTACCTCCCTTGCTAGAATGGGTACCACATGAGGTCAGGAAATCTTTCATTATGCACTGATGTATCCCCATCTCCCTGAATAATTCCTAAAAAAAAGTCATGGAAATGTGTATCAGATTTTTTTTTTTTTGAAGTCTCAGTTTATGTACACAAGGAATTGTCTTTTGGGATGTCTATTTCTTCAGTGAGCCCATACAATAAGAGCATGGACTATGTTATCAAACCTATCCATTATTCTCCCAGTAAATCCCTTGGACATTATATAGTTCAAGGTTTGTGCTCGATCATTCCCCCAACCCCCACAGATTTACTGTGTGATCTGGAGATAGGTTTAAATGTCAGTAGCCATTATTTATAATAGTCTGCTCAACGGAAGCCAGTCTTTTACATCTTTTCATGCAACAATAGGACCAAAGACCAGAGGACCCGTTTTTTGTCTGTCTCGTCAAAGTCCACACCCCTTCCCACTCACTGAAGCTATGGCAGGGAACATTCATTACATGAGGAATTCATTTAAGGCCAAGAAAGCCTGACATTTACTGAAGATCCAGGCTTCACCACCTGAAAGAAATCTACAAACACCTTTCCTAACCAACAGGACTCATCTGCAGATTATTGCACATGTATAATGCATTCATTTTTAGAAATCAGGCTCTGCTTCCAAAGGCTCTAACTTATTTCTTTATTCATTTTTCTTGAGTTTTTCTGAGAAGCAGAGTTGTTTTTATTTCTTGAATTCAATAGGGAAATATAATATTTCCTTTTTCATGTTTCTAGTCATTGAACCTTCTTGTTCTTCTGAATAAAGCATGTTTTTAAACTGGTCTTTTTATCATCCCTAAAATTAGATAGAGCTTTAACTTGACTTGCATTTATATATTTCTTGATGTTGTAGAAATTGCTATATGCCAGCTAGACTGAGGTAGTTTGGGATATAAGTAAGTTGATAGTATGAGGAAATATGATAAGTAAAAAAATTAAGGAGTGGAGGATGTGTGAGAATTTGAGTGAATGTTTTACAGGGATATCAAATTGCCTATGTAAGGGTCTGAACATGAAGGGTGGCAATTTTAAAACTAAGAATTTTTACAACTGATTTTTAAAATAACAGATGTGTGTCATATACTTAAACATTGAAGAACTACCCCTACAAGTGGCATCAGAGCTAAAAGGAGTATAATATCAGGACATCAATTCATCAAGTCTGCAGAGGAGAGGAGGCATATGTTCTGACTACTCTCCACTGATTGGTCAGCTGCTGTTTCCATAGCAATCCATGTACAGCTCAGACATATTTTTTTCTCTCCTATCCTGCATTACCTCCATTGCATAGCAAAGAACATCAGATTTATAACCAGACATGCTTCGTAAACACAATGTGGTTCTTCACCATTTTTGTTGTGGCTGATTATTACAATTGTACAATAGTTGCAGTCTATACCACACTCCTGACTACTGACAAAGCGGGGAGGGAAAAGCCTTATATTTTGATCTATCATTGGGAAAAGATGACTTTTATTTAAATAGTATTTTTATATAGATAGTGTAGGCTTAGGAAAATAATCATGTTTTCTTTAAACCGGAATGAATTAATCCACTAGCATTTCTCTAAATTTCTTTTTTTTTACATGTATACTCAAATTTTTGCATGTAGAATTTATCTAAATATGGCTCACATCCAAACAGTTCTTTCAGACTAAAACTAGTGTTGTATACTATAAATGTGAAAAACAGTAATCACTACTCTCAGAAACTTGAACCAGGGAGATATTTTTATTATAGATAGCTATTTTTCACTGTTTATTTCACTAGATGCAATCAAACATTTCTTAGTCTTCATCATAGTGAAATTGGCTTCTGTGGTAAAACTGGCTATCTGCTTTTCATTCACTCTACTATTAAAAATAGCACAGGTTTATCTTTAGATCTTTAGGGGAATTATCCCATCTCCATTCTGAGACCACATGCTTGGCACAGCTAGCACCTTCTCAGCTCCAGCTGAGTAGAAGGTCAGTCTAGGTCTGACCAATCAGTGCCTCATGTTCTCCTGGTGACTGGGTCAATAATAAAGGCCAAGGCCAATATAGAAGCCAGGGCCAAATAGTTAATTTTGAAATTTTCTCCTGAGCAACTAGAAAAGAGGCAAGATTTGGACTCTGGACTTGGGCCTGAGAGAATGAATCTGGAGCAACTAGTGAAAGAAAATCTTTGAGGGATGAATTAATAGAGATGAAAAGAGTGAAAATGAGATAGAGCTGTAAAATAGGACTCATACTATTTTTGTTATGAAATCTTATGAGAATAAAATGAATTAGTTCTTTCAAGTACTTAAACAGAGCTTGACATAGAGTCACTGCTCAAAAAAGTGTTAGTGATTATTATCATTATTAATGGTTTGACCATACCTAAACTCCAGCCTTTTCTCAGATCTTTTCAGTTATATGGACCACAATGGTTCTTCCATCCCTCCTCCCAATTTTCTGTTATTTGTAATTTAAAAAATTTCTGTCTCATCTCTGTCTCTGTCTCTCTCTCTCTCTCTCTGTGTGTGTGTGTGTGTGTGTGTGTGTGTGTTTCTGTCCCTGTTTATCTCAAAGGTATTATTTTCCCTCTAGAATTTGCAATCTTTACCTAGCTATTCTACTTACAAGCACATATCTGAAATATAATGAAGTTTATATACACATATAGTCATTATAGGGCTTATATACTATCCCCCCGCCAAAAAATATCAAACCTGATTGTTAAAAAAAAAGGTTAAGCACCTTAAATTCTGTCCATATACTCATATATTAAACTGTCATTAAAAAGATGCCCATTAAGCCAGGTATGGTGTTGCAACCTGTAATCCCAGCAGCTTGGGAGCCTGAGGCAGGAGGATCCACTTTCAAAGCCACCCTTAGCAATTTAGTGAGTCCCTAAGCAACTCAGTGAGGCCCTGTCTCTAGATAAAATATAAAAAAAAAGAACTGGGGATGTGAATTAGTGGTTAAGCTCCTCTGGGTTTAATCTGCATTACCAAAATAAATAAATAAATAAATAACCAAACAACGACCACACACACACACACACACACACAAAAGCAGGATGCCCATTAAGTATTTTAAATCTATTGGCTTATTTATAACAATGTACATATAGTATGATTTTGCATACATTAAATAGTGTTCTATAGAAAGAAGAATGGAAGGAAAAACACAAAGATATTAATGCTTATTTTCTCTGTGTCTTGAAATGATGAGTGACTTGAATTTTTTTCTTTCACTGTATTTTGTGTTATGTATCATAAGCACTTAGTGTTTTGAATTGATTTTTCATTACCTATACATTTGTAGAATTTTACATGCTCCAAAAAAACAGATTTGCTATGATTTTAACACATGCTAATAAAAAGGAATTTAGAATAATTAGAAAACGTAAAAATTCTTAGAAACGTTCTCTGATTTCATCATCTTTGCAAAGTTGACTGGAAGAAGAGGCTGAGGAGTTGTAACTTATTCAATATCTCACACTATTAGCTAATATTTTAGGGTTCAGAAGACACTAATGTGAATCATATTTCAGTTCTCTCATTTCTATTATAACACATTTAAAAAAATATGTAGTACAGAGTGGATGTGGAGATCTAAATTTGCATCTGGTCTCCATAGTAACTGTTTTTTGACTTTGAACATTAGGTACCACCTGTTGTTCTGTGGACAAACCTCCAGATAACACCACTGATTATAGAGTGGAAGAAAGGTTGCATATTCCTGCCTAAAATTGCACTTCCCTAATATACTAGTTCAGTGATGACTAGTCACCCACTATCATATACCTCAAATACCTAAAACACTATTGTATATCTTACCATATCTGTGCATACAGTCATGACTTTAAAAATATTAAATCCTTACTTTCACACACTGTTATGCATGCCAACATGGAGCTCACAACCAGACATACTAGAATACTGCATGTAGAACTATACTACTATGCTGCTTATTTCATGTGACATTTGATGACTGTGAAAACTATAACATAGTCAAAAATTCTCTCACAAAGGTTTTCTGGTTTCCTACATTTGCACAAGAACATGCACACACACACACACACACACAGAGTCACACTTCCAAATATATCAAGTTATTTTAGAAATTGTGTAAACCCTTTTTCTCTGATTCATTTTTAGTTTTTCCTATTTGTAAGAAAACCAGCTGTTGGGGAAGACTTGGGGGTTTTCCTTAATTAAAATGATTTCTCATTACTTTGATTTAAAGACTCTAAATTATAATAGGAAGAATCTCCCTCTTTGGAAAGACTTCCTTTGCAAAGGATGAAGGGATTTTCAGAAACTAGCTTCCTTAGGTTTTATCATCCCTTGAAAATAATCATATATATATATATATATATATATATATATATATATATATATATGATTAACTATTTAGTATTTAAAATATTAACTTTTAGTATTTAAAAACTCTTAGTATTTAAAATACTAAGAGAAGACTCAAGTGCATTTTAAAAAATGATTAACTGATCAAAAAGTTGTATAGAATATATCATGAAAGAATGTGGCTTACAGTCTAAATCCACTGAAACACAAATGCTTCTGTGCAAACAATGAATATTTACATTATTTTAATTAGCTTTTTTTTGCTCAACAAAAAACTGTCATTAAAAGGATGCCCATTAAGCCAGTGCTAATGCTCAAATAATAAATTTGTTCAAAGCAAATGGAGAAACAGGTCAGCTTATGTTAAAATTGATCAATTCTTTGTGAAAACATCCTTGAGTGGAAGCTCACAGACGTTTAGTGTGAGTCTGTCCGTAGTGGTTCCAGTCCCAAATGCAAAGGAAAGTGACACAGCAAGAATTTCCCCTTTTGGATCAAGTAATGTCCTCACTTAAGTTTTTAGCCCAGCCTCCTTTCAACCTAGTATCCAAGTCAAGAGTTCTGAGCAGTGGATCATATTCGGCCCATGTGTTTCAACTGCTGTTGTCCACTTGCTTTTGTGAAGGCCTGGTTCCCCTCTCCACTATGCATTCCTTCTCCTCTCTCTTCTTCATTGTGGGGCATGGGAAAGGGTTAGATCTGAAGACAAACAGACCTAGTTAGAACCTCTGCTGCATATGCATTAGCCACATAACCTGTCTGAGCCTCATGTTCTCTGCAGAGGTACCAACACTCATTCCACATGGTAAAGTGAGAATGAGATATAGGAAAGCATATATCACTAAGCATGATACTTGGTAGGCACTCATGAATTTTATTTCCTGGATCTTTCTCCACTCATAAGGTTTTCATGTATCCTCTGTTGGAGGCTCAAGTAGTCACCTCCTGGTTCTACTGAGACACCAGTAATCCTTCCTGCCACACAGTTGCTGCATGGCCTTTATCCTTAACTCCTCTGTCCTAGTTGTCCACAGCAGTGGCAACAGGAGTGACCTCAAGACTTCAAAGAAATAAAACTCACTTCTGTATCACAAACAGTTATGATCTGCTGGTTCCACATCACAGTAAAGCAGAAGATGATTTTCCAACTCCTGAAAAGAAGCAATAAAAACTGGATTATAGGAGATGGTATTTGCAGAGTCTTAGCACAGTGCCTTGCACACAGTAAATGCTCAGAGAATGTTATACATTCCCATAAATTATTTTTGGAATGAATGGCTAAACAGGTCCGTGAGGGCACTACTGGATCCTTAGTTGAACAGTATTAAATGAACTGATAATGATGGTGACCATGAACATGAAACCAATTTCTGATTTAACAGGAATTTGCAGAGATAAAATTTCAGATGAAACATAAAGGATAGGATACTTCACTTTTCTCAAGACAGAGTGGTAGGTTAAATTAAGTGGAGATATAAGCCACAATACAGACATTTATTTAGCTCTTAGCTGATATCAGCTTACAATGACTCCCCCAAGTCTTTCACCTTGAATTTCAGAAATATTATTCTGGAACATAGTGATCTCTAATGTGAACAAGAGGGAAAGGTGAAATTGTTCTGAACTTTTCATGAGAGCTGCAAGATTCTGTCAACTCTTCCATTAAAACAGAGAAAAAAAATGGATTTAAAGGAAAATGTTATATTGCTGGTCTGAAAGCTATAAAGATGAAAGTCACTCATTCCATCACCAAGTCCTGTCACTATGGTCTGAAGGAATGCTAGTATTGCGTGTAATAGCATATTAAGTTAATAACATGTTAGAGGTCAGAAACATCCTAAAGGTTACTTTGTTCAGGACTTCTTAACCTGGAGCACATGGGGTAAATTTGAGGGGAGTGTCTGTGAACCCTTTAGAATCATGTGCCAAGCCAGGCTCAGTGGCACATGCCTGTAATCCCAGTGGCATATGCCTGTAATCTCAGTGGCTTGGGAAGCTGAGGCAGGAGAACTGCAGGTTCAAAGCCAGCCTCAGCAATTTATCAAGACTGTAAAGAAACCAGTGAGATCCTGTCTCAAAATAAAAAATTAAAAAAAAAAAGGATTGGATGTGGCTCAGTGGTTATGTATCTCTGGGTTCAATCTCTGGTACCAAAATAAATAAATAAATAACTATGTGCCGTGTGTGTGTGTGTGTGTGTGTGTGTGTGTGTGTCTGTATAGGGAAATAACTACTGGAATACTTGAAAGCTGAATGTGAAAATAACAGCACTGATTTTACCTTTTCCCTGGATAAGAATGTGGCTAAGCTGATGCTATCTGATTCAAGAATGAAGGATCAACTCTTTGTGAAAACATCCTTGAGTGGAAGCTCACAGACTTTTAGTGTGAGTCTATCGGTAGTGGTTCCAGTCCCAAATGCAAAGGAAAGTGAAACACAACAAGAATTTCCCCTTTTGGATTAAGTAATGTCCTCACTTGCACACATAATATGATCATTCCCATGGTTAGACGTCTGGGCCCAAGAGAAACTACACAATGATGGATTGTGCCTGCCCATGCTCTATGTGGCCACTCCATTTTTAAAATATTTCATACTTTTGGATCAATCAATTAGTGAGCTAATATAGCTTTGAAGAGGAGGTCTCCTGTGTGTGTGTGTGTGTGGGGGGGTATTTCTTGTTATTGCATAATATTGTAGTAGCATAATTCTATGGATAGAATTTGTGCCTTTTATTAGATTCTCATCAGATACTTGACCTAAAGGGCTTAAGAACCATTCATCTAGAGAAATAAAATGGTTTTACAGATCTGGAAAGTTGAATCTTGGAGAGGTTAGAAGATGTAACCCAGTACTCTTGGCAGAATTACAGTTAGTAAATGATTTTGTCCCTTTCCAGTTCATAAACTCTAATAGAAACTAATACTTTAGGGGCTTGTGGGATGATTACATAACCTAATATCAATATCACACTACTCAAAATCTGGAGTCAGAAGTCATTCCATGGTTTGTGTCATCCTTTCTTTCTAATCTTGGTTTCAGAAGGAACAGGATAAACCAAGGCACCTAGACAACTGGATAACAGAATCAAGGTACCCACGATCCACAAGATCTTAGACAGATATGGTTATAGTTATAGATCTTCTGTTATTACTCAGTGAATGTTTCATAAGCATAAAGAACAACATCGTTTGCTATTAACAAGATGCTTTCCTGGAAAATCCATCGTTCCACACACTGTGGAGGCAGCATCCAGTGACAACGTATGCATCTCCCTCTTGGTTTTAGCTGCACTATAAAATTACCTCAGAAACCAAAGCTCTTTTGACAGTTTTGTGCTTCTACCTACATCAGCTCACTTGTTTTTATCTCTAATGACACTGACCCATGAGACTGCTTAAGAGAATATTCCAGGGAAGATCTCTTGTCACTTTGACAGAACTTTTCACTTAAAACAGCATCTCAACCCAATGGTTCTTTATGGTCTTTCCTAGTTTCCTGCTCTTGGTTTTGGTTCCCTCTTTATCTGTTATCCTGCTTCTAATATCACTTTTTTTTGGTGGGGGGGGGGGGGGTTGGGTTCATCTGCCTTGCTTTATTCAGTTACTTATCTTCCTTCACAGGTTAAATGAGTATTTAACTGTGACGACTACTATATCACATAGTTTGGTAAGGAACTTCTTAAACTATTCATCAACATGGCAGCAAAAAAGGCTTTCTTGAATATAAGAATATAAGACATGCTATTCTAAATTTAAACAAATAGCCCATTTTATGTAGTGTTCTTGTCTTATAGAGTAACACCAAGATGTCTTGAAACACATGGAAGCACTCTGTGTAACCAAAATCTAATGCAAAGTATTCTGAGCATCATCAGTTTCTTCCTAATAACTATCATTCCATCAGTAACAACACAGAATGTTTACTAAGTACCTATATATGTTAGACATTGTGTAAAGTTCTTAAGTGCTTTTTCTCGTTTAATTTTTTGTTAGTAATCACAAGCACCATAATCATCTCAACCTTATAGATGTGCAAACAAGCAGAGACAGAATGGTAGAGCTGATTTCTAACCCAGGCCAGTCTGCCTTCATAGCCATAGCTACACATATTATATGCATATATTTAAAACCCTTAAACATACATGTTAATAATTTTAGTTTAAACTACCTCTTGGTGTTAACTCCATGTTATTACTATAGAACACACTGATTCTCTGTGTTAAAAAGAATACTTTCAAATTCAATAATCTAGGTTAGCATTTGTTGAATGAACCCACATTTATTTTAACACACCATATCTAAACTTTAATTAGTAAATGCCTCAGAAAACAAAAAAAAGGGATATGATGAGGGACAATTTCTTGAAGAAACAATACAAGAACAGTTTCTGGAGCAAAAAGACAAGGGTCTTGGGTCCACTGAATCCCCAGCACAGTAATAGGGGAAAAAAAAAAGATACTCCTATCATGGAAATTCTGTACAGTAAGAGTAAAAACAAAATTTTTAAAGTTTCTAAGGAGAAAAACATATCACATAGAAAAGAGAAGTTTCAAACTCCTTAGCAACCACATGCAAGAATCCAGAAGACGTTAGAAACCTACCTTTGATGTTTTCAGTGAAACATGTTTGGTTTAGAATTCTTTACTAAGCTTTTCCTTTACAAAGTTTCCTCACATGAAGTGCAGGAGCAGAATAAAAGTTTTTGTCATGAAAGTACTAGAGAGTGTTCTCTATAAAAACAAGAGTTAAAACCAAGAAGACAAGAAATCCAGGAGACAGGGGACCCACAGTGCTAAGGCAATGACCACCCCAGGGTAACTGGGAAGGGAGAGCCCAGGATGGTGGAGCAGCAAGTCTAAATGGAGTGGGACTCTAGAAAGCATTATCTCAAGCATTATCTCAAGGAAGGAAAAAAAAATAGAACTCCTAGGTACATGACAGGTTTGAACATGAAGTTTTTTCTTTTTTTTTTTTTTTCTTTTTCGCTGGTGTTAGAAACTGAGCCCAAGGTCTCATATATGCTAAGCAGGTGTCTACCGTTGAGTTACACCCCCGTGTTGTCATTTGAGAGATGTTCACTACAGCTGCTAGAGAATGTGGGAAGACTTAGCTAGTGGGTATCTTAACATGCAAAGAATTATATAAAGCCGTTGATAACTTCAGAACAAAAGAAAGTTGCAAGTGGATAAAAATGTGATGAGAACTCATTAGTAAACCATAAGCTGTATCTATAGAATCATAATAATAAAAACATTGAACATGTACTAATCAATGAAATTAAGGAACATGAGTGGAAAAGACTTGAGTGGAAAAACAGAAGAATTTTATCAACAAAATAAAATAAGGCTTGAGTAAGGACAAGTATGCTAAGTTCCTGAAAAAGGAGATTAGATTTTTTTTTTTTTTTTTTGTACTAGGGATCGAATCCAGAATCACTCAACCTCTGAGCCACATCTTCAGCCCTTTTAGAGCTGATTTCTAACCCAGGTGAGTCTGCCTTCATAGTCATAGCTATGCATATTATATGCATATATTTAAAACCCTTAAACATACATATATATATTTTATCTTGAGACAGGGTCTTGCTGAGTTGCTTAGGGCCTTCATAAGTTGCTAGGGTTGTTTTGACCTTGTGATCCTGCCTTAGCCTCCCAAGCTGTTAGGATTAGAAGCATACATCACCATGCTTGGCTAGGAGATTAGATTTTATAGATGACAAAATTCCCAAATGAATGTAAATGCAATATTATCCTAAACAAAAACCAAATTGAGTTTTTAGATGTAAGTCAGCAAGTTGTCTTTCATTTTCTAAAAGCAAGTATGTAAGAATTTATATATATATACATATATATGTACATTTATATATATACATATATAATATATATAGACATATATATAATCAAAAGCTTTGTTATAATGTCATAATGTCATATACAGAGCAGAAATTAATGAGCATTGTTGACAGAGTTATTAATGAGCAATAATATGCCCTTATGTGAATCGCTGAGAAAAACTGAGCATTGTTTCTGTGATACTCCTGCAAAGAATGCATGACCTGAGGCCAATCATGAGGAATCATCTGGTTGATCCAGCTTGAGGGTCACTCTGAAGACAATCAGTATCCAATTTCTGTATTGTTAGCAATGACCTCTATTGGATAACTTTTCCCTCAATTCAGTAGCCATGAGTCATGTGTGTCTGTTGACTGTTGAACACTTAAATGTGGCTGGTTTGAGAAATAAAACTTTAAGATATTTTATTTAAAATGTTCACATGTGCCTTTTGGCTATTGCATTAGAGAACCCAGCCTGGAAGAGACTAAAGCGAAAGAAGAACTGAATGCAGTAAGTCCCTGGATGCTATCCTGGACCAGAAGAGAAAAGAGTCATTGTTGGGACAGTTTGCAAAATTGAATTGGGTCTGTGTTCTGGACCAAAGCATGGCTTCATTATTTCCTGCCTTAGAGGGGATGAGACTGTCCCTGTTTTTTGTAAATTGGAGAAGTTAGGAGGGATAGGAAATACTGCCTGTAAATTGTCTTCCAGGGTTAAAAAAAAAAGAACTCATATTAAAAGGGCAATAAGTACAATATGGATTTATATAAAGTATGACTCATTATTTCATGGAGAGAAAGATTATTTGGAGGATTTTGTCTCTTTCTCAAAGGACAGGAAAATGAAGATGGTGTGAAAGGTATTCTTCTTTGTGAAAATTAGTATACCTAAAGAAATGTCAGGAAAATAAAAAAAGAAGAAAAACCAGGAATCTAAGCCAAAAGAAAATAGTGAAACCCAGATTCCTGTTGTAGTCATCTCATAGGTAGTCACACATCCTGAGCTTGAATACCTCTACAAACAGAGAAACTCTGACGCTGTCCAAGGAAGTTCATAGTATTATCACACAGATTCGTCTTTAGAAAATTGTTCCTTATCCTCAACCAAAGCCTATGCACCTATATTCTCCCCCTCCAGATCAATAGGCCACACAGTTTCCCTTTAGGGCCATGAAGAACAAGCTGATCCCTCTTGCTCTTCCACATGACAGTTCTCTGAACATTTTAAAACAACTGAATTTTCTCCAAGCAAATATCACGAAGTCTCACGTTTTTTTTTTTTTTGGACTCCTTTCAGTCATAGTTGTCTGAACATGTAAAGATATTTTTTTTCTTTATCTTTCTTAAAATGTGGTGAGCCTAAATGAGGTTCCATGTTTCATATCATCGGGCAAGGAACAAGATGGATGGGACCATTGGTTCTTGCTTCTAAGCAGATAAATGTCTATTAATGGATCTTGATGCTATGGTTGCTTTTGGAGAAGGTGACCATGTGGCGCTGACTTCCATTGACCTGACCTTTAACTAACAATTTTCCTGCTTGGACTGTCTTTCCTATTATTGTTGAGTATTTGATTTTTTTAGAACCTAAGTATGAGAATTTACCCTTTATCACTACTAACCTGAATTCTCATAGAGCCCAGTAAGCACTCTATTTTGTGGAGATCTTTTGGGCCTTGACTTGCCATATAAAATATTTTATATCCCTCTCAGCTGTATATCAATTCTAATTGTAATGAGATTAGTTTCTATGTAGTTACTATGAAAGTTTAATTATAATAATTACTGTAAAATAATTAGAAATGGATTTATATGAAAAGATAAATCATAAAAGATATTAAAATGCAGAATTATTAAAGTGACCAAAAAATATGGGTGGACATAAAGAGAAAATGAAAGTGACAGAGAGAGAGAAGAGCATGTCAGAGGGAAAATCATAACTAAGCAATTGGTTAAACAGAAGAATAAGAATTTTCCCTACATATCAAAAGTAATTGCTCCAGAAAGACATGGGTATAATTTCACCTAAATTCTGAGCTATTTTACATGATCCTACTTGGTTAGATATTGGAACATGCCATTCCAAGTTGACATGGTTAAGCTACAGTGAATAAGGTCTTAAAGCTACTGCTTAAATTTTTCAATGATTCCTCTATCACTTAAAGAGAGAATCCATATTATGGCAGATTATTCTTTCTACATCTGGCTCAGGACTTAAAATCTTTCACCCTTCCCTGCATGAAACCATGTAATATACATACGCTGTAAGAAGATGACTGCAGATGACAAAATACATCATGCTCTGCTTGCACACTTCGTTCCCTCTGCCCAGACAACCCTTCCTTTCCTCACTTGTTGAACCTATAGCTCAAGTTAGTTAAGACACCATTGGGCTACGTTGCCTCCCTTCAACCTCCATTTATTTATCATATCTATTATTTTGTGAAGGTGTCTGATAGAACATTTCTTATTATATCATAATTACCTCATTGTTTCTCTTTATAAACTCCTCAGAAAGTATAACAGAGAAGCATTTGGCATATAATAGATGCTCCATTGCCATGTCCTCAGTGAATGAAGGAAGGAATATAAAATATCCTTTCTGGAACCAGGTTATTGCATTACTTAGTACTCTTTGATTGCCAGTATGAGAAACCAACTCAAGATAGTCTAAGGATAAAAAGGTGTAAAGGGCATGGCTCTGTTGAGTGACAGGAATATCTCCCAAAGAAACCAAGAAAGGGGAGCACCAGACCCTCCAAAGTTCTGAGATAAGGTAATAAAAAGACATTAGGAGAATTCCACTCTTATTTTTACTTTTTTTTTTCAGGTCATCTGCATTATTCTTTTTTCTCAGTGTAGAGTAATTTTTATCTGTATAATAGCTCTTCCACTTACATCTTGGAGTGCCAGTTGTGTATCATGAGTGCTGTTTCAATTCCAAATGTCTAAGTAGGAAGGTGATTGGCCCAGGTCCAGTCAGGTATCACCCACTCTCCAGGCCCTCGAGATCAGGAAGCAGGGAGGAGCATGGTGCAAATACGGCTGCCAGTGGACCCTCTATCCTGCAAGCTGGGATAGGAGAGGGTGTCCTCAGGAAAGTAGAAGCGGCTTCAGCAGGGAGCAGACACGCAAACACTATCTACTATAGACTGTCAAATCTGCCAAAGAATGCAGGGAACTGCTACAAGCAGGAGAGTTTGGGTCAACAAACTTGGGTTTTAAAGAAATTCTGGGGTGATATTATGTTGAAACAGCACCAAAAGTGGTCTTTTTCTTTAAGCATGAGTGGGACCAGGGCAGGTTTTCCCTGAGCATTCCCTCTCTAATGCATATTATGAGTTATGGGTGTGCAAAGGAGTCAAGGGTACAAATGTATGTGTGAGAGTGAGAGAAACTTGGAAGGAAACTTTGTAATTAATCTTTTGAAAATCTACATTTTCTGTCCACTGATGAGTTATTGATCATTTCCCCTAGTGTTCTGCATTACAAAAGTTCTAACTAATTTTTATAGTATATTCAAAGAATAGTGAGCAATTGATTTTCTGGAACATGGAGTATGAGAGGGAGTAGCAGAATATAAAAATTCCAAAGATAGTATAGAGAGGTAATTTAAGAGCTCTTAGTGTGTTCAAAAGAAATTGGGAAATGTTGAAAATTGTTGATTTGGGCAATGGACTGATTGGAAACATGTTTTGAGATATCTATAGTAGCGTTATAAATGAATTAGACTGGAAGATTATGAGTTAGGAGGCTATTGTATTTGGGTAGGAAATGATTTTTTTAAAAAAGTTTGCAACTACATGGTAACAAAAGAAATTGAATAGAAATAGGAAAATAGTAAGAATGATTGTGTCTCTAAAATTTTTGAATAGAGACCCATTTAAGAATTTATAATAATTATAGTCATTCTCCCCATAGACTATCAGTTTGTAGATTTCTTGTAGCCCATTTATGACCCTAGGAACTCTAGATTAGAAAGACATCAGGGGGGAAAAATAGATAGAACTTTGAAACAGAATAGATGGGGAGATGAGGGAGCTCAAGCCAAAGATGACATGCAGGTTTCAAACCTGATGACTAGAAAAGAAATGTTGCCACAAACAGAAACAGGAGAGAAACTGGAAGTCAAATAGAAAACCAAGTCTTAGCATGTAGACAGGTGGGGAGAGGATGATGCACCTCGTTTTAAATACATTGTCTCTGTGCTTCTCTTGGGATAAGCAGTCATGTGAGTTTAGGAAAGAAAACTATATTTTTTGAGAATCTACTACAACCAGGCAGGTAATATATTTTAACTCATTCAATGATCACCCAAACCCGGGGCTAAAACATTTTCTTATTTTACAGATGAAGTCTCTGAAATGTTGAAATGAAGTAAATTGCTCAAGGTCATATGGTTCATTAAACAGTGCAGAGAGAATTTGTATGTAGGTCTGCTGGCCTGTATACCTGTGCACCTGGATTGCCCTACAGGGCCTCCCTGCAGGCAGCTAGAAGGCCAGGATGGAGCTTAAAATTGCCATTCTCATCATGCCAAACACTTTAGAACTGAATTGTTCTGCAAATTCTTTGTGTGTATTTGTCTTGTTTCCACATGAAAGGTATAAATTCTTTAAGGATAGAGACAACATTATAAATTTCTCTTGCTTCCTTCGGCAATAACTCTGTGCAGCGCTGGACACAGAAGAAGCCTCACTGAATATTTAGATTGATCAATGATCTTGGTCCCTGGTGATAATTGCATAGCATCTTCATGTTGAGGTTGTAATCCTCATGAATTATTTATTTAGAGGCCTTCCTTTCCTGGGTATAGCAGCAGGTACAACACAGAAAAAGATGGAGCATGCAGAAATAGCAGCAAAATAATCAGTTTTAGTCACAATTTTCCATCTCCCAGACTCTGAACCTTTGTATGTTCTACAAGTCATTAAGGGGAATGCCAAGCAGCAGTATTTGCCCTGGTCGCTAGAGGCCAGGGATACTGTTACATAGTGTCGTCAGCATTCTAACCCCAGATATGCTTTCCTATGTAATTCATTAAATAACCTAGCTATGGAACTACATTAAATAACCTAGCTATGGAACTACATCAAGTCTGCTCATCTCCTGCCTCTGTCCAGAAGGACAGATGACTGCAGCCTGAGGTAGGAAATTAGAAAAATGATTTGAAGAGATCAAGAGAAACACATGAGAGTTATTGATGCCTGATAGGCTTATCCAAGAACAAAAGCAATTTGAAACAGTACAGCTGGACCAATTTTGTCCCCATGATTTCCTAAAGAGCATAATGCTAACATTAATAGCTACCATTTAATTGTCTTATGTACTATTTTGAGAGCTTGCTAAGTGCTTTAAATAAGTTGCCTTATTTAAAACTGAAACCAGTTTCCTCAGGAAAACGATTCTCTGGGTTACTCTAAAGTCTAGGCAATGAAACATAAAGGGATTCAAAGGAGGAAGATGGAGATGACCTGCACAGCTTAGAGCTGGAGCTTTCCAAAGCCCCAGACAATCCACACATGACTGACACACTTGTTTTATTCTCCAGGACGCCTGTGAATAACATCCCACATAACAGGTGGGACTGAATCTGACTTGTTTACTATTATATTCCCAGTACCTGAAGCACAGTAGAAGCTCAAAATCTGTGTAGAATTGATAAATGAATCTTTAAATACATTATTACATACAAGGTCTTCCTCATATATAGAAAACATGAGAGGTATCTAAAGCTATTGATCTGAGGAATAAAGAGATGTGACTTTTGTCCAAGGATAGCATGCTATCCATCTTTCACATCATTTGTATCCCATCATGAGAGTGTCTATTTTTAAATAGAATCATGTCTCCCTTACTAGCAAAGGCATATTAGGCTCTTGACAATCATTTAGAACTTAGAAAGAGACAATCCAGTTATCCAATCCTTTTCTGCGCAGACTGCTAACTATGGAATGACTAACCACAGCAAGTTCAAAGCAGTCCTGGGGATTGGCCTGTGAGTCTATGATTACAAAAGTCAAGGACAGTTTCCTGCACCATTACATTATTATTTCACTAAAGTGGAGCCCTAAGCTAAATGTATTTTAGGTTTGGGGAGAATTTAAAAGTCCAGGGGCCATGAGTTGGCCCTCAAGAGGTAGAATTGCAATCAGAATCCTGAACTGTTACACTGTGGAGGGGTCTCAGGGAAAAAAATTAAAAATAAAAAAAAAATTAAAAATTGATCCAGAAAGCGTTTCTGCCAAGAACAGCTGTCACAGTAGGAGACAGCAGTCATTGAGAGGTCCCCCAGGAGAGAATGGACGGCGGTCATTTTACATCAGAGTTATCAATCCTCTTTTTACCAAACCTAGCACACTAGAGAAAATTAGAGATCATTCACCAACTTCCATGGTCATCCCCCAAAAGATAATGACAGTGAAGGGTGGAATAAATCCATAAGATAGGGGAAAGGAAGTGGTTTCTTTGTAACTCCACTCATGGTTTAATTTCTTTAAATAATATCAAGAAGCAGGCAGAGGCCACAAATACCCGAGGCAGAGATTGTTAACTGTTCACTAAATTTTTATTTTCTTCTTGTTGTTGGCCCATAGACAAACTAAGTTAGCCTTCCTTGCATTTGTCCCCACAAATAGAATATGAATGGAAGGGGTATGTGCCATTTCAGAGCAAAGGCATTTTAAGAAGGAGATGTACTTCCTCCATACTCTCTCCCCCATCTGTATTCAGCATGGAAGACAGCAAAACCCTAGATGATGGTGGAGCCACAAAATGGCTGAAGCCTGAGTTCCTCTGTCACCACATGGAGAAGGCCTTTTGCTAATACGGAATACCAACCTTGGGCTGTTGGCTGAGCAAGATATAAACGTTCACTGTGTACAGCCCATGTGCAATTTGGATATTTTAGTTTAGATAGGCGGTATCCCTCAAATGCTCATATGTGAGACAAGGCAAGAATGTGAAGAGATAAATGATTGAATTATGAGAGCCTTAACCCAATCAGTAAATCAATCCCCTGAGAGGGATTAACTGAGTGGTAACCAAAAGCAGGTAACATGTGGCTGGAGGACCTGGGTCATTGGGGGTGTGCCTTTGGGGTTTATATTTTGTTGTGGTGAGGAAGCTCTCTCTTTGCTTCCTGGTGCCACATTCCTAGCTGCTTTCCTCTACTACACAATTCCTCCATGGCATTTTACCTCACCTCAGTCCCCAAGAAATGGAGTGGCTGTCTATGACTGGGAACTCTGAAACCATGAACCCTCAAATTAACTTTTCCTCCTTAAAATTGTTCTTGTCAGGTCTTTTGGTCACAGCAGCAAAAAAGCTGATGACAACAGATGTATTTGTTTCAACAGACTAGATCACCTTACTAATATACACCCCTAAATACACCCCACAGACTTAGATGACTAAGCAAAGTTCAATAAGAAGATCTTTGTGAGGAAGTCCCAACTCCTGTGATTGCAGTTAACATGATCATACATGCTGTGAAAAAGTCACCACAACAGAAGACTTTGTATCAAGTCCTATCACCTCTTCCTAAGAGCGATTTGGAGAGTGATTTGCTGAGTCTTTCTGCTCACCTGTCTCTGGTATGTCTTTGCTCATATGGTGATCATGAGAAGAAGAGGATGTTAAATTGAAAGAATTAATTGGTAGAGCAGTCTGTTAATTTCTGGCCCATTAATGTAATGTAGGTAGAGGTATCAAATGGTTTTATACATCCAAAATAATCATCTTCTACCAGTAAAGCCTCAAAAGTTTGGCTTTTGGAGTATGTAGTAAAGGGTTGGACTTAAGGAATTTGTAAAATCAAACAAAATTATAATAATGTCATCTAAGGATCTTTCCCAATTTGGGATTCCCAGCATTATAATAAATCATCAAAAGTATTAATGGAGCCAGGTGCAGTGGTGCACGCCTATAATCCCAGTAGCTCAGGAGGCTGAGACAGGAGGATTGCAAGTTCAAAGCCAGCTTCAGCAATGGCAAGGTGCTGAGCAACTCAGTGAGACCCTGTCTCTAAATAAAATACAAAACAGGGCTGGGAATGTGGCTCAGTGGTTGAGTGCCCCTGAGTTCAATTCCTAGTACCAAACAAACAAAAAGTATTAATACAGATGGAATCTGATGGGTTCAGAAGTTCAGAATATTGGAATAGAATCCATGTTTGTATTAGATAATATAGAACTGACTAAATGCCTATGTTCTTTGATTTGACTGGAAATAAGTTGTCTATCATGACAGCAATGCAGGTTATTTTGTGTTGATAAGAAAATCTGATCAACCATTTTTATCTCAAATTAAAATATACTAGAAAAGCATTAATCATTATCTAAAAATGCTCACCCAAATCTTTTAAAATATGGGAGCATTATTAAAGATTGATAATAAATGGTCTTTTGCTGAGAAAAAGTTTAATCAGAATCAAATCAGAATAGGATTGAGTCGTTAGACCACCACTTTAGATCCAAAGGAAATGCATACAAATGTCCTCAACATAGGCTACCTTGGCAGACTCTTCTTGACATCTGTCTTTTTTATGGGCTTTCTAAGAAGATTAGTAAAGAAGCCTACATAAAGTGTAAATAGTGGGTGCAAAGGAGGAAGATGGGCGGTGTGGGGAAAGAGAGAGAGAGAAAGAAAGAGAGTTTGCATACTCATGCTAAAAAACTGGAGAAAGCAGAACTATTATGGGTGTGATCTTTGCCACTGTGAAAATAAACAAAGACCACCCAAATGAAAATGAACAAAGGCTATTTATGCACAGTATGCTACATAGCAAGAGGTTCAAGCACCATCACTTGTGTTTGATAGCATCTCAAAGGGAGACAGGGGAGTGAGAAGGCTTTATCATTAAAAAAAAAGAAAGAAAAAGAAAGGGCTTCAAGTAGGCTCTTATTGGAAGGTGCTGGCAATGCAAATTGGATGCAGACTGACTGGAGGTAGGGTGTCCTACGTGCTTGGTTTGGGGAGTATGCATGGATTTTCTCACTGGTCCTGAGTTGGAAGCAGTGAGGGTGGGAGTAGGGGAGTCCTGACTGTTCTGGAAACTTGCTGCAGAGGTTGTGGTTTTGTTTCCTGGGATGGTGACTGGAGAGGTTGTAGGTCAGATTTCAATGGCTATACATCCGGCCATTGTCCATGTGCACGTGCTCTTCATCCTTCTTCCATACCCCTCCCACTCCCACACATATCCTGCCAGTTTTAGTCCAGAGGTTTCACTTCTTTCTTCACCTTTTACAATTTCCTGTTTCCACCTCCTCCTACTTGTCACCAGCCTTGTAAGTGCAGTTCCCCCACCCTGGCTTGTCCTGTACCTTCACTTGGTTATGCGGGCACCATCCTCACACCACCAGCAGCTTTAGCCTCATTAGTTACTAGGTTTTCTTGGACAATGCTTGCTTCAAGTAATTTTACTTTTCTCCAAACTCCTGTTTCCCTTACAGTCTGTGCCACATCATTAAACACTTAATTATAAAATATTTTTAACTGATTTTCATTAATTTGTGCATGTTAATCTTATCTCCCCAGCCAGATTGTAAATTTGAAGGTTGGTATCATAGCTTATGTTTTCTCTTACATATCATAATAGTTTTCAGTGCTAAGACCATGTAGGAAATATTCAGTAGATAGTTGTTAATTGAATATTTTCTAAATGCCCTATTCAGTTAAGAGAATAAAATGGAACTGACTCATTTTTTTTAAATCAGCCATCACTCTAGGTGCTAATTTTAGCCATAATCATCCCAATTTTCTTGGAATTTGCAGATTTTGCACATTAAAGTTCAAGGACCCAGAAGAAAGGCTTCTCTCACATCAAGTGAAAAGGTGAAAAGAAGAAAGAACTCTGATTATTTTTCAGCTTGCAAGCCCTGTATAGTAGTGAACCTTCTGAACAATTCTTGAGGTACACATTGGTTTTTTTTAACAGAAAAGTTATGGGGTCCAGGGGTCAGACAAAAATAAAGAGTTCATGGCTGTCTGAACATCCCTGGGAACAGTTAGAGTAGTAGTGGCAAAAATGGGAATTCAAGAGAAGTTGTATGAGTACAGACATTTTTGTTTTCCATATTTTTATTGGTGCATTATATTTGTGTATAATGGTGGGATTCATTGTTACATATTCATACATGCACACAATATAACAGATAATTTAGTTCATATCATTCCCCAATATTTCCCCTTCACCTCTTGTCTTTCCTCCCTCTAATCCCTTTCCTCTACTCTTCTGATCTCCCTTTGATTTCCATGAGATCCCCTTCACCTTTCTTTTCCTTTTCCTCTCTAGCTTCCATATATGAGAGAAAATATATGACCCTTGACTTTCCAAGCTTTTTTTTTTTTTTTTTGCTTAACATAATGTTTTCAAGTTCTGTCCATTTTCCTGCAAGTGACAAAATTTCATTCTTCTTAATGCCTGAATAAAACACCATATGTGTATGCACCACTTTTTCTTTATCTTTTCATTCACTGATGGACACCTAGGCTGGTTCATAGTTTGGTTTTTAAAAATTATGATGTTATAAACATGGCTGTGCATGTATTGCTATAGTATGGTGACTATTTCTGTAGAATACATACTGAGGAATAGAATAGCCAGGTCACGTGAGGGTTCCATTCCTAGTCTTTGGACATCTTTCTAATGAAAATTCTCCACATATGCCTAATAGGGCTTCAAATACATTAAGAATAGCAGCTAGGACAGAATCAAAGAAGAGAAGTTATGACTATCATTAAAACTTAAACAAGAACACACACATACACACACACACACACACACACACTACACATTGTAGTATATAGACAATCCAGCTTTGTGTCTACATATGACAGACTATTCATGGATGTAGCTTTCTCTAGGTGGGGAGAACTAGTGGAGTATTGGAACAGCTCACCAGCTCATGATTGACAATTGTTTAATTGTCAGAAATTTTACTATCCAGTTGTTAAACTATTGGTATCTTGGGAGCAGCCATGTTGAGAATACTTACACCAAGATAATTAGTAAACTTTACTAATTGGAGTTTCCTTTTTTAGAGCACACTAGTAGCAGACAAGAAAGATTACCTATCTTCTTTTCTTTAGAGGACCATCAGGGAAAAAGGCAGCAACCTGACAAATCCTGCACTTTCCATACAATGTTAAAGTTGAATGAGACTGTGGAAGAACTGAAGTCCATAATAAGAAATGACTGCCCAAGATCATGTGTCTGGTCTGGTCATATAGAAAGTCTAAAGAAACACGCAGGTTTTCTTACCCTCACCCATTACTTTCTGGAAATATAGTGTTTCATTATTCGCCATGGTATCTTTTCCTCCCTCCTTCCCCTAACATCAAGGAAAGCTCCTGCTGGTAAGGCCAGATCGCTCTCCTGTGTCGGAGCCCAACTCATAAAATGCTATTAAGTGAATTACTGATGACCTAATTCCCAGCTGCAGGACACATTCCATTAGAGGCAGGCTGGCTGCCAAGAAGTGTCAGCAATGACTGGATGACAGAGTGATTGAAACCATCCTGCCTTGGATGGCCGGGCCTCTGAAAGTGAGTTCATGGTGGGGAGGAGGTGCTCCTTTCCCCAACATTAGATCTGGTTCTTTTTCTGGGAACTGAATTCATCAGATTCAAGTAGAACTTTCCTGAAGTAATTAGGATTATCATCGCAGGAGCAACCAGAGGTAGTGTCTCTTCTATCCTAAGTATCTACTATTGTGAACACATTTACCCATCAGCCACAGCACCAAATTGCATTTTTTCCCCACCCACAGCAGTACTTTTCTCTTACTTGCCTCCACTGTCAGGCCACCCATCCTCCTCCTTCTGTATTTTCTAAGGATACAATGAGTTCTTCCTTGGTGCTATGGTAGAGAGAAGAGTAGGAAAAATGCCGTCTTTTTTACCTATAATTTACCTTAGTACTCTCAGATAAGAATTGGATAAGTGTTTGTGAGGGGAAAAAAAATACATCTTAAATCAAAATTAGGTAAGTCCCATGTGGGCCATGTTATAGCTGATATGTACTTCTCTCAGAATTAGTACCAAGGTTAAATCCAATAAAGCACTTTGTAAACTGTAAAGAAGCAACACACACAAAGAAAAAAAAACTGTTAAGTATTAAAGAAAATATGAAAAGGCATTTAAATTTCAGAGAAACTTTGGATTCAGGCAGCCTTGATGGATGGAAGAAATGAGACACCAGACCTTCCACTGGGCCAGAGTCAGGAAACCTGGGTTCAAATATTGGCTTCATCTCTAATCAACTTTGATACCAGACAAGTCACTTGTCTTCTGACCCCTGTCTTCTCTGTGAATTGAAGGTGGACTGAATGATCACCAGATTCCTTCTGTCTCTGAAAAGTGCCATCCTAAATCAAGAAGAGAGTCAGCTGGAAAGTCCAAGCCTACTTATCTAGTGCTTAAAACACTCTGTTCTATTTAGTTTTTCCCTTTAACCTCTTTCTCTACTCTTTTTCTTCCCTCTCCATCTTCTATTATTTAGGAGACATCTTCTTTTTATATTTTGATTTTGTTTTCTCTTTCTCTTCTTCAAGCTATTAATGATGTCAAGTGACCATCATTGCAGAACTCATTTCTAGCAGTTGTCATGCAATATTGACTACTATCACATAAATTTATTATATAAGTACATTTAATTGGGTTATGGTGAATGGGGTACCTGTGAGTGGGGGGTGTTTATTTGAAGTTAAAAACCCAGAGGGTTTTAAAAATTATTCTTAAAATATTTAAATTGTTTTTAATTATTTAAAAGCTTTGCAGAATGGACTTAAAGGAAGTAAATTAGGAGGCCAAAGGATCTGTGGTAAATCATGTGATGAAAAAAGTTTAAAAATGAAAATGAGTCAACTCTTGGCATTCTGTGTTTTTATAATTATTTTTTTAAATCTAAAAATTGCTAATATCCTTCTACTGCCAAATCTCTGGGGAAATGTTTTCGTTATAGGTATGTATGTTCCTTAGCAAAGTGAGAGTTCAAAACATTAGTAAATAATATCATGACAAAGAAACTACCACTAGTTTGAGCACATATATATGTCTTTCTTTTCTTCTGCTTTTTAGAAATAACTGCCTTTATTTCCATTACCCCAGATCTCTTCTGTCTGAAGGCTAATGTCAAGAATTAGCCTTTGATTTCTATGTCATTTAATTTTTCCCTGAACTTTTCCTAATTGTGTAATGAAAACTAGAAGGGCTGAATACAGACCATAAGCAATAAGTATTTCAAAATTTCTCCAACATTTGTGATGCTAGCTAGTACTTCTCCATTTGTAAATGTCATGACTTGAAAAATGAGTTCTGACTGGCACAAATATCTCCTTTATTTCAGTCTTGTCTCAACTAAAAATATTCGAAAGGCCCTTCATATTCATATGGTTCTTATGTGGCCTGAATATTTTTTAAAGCATTCTTCTTCAGAAATCTATCTTCTGGGTTTATTTTACAATGAGATAATTAAGACTTAAATGTCCAATACCAAAATGTGGGGTAGGTTAGGCAAATGGCAAAAATAAAATAAAGGACAAGCAAAGTCCCTCATAAGTACAACAATAGAAAAACATCATCATAGAGAGCATTGGAAAATTAGCTCAAAATATCATTTGATAGTCTATTTCACAGAATTGACATTTTATATCAAACAGGCAATGCGTTAAAAATTCTTTTTTATTCTACCTCTACAGAGCTTTCCCCTGTATTTCTGTCTTCTGTGTCTATTTATGAAAGGCTAGACCTCAGAGGCATCTAATATAAACTGCTCTTTTCTTTGTGTTTTTTATTAATTTCACTTTCCTTGGAGTTTCCACAACATCTATTACTGCTGTCCCTGGCACTATCAAACATTTATAAGCTATCTGCCTATCTCATCAGACTGTATGCACCTTGAAGGAAAGACATTTTGCACACAATGGCTCATAGTAGACCTCAGAAAATGTGTTAAATTGAATCAGTTTTACTTTGCAAGACTGGCAGACACTCAGATGGCTTCAATCTCTCCCACCCCGACCCCGCCCGCTGCAAAAGATTGCCTTTTTTTTTTTTTTTTTTTTGGTGCAAACTCCACGTGACTCGAAGTTATCTAGGGCAGTAAGTAATGTTCAAGTGATTATAGCAGAAAGCTGAGATTCCACCAGGGCTCTGGGACTTGCAGCAGGAGATCAGCAGAGCCGCAGACTCCTTTTTAAAGAAAAAAGAAGCCACATGATCCTTTCATGGAGGTTGCTGCCATCGATCCCCTCTGAGGATTCAGTCATTCAGCCACATTTAACAATCACTGGGTCAGACCTTTATCCAGGCTGACGTCATCTGAATCCCAGAGCAATTCAATCTTAGCATATATTCTGCCCAACCCCCATCCTCCTGCTGGAGAGTCAGCTGATAAGTAGCAGTTCTCCAGAGCCCAAAGCTTTGGAACTCGTGTTTTTCAGGGCTTTTATTTAGTTCCGTTGTAGGGGGAGGGGGAGGGAGTGAAAGATAAGAGGTGCGGTCCCTCCTACAGCAGCAAAGAATCTTTAAGCTTTGATACTCAGCGAAGTGGAAGTCCTCACTTGCTTCTTGGAAACGAAAGCGAGGGGCACTATCAGCCAGGAACCACCCCTAAAAAAAGGGGGTTCCCAGATGCTTGGGTAATTCACTCCCCTACCCTGATATCAGAAAAGAGTCTTTGGAATATATTCTCCTGCGTGAAACAAACACCCCTCTGCCCCCTGCTGCCTTATTTTCCATTTCTCCTCTAAGCGTGAGGTGATTGAATAATCTAACTAGATTTTTCTATTCCCCGATCCCTTGAATCATGGGGGTTCACCTCCTCCATCCTCCTCACTCCTATTTTTTCCTCTCCTCTCTTAAGTCCCCTTCCCCCACTTTCACTTGTTTAAATACACGCTCAGGTTTCCCTAGGCTCTGGAGCCGCCATTGACATCAAATAGGGTCTCCATGGAAACCAGAGGCGCAGGGCGGTCTCCTGCATACCCCTACCAGATTCTCTGGTATAGGTGAGGCAAAGGTCTTGGGAAGCTGCGAGTAGATAGTCCTCTTATTAACATGAACCCAATGAGGAAGAATGAGCATTTAGGCAGAGAGAGATGAGGCAAAAAGAAAGGAGCTAAGTGACCAGATTATCTTCAATTTTGTTCAGCCTAGGAACTGCTTGGGGAAGAAACAGAGAAGTCCCAGGGTTGGGATCATCTCACCCTCAATTTCTCATGTTCCCAGCAAAACTCAATTTAATGTGGAAATCACTGAGGGGGTCCTGTTTTTGGTGTTTAGTTACAAGGAAGCAGCTGTCACATCCTACTCAGAGCAAAACATTCCTCCTGAAAGCACTTAAATGATAGAGAACTAACATTCCACCCTCTTCCTGTGGCCTAGACAGTCTACAAATGTTACCTCATTTTATCTTCTTGAACCTGGCATTTGGCATCCCTTTTACAGACAAGGATGTATGTGAGAGGGTAATGTAGTTATTCTGTCTATAGTCTCACACCTGATGGGAAGTCTCGGAGAAAACTCTTCACACCTCCATAGTAGAAGGGGCCTCTATTACCACTTATCCTTTTTGAATACACTTTCATTCTTATAAGACTCTGTTAGGGCACAGAACATCCTGCCCTAAAATATGGCACTTTGGAAATCACTCTTTCTCTCCTGAAACATGGCCATAAAAAGGATTTCTGACCTATCTTATAAGGTCATAAGGCCCTAATCCCAAAAAGGTTCTGCCATAGGTCTGGAGGCCAAGAAGAACCTGAACAAACTAGCCTTGCCGAGTTCCCCCAGCCCACCACCACTGGATCACACCCTTTGTGTCCTGCAGCCATACTTCTGCATGAGTGTCCATTAAAATATAGTTTTCTCACAAATGCCAAATATCTTCATTGATATAATGAGAGCAACTAAGAACAGAGCAGGGAGGAAGAGCAGGAAGAAAAGATTAACATTAAACAGAGACATGAGGTGGGAGGGAAAGGGAGAGAAAAGGGAAATTGCATGGAAATGGAAGGAGACCCTCATTGTTATACAAAATTACATATAAGAGGTTGTGAGGGGAAAGGGAAAATAAACAAGGAGAGAAATGAATTACAGTAGATGGGGTAGAGAGAGAAGATGGGAGGGTAGGGGAGGGGGGATAGTAGAGGATAGGAAAGGCAGCAGAATACAACAGTTACTAATAGGGCATTATGTAAAAATGTGGATGTGTAACTGATGTGATTCTGCAATCTGTATTTGGGGTAAAAATGGGAGTTCATAACCCACTTGAATCTAATGTATGAAATATGATATGTCAAGAGCTTTGTAATGTTTTGAACAACCAATAAAAAATATATTATATAGTTTTCTCTGCATCTTTGGGTCTTCATTTCTGAAGACTGTCACATCACATAAAACTTCAGTTAAATATATTCCATTATGCTTTTGTCTTTTTTTTTTATTTTTTTATTGTTGGTTGTTCAAAACATTACATAGTTCTTGATATATCATCTTTCACACTTTGCTTCAAGTGGGTTATGAACTCCCATTTTTAGCCCATATACAGATTGCAGAATCACATCAATTACACATCCATTGATTTACATATTGCCATACTAGTGACTGTCGTGTTCTGCTACCTTTCCTATCCTCTACTATCTCCCCTCCCCTCCCCTCCCCTCCCCTCTTCTCTCTCTACCCCCTCTACTGACCTTCATTTCTCCCCCTTGTATTATTTTTCCCTTTCCCCTCATTTTCTCTTGTATGTTCTTTTGTATAACCCTGAGGGTCTCCTTCCATTTCCATGCAATTTCCCTTTTCTCTCCTTTTCCCTCCCACCTCTCATCTCTGTTTAATGTTAATCTTCTTCTCATGCTCTTCGTCCCTACTCTGTTCTTAGTTACTCTCCTTATATCAAAGAAGACATTTGGCATTTGTTTTTTAGGGATTGGCTAGCTTCACTTAGCATAATCTGCTCTAGTGCCATCCGTTTCCCTGCAAATTCTATGATTTTGTCATTTTTTAATGCAGAGTAATACTCCATTGTGTATAAATGCCACATTTTT
The DNA here is from genome assembly GCF_021218885.2 of Marmota monax. Taxonomy (NCBI): domain Eukaryota; kingdom Metazoa; phylum Chordata; class Mammalia; order Rodentia; family Sciuridae; genus Marmota; species Marmota monax. The sequence goes on from NW_026694771.1 coordinate 2,486,109, forward strand.
TTAATCCATTCGTCTATTGAAGGGCATCTGTATTGGTTCCACAGTCTTGCTATTGTGAATTGTGCTGCTATGAACATCGATGTAGCAGTGTCCCTGTAGCATGCTCTTTTTAGGTCTTTAGGGAATAGACCAAGAAGGGGAATAGCTGGGTCAAATGGTGGCTCCATTCCCAGCTTTCCAAGAAATCTCCATACTGCTTTCCAAATTGGCTGCACCAATTTGCAGTCCCACCAGCAATGTACAAGTGTACCCTTATCCCCACATCCTCGCCAGCACTTGTTGTTGTTTGACTTCATAATGGCTACCAATCTAACTGGAGTGAGATGGTATCTTAGGGTGGTTTTGATTTGCATTTCTCTGACTGCTAGAGATGGTGAGCATTTTTTCATGTACTTGTTGATTGATTGTATGTCCTCCTCTGAGAAGTGTCTGTTCAGGTCCTTGGCCCATTTGTTGATTGGGTTGTTTGTTCTCTTATTGTCTAATTTTTTGAGTTCTTTGTATACTCTGGATATTAGGGCTCTATCTGAAGTGTGAGGAGTAAAGATTTGTTCCCAGGATGTAGGCTCTCTATTTACCTCTCTTATTGTTTCTTTTGCTGAGAAAAAATTTTTTAGTTTGAGTAAGTCCCATTTGTTGATTCTAGTTATTAACTTTTGTGCTATGGGTGTTCTATTGAGGAATTTGGAGCCCGACCCCACAGTATGTAGATCGTAGCCAACTTTTTCTTCTATCAGACGGCACGTCTCTGATTTGATATCAAGCTCCTTGATCCATTTTGAAGTAACTTTTGTGCATGGCGAGAGAAAGGGATTCAGTTTCATTTTGTTGCATATGGATTTCCAGTTTTCCCAGCACCATTTGTTGAAGCTGCTATCCTTCCTCCATTGCATGCTTTTAGCCCCTTTATCAAATATAAGATAGTTGTAGTTTTGTGGGTTGGTTTCTGTGTCCTCTATTCTGTACCATTGGTCCACCCGCCTGTTTTGGTACCAGTACCATGCTGTTTTTGTTACTATTGCTCTGTAGTATAGTTTGAAGTCTGGTATCGCTATACCGCCTGATTCACACTTCCTGCTTAGCATTGTTTTTGCTATTCTGGGTCTTTTATTTTTCCATATGAATTTCATGATTGCTTTCTCTATTTCTACAAGAAATTCCATTGGGATTTTGATTGGCATTGCATTAAACCTATAGAGAACTTTTGGTAATATCGCCATTTTGATGATGTTAGTTCTGCCTATCCATGAACAGGGTATATTTTTCCATCTTCTAAGATCTTCTTCTATTTCTCTCTTTAGGGTTCTGTAGTTTTCATTGTATAAGTCTTTCACCTCTTTTGTTAGGTGGATTCCCAAGTATTTTATTTTTTTTGAAGATATTGTGAATGGAGTGGTTGTCCTCATTTCCATTTCAGAGGATTTGTCGCTGATATACAGGAATGCCTTTGATTTATGCGTGTTGATTTTATATCCTGCCACTTTGCTGAATTCATTTATTAGCTCTAATAGTTTCTTTGTAGAGCCTTTTGGGTCTGCTAGGTATAGAATCATATCATCTGCAAATAGTGATAATTTAAGTTCTTCTTTTCCTATTTTTATGCCTTTAATTTCTTTCGTCTGTCTAATTGCTCTGGCCAGTGTTTCGAGAACTATGTTGAACAGAAGTGGTGAAAGAGGGCATCCCTGTCTTGTTCTAGGGAATGCCTTCAATTTTTCTCCATTCAGAATGATGCTAGCCTAAGGCTTAGCATAGATTGCTTTTACAATATTGAGGTATGTTCCTGTTATCCCTAGTTTTTCTAGAGTTTTGAACATAAAGGGATGCTGTACTTTGTCGAATGCTTTTTCCGCATCTATCGAGATGATCATATGGTTCTTATTTTTAAGTCTATTGATGTGGTGAATAACATTTATTGATTTCCGTACATTGAACCAGCCTTGAATCCCAGGGATGAATCCTACTTGATCATGGTGCACAATTTTTTTGATATGTTTTTGTATCCGATTTGCCAGAATTTTATTGAGGATTTTTGCATCTAGGTTCATTAGAGATATTGGTCTGAAGTTTTCTTTCTTTGAAGTGTCTTTGTCTGGTTTAGGTATCAGGGTGATGTTGGCCTCGTAGAATGAATTTGGAAGTTCTCCCTCTTTTTCTATTTCCTGAAGTAGCTTGAAAAGTATTGGTATTAGTTCCTCTTTAAAGGTTTTGTAAAATTCTGCTGTATACCCATCCGGTCCTGGGCTTTTCTTAGTTGGTAGTCTTTTGATGGTTTCTTCTATTTCCTCAATTGATATTGGTCTGTTTAGGTTGTCTATATCCTCCTGACTCAATCTGGGCAGATCATACGACTTAAGAAATTTATCTATGCCTTCACTATCTTCTAATTTATTGGAGTATAAGGATTCAAAATAATTTTTGATTATCTTCTGTATTTCTGAAGTGTCTGTTGTGATATTGCCGTTTTCATCCCGTATGCTAGTAATTTGAGTTCTCTCTCTTCTTCTCTTCGCTAGCATCGCTAAGGGTCTGTCGATTTTGTTTATTTTTTCAAAGAACCAACTTTTAGTTTTGTCAATTTTTTCAATTGTTTCTTTTGTTTCGATTTCATTAATTTCAGCTCTGATTTTAATTATTTCTTGCCTTCTACTTCTTTTGCTGTTGTTTTGCTCTTCTTTTTCTAGGATTTTGAGATGAAGTATGAGATCATTTATTTGTTGGTTTTTTCTTTTTTTTAAGGAATGAACTCCAAGCAATGAATTTTCCTCTTAGAACTGCTTTCAATGTGTCCCATAGATTCCGATATGTTGTGTCTGTGTTTTCATTAATCTCTAAGAATTTTTTAATTTCCTCCTTGATGTCTTCTATAACCCATTGATCATTCAGTAACCTATTGTTCATTCTCCAAGTGATGTATGCTTTTTCCTTCCTTCTTTTATCGTTGATTTTCAGTTTCATTCCATTATGATCAGAAAGGATGCATGGTATTATCTCTACTCCTTTATATTGTGTAAGAGTTGCCCTGTGACATAATATATGATCTATTTTTGAGAAGGATCCATGTGCTGCTGAGAAAAAAGTGTAACTGCTTGATGTTGGGTGGTATATTCTATATATGTCAATTAAGTCTAGGTTATTAATTGTGTTATTGAGTTCTATAGTTTCCTTATTCAACTTTTGTTTGGAAGATCTGTCCAGTGGCGAGAGAGGTGTGTTGAAGTCTCCCATGATTATTGTATGATGGTCTATTAGACTCTTGAACTTGAGAAGAGTTTGTTTGATGAACATAGCTGCACCATTGTTTGGGGCATATATATTTATGATTGTTATGTCTTGTTGGTGTATGGTTCCCTTAAGCAGTATGTCGTGTCCCTCTTTATCCCTTTTGATTAACTTTGGCTTGAAATCTATTTTATTTGATATGAGTATGGACACTCCTGCTTGTTTCCAAAGTCCATATGAGTGATATGATTTTTCCCAACCTTTCACCTTCAGCCTATGTATGTCTTTTCCTATCAAATGCGTCTCCTGTAGGCAGCATATTGTTCGGTCTTGTTTTGTGATCCATTCTACTAGCCTGTGTCTCTTAATTGGTGAGTTTAAGCCATTAACATTTAGGGTTATTATTGAGATATGGGTTGTTCTTCCAGCCATATTTGTTTATTTATGTTACTAAACATGGTTTGTTTTCCTCTTTGATTATTCCCACCCCCTTTACTGTCCTACCTCCCACTGTTGGTTTTCATTGTTATTTTCCATTTCCTCTTCCTGTAATGTTTTGCAGAGGATGTTTTGAAGAGATGGTTTTCTAGCTGCATATTCTTTTAACTTTTGTTTGTCGTGGAAGGTTTTAATTTCATCTTCCATCCTGAAGCTTAATTTTGCTGGATACACAATTCTTGGTTGGAACCCATTTTCTTTCAGTGTTTGAAATATGTTATTCCAGGATCTTCTAGCTTTCAGAGTCTGCGTTGAAAGATCAGCTGTTATCCTGATTGGCTTACCCCTAAATGTAATCTGCTTCCTTTCTCTTGTAGCTTTTAAAATTCTCTCCTTATTCTGTATGTTGGGCATCTTCATTATAATGTGTCTAGTTGTGGATCTCTTATAATTTTGCACATTCGGCGTCCTGTAGGCTTCTAGAATTTGGGATTCTGTCTCATTCTTCAAGTCTGGGAAGTTTTCTCGTATTATTTCATTGAATAAATTGCTGATTCCTTTGGTATGGAGTTCTATACCTTCCAGTATCCCAATGACTCTTAAGTTTGGTCTCTTAATGTTATCCCATATTTCTTGGATGTTCTGCTCATGGTTTCTTAACAGTCTTGCTGAGCTGTCTATGTTCTTTTCAAGTTGAAATACTTTGTCTTCATTGTCTGATGTTCTATCTTCTAAGTGTTCTACTCTGCTGGTAGTATTCTCAATTGGGTTTTTAAGTTGGTTTATTGCTTCCTGCATTTCTAGGATTTCTGTTTGTTTGTTTTTTATAACCTCCATCTCCCTGTATAGTTGATCCTTTGCTTCCTGGATTTGTTTGTGTAATTCCTTGTAGAAGTGATCTTTCATTGTCTGATTTTGCTGTCTAATGTCTTCCTTGATACTCCAGATCATCTGAAGCATATATATCCTGAATTCTTTATCTGACATTCCATCTGCTGCAGCTGTTACCTCTTCTAACATTGAGTTGACCTGCATTGCTTGTAGTCCTTTCTTTCCTTGTCTTTTCATACTGCTTGCGTTTCTTTCTTCTTGGTGAAACTGTTGTGTTTTTGAAAATTTTTCCCCCCCTATATATTTATATTGCTCTTGTATAGTTGAAAAGTCTCCCTTGCAGGTGCGGGCGGGGGCTCTGCTCTGCCCCTCCTCCAATTGGTGTGAGGTGTCTACCACGCCCGCGGACCCCTGGGCCTGATCCGCCGTTTTGTCGCAGGTCTGCCTACCTTGCAGGTGGGGGCGAGGGCTCTGCCCTGCCTCTCCTACCATGCCCGGGGACCACTAGGCCTGATCTGCAGGTTGGTTGCCGGTCTGCCCACCTTGCGGGCACGGGTGGCAGTTCCGCTCCGCCCCCACTCCAATTGGGGTCACTTGACCACCACACAGGCGGGCTGCTGGGCCTGATCTGGGTGCGGGCGAAGGCTCTGCTCTGTCCCTACTCCAGTTGGGGTGAAGTGTGTACCACGCTGGCAGGCCGCTGGGCCTGATCCGCTGGTCTGTCGCAGGTCTGCTTACCTTGCCGGCGCGGGCAGCGGCTCTGCCCTGCCCCTCCTACCACGCCCGCAGACCGCTGGGCCTGATCTGCAGGTTGGTCGCAGGTCTGCCTACCTTGCGGGCGCGGGCGGCGGCCCCACTCCTCCCCTCTGGCTCCACGACAAAGCGAGAGAGACTCGGGTATCTGTGACTCACCCTCCCTACCAGGAGACCAACTGTTTCCGTCGCCGCTGGCACCGATGAAGTTCTCTCCTCGGCCGCTCTCTGATGACATCAGATCTCTGCCATGCTGGCATCCCCTGTTCTATGGCTGAATCCCATTTTCTTCTCTTCCAATAGCTGGAGCTGTGCCCTCTGAGCCGAGCTTCTGCCCTCTATGTGCTGACAGAAATCCCTGTACGGTGGCTCCTGGGAGTCTCTCGATCCTGTTAGTCCAGAGCCCTTTCACTTATCCAGCCCCTCCCCCTGTTCCTCCTCCCAGCCAGCCAGCCAGGTCCTGTTCACCGGAGGCGGTTCCCCAAGGATCTGATTACACTTGCAGCCCCACCGCGTGTCCTATATCCCTAATGATGAACACCCTCTCTGTCATTCATCTAAGCCCCAGTGCTGTGGTGGGGTGATCTGGGAACCAACAGTTTAATTTTTCCGGACCCCTTTGGTGGGCACGCCCCCAGAAACTGGCGGCTAAGATCTTGGGTGTCGCCGCTGGTGTTAAGGGGAGGTGGGGATCTGGAATCCCCTCTGCTTCCCTACAGACACGCCCCCGGTGGTTTCCTGGCTGCTTGTATCTGGAGGGGGTGGGAGTCACACACCTGCTAATGTGGATTCCGCTGGGAAGGAATTCTGTTGGGGGAACTCTGGTGATGTCACCTCTCTGCTATGGTGGGCCCCAGGCTCCTTGCCGGAGTGTCCGAAGGGAGGGGTGGGACTGGTCTGTCTCTGGTTGGTTTCAGCTCCCGGTTCGCTATTTCATGAAGGCTTGGTGAGAGACCTCTTCCTAGAGTCCCTGCACCGCTCCTGCTGCGCTGCGCCTCGGAGGCTATCCGCCCTGACGCGGGGGCCGCGTGCAGGCAGACGACAGTCGCCGAGTCGCGCGGGCAGCGGCTGGCGGGTCTGGACCTCTGTGCTGCGTGGCGGAGATTCACTCGTCTAGCACAAACTGTCACCTCCAAAATCCTACCAATTCCCGGCCGGTCTCTCTTTAGTGGAATTTTGCTAGGAGTTTCTCAGCAGGTCGAATCTAAGCGTATCCATGCGTCTCTCTGACCCCCTTGTTGCGGAGGTACTGAAAGCGCTGCCTCCCCACTCGACGCCATGTTGGATCCCCCTTTCTGCTTTTGTCTTGTTAGTCTCTTTGTTACAGGGATGTCAGTTAGGAACCTTGTGAGGGCCAGGAAAAGACATTGCTTTCTTTTCTCCAAAGTTCTTTTCCTAAGCATGTGAAATATACTTGCATTGGTTTCCTATTCTGTTGCAATAAGTTACCACAAATTTATTGGCTTAAAACAGCATGAATTTATTGTCCTACAATTCTGGAAGGATGACAGAAGTTTCACTGGACTAAATCCAAGGTATCAATGATGCTGTGTTCCTTTCAGAGGTTCTAAGACAAGTATGCCTTTCTTGTCTTTTCCAGTTCTTAAAGGGTGCCCATGTTCTCTAGCACTTGGTCCCTTTTCAAAATTAGCTACTGTAACCTTTGTTGCCATATCCCCTTCTCTGGCCCTGACCCTTCTACCTACTTTTAAGGACCCTTGTGATACATAAGTCATACCTGGAGGGTCCAGGATAATCTCTCCATCTCAAGATCCTTAATCTAATTGCTCAACTAAGTACCTTTGGAAATGATTTTGCCTACCACAAACTTCATGCCTTTTGCATCTTAAAAATGATGCTGTCAGAATGGGGGGATTGGAGGAATGTGAACTGAAATCAAATTCCATGCATGCATGATTTTGTCAAGAGGAACTCAACTACTGTGTATAATTCTAATGCTCTAAAAATAATAATGTTTTTTCAACCTTTTGTCCTTAAATTATCCTTAAATTTGTCTCTTTCTATTGACAGCCAAGTTTTGTTTACAAAAAGCAGTTCATACTCACTATCTCTACTTCTTCACCTAACATTTACTTAGCTACCTGCTACAATTTGCTTCTGTCCCCTTCCTGGTACAAAAGCTGTTCTGTCAAAAGTTCATAATTACTTTCAAATTACTAGTTTCAGTTGATGTTTATCAGTCCGTTATTACCTTATTTGTCAGCAGTTTGAGTTTGTTGTACATTTTCTTCTTTAGGAAATTCTCTTCACTTTTATTCTATGATAATTCTCCTCCTCCCTGCCAGCCCCGCCCCCCATAACTCTCACTACTTCTTCATTGTTTAAGTGTCTGTCTATCCTTAAACATTAATGTTTTCTAGACTTGCTTCTCATGGCCAGGTCTGAAAGGCCACAGAAGAAGCATCACTTGAAAGCTTGTTAGACATGATAAACATCAGTCCCCACTGCAGAGCTACTGAATCAGAACCTATATTTTACCAGGATCCTTCAGAGACTTTTACATACACTTAAGTTTGAGAAACCCAAGTCTGGAATTTTGTACCTGACCTTTCAATATACCCCCTGAAAGATCTGATCTATAACTCTATCTCCAGCCACACACCCCAAATTTATGTCTTCATACCATCTCACTTTTTGAGGTATGACTTGTATGCAGAGCTTTCAATCAGACATTTCTCCAGATGTTCCAAAGTACTTCAAAAACTCAATCCATTCAAAATTAACACATCATTTCCAATTTCCCATGTTTTGTTGGGGGATCTTCTTCACACCAGTACTCCACCCAAAACATAAAACCCCCTTCTTTCTTGCTCTCATATTTACACAATGTTCTTGATGTATCAATTTACAAAAATATTTTCTTCTATCTCCAACACCCAGCAATAATCTATGTTAGGATGCCATCATCTCTAACCTCTTAACTGGTCACTTTGTCTGCAATTATGCCAGAGCCCCTCCACTATTTCCATTTCCAAGCACCTGAAATGTTTCTAAACACACACACACACCACTTGATCAAAGCAGTTTATTGTTTTAAAACTTGACTATCATGTGCAGAGTAATGTTCCAACTCTTCAGTATAATCATAAGCCCCCCCAACCCCTTAATTTGGCCCTTGACTCTTTCTAGTCTTTTATACCAGCAGCCTCCTCCCCAATGTGTCTTTAGAAATGTATGCATCATGTGTACCCCGTGACTTTATACTTTAGCTTGTGTAATTTCTGCTGCTTGACACAAGCTCCCAAACATTTCAAACTGACAAAAATGTTACTAGATCCTTCAGAACTGAGCTGAGACACCATATCTTTTTTGCTGACTCCAATCTCCCCTAACCTCTATAGACATTTCTATTCTCTCCTCTGCACATACCGATTCTGCTTCTGCAATGGTTACGACACTTAACATGTTTTAAAATTGTAACTACATGTCTTCTCATCAACATCAAAAGCTCACTGAGATGGTGTCTCTATATCACTACCATTTTGCATAACTATTAGCACATAAAAGGCACCAAATAAATATTTTATGAATTAAATCAGTTAATCAATTAATCAAACAGCAGTCCTCAGGTCTCAGGTTCCAGCAGTATGAAGGTAGAAATCCTTGGAAATGCCCAGCCCACTCAGGACTCCATCAGCAACTTAAAATGAAAGGGATCTTCTAGCCAGTGCTTGGAAGGGCACCTAAATATCCAAATAAATACCACGAATAACATTGAATTATGATACTTTCTCTGGTTTGGGGATCATTTCCTAAATTAGCTTGAAGAATAAAGGACTTATATAAATAATTAAAACAAATAAAATTTTAAAAAGTAAGAAAAAAAGTAAAGGACTTAAATGCAAATCTGACTATAATTCATCTGCTTGATTTTACATGTAAAAATGTTTGAAACATAAGAGCATGGTTGATTTATAGTTACATGTTTTTAAGAAAGTGGTAGATTTCTTGTGCTGGAGCATCCTAGCTACTGGATGCTTCATTGTACTCAGTAGAAATGTTCTGTTTCTTACATAAATGAAGAGGGCCCATCTCTACACCTGTGACTCTGTTACAAAGGTATATCTCCAGCCTATAAAGTCACCATAATATTTGCTAAGACTGAGAAAGGAACTCTTGCTCCCATCGCTGGACAGGCAGGACTTAGATTCTGTGGGGGGTTTCAGGCTGCCATGGCAACTCCCAGTCCTTTCTTTACTCTCTGTGTGCTACTCTACTAGAAGGGGTAGACAGCTGTAATCTTTCCCTCTTTCCTTCCCACTCTGTTTTTCTTCTCCACTGAGACTAGTACAGACAGAGGTTAGCACTAATTCCTGCTTTTGATTGCCCATGCCTTGTGAGTCTGTTTGAGTCTCTCTTTCAAAGACATGAAGCACCTGGATTACAATTCTATCTTTGAAATTACAGTGTTAACTCTTAGTCAGAATAACACATAGTCCTGATCAGGGTTCCTCTATTTTCTAGAAAATCAAAATGCAAACTAGGAGAAAATGGAATCTGGGCTAAGGTGTAGAAAAACCAACTGGGCAAGTCAGTTATAAGGATGTGTTGACAGATTTGCATAATACATTGCAATTCATATTTGGAGAGTGGTGGAAAACCCAGAGCAAGGGTTCTTAAATGTACTCACATTAGAGCCCAGATAGGGAGATTTGGGAAATACAGATGCCTTGCCCCAGACTGTCCTAGCTAAATGGAGTGAATCTGTGTGCAGCACCAGGAAAGTTAGGACAGAGAATATAACTAAAATGTGTGGAATTAAATTTTATGAGACGTAAGCCAAAAATGAGAGTTTTTATAGGAGTACAAGGATGATGTAAAAAACTGAAGTCGGGTGTCAGGATGAAAAAAAAGGAATGGATTGCTATATTAATTAACTCGGTAAAAATCAAGGAATAAAGAGTCAAAAAGAAGTAAAATAATAGTGGATAAATCTCCCAAATCTTGTTGGAATATTAGTATTGGTGTTATACATACCTCATACTCTAGTGCTTAGACTTGGTTGCCCCTCTTTGTGATTTTATAGGTTTTAATTGTATTATATCATTTACTACATTTTGATTGTAATTTTCTCATTTATAAATTTGCCCTCCAAGGGACTCATTCTTCATTATAAAGAGGAGGTTATAACAAAACATTTTTGAATGAGATATTAAAGAATGAGTATTATGGGGTTATTCATGAAGTGCAGTCAAGACTACAGGTCACAATATTTGCTGAGAATAACAAAGCCCCATCCCTAATCCTCGAGAGGTAGAAATGACATACTCTTAGTAAAACTAGCATGTCTGCTTCTGGGAAATACCTACTAGACTTGGGTTGCTTTGGGGGGAACCTGAGGCCAATATTGACTTTCCTCCATTCTACTGAGAGTATCAGAAGTAACTAGATGTATAAACATGTTGAAGATTTTATAGCAAATAATATACAATCCTTTTTTACTTCAAGTAGTAATTGATTAACATTTTATTGAACAGGGAATTCACAGTATCATTTGTTCATGTTATAAATATATTGTGTCTTAGAACCATTTTAAAGAAATATTTTATATATGATAAATATAAATGAGTATACTTATTGGTATTAATTTGTGATAAATTAATTATTGTCTATTGAAGATGGTATGTGTTAAGTATTGTGAAGTGTGCAAGCTTTTGCCCTATTTGCAAACTGACAAGTTAGCTTGCATAATTTTATAGATGCTGGCAGAAGATATGAGGCTCCTGTCAGAGACATAGAACTCTTACAGCACAATAGGTAGCATGAGATTCATGTTTGTGCCAGTCCTCAGTGTCCTTCTTCTAAGATCCCTAGACTGACACAGGTAGTTACAGATGAATGCTGTAGGGCAGACAAAATTGACTTTTGTCACATATGAGGAACATCGAACCTAGGAAACTTCAGTCTTTTTCAGTGGGCTATGAGCAAGTCCACCCAACTTCTGCCCTAGAGGAGAAATTATCACAATGGACAGCAAGCAGGCATTTCCTTTGCTTTGAAGCAAAACACCATCTCTATTTTCCAAGCCTGCTTATTATACAAACATTCCTGAAAACAGTCTAGAACAAAAAGCTATCAATTCTCATGCTCACAAGGTGTGCTAAAAACACAAAGCATTTGTGGAGAATTGTCTTCCAGTATCATAATGGTACAGGTAAGGTTTAACTTGGATACATAAGAAGGAGAAAGATTTTTTAAAAGTAATTAATAAAAACAGATACCAAAAAATAATGCTCACATACTTAGGGTAACTTATCCTAAGTCTAATTAAACAGCAGCAGAAGCTAGAAAAAAGCAGGTAGAAAAATTAACCAATGCTTAATTCTTAGAGAATAATTCAAAAATTTTCAGTGAGACCTAGAAAATCTAAGAAGCTTCTTAGAGAATATGGAGGTCATCGGAAGGAGCATATTCAGGTTGCTGTGCCAACTTGCAAGGATCTAGTTGCTTATGAATTATGCTTCTAAGAAGAAAAAAAAGGAAGCAGTACATAGCCAATCTGGGAGCCAATTAGGATAAAAGCAAAAAGAAGAATAACGTTTATTTAAGTGGCTGTTACAATGATACACGTTACAACTACCCTACTCTACCTATGATGTGCTGACTTATAGAAATGAGGCTGCTGGGTGTTCACCATTTTCCAGATTTTTGGAGAAGTCTCAAGCCAGTTCCTTTTAATCCTAGACAGTTTGAGAATGCAAGGACTTTTTCCTCTACATCATCATTATCATCATCATCCTTCTTTTCCAGGAATAATGAGTGTCCTAGGCTATTAAAGGGGTGGCAGAGATTAGTATATTAGAGTGAGTGCAGTTGTAACAACTAACTCAAAATATGAAGTATTTGGGCCAATAAAGTTCACCAATCATTCAAAAAATCTATTCCTAATTGTCCTAACTGAGTGGCATTTTAATCAGCTTTGCTGCAACCACAAACTAACCCAAATTGTAGTGGCAACAGACCACACTATATAGTGATGGCTGCAGATGCTTCATCTCTGCTTGATTCCATTTGGCACTGCTCCATGTGTCTTTATAATCCTTAGTCTAGAATAAAGATAAAATCTCTGTGTGGGTTGTACCATTTTTATAGCAGAAACAAGAAGCAAAATAATTGGAAGAACCTCACAATGCCTCCCAAAGCTTCTGGAAGGTAGAAACATAATACATGCTCATATTCCCTTAGCTTAAGCACATCACATGGGCAAGCTTAACATCAACAGGCAGGGGGTCTTAGAAGGAAGAGAATGTACTTGTGAACAATAGTATAATTTATGATGGGTGGCAGTTTTCTTGGAAAACCTTTTCTTCAAATCATCACTCAAGAGATGTTTCCTTCAACCTGTGGTAGAATCATTGTCTAGGGTCTCTCCAAGGTGGAGAAAAAAAGCAGATAATAGAAAATTTATTAGAAAACAATAGAAAAGAATGTGTTTATGAGGAAATGGAAGGTCTTAAACCAAAAGCAAGTTTTAAAAATTTAAGGGAGGAAAGAGATACAGGTCAAAGTCGCGGTTTAGTAATTGCTTACCATGGCCACCATGTCCTGAGGTTGGGTCATTCGGAAGGCTCAGAGGAAATCTTCCTGAAAATATGGTCAGAGAGTAGCACCTGAAATTTGTTTATTCTGTCCCTAAGAAGTCACCAGCCATCCCAGGCAAGGATGAGTCAACAGTTTCCTTTTTGCTACCCCAGATGGCTGGTGGAATCTCTTAGTGGCTACGTTCCTGAAGTCCAACATTCTGGATTCTAAAACTACATGGGCAAGTACACCTATTTCATTCACTCTATATTCCTGATTAACTCTTTTTTAAGTGGATTTTTGTCTTTATTTTTATAACATAGCCAGAGTTGCTACATGGGAAGCAGAAATGTAAGGAAATTTTTCAGTGAGCCAGGTGACCAAGGAATTTCCCTTTTATCCTTGGGTACAAGCAGAAGAAAAGTTATACTGACAGCAAGTGATGGGCTCCTGTGGGAGCCCTTAGTCTTTTCAGAGGTGACTCTTGCTGTGTCCTAACTTAGCACCTGGGTAAATAAGAGGGCTACATAGCTACATTAATATTCAAATATTGAATAGAATCTTGAGGAGATTGACTCGCTGTGTTTTCTCCAGTCTTTATCCAACTTCCAACTTCCATAATAATACTCCAGATATATAACTTTCATTATTTGTCTATGTATTTGCCTAATACCTTACTTCAACATCCCAGCTTTAAATTGAGAGTCAAAAGCTGTTTAAATTGCCCTGTTATGCTAGTTAAATTCCAGAGCTTTCAGCAACCATGGCGATGGCTGCATGCATTTGGATCTGGAAATTTAATTGAAATTACAGGTGCACATCTATGAAAAAGAGTGCCACAATGACTAAATGCATTGTTCATCATGTTCCTTCAATATTTTTTTTTGCCTTTTTCTAAAAAAATAAAAAGTACTCTGTTGATTTCTTGGCTATTTAAATGTCATCACTATTCTAGCCACAAGTAAGTTTTTTACATTCCCAATGAAAGTTTGCTTGCATGTCCCAAATGGGAGGGAGATGCCAACAAGATGCTTCTGAGAGAGACAGAGAACATGGAAAGACAAGATATATGAAACAGTATAAATCATTTTTGTAACATGGTTGGAAGCAATAGCTGTATCTCTGCTATAACAGATAAACTCCCAAGTCTCTATGGCTTTATAGAAAGATACAAACCCCAAATGACTTACGAGGAAAGGATTTGCTAGACCACCTTATGAATACCTCATACAGGGACCCTGTCCCTATCTTTCCTGACACTTTCCTCCTAAAGAGGCTCAGATTCCTCTTCATTTAGTGTGCAGATGAGGAAAGAGAGACTAGTAGACCCTGCCAAGTTCTGGATGATGGAATCAATTGCTTCTGCTCATATTCCATTGGTTACAACCCATCATATGACTGTACCTAACTGGAAGCTGGGAAATTCAATTTAACCAAATGCTCACAAAGAACAGGACAGGAATTTGATGAACACTCACTTTTTGAAACTGGACAGTCCTAAAATTAATAATGCAATTAAAGTCTTCTTATTTTGAATTTCCAGTATTCACAAACTATTGCTGAAAACCTCTTTTAGTCTCTCTTTGTGGGTGATATTGCTGCCAGAGAAGATTCTGCAGTGCTTAAGGATTCTGAAAGCCAGGCCTCCCTCCCACCCACTCATGCCCATCCTGCTCCATATAGTAAAGCAATTTGCTGGTGACGGGGAAGTGTTGCTTGGGGTAGGTGGGAGGTAGGTAATCTATAATAGGCTTGGGATACTGAACTTACAATTTTACCACTGTCTGTTTTTTCTAGTTTCCTCTGCAGCCACAGTATTCAGAGCTAATGTCTTCCTGTTTTCTTAGTTTACAACCTAAGCTTATTTTAAATACTAGTGCCCACCCTCAGGGTTTCCTGACAATCATTCTATGGGCAAGACTACATGCCAACTTGAGGATATAAAATTGATCTAAAAATAGTATTTCTGTCCCCACCCATAACTTTCAAAAGAATAAATGTAGGATATTCTTGTGTGAGATAAAATTGGTTGCTATCCCCCTGCGCCCAGTTTCCCCTTCACTTTTAATTACTTCCTTCCTCCCACTGTTTTCTAGACTATCAGAATTGTATCAGTCCCAAGCATATGGGGAAGTGGGTACCACAGGATGGCTATTGTCAGTCAGGAAATAGCTACCATTCAGACACTATTTGCTAATGATCATATTTGATGTGATAAAATGGATGTGAATATTAAGTTGGAACCGTCTCGGCACCATCTCCGATTTTAAAAAGCAGGCATGAGAACTGACAGCTTTGCATAAACCTCATTCTTTCTATTTTCTGTGATTCTGACATATTCACATTCCACTAAATAAGAGTGAAAACCACCATCCACCCACTCACCAGGCGTTCACTTTATATATAGCTATAGATATTCAATGCAAAACAAAGAAAAGCAGGATTCATGTTAACAGAATTTGTGGCAGGGTTTTGAGGCAAGAAGGGGCTAAACCTTTCTATATTTAATTATCAGTCCTGGTCTTGGTTCTGCAAAATGCTCTTGGTTTAGGCCCTGCACAAGCTTGTTAGCTTCTTGTTTATTCATCCATTCACTCATGCATTTAACAGATATTGTGTACTTCATGAATACCTGGGACTATGCTAGGTTTTGTAGATACAGAGTAGAATTACATGGTTCTTGCATAAGGAGCTCAAAGTCTCATGGATGTTATTATAGAAATATAAATAGTAACTGTTATGTCTGGGGAAGAAGAGTTTTTGTAGCCCTGGCTAGCTCTTCAAAGACAGGTATTATTCAGTCAGAAGACTTTATCTTCAAAACCTTTGTATGGCACGCTCATCATTGCCTGGGCACTGTTTGGGAAACTACAAATGTGATGCGACCTAAGGCTGCAGAGAATCTCAGGGTTTTGATTTTAAAAGGCCTTACGTACTGTGCATGGATTTGACTTTCCTATCAGAAGACTGTGAGTAAAGAATCTTGGAGCTCATTTGAGCAGTCTAGGAGATATAACCTTTAGAAAAGAGTCAGAATGTCATAGTGTATGCCTTGGATTCTCTGTAAACATCAGAAGACCGACCATAATGAAGAAATACATGGAAGGCCCCAGTTTTCATGCTTTTAAGAGTGTGAGGCTAACACTTTGTTTGAACAGGTTACACTTTGTTCCAATTCACAGTAGAACTCCCTGCTTGCTTTCAATTTCTGACCACAGCTATCCCACTGATGTCTAACCACTGATCACTAACCACTCTCATTTCAGAAAATTCTGTCTCAATAGTCACATAACTCTTGGGCTGGGGCTGTAGCTCAGTGGTAGAGTGCCCGCCTTGCATGTGTGAGGCACTGGGTTTGATCCTCAGCACCACATAAAAAGAAATAAAGATATTGTATCCATCTACAACTAAAAAATATTTTTTAAAAAATGGTCACCTAACCCTAGTCTAGGCAAGTTAGTCTCCAGGATGTATATGAACAATTTGAAAATGATTATCTCCAATGACTCACTAAAAAAAGCCACTTCCTTCTCCCTGTCCTGCTACCTCCACTCAGAGGTCCCAGTAGGTCCTGGGAGAAATTTAAACTTGAAAGACAGCCCAGCATGGACCTTCTTGGAAATTGTCCAGGAAAGATGCAGATCTTCTACTACATTCCCACTGGGCCTTGAAAGAACGAACAAGGCTCGCCTTCGGAGAAAATGCCGTTTATTGAGGAACAGCTCTGCATATTTATAGAGCTGGGGATGGTATGACAGTTATGACAGTTTAACAGTTTAACGAATTGACAGTTGGCATGGGGTGCTTTCTGATTGGTGGATAAGGATCATGGGAGTCAGCAGGGCTCACCATTGGATGTCTCTTCTCGGGGGATGGGGAAGTTAGTAGTCTGATTGGTGGGTAAGGATCATGAGAGTCAGCAGGGCTCACCATTGGGCGGCTCTCTTGGGGGATGGGGAAGTTAGTCTTTGGAGCTGGGTGGACTCCCAACAGGCCTGGGGGACATTCTTTATCACAGTCCCATGAGGATGTTCTGACCATGCACGTGTGAACAGGCTGAGTTTGCTGCCTTTTTGGGCTGTTGGGATCCATTTGCCTCAGCAGCTCTCCAGTGGCCTGTAGTCAAGGGCAGGAAATTGTCACACTTAATTTTTTTTTTTCCCTACCCTGACCAATGTTAGTCAGATTTGAGGAGATTTTTCAGCTTTTAGCTGAGTGAGTTTAAAATGAAAAGTTCACTGAGAAACCCCAGCTCACATCAAACCCAAATGGATACAAGTAACAACTCTTGATTAAAGCTTCAATGAACCAGTTCTCCAGCATCAGGATATCTGTAGATCCCTCTCACTAACTTTGCAAATGTTGAAGGGGTGATCACCCAGCTCTTCATTTCTCTTCCTGGCCAAAGACTTGCTCAACAATGCTTAGGCATTAGGAACAAAGACTGAAAAGTCAATTAATGTTGGGATCCTGAAAACCTTGACCCTTGTAGGTAGAAGTAGGGGCTCAGAGACATCTCATTTGCCTTCAGTATTTCTTTGGCTCATTAACCTGGTATTCCAGTAGGGTCATAATGGGATTCTCTAGTTGAGGTTTACATGCTTACTCACTACACTAGTAAGCACTGCTTCCCAAATCTCAACTTTCACCGTCATATCCCTCAGAAACAGAAGGAAAACTTTCTGTAAGAGCAGTGTTAAGGAGTGATTTTTAATTGCAAATAGGGCTCTCCCAACTATATTTACTATGTCACCCAGAGTCGGAGCCTCTCCCTTCATAAACAGTGTCCTCCTTTTTACAGAAAGTTGGAAAATGAGGGATGGATTTGTAGATAATGTTTCATGGCCCTCTTAAGGAAACCAGTTACCAAAATATATCATAGTAGAATCATTACTCTGCTATTGTATTAGCCACAAGACACATATATTTTTGTTGATTCTGATCCAGACCTGGTGATGTCTGCTATCATCCACTGTTTATTCCAGATTGCAGATTACCCTGCCTCCCAAGCATTTAGAAAGTTTCTGTTCTCCTAAACCACTCTGTTGGCAATAGAGTCCCAAACAGAATTGAGAGACCTGGGAGGAAACTCCACAAACCATGACATACTAACAGAAATGGGGGCGGGGGGGAGAAACTGACAGAGAAAACTGAAAAGTAATATCCAAGAAGGTAAACCAGAAGGAAAAGAAATTTCAGAAGCCAAAGAAGAAAACAGTTTTAAGAGGGAAGTGGACGACCTGTTTACTGCCACAGAGAATCCTAATAAGACTGGAATTGCAAGCAGTTCATTGGAATTGACAGTTCTGTCATCAGAGAAATTTGCTGAAGTGTGACCACAGACATGTAATTTCAGTGGAATGATGAGTGAAAGGAACTAAGACAGGAAAGGAGGTAAATTTGTACTGTTCTTTTGAGTGATTTGGCTATGAAGTGAAGGCCACAAAGATCATGATTTCTAGATGAGGATTTCTTTCTCCTTTATCTTCGAAGGTCTGAATTTTTTCAGAAAAAGAGTTAATATATTGGTCACATTTATACTTTGTTGAATATTCATGGTAAAATTTGGGGTGTATATGTGCCTAATATATATTAAAATGCATACACATAATCACACAGACTAATGGTTTCATTGTGGCATACTTATTCATGCAAATAACATACTTTAATCATGCCCACCTCCTCCATTATTCTCATTGACTCCTTCTTTCCCTCTCCCTGATCCCTGTCCTCTTCTCTAATAGTCACCCTTTTACTTTCATATTTTCATAATCCTCCTAGACTCCACACGAGGAAAAACATACAATATTTGACTGAGACTGACTTATCACACTCAATATTATGATCTCCAATGCCATTTTCCTATGATATGATTCTATTCTTTATGGCTGAATAATAGGCCATATGTATATATGCCATATTTCTATACCCATTTATCTAATGACAGGCATCTAGGCCAATTCTATGACTTAGCTATTGTGAACTGTGCCATGGAAAACATGGGTATTCAGGCATCTGTATAGTGTGCTGACTTGATTTTAGGCGTATAGCCTGGTGTGTTTAGCTGGATCATATGGTAGTTCAATTTGAAGAATCTCCATATTGGTTTTCATAGTGGTTGTACTAATTTACATTCCCACCAACAGCTTATAAAGTTTCCATTTACCTTACATCCTCACCAGCATTTATTTTGTTTGTTTATTTTTGTAGGGTGGGATGGAATCTCAATGTAGTTTTGAATTGCATTTCCCTGATATTGAACATTTTTTATATAATATTGGCCATTCATACTACTTCTTTTAACCATAAATTTGTATTGACACTATTTTTATCAACAGCATTTAATAATCCAACTATCTTTTCAGTTCATTTGCCTATTTATTGATTGGGTTGTTTATTAGTGTTAAGTGTTTGAAGATCTTTATATAATCTGGATATTAATCCTTTTTTGGAGGGACAAAGAGTTCCTTCTCAAGAGTCTTTAACATGCTTATACATTAAGAGGAAGAATCCAGTAAAAAGAGATGTTAAAACGTTATGGGGGCTGCTGGGGAAGAGACCAGGCATACAGATAAATAAATTCTCTTTGATCAGGAGACTGGAAGACTTACTTGAGACTGGAAGGAAAAGAAGAAAGGCTGAGTGGACAAACATCTGTAGAAAGATGATGTCTCCAACTTTTTAATGAAACCAGGGGCAAAGATATTTGCAAAAATGGAAAGTAGATCTACTAGGTTGTTTATAGAGAGTGATGAGGTTTGGAAGAATCACTGTGGGGAATGGAAGAGTCCACTAAGGATGTGTGAAAAACAAAATCACAGAGTGATGCTGAGAATCTAAGTAGGTAGGGTACCAGACCATAAATTTGTAATGACACCATTTTTCTCATCAGCGTTCAATAGTCCACATGAGGAGTGCAGAAGCAGAATTGAAGGATGATTCAGTAGATGATTTGTGTCAAAGTGACAACATGGTTAGGGAATGAAGGATGCCAAAAAGAGAGAGCTAAGTGGTGGACTATGGATTCTAGGATATGTATGTGAGTGAAGAAAGTGATGAGTGGAACATCGAACACAGAAAAGGTAAGGTTTGAAGTTTTGAAGAATGGGAAGGTAAGACTTTAAGAGACAGGAATAATGTTCAGTAGTTTGTATATTAATTTTACATCCTTGGAACATTATGATCTAGGTATCGTTTAAAATTAACTTATTTAACCCATGTAACCTTATGAGTCATAACACAGTTGTGGCCTAATTCGCAGACAACAACAGGGATAGTCCCATTTTAAATATGAGGTACAGAGAAATGTAGTGGCCTATGGTCACACAATATTAAGTGGTGGAACTTGGAATTAAAATCAGGCACTTTGGCAACAGAAGTTTATGCTGCTTCCTATTAATGTTTTAGGTTTCAAAGCCGCTATAAAGCAAATAGCTTTCAATCTTTGCTGCATTTTAGATTTAGCCAGTTTGGCCCCAAAATACAAATTTCTGGAAGTGAAAACCAGAATCCAGGAAACAGTGTTTTTAAAGCTCCCCACATGATTGATCTGAACAGACAAGGTTGAGAGCCAGGACAGAGACCTAAGTGAAGAAGGAGCACAGGGTAATATGATCATCCTGATGGGTGAGTCAACATGGAGGAAACAAGAGTCTAAGCACTAGTAAGAAAATGTTGTAGTTTAGATAGGCTCTAGTAGAATTTGGCACCCATAAGGACAATTAATTGGTATCCAGATTAAGAATAGGAAGTAAAGCAAAAATCAATATAATCTCTCTGGAGAATAGTAATGAAAATTAATGCCCAATTTACCACCTCTGTTCTTCAGTACTAGAAGCATTTATTCTCAGGATCAAAACTGCATTTAAAAAAATTCAAAAAAAAATTAAAATTAAGTGACCCACCAGGCTTTTTTGTGTGACCCTTACATCCCAGAGTAAAGCTCTCTTCAGCTGGCACTAGATATGTGTTTGTCAGGGACACATATACCTGTGGCCTGCTCTACTTGTGCAGTCTAAAATGAAAGGTGCAAAGAGTTCAAAGCCCTAAATGAGAAAACCTAAATATCTCTCTAAGCAGCCCAGGGCAGCTAATGAAACATCTATGACTAATAATAATCAGCCACAGATTGCCAATTAATTTGTTTATAACTAAGATATTATCAATTGTAGAACACATATTTTATAATAATAAAGGAAAAAAAAGCACTACCAATTAAGCTATGAGGTACTATTAATCCTGATATTAGAGATTAAATGTGGTGAAGAAAAAGAATGTGGCTTAGTATTGATGGAATTTAGATTTTGAGTAAAATAAATAGCACACATATATGCATAAGATAATTAAAATAAAATCACTGCCCCCAAAATATGCAGGACTAGTTCAGAACTTGAAAATATTTTATTTTGCATTCTCAGAGGGATTCAAGAAGTTATTAATTACATAAAGTAAAAATAGACTGCTATGTCATAATAAAGACTCTGAGTATAAGAAAAAGATTTTGAAAATGCAAAATGTGATTGCCAGAATTTTTTTATATAAAGGACTTACCGTGGTTTAGATATAAGTTGTCCCTTAAAGGCTCATGTACTACAAGATTGGCCTCCAATGTAAAGCTACTGAGAGGTGAGGAAACGTTTAAAGGTGGGGCTTAGTGGGAGGCCATTAGTACCACTCTCAGGAATGGATTCATGTCTTTCTCAAGAGACTGGGTCATGTCTCACAGGAGGGAGTCAGGTTTCTCAGGACTGGATTATTGACTGCAGAGTAAGTAGTTATAAAGCAGGTAAGCCTTCCTGAATCTCTCTTATGCTCTCTTTGCATATGCTCTCAACATGGGGTGTCATCTGCCATCAGGCCCTCACCATGCTCTTGGGCCTTCAGAACTGTGAGCTAAATAAACCTCATTATCTTCATAAATCACCCAGCCTTGAGTATTTTTTAAAATAGCAACAGGAAACAGACAAAGACAAGGCAGTATTAAAGAGTTTAAAAACTTTCCCCAAATGTAAAGCAACATACAAAAGGATAGAAAATTTCATAGAAAAGGTGAAAGATATGTTCTTGCACAGGAAGAATTAATGTTGTTTAAATGACCATATTACCAAAAGTGATCCACGGATTCAATGCAATACCCATCAAAATACCAATAACATTCTTTATAAAACTAGGAAAGACACATATGGAATTCACACGGAAGAATAAAAGATCCAAATAGCCAAAAAAATATTGAGCAATAAAGAAGGCTATAAGTATCATAATACTCAATCTCAAATTATACTTCAGAGCTCCAGTAACAAAAGCAGCATGGTATTGGCATAAAAACAGACATGAAAGTAGCAGGATATAAAATTAACACCAAAGATGAAATGTGTTCCTATACATCAGTGATGAATCCATGGAAAGAGAAATTAGGAAAACGGCCTCATTCAAAATAGCCTAAAAAAAAAAAAGTATTTCTTTCTGTTCTGTAGTTTTCATTATGGAAGTTTCACCTGACAAAAGACGTGAAACTTCTACAACGAAAACTACAGAACAGAAGGAAACTGAAGAAGAGCTTAGAAGATGAAAAGATCTCTCATGCTCTTGGATAGGCAGAATTAACATTGTCCAAATGGCCATAATAGCAAAAGTGTTATACAGATGTAATGCAATTCCTATCAAAATTCCAATGACATTCTTCATAGAACTAGAAAAAAACCATCAAGAAATTTTTTGGAAAAATAAGAGACCCAGAATAGTCAAAGCAACACTCAATAAGAAAAATGAAGCAGGAGTCGTCAAAATACCAGAACCATACTACAGAGCCATAGTAACAAAAATGACATGGTATTGGCATCAAAACAGACACATAAACCAATGGTACAAAATAGAAGACAAAGAGACAAACCCATTTAAATATAGTTATCTCATACTAGACAAAGTTACATCTGAAGATAGCATCTTCAAAAAATGGTACTGGGAAAACTGGAAATCCATATGTAGCAAAATCAAATTAAACCCCTATTGCTCACCCTGCAGAAAACACAACTCAAAGTGGATCAAGGACTTAGACGCTAGAACAGAAACCCTGAAACTAAAAGAAGAAAAAGTGGGCCTAAATCTTCACCATGTTGGCTTAGGAACTGACTTTCTTAACAAGACCTCTAAAGCATAAGTAGTAAAATCAAGAATCAATAAATAGCATGGAATCAAACTAAAAAGCTTCTTCACAGAAAAGGAAACAATTGATAATGTGAAGAAAGAGCCTACAGAATGGGAGAAAATGTTTACCATCTGCACCTCATACACAACATTAATCTCTAGGATATATAAAGAATTGAAAAAACACCAAAAAACAAATAACCCAATCAATAAATGGGTTAAAGATCTAAACAGATATTTCATAGAAGAAATAAATCAGCAAATATATGAAAAATGTTCAACATATCTAGCAATTAGAGAATTGCAAATCAAACTACACTGAGATTTCCTCTCACTCCAGTCAGAATGGTAATTATCAAGAATACAAGCAACAATAAATGTTGGCCAGAATGTGGGGAAAAATGTACACTCATACATTGCTGGTGGAACTACAAATTGGTGCAACCACTCAGGAAAACAGTGTGGAGATTCCTCAGAAAACTTGAATTGAAACCACCATTTGACTCAGTTATCCCACTCCTTGGTTTATATATAAAGGACTTAAAATCAGCATATTATAGTAATAAAACCACATCAATGTTTATAGCAGCCCAATTCACAATAGTTTAACTATGGAACCAACCAAGGTGCCTTTGACAGATAAATGGATAAAGAAAATGTGGTACATATACACAATGGAATATTACTCAGCCATGAAGAAAAATGAAATGGCACTTGCCAGTAAATGGATGGAGCTGTAGAATATTATGCTAAGTGAAATAAGCCAATTCCAAAGAGCCAAATGCTGAATGTTTTCTCTGATATGTGAATGCTAATTCACAATAAGGGGAGGGGTGACTAGGGGAAAATAGAAGTACTTTGGATTAGACAGAGGGGAGTGAAGGGAGGGGTATTGGGGTAGGAAGGATAGTAGAATGAATTGGATATTATTACCCTATGTGAAAATATGATTCCATGACCAGTATAACTCTACATTATGTTCAACCACAAGAATGAGAAGTTATACTCCATTTATGTATGATGTGAAAATGCATTCTACTGTCATATACAATTAATTAGAACAAATAAAAAATATTTAAAAAAACAGACATAAAGGCACAGAGATAAACGCAGAGACAGTTGTCTGATCCTTGACAAAGCACTGAAAATATGTGTTGGAGAAAAGAAAGCCTTTTGAGTAAATGGCATTGGGAAAACCAGATAACCATTTGTAGAATGAAAACTAGATTTTTCTCTCTCTCCTTCACAAGAATCAACTCAAAATGAACTGACAATCTAGGAATTTGACTAGAAAATCTGCAACTGTTAGAAATAAACGTGGGAGCAACACCCCAGCATTCAAGTGCAGGCACCAATTTCCTTAACGACTCCTGAAGCACAGGAAATAAAATCAAGACTCAATAAGTGGGATGGCATCAAATTAAAAAGCTTCTGGACAGCAAAGTAAGTGAAAGTGTGAAAAGAAAATCTACAGGATGGGAGAAACTTTGCCAGGTACTATTCTGTCAGGGGATTAATATCCAGAAATAAAATATTCAAAAACCTTAGCACCAAAAAAGTCCCAAATAAACCAATCAATAAATGAGCAAATGATCAAAACAAACATCATGGATGGAAGAAACAAAAATGACCAATATATGAAAAAAAAAATGTCCAATGTCGTTAGCAATCAGGGAAATGCAAATCAAAAACTACACTAAGATTTTAATCTCACTCTAAGAATGGCAATCATCAAGAATGGAAATGAAGTAATTGCTGGTGAGGATATGGCAGAAAAGGGACATTCACACACTGTTGGTGGAACTGCAAATTAGTACAGCCTATACGAAAATCGGTATGGAGATTCCTCAAAAGACTAGAAATGAAACCACCAGGGTAGTGGCACAGGCCTGTAATCCCAGCAGTTTGGAAGGCAGAGCATACTACAGTGGTACTTGCTTTCAATGCACAATAACCAAGTTGTGGAACCAACCTAGATATCAATGGATAAAGAAAATGTGGTGTCTATATACAATGGAGTTCTACTTAGCCATTAAGAAGAAAGAAATGATATCTTTTGATGGTAAATGGCTAAAACTGAAGAACCTCAAGCATCAAATATTTTCTCTCATATGCAGAAGCTAGGTTAAAAGAAGGAATTACAAAAACAAAAGATGTCATGAAAATAGGAAGGGAAAAGAAGAGTTGAGGAGAGGGATCTAGGGGAGGGAAGAGGGGAGGGAAAGAAGAGGCACTAGGGAATGATATTGACTAACTTATTCTATGTGCATGTGTGAATATAGCACAGTGAATCCCACTGTTATTTATAATTATACAGTACCAGTTTTAAAAAATAAACAGAAGGGAGAGCAGTAGAGTAGAGGATGGGATCCAGGGAGAAAGGAGGGGAAGAAAAGAGAAAGTACTGAGGAATGATATGGAGAAAATGATATTACCTGCATGTATAAACATGTCACACTGAACCCCACTATTATGTATAATTATAATGGACTAATTAATAACACTTGTTTTAGTCAGCTTTTTCACTGCTGTGACTAAAAGATCTGACCAGAACAATTGTAGAAGAGGAAAAGTTTATTCAAGGGCTTACGGTTTCAGAGGTCTCAATCCAAAAAGAGCTGGCTCCATTCCTCAGGGATTGAGGTGAGGCAGAACATCATGGTGGAAGAATGTGGCAGAGCAGCTCACAACGCAATAAGAAAGCAGAGAGAGAGAGAGTCTCCAGTTTCCAGGTACAAAATATATACCCCAGAGCCCCATCCCCAGCCAACTTCTTCCTCCATCCACACCCCACCTGCCTCCAGTTACCACTCAGTTAATCCCACCAGGGATTAATTAACTGATTAGGTGAATGAGATAGCCCAATCATTTCTCTTCCAAACCTTCTTGCATTGTCTCACATGTGAGCTTCTGGGGGATACCCCATCTAAACTATAACAACACTGGATACCAAAAGCAATTTGCTTTAAAACGTATATATTCTATAAACTTGTATAAGTGCTATACTTAGTGAAAACATCAGCAAAGTAGAAGGCAAAAGTCACGACATTTTTAAGGCATGCAAATACTCCTAACCTTTATTCAACATTTCTGACAAGTATTGCTTGTGGAAGTACTGGAGAAAATTGAAAGAAAAATCTAAGAACAGTATGTGGACTTCTAGAACCTTGGGATTAAACCAGGGGTACAAAAGGGGGAAAATCCTGGCATGCCTACTGAGAAACAAAGGAGGTAAGACAAATCAGAACAGGTGTAAAAGGATCTTAAGACAGATGTTTTCAATAAGAAAATGGATTCCCTGTAGCAACCAGTATAAATAGGAATCTGTAATGAAAGTGAAATTGTATAATTGTATGACTCATTTAACAACAGTAAAAACATGAAAAACAACTAAAATTTTTAAAAAACTGCATATGATAGCTAAACTGTGGAACCAACATAGATGCCCTTCAGGAGATGAATGGATAAAGAAAATGTGATTATATATATATATATATATATATATATATATATATATATACATATATATATATATATATATATATACACACACACACACACAATGGAATATTATTCAGCATAAACAGAGAATAAAATCATGGCATTTGTAGTTAAATGGATGGAGTTAGAGAATATCATGCTAAGTGAAGTTAGCCAATCCCACAAGACCAAATGCCAAATGTTTTCTCTAATATGTGGATGCTGATCCATAATGGGGGTGGTGGGGGCGGAACATGGGAGGAATGGAGAAACTTTATATAAGGCAAAGGGAAGGGCGGAGAAAGGAGGGGCATGGGGGTAGGAAAGATGGTGGAATGAGATGAACATCAGTACCCTAAGTACATGTATGAAGACACGAATGGTATAACTCTACTTTGTGTACAACCAGAGACATGAAAAATTATGCTCTATATGTGTACAATGAATTGAAATGCATTCTGCTGTCACATATAACAAATTAGAATAAATTTTAAAAAATTGCATGTGAAAGTGCAGAAGTCATAATATACATGTGAAACAAACCAAAATATGGCATGATTTTGAACAATTGGTAGAGACTAAAATTTTTTTATAAATATTCTTCTTCAAGAAGCTCTTTTTTTAATAAATATTCTTCAAGAAGCTCTTTTTTTTTTGATCCAAAGAAAACATTGCCTTGTCCATAGGTCCATTCATGCTACTTCATATTTAATGAATAATATTTATACAATTATGGAATTTCAATTATTGTAATTAACTCCATAAACAAAACAGATAATGAACACCCATTTTTGTTTTTTACCTCAGATGGTAAAAAAAAAACTATAGTAGATATAAGTAGGTAGGTAAATGATAGCTATTTAATTGATACATGTGTACACACACTAAACATGTATTTATAGAAAATTTTATGCATAGCTTTAAATGCAAAGTTTAAATAAATACTTTTATAAAAGTAACCATTAAGAGAGCTTAAAAAATTCAATAAGCACAAAAGGAGAAGAGAATAGAATAATATAAATAGTCCAAATGTTTTATGTTTCATGATGGAGAGATAAGAGATGACTATCTAAAATTGCTAAAAAAAAAAAAAGTAGGTATATAAGTACATTATTTGAAGCAATATATCTTCTCAATCAGAGATCTAAAAAATAAAAATATCCCAAAATGGGGTTACTTCTGGATAGTGGGACTATGGAAGAGGGAAATGATTTGTTTTTATTTCATAACTACCTATAATGCTTGGATTTTTATTCGTACTGATTTTATGATTTAAAAAGTAGAAATCAAAATAAAAAAAATTTTTGCAAATATGAAAATTTCTTTGTTTATACACTGTTCCCAGTTTTCCACAGCTATAGGGTAAGCCTTGACAAAGGATGCACAGATCAGTCTTATCATAACCAGAAACTTCCACACTCTCCCCATTGATGCAATGGCTTATTTTGTTATCTATTACCACCAGAATAGACAGAATTGATTTTTACTCTTTTCCCCCTGATCACCTACTGGGTTCTAATGAAAAGCAAAATGACTAAAGGGAAAGCTAAGATGGGAAGAAAAGAACAATCTAAATATCTCACTGATTTTCTGATTTGAAAAACATGACCCTGAATAATTGGGAACTCTTTCAGGGACTGTATGCCCACCACAATTCAAAGCTCCTTCACACAATTGGGTGGATGTATTCCTTTACAAATCTGGTAGGAATTTAACTTGGTCTACAGCACAATGAAGCCAATTTTTATGTTATGGTGTTAGGGAAGATCTATTGTAAAATTTCATCATCTCTAATAGAGTTCCAATGACCAGGTCTGGGACAAAAACATAAAAAGATGAGCTATGGAAGCTTTGTGTCACAGGTGGGATTCAAAAATACTTTCATGATTGAGATTTAGGTGAGATTAGTAAATGAATTCACAGACGATATTTTCAGCTGAGATTTGAGTAATCTCTGAATCAGATCCTTATATTGAATAAGTACCAAAAGCCTATCTCATTGTGTCTGACTGTTTAGTGATCAACTGAGTGGAGTGTTATGGAAAGGAATAAGCAAATCCTACTGGCTAATGTGCAAGTGCAGACAGGGAAAGTTTACCTCCTCATCTGCTACCTTTGGCACTCATTAATCACACTGGCATTTAGGAAATGGCAGGCAGGTGCGAAAGCTGATGGAAAATGGAAGCTATAAGAAAGGAAGAAAAAGAAAGGAAGGTTTTTATCCTAAACCACCATGATGTGCTATGGAAAACGAATGAGGAAAAAAATGTTCCTGGCTTGTCTACAATGATGACTACACCAAGAATCTGTTTATGTTCACCAAGTTCCTACCTACATCCCGAATCAGAGGGAGCAAGTTTCTACCTACATCCCCAACTCAGGGGAACAAGCATATGGAAATTTTAGGGAAAAAAAAATTTATTCCTGCTCTTAGTCATTAATGATTCACAAGTTTTGAGATTTATTTCAGAGTTACCTACTGTGGGCTCAAACAAGTCTGTTTGTAACAGTTAAAGAATACCTATTTACATCTGGTTTTAATTTTCTATTCCCAATTAAAATATATGTATATCAAATTATCTGAGTTTGTACCAGAATCATATTATTATTATTATTATTATTATTATTATTATTATTAGTTTTGTAGTTAAACATAGTATTTGGGTTCATTCCAACAAACTCATGCATGCATGGAATTCAATTTCAGTTTATGATCCCCCCTTTCCTTCCCCTCTTCCATCCTCCCTCTCCTCTCCCACTCTCCTCTACTTTACCTGACTTTCTTTGGCTCATCTATTAATTTGTTTTGTTCTTTATGTTATCCTATCCTTCCATTCCCTTTTCCTTTATTTTACTCTAGTTTCCACATATAAGAGAAAACATTCATCCTTTGAGTTTCTAAGTTTGACTTATTTCACTTAGTATGATATTCTCCATTTCTATCCATTTACCAGCAAAACCCATAATTTCATTCTTTTTATGAGTGAGTATATATGTATATGTGTGTGCATATATATATATATGCACACACATATATAAATCACAATTTCTTAATCCATGTATCTAGTGACAGGCATCATAATTTAGCTATTGTGAATTATGCTGCTGTAAACATTGATGTGACTGTATCACTGTACTATGCTAATTTTAGATATTAAAAATACCAAGGAGTGGGATAGCTGGGTCATATGGTAGTTCCATCCCTAGTTTTTCGAGGAATCTCCATACTGCTTTCCAGGGTGGTTTTTCTGGTCTGCAGTCCCAAGAAAAAATGTACAAGTATACCTTTTCCCCAACAACCTCACCAGCATTCTAATTGTTTGTGTTCTTGATCATTGCCATTTTGACTGGAGTGATATGAACTCTCAATGTAGTTTTAATTGCATTTTTTCCCTGACTGCTAGAGATGTTGAACATTTTTTCACATATTTGTTGACCATTCATGTTTCTTTTTTTGAGAAGTTGCTGCATAGTTATTTTTCCTATTTATTGATTGTGTTATTTGTTTCTTTGGTGTTAAGCTTTTTGAGTTCTTTGTATATTCTGGATATTAATCTCTGATCTGAGGAGTAGCTGGCCAACATTTTCTCTCTTTCTCTAGTCTCTCTCCTCAGCTCTTAATCATTTCCTTTGCTGTACAGAAATTTGATGGCATACCACTTATTGATTCTTGGCTTGATTTCTTGCACTTTGGGGGTCTTGTTAAGCAGCAGGAGCGAGCATCTATTATGATGGAATGTTGACCCTATGTTTTCCTCAGTTGTAAAGTTTCTGGTCTAATTCCTAAGCCTTTGATCCATTTTGATTTTAATTTTATACAGGGAGAGAGAGAGGGTCTGGTTTCATTTTTCTATATATAGCTATGCAGTTTTCCCAGCATGATTTGCTAGAACATCTTTTCTTCAAAATAGATTTTTTGTCTGACTACTCTGACTAATGTTTCGAGGACTACATTGAATATGAGTGGTGAGAGTGGACTGCCTTGTTCTTAATTTTTGAGGAAATGCTTTTAATTTTTCTCCATCCAGCATGATGTTGGCTATGGGTTTGTCATAAATGACCTTGATGATGTTGAGGTAAGTGCCTTCAATCCCTAGATCCTCCAGTGTTTTTAACATGAATGGGTGATGCAGATATTGAAAATCTTATTCTGTGTTGGAGTGCTGGAGTGTTTCTACAGCTATTGTTGGAGTTTGTACAATGTAACACCACTAGGAAAGAAAAATGCTAGTATCTTGATGACAAAGCATAAACACTAAACTGGAGCCAGGTGGCTTTGCCTAATCTTGGTACCGACACTCTTCTTTATGATCATTGGCTCTGGGTTTGAATTTTCTCATCCCATTTTATACTTAGAGGGATAGATTAGACAACCTCTACTATTCTTTACTTTTTTAAGACTACATGGGGGCTGGGGATGTGGCTCAAGCGGTAGCGCGCTCACCTGGCATGCGTGCGGCCTGGGTTCGAACCTCAGCACCACATACAAAGATGTTGTGTCCACCGAGAACTAAAATAAATAAATAAATAAATATTTTTTTAAAAAAGACTACATGGTAATTTGTATATTTTGAAGAATAATTTCTTAATCTCTTAATACAGAGCACTGCAATGTTGGAAGTAAAAGTGGATTTACAAAACAGTTATTTCGTGAACAAAATAAGGAAGGGGGACGTGGTTGTGACTGGAAGTTCAGCTTGCAAAGCTCAGAAAGATATTCTTAGTATACTGATACACAACTGTGCCTTAAGAGATCCAGTTATAGTTTCAACTCCCAGATTCCTTTACACTACAGTAAAATAGTCATTCCATTACAATAGATATGCAAGGAACAATAGATATCAAATTACAATAGATACTGCATGAAACAGCACTAGATAAGAAGAGAAAGTAGAGGCAATAGAAGAAACATTGCAAAAATCCAGCAAAATCTCCTTCTGTTGAGGTGAATGATGGGAAAAGAGGAAGAAAAAGAGGGAAAGAGAAGTTGTTTTATCATAATTCATTAATTAGGAAAAGAGAGCAAAGAGGCGGGAAGAAGAGTCTGTGCTCAAAACCCTTGACCACAAGAACCTTATCGTGCCCCACTGCAACACCATCACCGTTCATAGTGTCATTGCCAACTACTTATTTACTACAACATCATGCTTCAAAAACAGATCTAAACTGTAATTAGTCACATTTTCCTGACTCCTCTTTTCAAATAAACCAAAAAAGATCTTTTAGCTGAGTTTAATGTTATTCTGAACAACACACAAATTCTTACGATATACTGAAATATGTGTTGAATCACTGGGAATACAGTGCCACCAAGACACCTAGATATGCCACGAAAACACCTAAGGTAAGCAAAGCTAAAATGAATTATCAAAAAGATGTACTGCAGGTTTTAAAGAATCTATATGGAACTCTCCTCCATATAACTATCTATAGGATAGATCAGATGGCCTCCTCTGAAAAGAACTTTTAGATTGTTTAATTATTTTGACGGTTGATGATATACCCTCTTGGACCATTGTTTTTAGTAGCTTTTTAAAATGTGACTTAAATCTTGACTTAAATTTCACATGTTTAGACCTCATTTCCTACATCGAAGTTCATTGACAGCAAAGTTATACTTATTTGTATTGCACCAAGAACTCTAGAACTAGCAGCGACAGATGTTCTATTGCTCAATGAGAGCTTAGATTGGATGACCTGTGAGTTATCTAACAACCCAGAAATTCTGTTATCACTTTGGTGACTCCTTAATTTGAATTGTTCATTCATTATTGTGTCTGAATATCAAACTTATGGAATTGTTTAAGTGAACAGGTGATATCATTTCTAATGAACATTTCCTATTTGTATGTCAACTGACAATAAATAACACACACACATGAAAATATTTTGCCTTCTGTAACATTGCTTATTTTATCAAAATATTTAACCAACATATTTTTGCAGGTATTATTAATAAGTTCCTAAATCCATGTGTTTACGTTAATAAGTTATAAATCAGCAATTTGAGAATTAACCATCTTTTTATTAAAATACAGGTAATTAATTTGATCATAAGCCCAGAGTGTTAAAGTATGAATGGCAAAAAGGTGTTTATTCGACTTTTAATTAGATCAGTAATTTTCAGTTTTTGAAAGCAGTGGGAGCTTCTAAAAATGATATATTTATACAAAACTTTGAAATAGAATTGATAAATGTTTTCTATTAATAATTTCATTAAATCTAATTTAAAACAACTAATTAATTCAATAATGAAGACAAGACTTTTATGAACACAGGCCATTTAAATTAGTAACTATAAAATCATCTTAGTCTCAACAATAAATTTCATTTCTGTATTTTATTTTTGAGCATATAGTAGTAAAATAAACCTAACAAGGCTAAGAAGTAACAAATAACTATAACTATTAATATAACTATATGTAAAATTATATACATAATTGCATGTACTATATGTAAATAATGTAATTATATATAATTATATATATATATATGTGTGTGTGTGTGTGTGTGTGTGTGTGTGTGTGTGTATCAGGCTCATCCAGAAACCTAAAAAGGGAGCAGAATAGAAAATCTTTATTCAGGAGTATAAACCCTCAAAATATCAAAACTCTAGGATTATACTAAAATAATTTAAATGATTATTCATTCAGTAATCCTACTCTTATAACAACTTAAAACAATATTTGCTAAAATTTGTGGCACATATTTAGGATATGAGTCTGCAATTGACCCATC
Organism: Marmota monax; assembly: GCF_021218885.2. NCBI lineage: Eukaryota > Metazoa > Chordata > Mammalia > Rodentia > Sciuridae > Marmota > Marmota monax. Next base: position 2,519,256 of record NW_026694771.1, read on the forward strand.
AGTAAGCAGTGCCCAAGCAAACATAATTGAATCAGATCAATTCAAATTGGTAATGGTTGAATCAAAAAAGTACTTTCTCGGAGTCAGTGAAAATCACTTGCATTTCATGGAACAAAAATCATTTCCTGCTGGGAAGGAGACAGTGCTCCTGTGGTACTAAAAGTTTGACACCACAAGGAAAGCTAGTGCAAGAACAAGAACGTTATATGCAACATCTGACCTTTTTCAAAGGGCTTTTACATCATCCTCTTCTGCTGAGGGTATAAAAACAGATCTCAGTGTAAATGGTTCTGCTGTACTCCTGTATATAGACCAGGGGATTTTTCAGCAAATAGAAATTCTATTAAAAATTTACTGCCTGCTACTTCTTGTAATGATTAAGGAAATAAATGGGAATTGCAAATTCAGATTTTTGGCAGCAGACTTGATTAGCAAGAAAAATCCTGTTACATTATATTCCCATTATTAATTGTTTAGGGTATTGCATGAAGTTTTCTATTTTCAAAAATCCTACCTATTTGTGATGGATGTGAAAGGACAACAGTTCTCTTATTTATCTAATCAATTTGATGATTTGCTTTTATATTAAATTACCAATCTTCTAAAACACATTGTTTTCAAAATTCGCTAATTCATTACTATACTTCATGTCTACTACTATCTTATGATTTGAAAAGTCATTTGTGGCTGCTGGCTCCTCTGGGGGTAAAAGTGTATACTGCCAAGGTGTTTATATCTGTGTGTACACACATGTGTGGGTCTGAGGTTGTATAGGAAAGGCATTGCTTTATCTTTGCTCTTGCAACCTGCCCTTGGTTTCATGAGGCCATAGTTGTGCTGACACTGTGGATTGCTTCAGGTATACAGCAGATTGCTCAGATAACTCCTCCTCTAAATTGCTGAGGCTTTCCACCTGAAGTTCCTTTAAGAGTACAGATGCATCTCCCCAAAACTGATCTGTTTTCCCTCCATCAGTTCTATGCCTTATTGGCTGAGAGCTCCCGACTCTTCAGACAACTCTAAGCAGGATCTAAGGTATCTTATGCAAATTCTCCTAGAGAGTCCATACCAAATTCATGGGAAATATTCCTGAATCTTTGGCACTTACCCACACTGGGCACATGCAGACTGACCCTGCCACCATTACCCTTCTTTGCTTCTGATAAGAACAATCAGCTAGAGGCAGAGCTTTCTGCCTGAGTCTCAGACACAAGTTCACTGTTTCTCAAACTACAGAAAAACACTTAAATTCTGGTCTAATGAAGTTCCTCACCTCACACCTTTGAACTGTGGATGAAGCTCCATACTCTACCTTGGGTGAGCCGAAGTTAGTAAATTCACTTAATTTGAACATTTTTCTAGGAAAAACCTTTCTCAACCAACCCAGTTTTCCTTCTTTTGGTCTCTCTGTCTCCCTTTATATGGTCAACAAAAGATCATAAAACCAGTATTTTCAAGCCTACTTTGCAAACCCTGAAAAGATGGCTTATTACCTCACTTTGGACTATGAAATAGGAATTTGCCAAATTTGCTCTGTTCCTGACCTTTTGTTTTTATTTATTTATTTATTGGTAATGGAGATTGAACCCAGGGGCACTTACCCAATGAGCACATCGCAAGTCCCTTTGTGTATTTTTTATTTTTGAGACAGGGTATCACTAAGTTGCTTAGGGCCCCACTAAATTGCTGAGGCTGGCTTTGAACTTGTAATTCTCCTACCTCAGCCTCCCAACCACTGGGATTATAGGTGTGAGACACCATAACCAGCTGTCCCTGACTTTTTGGGGACTCGGTATAAAGAGTGAATTTAAAAGAGATTGATTTTAACATCTCACTATATACAAAGAATTTTCTGAGATATTGAGGATTGAATCCAGGAGTACTTTACCCCTTAGCTACATCCCCAAACCTTTTTAAGTTTTATTTTGAAACAGGTCTCACTAAATTGTCCAGGTTTACCTTGAACTTGTGGTATTCCTGCCTCACTGTCCTGGGTAGGTAGAATTACAGTTGTGTGCTGTGATGACTAGTTTATGAAGATCTTTGCTATAATGATTTCTGAATCTACAAATAGTACATATCACTTTCCATACTTAATTTGTATGTTAGTGATTTCTAAACCAGTGGTAAGACATGCACCAAATATGTGCCTAAGCCTTGCTTCACCTTTAAATGAGCTCTGTAGACCTGTTTTATAGAGATGTGCAGGTATGGAATTGTTTTCTAGAAGACTAGTATGTAGTTAGCTTTTTATAATCAATGACACATTACCTAAGGGCAAATATATACAGAATAAGGACCAGAAAACATTTTTTTTGAGGATTACATAAACCTCAGCTTATCCCACATTATGCATGTGATGTCCAATAGATAATTATATATAACATATTTGAGCGTGTTTAGTTATATTTACTATAAACTTTCAGTGATAATAATAAAATACATTAAAGAATGAAAATAAAATGAGACATTTGTTAAAAAACAATAACAGTGAAAAGATAATAGTTTCTGGTTCCTTTTATTTAACTGTAATTTAATAGTCTTCTGAGAAGATCTTTCCTGCATTTTTATTATCAGCATAGAGTATTTACTCACTAGGTATAGGTAGAGTTCCCACTATCTCTAAAAGTTAAAGTAATGTGTGAGTAAATTAATAGGTAGTCTATAAAAAGAGAAAATTACCCATTTTCACAATGTCATTTGTGTATTTGATCATGAACCTACACCCACACTTGTTTGTATTCCATGGAATGCAGAAATTTATAAGGACTCAAAAAGGTAGTCAGATGAAGCAAAGCTAAGCCATTCTAAAGATGATTCATTAAAGGAAGAGGAGCAGTGGGCAGAACCCATAACCTAGCAAAAAGCCTTCCCTCCAATATCTATTCCAGAACCAGACCATCAACAGGCATTTCACTTAAGTTCAAAAGTGCAAATAATCCCAAGAACAGTTAAATCCCTTTTTAAATAATTTAATGTGAATTAGTGTAATTGAATGCCTGCACAAATGAAATGAATTGCATTCTGAATCTGGGTGTTAGTTGAAATTAGCTCTGAAAGGGAGGGGCCATTTGGAATTTTGGGCATTAGAGCAGTGGTAGTATACCTGGGTGCAGTATCCCAATGGAGGGCCTTGGGAGAGATAAATACTATGTAAGGGTTCAAAAAATGGAAAGGAATCAGGGGAAAGAAATGAGATGAATAGATGTACAAAAATTTCTCTCTTTTATAAAACAGTGGAAGCTTCCTCTCCAAGTTCTTTGACTTATAGACTCAGAGTCCCTGATACTCAAGGTTTAAAAAGATCCCTAGATACCAAGACTAGAGTAGAACACTGAGATTTCAGTCTCTCATTCATTCTCCCATCACCCCAACGACCTTGTGGCCATCCTTCTGACACTCAGTCTTCTCACTGCAAACAAGAGTGAAGGCAAAAAGAAGTGGAGGTGCTGACATGCACAGGCACCTGCTAGCGTTAGACACCCACTTGCTATTGACCTTGGCTCCCCCTTAGCAACTATTCCCACTTATTATTTTGGTTCATTGTTATCCTCCCAGACTACACCATTCACTTTATTCGATAAAATAACTTTATCTTTCTCCATTCCAAGATGTTAAACTCCTATGGCACCAGATTAAAGTGAGGAGAAAACAACTTATTCAAAATAATTGAGCAGTAGGCACATGTTGTTATATTTCTTCATTGCCTAAGACATTTATTCTCTCAGCTCAGGAGTTCACTTTCAAATCTTCTGCCTGCTAGGAAAAGAAAAAAAAAAGATAAAGCTTCACCAAGATTTGCAGCCACCAGGAGAATAGAAATGTAATGGTTATTGGAGCTTGTGGGGGCTAGTATGCCCCATGACATTAGCTTTCTTCAAGGCTGATTATAGCATCACTCCTGCTTCCATTCCACCTCCCTACCCCCTGCTAACACACATACATAAATCACAACTTTTTCTTAAGCTTTCACCTATTCAATCATATAAGTAGCCTTGAAAATAAATTAATATGCTGATTTACCAGGGGTATAAAAGAAATCAAGTATGAAATAATCATAGATCTACAGATAGGTGAGCAAATGTGTGTCTGGGGTATGTGTGTGGTAGGTGTCATGGAGGATGTTGTGTATGTTTGCTGTTTTGTTCACTTAACAGAAACATTAAGTGAATACAGGAAAGTAAATTTGACTCCTGGGAAAGAAAAGAACTCTGAAAAAATGGGAGCAAGATAAATTAAATTTGATAAGCCAAACAGATTTTTTCAGCTTTAATGATTTTGTAAAATCATAAAAAGGCTGCTATAATATTTTTGTCTTGTAGGTCCCTTTCAGAGCCTCTACATTCAAATACATAATGCAGGATATAAACCTATCAAAAGTAGTTCAGTTCCTATTTCCATCTTTAAAGAATGCAAATGATAGGATTGTCATTTCTATTTTATCTCATGTTTATTATTTATTGCTAAAGAGCTTAAGCAAAAAATAGAAAGATAGTGAGTGGTTTGGGGATTGAGAGAGAGAAGAATTTAATTTGTCTTGAATGCCAATGGTATGCCAGTTACTGCATTTGTATATTTCATGCCTGATATCCTTTATCCTAGAATTATTAGGCTGATAAAGAGCATGAATGTACTAGCAATAACAATCTGGATGTGACATTAGCCATGAAAACCTTTATGAGTCTAACATTTAACATCCAGGGCAGGTCCTGTGTGGCTAATTAACAACTGAGGTCATTCTGACACTGTGTGGGCAAGTACCTTCTCACAGCTCATCGGGATTATTCTAGGTCATATATGTCTTTCATACCATGTATTAAATCTTTGCAAGAGCACATAATTTCCACCTTTGAAATCTTCACATTTATTTAAGATAAACACAGTATCAATGTTTCTCTCAAAGGTAGACAATATTAAACCTGCTCCAATCTTATTCTCGTGTCTTCTACTATTTTAGAAAAATTTCTACTGTTTTCTTGTTATATGATATTAGATATCAAATTCTGAACTTAATCATACAGAGTACAAAAGGTGGCTAGAACAGCTGAGTTTATGTTAAGACATTGAGCATCATGGAGCATTATCAAAGGAATAAAACATGACAGACATGTAGATACTGGTTATAGCAAAAAAAGAGAGAGAGAGAGAGAGATGTAGGAATACAGTCAAATGGTTTAAATCAAGGAAAAAACCTTTAACCCAATAAATTAGGGTTATTTTTCCCAATGCAAAGTCATGACACAATGTCATCTTTCAACTAAATTGTAGAGATATGCAAAAAAGTGTATTTGAACTTGATGAAATGGTAGATGGGAAATTGGAGAAATCATGGGAATAAGATGAGGCTTCCCTTCAGTTTCTTTAATGTCAATGTGGTGCTTTATTTTTTCATGCCAGTTCATGCTAGATAGAGAAAATGGTAGAAAATAAAATGAGATTTAGAGATGCAGCTAGGACTAATTATAGTACTGAGAACGGCACTACTAGTAACAGCAGAAAGGTCCGTGTACACTGGAAAGACAGTCTAATATTGCAAAGTCAAAGTGGGTGGAGGAGAGGAGAGAAATGCAGTCATCCTGAAGATGGTGATTTGGTAGCTCTGCCATGGAAGTTTTTATTTTATTTTATTTTATTTCACTTTTTTTTTCTTAGACTTTGGAGAAGATGTGGGGTGTGAGAAACAGTTGAAAAAAATGCCCTTTTTAGATGATGGACTCGTATAGTTGGGAGGGATGTGAAAGAAATCAGTTTTCTAAGTTATGATACTGCAATGCTGGTGTTCTCTCTCAAGGAACATTGACAAATGGCCAGCTCCTACCTGGGAACTTCCAGGGACTGTCACAAGTTATAGTTATTAGAAAGGTCCCCCCACAAACTGAGTTACAATTTTTCTTCCTTTTACTTCCCACTATTAATCTTCATTCTGCCTTATGGAGCTACATAGAATAATCACAATCCTTCTTTTTGAGGGGAACAACCTGAACAACCTTGGAGAGAGAAGTCAGGGCAAAATAGCAAAGTGATGGGGCTGTCAGTTATGAGAAAGGATTGTGAAGTGATTTTTCAGGTAGACCTAACTTTGAAAGGGAGAACTGGGAAAGACACCCAATGGAAAGAGAGGAAGCTGAAGGCTGAGTCAATTTCCAAATGAAGAGAAATTATAACAAAACACATGAAAAAGTGATATTCTTATAAATTAGAAGAAAGGAAGCTGTAGATAACTTTTGGATATTTTTTAAAAGGATAAAAATTACAACTCAATTGAAGAAATAGGACAACACATAATGAGCATAATGAATATGATGCATTGAAGCTAAAAATCAAGCTATCATTGTCATGATTCATGTGATAAATGGTCTACTTTTAAGTTTCAGAGTGTAAGAAAATATTTCTAACTGCATTGAACATCATTCTGTGAGAGAAAACAACTGAAAAGAAATTAGGCAGCACTGTTACTTTCAGGAAAAGGGTAAACTAGGGTGGCCCATGTGATAGCATGAAATTCATGACTTTGTATAGAGTCCCCTGTTCCTTGAGTGGGGGTGGGATCAGTGACTTTATTACAATCTATAGAATACAGCAAAGGTAATGGGATGCACATGGTTGCATTATATAATATTTTAATGTCTTTTTTGCTAGAAGACTCTTTTTACCTTGCTGGCTTTGAAGTAGCAAGCTGCCATGTTGTGAACTGAATTTGGACAGCTATGGAGCAAAAATGTCACAATGGCCTCCTGCCTCTAGCCAGCAAGAAATTGAGACCTTCAGCCTAGCAGTCCACACGCAACTGAACATCTACAACCACATAAGCCAACAAGTGGATCCATCCCAAGATGAGTCTCAGATGAGACCACAGCCCAACTGATACCTTAATTGCTACCTTGCAGATAATCCAGCTAAAACACATCTGGAGTCCTAATCCACAGAATCTGTGAGATAACAAAAGTATGTTGTTTTAGGTGGTAAATTTGTTGTAACCATAAGTAAATAATACAGCCAGCTTGACACTCTTCAGATGAAGGAGGCACAGGAAAACTAGATAATTCTAGGAAACTAAACTATAACTTTGCCAGACAGACAATTATACCATATTCTAGCCTTGATTGGTCTAGACTTTTATAGGAGTTTTTAGATAGATCTTTTACTACTGATATGACTGACTTATAAATGCATCCTTGTATTCATTTACCACATAGAATTTACCCATTTATAAAAGTTCCCTCTGAGAAGGTGAGATACAATGAATAATCTTGGGTAAACTTAGATAATTCTCCAACAGAGCAGAAGCATGAATGCTTAAAAAAAGTCATAAGCCTAGCTAGTGGGTGTTTTTCATTACTAAATATAGAAGAAGAGAACAAGTAACAAGTAAATAATGAAAAAAATAAAAACTGCAAGTTGTCTAATTTTGATTAAAAATTTTAGAATAGCTTAATAGTGAGAATTTTCAAGAGTTTATAAATGTGCTTTGACAACACACATATACATTGTACAATTAAAATGTGTGAACAATAAACTCAAAAGTGTAAAATACTTGGGAATTACTCTAACCAAGGGGTGAAAGATCTCTACCATGAAAACTATAGAATACTGAAGAAAGGAATTGATGAAATTCAAAGATGGAAAGACCTTCTATGTTCTTGAATAGGCAGAATTAATATTGTCAAATGGCCATATTACCAAAAGCATTATACAGATTTAATGTCATCCTCATTCAAAGCCAGCCTCAGCAACTTAGCAAGGCCCTAAACAACTTAGTGATATCCTGTCTCTAAATAAAAATATAAAAAATATCTGGGAATGTGGCTTAGGGTCAAGTTCCCCTGAGTTCAATCTCTGGTACAAACAATAACAACAACAACAACAACAAAGCCACCATGACATCCTTACAGAACTAGAAAAAATAAAAATAGTCCTAAAATGCATTTTGAAGAATAAGAGACCCAGAATTCTAAACAAGAAGATATCTGATTTCAAATTATACTACAGAGCTGCAGCAACAAAACCAGTATGATATAGACATCATAACAGACATAGGACCAATGAAATAGACTAGAAGACACACAAACCCACATACAATTATCTGATGCTTGACAAAAGTGCTAAAAGTATATGGTGGAGAAAAAATATACTTTTTAACCAATGGTGCTGGGAAAACTGGATATCTATATGTAGAAGAATGAAATTAGTTCCCTATCTCTCATCCTGCGTAAAAGTCAAATCAAAGTGGATCAAAGACGTAAGAATTTTATTAGAAAATTTGCAACTGCTAGAAGAAAAAAATAGGATCAACACTCCATTATATTGGTAGAGGCACCAACTTTCTTAATAAGACCCATAACACCCAAGAAGTAAAACCAAGAATCAGTAAGCAGTACCACATTAAATTAAAAAGCTTCTGGACTACAAAAAAAAAAAAAGTGATTATGAGTATAAACAGAAAACCTACAGAATGGAAAAAAATCTTTGCCAACTACTTCTCTCACAGGGATTAATATCTAGAATATATAAAAAAAACTTCAAAATCTCAACACCAAAAAAATAAAATAAGCCAATCAATAAATGGGCAAAAGAACTAAACAGATATTTTTCAAAGGAAGAAATACAAAAGGCCAACAAACATATGAAAAAATATTCAACATCCCTAGAAATCAGGGAAATACAAATCAAAACTACACTGAGATTTCATGTCATTCCAGTCAGAATAGCAATGATTATACAAACGATAATAAATGCTGGTGAGGATGTGGGGAAAATGTATACTCCTACATTGTTGTTGGGACTGAAAATTAGTACAACCACTCTGGAAAGTAGCATGAAGATTCCTCAAAAAACTAGTAATGAAACCATTAGATGATGTAGCTATCCCATTCCTCAGTCTTTATCCAAAAATAAAAAATAAAATCAGTATACTGTAATCAATGATTACAGCATCAATGTTTATAGCAGCACAACTCATAATTCCCAAGTTATGGAACCAGGCTAGATGCTGTCAACAGACAAATGGATAAAGAAAAGGTGATGTATATACACAAGGGCATTTTCCTCAGTGATAAATAAGAATGAAGTTATGAATTTAATTGATGAATAGATGGAACTGGAGAACATCATGCTAAGTGGAATAACCCAGACTCAGAAAATCAAGGGTCAAATGTTTTCTCTTATATGCAAAGATTACAGCGAAATAAGAGAAAAAGGGGTGGAGGACAGATGTCATAAGGATAGAGTGATGATCTGTAGAGTAGAAGAAGGAGAAGAGGGGGAAGGAGGAAAATGGGAAATATGAAACAAGTGACGAAGTTACAGTATGTGCATGTATAAATACACCACAATGAATCCTACCTTTTTGTATATCTGTAAGGCACAAATTATAAACAAACAAACAAACAAATAACTGAATGAATAAATAAAGGAAGACCAGTAGAGTAGAGGAAGGGGAATAATGAGAGGGAGGAAGAGAGGGAAAGAGAAGGCACTGGGGACTGAAATGGAGCAAATTCAATTCCATGCATGTATGATTATGTCAGAATGAATCCAACTATGTCGTTAACTATAATGCACTAATAAAAACATTTAAAAATGCATGTCAGGTTTAAAGAGTTAGTTAATTGTGTGGTAATGTATTTGCAAGAATTTGCCGCTTTAAATATTTTTTCACATGGCCGATTCCTGGTTGATAGACTCCTTCCTTTCTTTTCTTTATTTTTTCTCTATAGTCTTCCTGTCTATGTGTTATTTCATAAACTTGACTCTGGTTCTGTCTGTACCTTATAAACCCTGCACTCCCTATGACAAGTAATGTTTTCACCACACCAGCTCATCAGGAAATGAATTCTGCCACCAGCAAGGTACTGCCATTTTCACAAAAGAAAAAAGATTCAGGATCTCTCTTGCATCTTGTCTTTCTCTTATTAAATCTTGAGATCTGCTAGTTGGCAATGTTTCTGATCTTTTTACCAAGACTCAAAAGATTGGATAAGAAGTAGTCAATAAAAATGAAATAGTTTCTTCCCATATGGAGAGGAGAAACAAAGTGCCTATCACCTCTTGTCTTTATATAAGTTTCAGGGTAGAGAAAAATAAGTTTAAAAGAAACTGAATTCCAGTTACTTCTTATCCCCAGGAATCTGGAATCTCCTCCAAAGAAGTGGATGACAAAAACAAAAACAAAAAAAACAAAGCAAAACAGAAAAACCCTCTTTATTAAGGTAATAAATTTAGAAAGTACAAATAAAGGATAGCAAACAATATTTAGCTCTGCTTTCCTCTTTTCCTAATTTAAGGAAGTCATTATAGGTAAAAATTACCACTATCTCTGAGGAAAAACCACTATTAATTGTGCTGCAATTATCATGCCCCACATCTGCATATGAACATGAAATCAGTTTTATCTCAGTACCATATCTGAATCTCAACCACAGTTTCCACCAATGAGGATGACTTGTTCTGTTGTGACCCAGACCCTCCTTTTTATGCATATTCTAGGAAATCAGTGTCTTTATTACAAAGTTCCCACCTTAAGCTTCTAGAAAAGCAATGACCCTGTTAGCTCCCAGAGTACAATTTTGAGGTTGGAATCCTTCCCCTGGACTCTCTTCATGCATACAAAATCCCCAGTCCTCAGTGCTGGTGCTTTCAAATGAATCCTGCCCTGCCAGTGCCTCCTCCTACTGTCAACTGTTCGATCACTAACCATCTGCATCTCCTGTTCTCTCTGACTAAAGTTCTACCTCCACTGGCTCTCTAAGAAATCACCAAATGTCTATGATATGGGAAAATTCACACATTCTGTGAATAAGAATAAAAGAACAATTGATTTTGCAACACCATCCAAAACACATTAATCCAAATTTCTTCTGGTTTAACAAGAAATTGTTCTTGCATTTTATTTTATATATTTTATGTGTCCCACAGATCAAAAACCATCCTCCATTGAGAAGCAGCATGTAGTGGCTTTGGAGTCAAATGGATTTCAATCTAGGTTGAGTCATCTACTACAAGATCCTGGTTTAGCCATATATATATATATATATATATATATATATATATTTTTTTTTTTTTCTTAGCCTTTGTTTCATCATGGGGCTAAAGATAAGAGTTTACACCTCTTTATCTGAAAATATAAAAATAAATTATATGAACATGCTCTCTAGACTCCTAAGTGCTGTGTGTGAGAGACTATAAAACTCACATAGAACAAATTAGGATTACTAAGAGGTGAGTAGCATGATAAAATAGTGCAAGTCATTCTTCCTAATCTTTTTTTTAAAAAAAAAAACAGCTTTCTTGAGTACTAATTTATTTCATAAATTCACTCACTTTTTTATAAAAGTAAAATTATCAACATACTCTAATTTTAGGAATTTCCACTACCCTCTCCCCAAGATGCCCCATACCTATTTTTGGCAGCTTCCTAGTTACACCTTCCCACCTCCAGCTCCTCGCCACAAGTAATGTACTTTCTGTCTGGATACTGTACCTCTCCTACAATCCATGTTCTTCTGTCACTGGCTCCCTTTACTGAGTATAGTGATTTTGAAGTCTGTCCATGTTTTGGCATACATCAGTACTTCATTCCTTTTTGTTTCTTCAACTTGTTAGTTGTAGTAAAATATAGATGATATAAAATTTAACATGTAAGCCATATTTAAGCATATAGTTCAACAGAATCAAGTGCATCCATACTGTTGTGAAACTGTCAACACTAGCTCCAGAAATTTCTCATCTTGCAAAACTGAACTCAAGTACACATTAAGAAGTAGCTCCCTATTCTGACCTCCCCCATTACCCAATACTATTCTTCTTTCTTTCCCTATGAATATGACCACTCTGGGTACTTCATAAAATAGAATAATATAGTGTCTGTCCTTTCCTGACTAGTTTCTTTCACTTTGCATAGTAAGATTCTCCCATGATGTAGCATATGTCAGAATTTCCTTCATTTTTAAGGCTAATATTTCATTATATGTACATACCACATTTTGCTTATCAGTTCATTCATCAGTGGACATCTGAATTGCCTCCACAACCTAGCTATTGTTAATAATGCTATAACAAACATGAATATTGGGATATATGGATATTCTCTGAGACTCAACTTTTAATTCCTTTGAATATATACCCAGAAGTGAAACTGCTGAATCACATGACTATTATATTTTTTATTTTTTGAGGTGCTACAAAACTATTTTTCACAGTGGCTGCACCCTTTTACATTCCATCAAAGATGAACAAAGGATCCAATTTCTCCACATCTTTGCCAATCTTTGTTATTCTTTGTTTTAACTTTTTAAACAGTAGCCATCCTAATAGGTATGAGTTGGAATCTCGTTATGGATTTCTTTTGCATTTTCTAAATGGTTAGAGATAGTGAGCGCATTTTCATGTGCTTATTGGCCATTTGTTTATTGTCTGTGGAGAAATTTCTGTGTAATTCTTTGTCTACTCTTAAGTTAGGTTGTTTTGTAGTTGTTGAGCTTGAAAAATGTCTGGTTTCTTCATTTCTTTTTTGAAGATTACTACTCCATTACATGATAGACTACATTTTATTTTCTGTTTCTAGCCTTTTTAAATTAGAAGGCCTTTTATAGTATTAGCATTACCATGAAAAGATAGCCAGTAAGTATCCTCATGTGATCATTACTGTAAGAAACACTGATTCAATGAACATTTATCAAACATCAACATCAGCAAAATGTCAAGCACAGCACCAGGCACCCACTTTTATCAAGGCAGGGATATTAGAAGCAGAATACACACAAATATTCTGAACATCTCATACTTTTACCCATAACATATGCTGCAGAACTTTTATTCTTTATACCTGCAAGCATATAGTTTAAACAAGTCTTCAAATTGATGCAAATATGATGCCAGATTCTTTAAGCAAAAATTTCCTAAAGTATAAGCAAGAGAAAGAAGTCTCACAGGTATGGTTGATCAATCACTTTATCTTATAGTTCCTGCAAATGGATAGACACAAGAAGGTGAAAATAAATGTCCATGAACCTTGTACTATTTGCCCAATTTTTTTCCCAGAAGAATGTGAGACAAGAAAAAATAGATGCACTGCAGTTGTATAGCATATGAAGTGAATATAAAAGATAAAGAAGAGATGCAAAGTGTCTGAGTAGTTTTCTGAATAGACAATTCAGATGAAAGCAGACCACCATGAACAAAGCCTTCACATTATTCAGATAGAATGTGCAATTCCTTTAACTGACGCCATGCAATCGAACAGTTTTAAAAATACAAATATATTAACTCCCTCCCCCAATCAATATGCTCATACAGTCATACTTTCTTCAATTAGGGAAGTAAATTAATGAAACAGAGGACTTCTGTCTCTAATAGACCTTGATTCATCAAAACCAAGACTTAAAAAAAAGAAACAGAGTAACAACAAGAAGGGCTGAATAAAGAGCAACCCACCACCCTTCCCCTGCCACAACACATACAAACTCTTCAGGAGCTTTGGAAGGTCCTCAAACGTTCGACAGACAGGCCCTCCATAGATGTCATAAGTCCACCTTATACTGCAAAATGCATATTTCTACTTCTCTTTATCTCTTCTTCTTCTTCATCTTGGTCTAGGACCCCAAGAAGTTCACTTGGAACACAACATAAGCTTCCTAACCATCTCCTTGTTTCCCGTGCTGTTGTGCCCTCACATTCCATTTCAGTAGCAGCAAGCTCTGTCTCCCTAAGATGTATATCAGATCGTATAGACCATCTGTTTGAAATCTTTCTATGGTCTTCTACTTCAGAATTTTCCAACACTGTCCCATGCTACAGCCACATCTTTCATCTCTCTTGACCTTGGCTCACAAAACTCCAACTATACTGGCCTTCTTTCAGTACCTCAATACCTCCCACCCTTGGTCTTTGGCGCATACTGTTCCTTTAGTCTGGCACACTTGTCCCCGCCTACCTTTCCTATGACGAGGTCTTTTAAATCTCACTTTCTCAGAAAGATTTTCCATACTAATCTATCTGAAGTGGCAGCCCAGCATTCATTCAAATTTAATATTAGCATAATGCTGCTCTATTTCTTGGCATTCACTTTAATTTTCAATTATTTTTATTTGTCTGCTTGTTCATTTCTTTATCACATATAATGTCCTGCCAGACCAAATGCTCCATCAGAGCCTATTTTTCTCATTTACCTTTGGACTCCCAGAACTTAGCACAATTACTGACATACTAGAGACACCAATAATTATTTACCAGACAAGTATTTGAAGATGACTGTATTATCTAGGTTTACCCTTTTTTTTTCTGTTCCTCATCTGTATTGGAGTCTTTCATCTCAGTTAGCCTGTGGAAGAAACTGGTCTGTTTTGTGGTAAGACCTGAAGCCAAAAATATATGTTGTATGATTAAAAACACAATAAGGTGACCCAATAAAGAATGGACAGAATCAGTAACTAAAGATACTGACTGACCCCAGAAAGACTGAATGCTGTATACATCATGAGTCTTCATCAATGATGTAGGCATTTTATTTTCTTTCTTTTATTTTTTCAAACTTTTTTTCTGTGAATGACTTAAAACCCTACTAAGAGATGCTCATTGGGCTGAGGGTATAACTCAGTTGGTAGAGTGCTTGCCTTGCATGCACATAGGCCCTGGGTTCAGTCCCCAGCACAAAAAAAAAAAAAAAGGAAACACTCATTAATTTAGAGATTGTTACTTTATAATTCATTTGTAATTAAAATTAAAAACTCTCTAAAATGAACTCAATTAGTGAATTTGTAATTACTGTCAAAAATAACATTTTTTTCTTAAAGTTAAAATGCTAAAAATATTCTAGGCACCATTTAACGGGTATCTGTGTGTGTGTGTGTGTGTGTGTGTGTGTTTGTATATAGAAATGCTCCTAGATTTATGATTAGGTTAAATAAACTGATCATAAATTGAAAATATTGAATTTTAATTAAAAATTGAATAGTCAATAAAATTGAAAAATAATCAATAAAATTGAAAAATAGTCAATAAAATTTAAAAGTCAAAAGTGCATCTCATGCACTTCACTTGACCTACCAAGCACTGTGCTTCATCAACACCCACACAGTAGAGGCCCAGTGGTTTACCCTTGTGAGTTCATGGCTGACCAGGAGCTGTTGCCCAGCATAACACTGTCAGGGTTCTATACATGTCTCAACTTGTTGCTATCTTCAGCAATTGAGACCGAATTGTTCCATGAGTCTTCTTAGCTTCTAAACCAATGAAAACTTTACACTGTAGAATTACAGGGTGACACAAGACAGCCAAGAGAACTTCATCTTTTTGTTAAAATAGAACACAAGTACATTCTTAGTGACTCAGTGTCTGGGGGAAGGAAAACATCAATTAACATAAGTTATAAGACATAAAAGAAGCTAAGTTTTACTGCTTTCAATTGTCCAGAGAAGCTCTGTGAACTTATTGCCAAGTGCTGGCCCTGCTGAAATGAATAAATTAGGACTGAAGAATGCTTTACAATTAACATATCAAACCCCCGCACAAGCAGTGATGTTTTTCTTTATGTCTCAATTACACTTATTTATAAGTAAGCTCTTCCTTGGTTCTTGTAAATGGACAGATCATTACCTCAGCTAAATGTTTACAATCTTCACTCTGCTCACCAGCTTGACCTCTTCGTGAAGAGGAAAGTCAAAATTCCCTACCTATATTCCAGTTAGTAGGGAGTTGAACTTAGTAACTTTGAAAATCCCAACTCATACTGGGGCATGTTAGGTAAGGTTCCCCAAGCTTGAATTTCCACTGGCACTCAGAATGTGAGCTACAACATCGTTCTCTATGTCCCTTCACTAAACAATTTCTTTAGCACTAATCAGCACCCTTTAGAGCAGGGGTTAGCAAATGTTTTAAATAAAGAGCCAGGTGGTAAATATTACAGGTTTTGTGGGCCAGGTGGTCTTTGCCACAACTACTCAGCTTTACTGGTTTGGTGGAAAAGTAGCCATAGAAAAGACATAAAGAAATGGTCCAGGTTTAGAACTTTATTTGTCAAAATCTTGTGGTGGGCTGCATTTGCCTGGCAGGCCACAGTTTTTCAACATCTGCTTAGAAACATAATCTATGGAGGATGGGGAATGCCTTTCCACAGTGGAAGCGCTTAGTCAGCATTCACCAAAGTAGAGCACATCATTGTAACTTAGTCCCTAAGAAGATAGTGTGTCTTCATTTTTCTTTAAAAACTGTGTCTGATATCATTTTAGGCCTTTTCATGGTTCCTTCCGTATATAATGAAAAATTGTTGGTCAATCCTATAAGCTAAAAGATAATGTATGATATCTTTATAATACTAAAGTTCTCCTAACAATGTCAAATTCCCATTGTCTTTTACTTGTTATTTTTTATCATTTCCTTGAAGGTGACTAGGACAGCCTCTGGGAAACCTGTGTATTACAATTCACATAATAGTACCAAAGTCCCTCTAAAGAAGACCCTCAAGTGTAGATCAAAGTCACAAACGATTGCCCAGAAGGCAATACAGTTGCAAGAAGAGAAGCCACAGCTGAGAAAACAGCCGTGTTTTAGAATAAATTCACCATAGGGCATTATAGAAGAGTCTTCATTGATTGAGAATATTTGCAATACAATGTGCTAACTCCATTAGCCAAGAGTGACATTACAAGACTGCTGTGCTGGCTCCCGGTAGCCAAGAGAGAATTGAGCAATAAAGAACAAATGTACATATAAATATATGCAGTTTTCTGAATGGACTGTTATATATGTATCCAATTTTTCTTAGAAATTATTTTGGAGATGTATAGTATTAGATCAGAATTGTGCAAAAATAAAAGGGGCACGTGTTTATTACATTTTGTGAAAGTCATCTATTCTATTAGAGAAAAAACTTTATATCCATGGAATCGGTAATACAATAGCTTTTAAAATGAAGAGAATATATTTAAATATATGTAAAAATGTACATTTAATACTTCAGAAGTTTATAGCCAGCCTGAATGTAACCATTTTAGAAAGAACCAGGTAATGCATAGACTAATACCTACATCTATTTTAGTAAGGAGCAGAGTTGAAATATGGCATGCAGCATACTAGTAGATTTTTGTCCAAGTTTCAGATGAGGTGAATTAGGTGAGGTAGGCCAGCGATCACAATGCTTTCTCTAGAATCTTGTTGGACTGTTCAAGAAAAGCAATGACAGAGATTTAGCTATAGCTTATAACATTCTTCAGTATTTATCCTAAAGCATTAAAGCCATTATACTATAAAAATACATGCATGCCATATCTATAGGAGCACAATTCGCAGTGGCCAAATTATGGAACCACATCAAATTTGGAACACACACACACACACACACACACAAAGGTATGGGCTGTAGGGCAAGTTTTACTATAGGGAGGATGGATCTCGTTTGATCTTAATCCCACTGACACTTACATAAAACACAAAAAGAGTGGCAGCACTTGAATATACCAAGAGGGGGAAGAGGTCAACATAACTGCAGTTAACTCCTCTGATGATATCTGGATTCACTAAGATTCCAGGATCATTCTCTAACATGCAGCCAATTCTTCCACTCTTCAAAAGAAACTTCAAATATCCCAACAAATATTTGAAATATTTGCTTTCAACTTTGAAAATAAAAAAAGAAAAGAAAATGTATTTCAAACTCTGAAAGGACTGTCTTGAACTGCTAGTTATTCCTCATTTTAAAGGCGAATTATGTAGAAGCAGGCTTATTCTAATGCTTCAACCAAGGGAGACTGGGATGTAAACGAGCAATGGTTTTCCAACTAGCAGATTCATCTCAGAACCTGTGAGACTTGATTTGTCAGGCCTTCTTTTCCATTCCTTTGCTTTTCTTCTCTTTTAGTTCTTCAGACTATTCTAGAAACATAGATGCCCACTGAACATGTGTTTAACTTAGGCTCTGGCATTTCCCTCCACACCCACATCCCCTCTCTCTATCCCCCTCCTTTTCCTTTTCCATTCCTATTTTCTTTTTATAGCCCCACCATCCCGTCTGTCTCATTTCTGTTCTTAGCCCCCCCTTTCCATCCCCTTTGCCCTTCTCTGTACATCTTTGTCTTTTTCTGACTTCAAAGCTTCACAATGAAGATGAAATATATTTGTAATTATTTCAGTCATTGGAATGACAGAATTTATTTTCTGAACTTGGCTTTTAAAAGTAAATGAAGATAAGGTCACATATGTGTGTACATATGTACATACATGAACTTATATTTTACACATATATGTACACACATATACATACATATAAAATGTCATGTTATTCTATAGAAGCAAAGACAACAAAATGTAGTTGCTTTTATGTACGGGACATCCCTTTGTTTTATTTTCTTGTTCTTCCTGTGGATCTTCCCCTCACTCAGCTATTCCGAAGTAGTACCTTGACCTATGAATCTGCTCCTGACCTTTCAAAAGATCAATACATCTTCACATTATCCTTTTTTTTTTTCCTTTTGCAATGATCAGAAACTGGTGCCAAACTTTCCCGTTGCAAGCATGAACATTTAGGAAAGGTGAGAAGAAAGACCTATTTGGTCTTACATTTTTTAAGCAACCTGCTCTTAGCCCAGCACACCAGAAAATATACCATGCCTCCGTGTGGTTTCTTTCTAATGTCATAATCTACTCCAGCCATAAGCTGTCCAAACTTCCCTTCTGTCTGGAGAGCCCAGGATCTCTTGCATACTGTGGAGCTCTATCATATCACACCATTTCTTGTCATTCAACCCATTTCTGGGCTTATTTATATGTATGCAAAAGTGGAGTTTTTGTCCTCTGGGGAGTTGGCAGGCACCCTGTGGTCTGAATCCTCTTGTCCTTGAACATTAGACACTCTGTTACCAATGAAAAGCCGCCAGAAAAATCATGTAGATCAGCAGACTCAGAAATTCCACTTTTATCTTAGTTGATTAGCATGTTTTTTTTTCTCTCTCTCTCTCTCTTCCTACTGTCAGTACAGAAAGATGTCAAGAAAAGGAAAATGTAAAGTTAATGCTGATGGAAAGGCAATGGAGAATTATACAGTTCAGTTTGCAGGAGTAAAAAGTCACATTCCTACCACTGATATATCTTCCACCAAAGATTATAGAGGTTTCCAGTAATATTTGAAAAGTGAAATTCTCTTGGATGAATTTTACTTTTCTATTGTCTTATGAAATAGGGATACGTTGTACTGTAACACTACAAATTCTCTTCTTTGGGTGCCAAACCTCTTGTGCTAAGGACCTATGTTAATTGCCTGCACATTCCTGCCTAAGTCCTCCCTGCAGTCTGCTCCTATCCCTTTCATTCATTTTGGTTCTTTTAAATGTCATGAGTAACCTCTGACATAGCTCCAGTCTCTCCTGTTTTTATCCTCCTCTTTATAGCATTGACACTGTTGAGCACCTGCTCCTTCTTAGTCTTCTCTTGGTTTCCATGGTACTGTTCTTTGCTCTATAACCTTTGTGAAGGATTCTTTTGTTTTCACTGATGGATCTTCTCCCTCCTTCCACAACCAAGCTGTGGATTTCACCAAGGCTATTATCTTAGCCTTCTGCTTGTCTTCATCTACATGTATTCATTTGTCCCATCATCTTATTTTCAATATGCATCCATACATCGTGTGTGTGTGTGTGTGTGTGTGTGTGTATGTACTCAAAGTTTATCTGTTTATTTTTCCTTCTCTCCTCCCACTTGGTACACTGTGATGGTGATGGTTAATTT
The DNA here is from genome assembly GCF_021218885.2 of Marmota monax. Taxonomy (NCBI): domain Eukaryota; kingdom Metazoa; phylum Chordata; class Mammalia; order Rodentia; family Sciuridae; genus Marmota; species Marmota monax. Next base: position 2,538,969 of record NW_026694771.1, read on the forward strand.
TTAATGTTACCTTGATCGGGCTAAAGGACACCCAAGTAGCTGATAAAACATTAATTTAGGGTAAGTCTGTGAAGGTTTGTAAAGAGATTAGCATTTAAATCAGTAGACTGAATTTAAAAAGTTCTCTCACCAATATGAGCGGATAGCCTCTAAGTGGTTGAGGGTCCAAATAGAACAAAAAGTTAGGAAGGGTGAATTTTCATCATCTGGAGCTGAGGCATTCATTTTCTGCCCTTAGACATCAGCAGTTCTGGTTTCTGGCTCATAGGACTTGAATCTACCAAATGCAATACCCCAAAGCCAGTCTATCAAAAGATCTCAAAACTTGAATGCATTCTACAAAGTACCATATTAGTTTAAGGACCTCGGACACTTGAGTATGTACTGCATTAAATTCAAATTCTTTTGCATGACTTTCAGGACTTTCCACATATGGCATTAATCTGTTTATTCTTGGTTTTCATGACTCTTCAATGTGGGTCATCCCTGCTGCTCAAGAAAATCTCTTTCATTCTGGATATGCAACTCCACCAACCTTCACATCAGTTCTACCTCTCCAGAGTTAGTACTGTGTTTTAGGTGGAACTACTTTGCCTAGTCACTATATCTATTAACTGTCTTTGAGGACAAATAATTGTGTGATAATTGAATATTGCCTGACAATAATCAGTGATGTTATAGGAAGTCCTTGTATCCCAGTGGTTAAGAACAGCCTTGAGAATGAGGGCTGTGCTGAAACCCTTGCTACGATAATAAAATCCAGGGCGAATTTGGGGAATTTACTTATGTTAGAAATGATTGTTTTAAATGTATCTATCTTCACTATACTGAACCCAATTTCATAGTTTCTTTTAATGGATGGGAATAAGAAAATGGTGGGAATAAACAAAATAATAAGCATACATTGATGACTAGAAATTAATGAATTATTGGAGACTGAAGGGACATACAGGCACATGATGGCAGGTAGACTGATGGTAACACAGGGTAGTCTATTTTGCTAGTTATTATATAAAAAACTGGAGTACAGTAATTAGAAAATGACTGGGAATATGTACATACACTCACATTATGTACAAATATGTGTGTGTTTTGTGTATGTGTTGAATGAACTATACAGAATCCTCAAATCTGAAGTTTGAATCTAAGACTTAGTGAGTTTCTCAATTTAAGATTTCTAAACAGTAAGTTTTTGCTAAGCCAAAGAAAGCCTCTTGAGAAGCTGGCCTAGGGTCCTTCCTCATTACGGATCACAAAGAGGTCCTTGCAGCGTATGACAGAGCAGAGAGGAGGAATCTTTGGCTTAGTTGTTTGGTATCATCATTTACTAGCTTGTTTCTATTCTCTATCACATAATAAGAGGTTTTCCTTAAAATAGTCCAGCAGTAATGCTTTACAAATGATTAGTTCCATGTAGTCCTTTAAGAAAGGACATAACAATTACAAAAATGTTTATGATACAACTTAAACGATTTCACAATACTTGTCCATCAAAGCATCTTCAACATTGACATTAATAATATATTTTCATTGCTTTTCTAATTATATGTAGACAACAAGTATTTCATAGCTATATGAAAAGATCTGGTACCTAGATAAAATTGTAAAATGAAACAAATTTTCATGGTACCCTCTACATATCTTCCTGAGTTCCTCTACCACATCTTACAAGTGACCACATCTTTCCTTTATCTCACTCTTAAGCCCAGCTCCCAGGAAGCCCACCCAATAGAGTATCTCACACAGGCCACCTTCTTCCAAAGTTTTTCAGAGTCCGTAGTCACAATTTCTAGTTTATGCCCCTGCTTTCTCTTTGCTTACTTTTCCCGTTCCCTGTAATAGCTGAACAAAAACATCATCTGATTATCACAGAAAAACTATGCATACTGGAGTATGAATAGTTCAGAAGCTTAGTATTCTCAAACATACCTTGAAATGTTGGCTAATTAATGCAATTAAATCTCTAACTTTTGAGCTGTCAGAATCAAATTTGGACAGCTCATGCGTGTCCTCAATAGTCAAAAAGCTCTTCTACACTTTATCATGAGGAGGAGGTTTATCACTTATTATGCTTCAAATGGCAAGCAGATATTAGCATGAATTGTTTCAAACAGCCATTGTAGTGCTCCATTTAGTGATGAGCAGTCCCATCATTAAGCCCCCTCCTCTTATGTGCCATCTTGTTTTGTCACTTCAATCTCCTAGATGTTTTATTTACAGATAACTTGTCCGAGTACTGTTATATAAGATTATTAAAATAATCATAAGAAGACACAGTTCCTCCCCTCAGAAGTGCCAGTTTTCTACTCTGATTGTTTTCTGGGGTGAGGATTAGCAAACACTTTTTGAAAAGGTCCAAATTATAAATATTTCAGGTTTTGCTGGCCAAGAGGCAAAAATCAAGGATATTGTGTGGGTACTTATTACATAAGAGAAAACAAATTTTCATACATATTTGATTCATGAAATTTAAAAACTTATTTACAAACACAGAAATTTGAATTTCAAACAATTTTTATTTATCACAAAATATTTTTAATTTTTCTCTCAATCATTTAAAAATGTAAAAACCATTCTTAGCTTATGAGTCTTCCAAAACTGGGAGGGAGGGATGGGGATAGAGGTGAGAATGATGAATTTGATTGTAGTTTTTCAAAATTTATATTCAGAAATAACTTAGTTATCCCAAATTTATTAATTCACATTTCTACCTACAAAAGGAAATCAACATCAAACATCTTTGAATTGGGTACCTATGACCTGCTAGCTTCATTAGATAATATAAAGGTTATATTGTATATGGAAAAAAGGCTCTCGAGTGTTTGCATGTCATAAAAAAATAAACTAAAAATTAAATCAACAGAAGAAAAAAATAAGAAGGGAGTGTACATTGGCTCCAAAAAAAAAAAAAAAAAATGGTGCTGTGGTTTCAAGCAAAACCAGATGCAAGGTCAGAATTTTGTCTCTGTCTTCTCTCAGCTTTTCTCTCAGTGCAGATTTCATTGTCAGTCACTGCAAAAAGTCTTCTGCACATGGTGGAGAATACAACTACAAGCAGCTGAGGCTCACATATGCCAACGTGTTAAGAGGATGGTTTCTCTATCCTTGGTTCAGTATATAAAATCTCAGGGCGGATATCTGTAATAGATGCTGTTAGCACTTCACCTATATCCTCTCTGGGCCAGGGCCATTTTTCATGCATGAATCTCCCAGGGAGCTTTCACTCCAGCCAGCACCTGCATCTCTTTGTTAGAGGACTTGCCTTCAGGCAAGCTGGAGCCAGCTTAGCTATACACACAGATCACTAAGTGCCTGGAAATCTGTGTTCCTGGCAGGTATCCTTTAATCAATGACTGACAGGTGTGGAAATGCATCCGAGTTGGCTTACCCAAAAGTGAATTGTGGTCCAGGTTTTACAGCTTTCCTATGGGATGGAGTCAAAGTACCTGTGGAAAAAGGAGTTAACAGCAAGACTGAAACCTAGTCTTAAAAAGACTGGCTAAAGGTTTGCCCCTGGCTGGCTTTTGGGAATGTGGATTTTGGAAGGTTTTCCATCATTTGCTGATAAAAAAGTCATTGTACCTAACCTGTTTGCACAAACAATGGGGTATATGCTGAACACCTGCTTTCCTTTAGGTAGCTTGGAATTTGAGGATATGATAGACTGAGTATGCCAACGTGACCAGCCTCCAGTAAAAGCCCTGAGCACTGAGCCTCTAGTGAGTTTTTCTGATTTGGCAAGATTGCATAAACTGTCAGAATTCATTTACTGTAGGAATTAAATATTTACATGACTCTTCTGGGAGATGACCCTCAAAAGCTTAATCCTCATGTTCTTTGGACTTCACTCTAGGTTCCTTTTCTCTATGCTGATGTTGCTTTGTATCTTTTCTCTGGGAAAAAAAAAAAAAAAGCACCGTCCTTCAATACAATGGTGTACTGAGTCCTCCTAGTGAACATTGGAACCCTGGCATAGCACCTTCACAGTGCTCTTCTCCATACTGCAGCCTTGCATGACTTTCTCTCTTTCTTTATACCACTTTCTTCCTCCCTTCTTTTCTCTAATTTTTCTTGGAAATATTTCCTAAAAAATCACTTTTTCCTCCTCCCCATCCAAGGTCCATTTGTGGGGAGCCCAGTCTAAGATTTTTTCAGTGCAATCCCTAAATAAGTACTGTGATCAGGAAAATGAGGTGCAATTAAAGCTCAGACCCTGGAAATGTGCTCATATCTGTAGCCAGGAAGAAAACAACTTTTCGCCATGACTAAGTGGGGTGGAGGGCAAGTGCCAGACACACAAATCATAGCTTAATTACAGATAATATGAATCTTTTTCTAAGATATAAAGACTGATAGCCTTGTGAAAAATAGTTTTGAGGGAACAGGCTCACCTGAAAATGCCTTTCTTCTTATTGGCCTTTTTTTTGTGTGTGTGGTGCTGGGGATTGAACCCAGGGCCTTGTGCATGCAAGGCAAGCACTCTACCAATGATACCAGCTAAGCTATATCCCCAGCCACTTGTTGACCATTTTTTATAAAGCAAGATTTTATTATCACATGACTGCTGTTTATAAATCAGAAAAACATGAAAGTAGTATTGAAACAAAGAAGCTCATCCTTTTGCAAGTCTTGCTAATGGTTAAGTGACTTGCTTCCAGCTTTTCAGCATCTAATTTGAGCTTGTGCCTGGAAAAAATGAAAAATTAGTTTGTTGCAAAATTTCAATGAAAACTCCAAAGAAGTTTGAAACTGTCTATCTGCCTTTCTTGTTCTTTTTTTTTTTTTCTCTAAGAAATTTATCAGTATAAGTTTCTCTTATGCACTTGGGAATCCATTTGTTTTAGTCAGCTTTGTTGCTGCTGTGACTAAAGGATATGACCAGCACAATTGTAGGGGAGGAAAATTTATTTGAGGGCTCACGGTTTCAGACGTCTTAGTCCAGAGAAGGCCGGCTCCATTCCTCAGGGTTTGAGATAAGGCAGAACATTATGGTAGAGTGTGTGGCAGAGGGAAGCAGCTTACATCATGGTGGTCAAGAAGCAACGAGAAAGAGTCTAGCTCCAGTTACAAAATGTATACCCATAGCCACGCCCCCAATTAACCACTTCCTCCAGCCACACCCCACCTGCCTCTAGTTACCACTCAGTTAATCCCATCAGGATTTAATTCACTGATTTGGTGAAGACTCCCACAATCTATTCATTTCTCCTCCAAACCTTCTTGCATTGTCTCACATGTGAGCTTTTGGGGGCCATCTGATATCCAAACCATAACACCATTGCTTTTTCTTTTTTCTTAACCAGGATTTCTTTTATCCTATTGTGAAAAGGTCTGATTATGAAAGTAATGCACTCACCTTGAAAGCATTTCAAAAGATCCAAACATGTTCAAAATAAAAATAAATCATCCATATTTGAACTTACCAGAGTTATGGCTTTTTAATGAATATATTTCTACTTGCTTACAACTGACAACATTTCATCCTTCACTTTTTATGCTTTAAAAATATATTATAAGTATCTTCTTAAGTCATAAAAATTACACAGAAATCTACCTCATTGTTATATGATCACATAGTATTCTATTCAAGACTATCATCATTCATTTAATTATTTCTCTATTAATAGTGGCATTTAGTTGTTTCTAATTTTTCTACCCAATTACACAGTAAAGTATGGTAATATTTCTTTATGAACTCATGAAAGCTTACTGTAGAATAAGTTCCTAAAAGTTGATTGGCTGGTCAAAGTATAGGTATATTTAAATTTGAAAATAATTTTGAAATTGGCTCAAAAGAGGTTGGACATATTTTAATTCTCTCAGTAATATACAAGAATACCAGTATCCATATACCTTCACTAACATAAAGTATCTTACATCACTAAAAATTTTACCAATCTAATAAAATTTAGTTTTATTTTACATGTTTTGATAATCAGTGTCATGGAGCATCTTGTCAACTACACTTTAGTAAACTACATTTTAATGATTAAAATTAAACATGTTTTTCCTAATAGGTAACTGTATAAATTTTGAATATTAATTGTCAGTCATATTTTTCCTTTTATTTCTCCTTTAGTTTGTTTAATGTAAATTTGTTTTTCTATTCCAAACCTTAAATTGTTTCTACCTAATTTGTTCATTTTACAACTCATGAGTTCTCTTTGTTGTCATGTTAAGCAGGTCTCTCTCACCTCCATGTTAGAAATACAATTTCCTGTTTTTATAGTAAAATTAGTACAATGCATTCATCTTTCTCTTTATATCATTTTATTTCTTCTTTGAAGCTTTACCTTTAAAATATGTGTCCCTTATCATCAAATTCCACTTAATCATCACTTAGTCTAGCTAAGTACATTTCTTTCCTTTCATCTTTTCTCAGAGCTAGTCAAATTCCTTATCTGAATTTCACTCAATTTACCTAATTGGTTCCTCTCTATCCACCTAAGGCTTAAAGGAGTGAGCATGCTTTTTCAAGTGCAGATTCATTAGTTACATGCAGAAGATGAGTTCTGCCCTTTTCACATAATGCTTTCCATTCCAACTAAATAGGGATCATGTTTCCTACCCTTTCACACAGCAATTTCCATTTGTAATCACGTCTTTTACATTTCTCTTTAAATGAATCAGGTATGCCAAAAATTGAAGCATAGACCTGTTTCCACTTTTCTCTTCGTTTCAGTGGGTTCCCTCTCTCTTCATTTTCTTACTTGTATTAATGTCATCTAACTATAAGTTTATGAGTTTCCTAAGGCCACTATAAAAAAGTGTCATAAATCATATAGCTTAAACAACAAAATTTTATTGTCTCACAGTTCCAGAGATTAGAAGCTTAAAATCAAGATTTTGATAGGGTCAGTTCATCTGAGTGACATGAGGCAGAATCTATCCCATGCTTGTTTCCTAGCTTCTAGTGATTGGGTGATGAGCTTTGGCATTCTTAAGCCTGTGGGGGTATCACTCTATGCTCTATCATCACCTTAACATATTCTCCCTCTGTGCCATCTATGTCAACATTTTCTCTTTACATAAGGACAACAATCATACCAGATTAGGGGTTAACACTTCTCCAGAATCATCTCATCTTAACAAAGTACACCTACTATCTCTATTAAAAAAACAATCACATTCTGAGGTACTGGAGGTTAGAATTTGGGGTGTGGTAGGAACATAATTCAATTAATAACACTCAGGCATGAAGCTGTAAAACTATTTTTGTGGCCCGTTCTTCCAACCTTCCAAACCCCAGCAGTATCAAATCATGCCAAGACCTATACAACATCCTAGTACCATCACCACCTTTTTATGCAATAGTTAAGGTTCTCTTTACCCACCCCTGCGCTACTACAAAAGTAGTACAAAAGGTGTACAAAAGTCTTCTATTTTCACTATTCAATTCATCCTAAACCCTGAAAATTTATCAGTTCTTCCAAATTAAGCTGGTAAATTTTTCAGTAATTCTTCATTATCTGTAAATAAAATGCAAGTAACTTACCTTTGTATTTCAGACAGTGGTTCATAGCCTAATCTCCCCTAAACAGCAAAGCCTGAGATAAGTAGAGAATTCATGAATCCTATTTTTGAAAGAGCGCTTAAAAGAACATATGAGAAGAATGAAACCAGAAAAGTGGAAATGTCAATTTAAGGAAGTATTACTGAGCAGGTTACTGCTGTGGGCAGCAGTTCTCTTGGGAACTCCAAGGATCCATGGAGAGTAGTCTTTAGAAACGTCTACCTGATGGGATAAAATTGATGATTTTATCCATAAGGCCTCCCAGATAGTTGTGTCAGATCAACTAAGCAGGTTCTGCAGAAAAATCACATGTTACATAGGAGCCCCAGGTCAGCAAGTTAGAGATCTCTGGAGCAACTGACTTGAGGTGCTGTCAGGATACACCTTTGCGCAGTGGGTTACCATGGCAATGAGTAAACAAATGGACCAACATGGTATGAGGTGGGACATTAGGGACTTTCCTGATGTTCAAAACAAGTGGGAAGGTGTACAGGCATTGTCTTGAAGTCAGAGATAGTATCTCTAAAGCATGTTCCATAATCTGCACAGAGATCACAGAATCCACTGGAAGAGATTTCTTTTTTCTCAAGAGAAAAGAGATAGCCACTTTCCTAGGGCAAAACTTGGGCAAAAAGTTTTCTTGGTCATTGTCAAGACTGAACATAGGGAGTTCCTGTTATTGAAGCTGGTGGGATCCTTATCAAAGCGGGAGCACAAAGTACAAAGATGTATGGGTAACACAACGAGAAAAGGTTTTATGTTCTACTCAAGAATTGTTGAGTTAGAAGGAAAGTTAAGATGGCAGTGTTCATCAAACAGCTATAAATAAAAGCTTGAGAATTTAGGTGTGATCTGGAACTGAAAATTATGATGCCATCTGCAAATATATTTTAATAAAAAAGTCAAAAATATGTTTGGAATTATAAATGAAATTAAAGAGAGGAAAAAGAAGCCAAATAAAATAATTTAAGTAACATTTATATTTAGAGTTTGGAAAGTTGAAATGTTAGAGAATGAGTCATAAGATAAAAGAAATAGAGAATCAAAAGATTATTGTGTCACAGAAGTCAATAAAAAGAGTTTTAAGGAGGAGGAAGAGGCCAATAGTGTGAAATGCTGCAGAACTGCAGAGGATAAAGGAACTGAGTTGGATTTTGCAATTGAAGTTTATCTATGCTGGTAAACCAAGAAGGACCACTGTCCCAAATATCCAGATGATTTAATAAAATGTGTACTGAATGTATCCATGTATTCAGTACTACATATTACCTGAAATTTCATTAATCTCCTCAAGGAGTATGTGTTATCCTTGGGTAGGACAGATGATATTGGATAGAATTACAATAAAGTTAATTTATGACTACTTAACATTTTAGAGTTGGAGAGAGAGAGAAAGAGAGAGGGAGAAAGGAAGGAAGGCAGAAGGGAGGAAGGGAGGGAAGGAAGAAAGAATCCATTTTATAAAAGTTGCATCATTTTTAAGACAATTTTTAAAAATTTGTGATACTTGTAGATTCAAAAGCAATTGCAGAAAAGAATATAAAAAGATTCTGTGGGTTCTTTACTTGTTTCCCTGCCCAAATGTTAGTTTCTTTAAAATTGCAGTAAATTATCACAATGAGAATATATTGATATTCATATAATTAAAATATGATGCATTTCCATTTATTTCTATTGTTGAGCAAAGTAGTCCATGGGATGAATTTAATACAATTTGCTCACCACTCACCATCAGGGTTGTTTTCAGTTTAGGTTATTATGAATGAAGTTACAATAAATATCATTATAAAGGTTTTTATGTAAACATCTCTTCATTTATCTGTAAATGCCCAAGTGAGCAAGTGTTGGGTCATACATTAGTTGCAAGTATAGTTTTTTAGGACTTCAAAATTTAGTGACTGTACCTCTTTATATTTCTACCAGCAATGAATGAGAAATCCAAACTTTCCAGTTTCTTGCTGCATTTGGTCTTGCCTCTATATTTTAGTTTAGCCATTCTGATAAGTATGTGTTGATGTCTCATTGTGGCTCTAATTTACATTTCCATAATGTTCAATGATGTGAATTTTTTCATGTACTATTGACTTATGAAAATCTTTTTTTGATGAGTACCTTTTTGTGCTTTTTGCCTGTGCTCCAATTATACTATTTATTTTTAGACTTGAATTTTGAGAGTTCCTTATATATGTTAGGAAGCACATGTTAAATATGTAGCTTAAAAGATTTTCTTCTAGTCTCTAGTGTTTTTTCATCTACTTAATATGATCTTGCATAGAGAAAAAAGTTACATTTTAATGAAATAAAATTCATCATTTTTTAAAATGGTGCTGTTGTGTGAAGTCTGGGAAGTCTTTGCGTAGTTCTACATTCTGAAAAGATTTTCTCATATGCTTATTTCTAAAGGTTTTATACTTTTGCATTCAACATTTAAGTCTCTGATTCATTTTTAAGTTTTGTTAGATGTGACACTTAGGTCCAGTTTGTTGTTGTGTTGTTATTTTTTAACCTTGCTCCAAAATATTTGTTGAAAAGGTACTTTTCTTACTTTTTGATTGTTTTAAAATGTTCTTGTTTTTTTCTTTTTTTTTTTTTTTTTGTGGTGCTAGAGATTGAACCCAGGCGCAAGTACTCTACCAATTGAGCTATATCCACAGCCCTGTTTTAAAATGTTTGTACATGTATTCCTAGAATTCCTATTCTGTTTGAGTAATTCATGTGTCTATCCCTCCACCACCACCACACTGTCTGGATCACTGTAGCTATAAGTCTTAAAATTAGAGTGATTACTCTTTATGCTTCTTTTTCTTACTTTACATCATTGCCTTTCCCTGTAAATTTTAGAATAATCTTGTCTATATCTACAAAAATATCTTATTGGGATTAAAATAAAATTAATGGTATATATGTCATAGAAAAAAAATTGATGTATTTACTATGTTTTCTTCTAATTCATGAACATGGTACATCTCCATTTACTTCATCTCCTTTGGTTTGATCAGTGTTGTATAGTTTTCATCATATAGGCCCTGCTTATGTTTGCTTAGATTTTCACCTAAACTTATCATCTTTTGAGCTGATATATACAGTATTGTACTTTTAATTTTAGTGTTACTATATTCATTGTTAGCACACAAAAGTACAATCTAATGTTGGATTCTGTGACCTTGCTGAACCCATTTATTAGTTGCAAAGACTGTTATTTTTGTTTTTCTACATTTCTTGAGATTTTCATCATAGAAAATCTTATCATTTTTCAGAAGAGGCCATTTTGCCTCTTTCTGATGTCTCTCTCTCTCTCTCTCTCTCTCTCTCTCTCTCTCTCTCTCTCTCTGTCTCTCTCGCTCCATGTTACACTCCAATAGAACTTCTAACACACCTTTGCATAACAACAGTGAGAATTTATTTCCTTGCCTTGTTCCTAATCTTAGGTGTAGAGCATTTTGTCTTTTACCACAAAATATGATTATAGTTGTGGAATTTTCTTTATTAATTGAGAAAGGTTCTTGTATTCCTATTTTTCTGAGACTTTATATGAATGGCTATTGAGTATATTCTATAACTGCAAATATTCATTAAACATATCATTCCTGATATACATTATATATTCATTTTCTTCATGTTTATTATCTGTTTCTTCTACTAATTGAGAAGATCTACAAGTGTAGGAATTTTGTTTTGCCCACTGCTACATTCCTAACACTTAGAAAAGTACTAATACACAATAATAACACAATAACTATCTCTCAAATGAAAGAGTGATTAAGGTAGACATTTATTTTTATGTGGTGCTGAGGACTGAACTCAGGGCCTCGAACGTGCTAGATGAGTGCTCTACCACTGAGCTACAACCCCAGCCCCCAAACAGCATTCTTAATAGTCAAGTAAAAGTGCAAACTTTGGTGGAGGGGATATTTTATATTTTAATCTATATGCTTATGCATTGCTTCAAGTTTTGAAAACACGAATGTAATTGTATGTTGGTTTCCCAATTTAGAAAACTGTGTTTCTAAGAAATTTCCCAGTTTCTGCCTTTTACTAATCCAAATCACCCAAAATAAGTCTTAAAAAACACAGAGAACCACAGTTATTTTACATTTTTTCAGTGTTTTCAAATTTTATTTCTAGTAAGCAGTTCTCAAGAAAAATGTGAAAATTTTCTCATCTTTACCTAAACTTGGATTGTTTATTCTCTAACTCAAATACTTAACAAACACTTGCTGACACAATACATCATACTGGACTCTTCGAGGGATAAAAATAGAGATTAGAGTTTCAGTATTTAAATGACTTGGATGTGGTTACTTCCATCCTCACAATAGGAAAAAAAATGCTAAAAACTAAAAATTGATGTTTTTTTCTTAAAATGGACCCGTCAAAATATTGAAGTCATAGGGCAAAGTGTTACCCTGAAGTCTGGAGGTAAATATGAAGAATTACAACCAAATTTATTTTACCTGGAGTGGAAGCCATTAAAGCTATAACTAGTTGGAATGTTTAACAGATGATTTTGATGAATTTCCAGAAGAAGAGTGTAAACTTTTATGAAAGTAAGAAACTTCCAAAAGCTACAGTTTTAAAGAGAACCCCACAGGGTTACAGTATGGTAACAATGGAATCTTACAGTTCTACAGCTATAAAATTTATGTTCTATTTAAGGAGTGTTTAGGCATACCTAAAGACAACAGGGAGAAAGACATAATCACACTAGAAGCATGTGAAACCCTTAACACCTGTAGCCATAGCAGATAATAATAATCACTAGCCAAATTAACTTCAAAGGTCTATTCACCTTAGTTTTCAATATGTTACCTAAAATATTATGTCCACTTTCAACAACCAAAAAAAATGTATACCATATTAAAAGGCAAGTAAAAATACCAACTGAAGAGAAAAAGCAAGCATAACAACAAGACTCAGACACCATGCAGATTTTGGAAATACCAGACAGATGGGGAATTTAACATATGTATGATTAATGTAATTAAGGACTCAAATGGAAAAAGTAGAAAACATATAAGAACAGATTGGTATGCCAGCAGAGAGGAAAACTTTAAGAATTAAAAACAAAATAGTATAACAGAAATGAAAATGAGATCACTAGAAGACTGGACAGTTGAGGAGACTGTTATGGTTTAGATGTGGTATCCGCCAAAAACTCATGTGTGAAATAATACAAGATGGTTCAGAGGAGAAATGATTGGGTTGTGAGAGTCTTAACCCATTCAGTGAATTAATCCACTGATAGGGATTTATCAAGTGGTAAATGAAGTAGTAAGGTATGGCTGGAGGAGATGGGAATTGGGGGCATGGCTTTGGAGTCTATATTTGTATCTGGAGAGTGGAGACCTCTCTTTCTGTGCTTTCTAATCATTATGTGAGCTGGCTTGCCTCTGCTACACTCTTTTGCCATGATGTTCTGCCTCACCTCAAGCCCTGAAGAATGGAGCTGGCCTCTATGGACTAAGACCTCTGAAACTATGAGCACTCAAATAAACTTCCTCCTCTGCAATTGTGCTGGTCAGGTATTTTAGTCACAGCAGTGAAAAAGCTGACTAAAGCAGAAAGAATCAAAGAACTTCCAAAGACATGTTGATAAAAACTATCCAAACTAAAGTACAAAGTGACAAAATGATTTTGCAAAATCCAAGATCCACTGGATAATTTCAACAGGTATAAAAATACATAATTGGAATACTAAAGGAGAAGAAAAAGAATGTAATAGAACAAATATTTGAATTAACAATGGCATAAAACTTTAAAAACGTTAATGACAGACAACAAACCACCCATCAAGAAATTCAGACCACACAGAATATGTATAAAAAAAACCTACACCCAGACATATATTCAGATTGCATAAAACCAAAGAAAAATAATATTTTGAGCAAGTCAAAGATATAGAGGGAACACCTTACTTATAGAGAAAAAAGTAAAAATTATTACTTTATATCAGAAACCATGCAAGCAAGATAAAAGAGGAATGAATTTAAAGTATTACAAGAAATAATTGCAATATAGATTTCTCTGTACAGTGAACATGTCCTATAAAAATGAAGGAAAAATATTTTCTCAGACAAACAAAAACTCAAAGAGTTTATTGACAGCAGGCCTGTTCTACATGAACTATTAAAAGTTCTTTAAAGAGATGGAAAATGGTATAAGTCAGAAAGCTCAATCAACATAAAGGGAAAAAGAACATTGGAGATGAAATAAAGATAGAATAAAAGCTTTCTTATATATTCTTAATTACTTTGATAACTGTTAAGTAATAATAAGAAGAATGTTTTACACAACCATGGCATATGAAATTAATACAGAAATGGTTTTCATAAGAAATGTGAAGGAAAAACTGAGAATACACTGTTAAAAGTTACTTGCATAATCTGTGAAGCAGTGTAGTGTTGCTTTAAGGTATATCTAGAGTAGTTGTAAATATATGTTGTAAACTCAAAGGAAACTTATAATAAAAAATTATATGAAGTTAAATACAATAAGAGATTAGAATCATATAAAATGATCAATTGAAATAAAAAGGCACAAAACAGGAAGAAAATAAAAGAACAAAGAATAGAAAACAGTTATAAACATGTCAGATGTTAATCTAGATATATCAATAAACAATTTAAATGTGAATAACCCAGGATGTTTCAAAATGGTGGAATAGAGCAGGTTTTTGCTTTCCTGGCTGCTTTGTGGCATGATACCAAGATAGCAGACAGGCAGCTTCTCAGCAAGGTGGTGAGTGAAAAAAAAGGGTATGTGTGTGGCGGGGGGTGGGGGGGGACTTTACTGGAATTTAATACTGGACACTCACAGCAGATCAGGGATTCAGGAGGTTAGATATAGTAAAATGAGGATGAAATCTCCAGCATCATAGCTGCTGCCACAGCCGGAAGCATTAGCTAGAGTGGTCCCTCAGTGGAGGGAAAAGGGAATTAAAGGAAACTGCATTTTTAGGAGAACTAAGGTGTGTCTGGGTACATAGAATTTAGAAATCAGAGACACTGCCCAACTAAACTGAAAGGTGCACTGCACAAAAACCTTGTGTGGAAATGAAACCACATCACTCTCAGCAGCCTGCAGAGGACAGAAGAAGAAACCATTTTGCAGACACAGCACAGGGACAAGCAGCTGAGGGAGCCAAGCCCTAGAAAACTCAAATCTGGCCTGAAATACAGGCCTGGCAAATGCACACTGCATGACATAGAGTGTGACTGAGTGTTGGAGAAAATTAAACATGGAAACAGGGTTACACAGGGGACAACTGGTTGCAGACACCCACCCAGCTCTCCCTCTAATCCATCTGCTTGCAGGACTAGCTGGGAGAAATGTGCCTGGCCAGGAATTTGAAAGGGCAGTGGGTGGAAAAGACTGGAGTCCAAACCCAAGACCACAAAACTTGGGCTAAAGGTGACACAGTGGACTAAGAATTGGCTCCTCCACCACACAAGTGGAACCCAGAGGAAATCCTGGGTGCAATCTTCCAGCATGGATGGGCAATTGGCTGGGCCCTAGAGGTGCACTGATTTAAAATATCAAGACCAATTTGCATAGAGTGAAGAGCCTGGAGACTACCTAAGCTTAACCCCTCACTCTAAAAGTTCTGTTTTCAAGAATACCTCTCTCACCATAGCAACCCCACCCTGAGGGTCAAACAAGTATCATCTCCAGAGAACCCCACCTAACTATGGAGAAAGGAAGCTGAGAATCTTTTGAACTCCAACTTTTCCTTTTCTCTGCTTAATTGTGACCTTAATGGTTCATGGATATTTATACATACTCATCTATTTTATTTTATTTATCTTTTCTCATTGCCAGCATTTTTCAAATGGTTATTTTTCATGGATCAGTTTTTTTTTTTTTTTTTTGAGGACCAGGAAGTTTGATTAGTATATTTCAGTCTTGTTTTGTATCTTTTTTTAATTTTTAGTTTTTTAAGTTTTCACTTCATATATTATTTGATCTCACTTATTTGTTTCCCTTGAATCTCTTTCTTTCTTTTATTCTGGTAACAACCAATCTCTGTTGTTCTTTCTTTAACTCTTTAATTTTTTACTCCTATTCTCTCTCCTCTTCCCTCATAATCATTACATCCTACATCACTTCTATTCTCTTCTTGTCTACCATTTTAAATTGTAAATCATTTCTCAAACTTACTGTTTTTATTGTAGGCAATAACTGATCATATCATTTCTGTTTATTGTGACAATGTTGTAGACATCATAGCAGGAATTATTTGGTTTAATGTTGTATAATGTTGGCATTGGTTGTTATTATTTGTCTCTCCCTAAATGGTAAGACACTTGAAACCTTCAAGGACACTATAAGTCTACGGGGTAGAAACTCTACTGCTTCACATCCATACTGTTAGATGGGTAGACACACAAACAACATGAAAAAAGAAGGGAACAAATCAACTCAAACAAACCAAGATACTTCAATAACAGAATTCATCACTGCCCCAGTGGAAGAAATGTCAGAGAAGAATTTTAGATTGTACATAGTTAAACTAAACTGCAAGGTAAAGAGCAATATAAGGAGTAATATCAGAGAGAAAATACAGGAAGTGAAAGATCACTTCAATAAGGAGATAGAGATTCTGAAAAAAAAATCAAGCAGAAACCCTCAAAATGAAGGAATCAATAAAGGAAATTGTAAATTCAATGATAAACATCACCAACACACTACACCACTGGCAAGACAGAGTTTCAGGCAATGAAGACAAAATATATAATCTTGAAACTAAAGTTGACCATGGAGAAAAGATGTTAAGAGACCATGAACCGAAATTTCAAGAAATAGGGGATAACATGAGGAGACAAAATTTTAGATTTATTGGGATAGATTAAAGCTTAGAAATACAAATGAAAGGAATGCACAATCTTTTCAATGAAATAATTTCAGAAAATTTCCCAAAACTAAAGAATAAAATAAAAATCAGATACAGGAGGCTTACAGGACATCAAATATACAAAATTACAACAGACCCACACCAAGGCATATCATTAAGAAAATGCCTAATATACAGGATAAGGATAGAATTTTTAAAGGCTGCCAGAGAAAGACAATAAGACACATTTAGAAAGAAACCAATTTGCATCTCAGCTGATTTCTCAACCCAGACACTCAAAGCTTGGGGGACTTGGAATAATATATATTAAACTCTAAAAGAAAATGGATGCCAGCCAAGAATACCATACCCAACAAAATAAAGCTTCAAAATTGATGGTGAAATAAAAATCTTCCATGATAAACAACTAAAAAGCCTGCTTTACAAAACATACTCGATAAAATATTTTATGAAGAAGGAATGAAAAGTAAAAGTGAAAACCTGCAAAAGGTTGACTAGGAGAATAGTCAACCAAAGAGAAACAAATTCAAATTAAAAATAATAAATAAATAAAAATGACAGGGAATAAAAATCATATCTCAATAAAAACACTGAATGTAAATGGCCTAAACTCATCAATCAAAAGAAATAAGATGGCAGACTATATTAAAAAAACAAGACCTAACAATATGCTGTCTCCAAGAGACTCACCTTATAGGCAAAGACATTTACATACTAAATGTAAAAGAATGGGAAAAAAAACATACCACTCACATGGATCTCATAAACAAGCAGAGGTTTCTATCTTCATACCAAATAAAGTGGGTTTCAAGCCATAGTTAGTCAGAAGGAACAAAGTTCAAACTTCCTAAAAGTAATTATATATCAAAAGATATAACAATTATAAATATTTATGGCACAAATAATGGAGCATCTACATACATCAAACAAATTCTTCTCAACTTTCAGAATCAAATAGACAACACAATACTATGGAGTGACTTTAACACACCTCTCTCATCACTGGATAGATCTTCCAAACAAAAAGTAAATAAAGAAGCTATAGAAATAAAAAATACAATTAATAATTTAGATTATATATATATATATATATATATATATATATATATATATATATATATATAAAATATTTCATAGACCAATGACTGTATACACTGTATATTTCAGCAGCACATGAATCCTTCTCTAAAATAGATCATATCTTAGGGCACAAAGAAACTCTTAGCAAATACAAAAAATAGAGATAATACCTTGCATTTTATCAGAGCATAATGGAACAAAATTATAAGTCAATGATAAAATTTTAAAAAGAAGTTAATATAACACTTGGAGACTAAATAATATGCTATTGAATGACCAATGTATAGAAGAAGAAATCAGGGATGAAACAAAAAAAAATACTTAGAGGTAAATGAGAATAGTGATACAACATATCAAAATCTCTCAAACACCACGAAAGCAGTGCTAAGAGAAAAGTCCATTACATTGAGCTCATTCATTAAAAGAATAGAAAGTCAACAAATAAATAACCTTACTCTACAACTCAATGCCCTAGATAAAGAAGAACAAATCAACACCAAAAGCAGTAGAAAACAGGAAATAATTAAAATTTGAGCAGAAATCAATGAAATTGAAACAAAAGACACAATCCTAATAAAATGGACAAAATAAAAAGTTGGTTCTTTCAAAAATAAATAAAATTGATAAACCCTTAGTCATACTAATGAAGAGAAAGAGAGAAAACTCAGATTACTAAAACTCACAATGAAAAAGTAAATATAATAATGGATACTACAGAAATACAATAAACTATTTTGAAAATTTATATTATAATAAAATAGAAAAACTTGAAGACATCAACAAATTTCTAGAGATATATGACCTACCCAAATTGAATCAGGAGGACAAAGAAAATTGAAACAGATCAATTTCAAGCAATGAAATTGAAGACACCATCAACTGCCTACAAAGAAAAGCCCAGGACCAGATGAATTTTCATCTGAGTTCTACAAGACCTTCAAAGAAGAACTAACACCAATCCTTCTCAAATTACTCCATGAAGTAGTAAAGGAGGAAACACTTTCAAACTCATTCTATGAAGCAAGTATCACCCTGATACCAAAACTAGACAAATACACATCAAGGAAAGAAAATTTTAGGCCTATAACCCTGATGAACATAGATGAAAAAAAATTTTAATAAAATCCTGGCAAATAACATAAAAACATATTAATCATGATCAAGTGGGGTTTATATCTCAGGGATGCAACTTTGGTTCAATATACGGAAATCAATATACATAATTCATCACATCAATAGACTTAAAGAAAAGAATCACAGGCTGGGGTTGTGGCTCAGTGGTAGAGTACTTGCCTGACACCTGCAAGGCACTGGGTTCAATTCTCAGCACCACATAAAAAACAAATAAATAAATAAAACATACAATTTAATGTTTTATTTATTTATTTGGTGCTGGGGATTGAACCCAGGGCTTTGTGCATGTGAGGCAGCACTCTACTAACTGAGCTATATCCCCAACCCCTAATGTGTTGTTGTTTTTTTTTTTTTTTTAAGAATCACATGGTTATGTCAATAGATGCAGAAAAATCATTTGACAAAATTCATCATTCCTTCATGTTCAAAACACTAGAAAAACTAGGGATAGTAGGAACATACCTCAACATTATAAAAGCTATATATGCTAAACCCAAGGCCAGCATAATTCTAAATGGAGAAAAATTGAAAGCATTCCCTCTGAAAACTTGAACAAGACAAGGATGCCCTCTTTTATCATTTCTATTCAGAATAGTCCTGGAAACTCTAGCCAGAGCAATTAGACAGAGGAAAGAAATTAAAGGGATACAAATAGGAAAAGAAGAACTCTATTTGTCTATGACATGATTCTATATTTAGAAGACTGGGGGAAAAAACCCTGGAACTTCTAGAACTATAAATGAATTCAGCAAAATAGCAGGATATAAAATTAACACCCACAAGTCAAATGCATTCCTATATATTAATGAAGAATCAACTGAAAGAGAAATTAGGAAAACTATCACATTCACAAAAAAAAAAAAAAAAAAGAACTGGGAATCAATCTAACAAAAGAGGTGAAAAACCTCTACAATTAAAAATTACAGAACACTAAAGAAAGAAATTGAAGGCCTTAGAAGATGGAAAGATCTTTCATGTTCTTGGATAAGCAGAATCAATATTGTCAAAATGGCCATACTATCAAAAGTGCTATACAGATTTAATGCAATTCCTATTAAAATTTCAATGATGCTATTTATAGAAATAGAAAAAGCAGTCATGAAATTTATTTGGAAAAATAAGAGGCCCAGAATAGCCAAAGCAATCTCTAGTGAGAAAAGTGAAGCAGGAGGCATCACAATACCAGATGTTAAATTATACTACAGAGCTTTAATAACAAAAACAGCATGGTATTGGCACCAAAACAGACATGAAGACCAATGGAACAGAATAGAAGACACAGAGTCATATCAACATAAATACAGTTATCTCATACTAAATGAAGTTTCCATAAACATACATAGTAGAAAAGATAGCCTCTTCAACATATGATACTGGAAAACCTGGAAATCCATATGTAACCAAATGAAATTAGACCACTCTCTCTCACCCTGCATAAAATTCAAAGTGGATCAAGGACCTAGTCATTAGACCAGAGACCCTGTGCCTACTGGAAGGAAAAGTAGGCCCAAATCTCCATCATGTTTACTTAGGAACCAAATTTCTCAACAAGGCTCCTAAAGTGCAAAAAGTAAAATTAAAAAATGAATAAATGGGAGGCTGGGGATATGGCTCAGTAGTACTGCACTTACCTGTCATGTGTGACGCACTGGGTTTGATTCTCAGCACCGCATATAAATAAATAAAATAGAGGTCTATCAATAACTAAAAAAAATTTAAAAAGAATAAATGGGACATTATCAAACTAAAAAGTTTCTTCAAAGCAAAGAATCTTCACATCAAGAATTCTTCAAATCAAGAATGTGAAGAGATAGCCTATAGAATGGGAGAAATCTTTGCCAACTGCAACTCAGATAGAGAATTAATCTCTAGGATATATAAAGAACTCAAAACCTTATCATCAAAATAACAAATAACACAATCAATAATTGGGAAAAGAAACTGAACAGACACTTCATAGTAGAAGAAATACTATCAGTCAACAAATATAGAAAAAATGTTCAACATCACTAGCAATTTGAGAAATGCAAATTAGAACTACACTGGATAAGCATAATCAATATTGTCAATTCATCTCACTCCAGTCAGAATGGCAATTACCAAGAATACAAGTAACAATAAATGTTGGCAAGGATGTGGGGGAAAAGTACGTTCATACATTGCTGGTGGGATTGCAAATTGGTGCAATCACTCAGGAAAGCAATATATAGAGTCTTCAGAAACCTTGGAACAGAACCATAATTGCACCCAGTTATCCCACTCTTCAGTACCTATCCGAAGCACTTAAAATAAGCATAGTGTAGTCACACAACCACATCAAATGTTTATAGCAGTTCAGTTCACAATAGCTAGACTATGGAAGTAACCTAGTTGCCCTTCAATAGATGAATGAATAAAGAAAATATGGTACAAAAACACAATGGAATATTACTCAGCCGTAAAGAAGAATGAAATTATGGCATTTGCTAGTAAATGGATGGAACTGAAGGCCATTATGCTAAGTGAAATATGCCAGTCTCAAAAAACCAAAGGCTAATGTTCTTTCTGATATGTGGATGTTGACTCACAACGGGTGGGCTGGTGGGTGGATTAGAAATTCACCAGATTGGACAGGGGGAAATGGAGGGAAGGGAGAGGGGGATGAGAATGGGAAAGACAGTAGGACATAACTTTCCTGTGTTCATATATGAATACATGAGTGTTACTCCACATCACGTACAACAACAAGAATGATAAGTTATACTCCATGTATGTATGGTATGTTAAAAAAAATCTGTTATGTGTAACTAAAAGCAACAAATTTAAAAATGAAAAAAAAAATGTGAATGACCCAAACACATCAACTAAAGATAGAGTAATTAAAAACTAGTCCCAATTACATATGTTGTCATTAAAAAACCTACTTTAAATATAAGCACACAAATTGGCTTTTTAACCTATAAATGGGTAGAGAAAGATATAAGAAAGTAGAAGTAGCTATATTAATTTCAGATAAGGCAGACTTCAGAAAAAGGGAAAATAACAGAGCTATTATAAGTGGTAACTGGGTCAATTCTCCAGGAAGACCTAATAATTCTTAATGTCTATGTACCTGGGTATCCAAACACACGAGGAAAAAACTAGATTGAGCTACAAGTAGAAAAAGACAAATCTACTATCCTAGCTGGAGAGTCAATACCCCTCTCAATATTGTTGCACTGTGGAGTAAGTTTCCAACATATGAATTTTGGAAGATACATTCAAACCATATTATATAAAAAAGCAAGAGACCCAGAATTGCCATTGTAATACTGAAGAAAAGCAAAGTCAGAAGACTGATGCTGCCCAATGTCAACACTCAACATAAGGTATAGTGACCAAGACAGTGTGGAATTTTTGAAAGAGCAAGGACATAGATCAATAAAACAAAATACAGAGTTTAGAAAAAGACACCCCTCCCCCCCACCATCACCACCACATACACACACAGTTATCTGGTCTTTGATAAAGACAAAAAGGCAGTTCAATGGAGAACATATAGTCTCCTGAACAAATATTGCTGGATGATTGGATACTTATTTTCATATTCCTTAATTTAAACGCAGAGTGTATGCTTTTAAGAAAAATTAATCCAACAGGGAATATACATTTAAATGTGAAATCCATAACTATAAATTTCTGTAAAAAAATATTAGAGCAAAATTTGGAGACCTTGGGCTTGGCAATGAAATGTTAGATATAACACAAAAGCATGACCCATTAAAAAACAGACTTCAACTGAGTCACGCTTTGACTACCAGCATCCCAGGGTCTCTATGTTGCAGTTATGTGTTGGGAAAATCTTTAGCCTCCATAATCATGTGAGTCAATTTCCCTAATACATCCCCTCTTACAAATACACACACACACACACACACATTTACATCTGTCTATTCTCTCCATTCTTTCTCCGTAGAGAATTCTCATTAAGAGAGAGAGAGAGAGAGAGAGAGAGAGAGAGAGAGAGATTAGCAAGAAAGAAGATACTCCAAATGGAAGAAAACTGTTCTGGAAACTAGTTTGGCTGAAGTATAATACTGTGTTATAGGGAAGAAAAATAGATTTGGACCAGACTGCACAAATCACTGACTGCCTAATTTAGAAGTTTGGTAATTTATCAAGAAATATTGTACTTATACTACTCAACAATGCTGTTTGAGACCAACAACACTATTTAAACCAAAAGTTTAAATTGAAATAGCTTTATTTTTTTTCACTTAAATTCATACATCTATAAGAACATCATTAAGCAGAGCTATCCCTTGGACTAGATAAACAAAATATTTTGATGTAGATTACAGAGATTTTTCTACCTCCAAAGTTAAGGGGGGGGAAATTGCTTCTTAAGTTTCAGAAATAAAAATGAAATTCTGCATACTAATATAAAGTCAGCTTATAATGTGTTTAGTTATGAATATTTTCTGCTTATATCATCTCTGAGCTGTGCGAGAGTATAATGCCTTTTTAATGAAAGACCAAGCATTGCAAGGTGTTATCTAGATTTTTCTTACTGCAACAAAAACCAAAATATGAAAAAGCAAACAACTCTAAAATGTTTATCTATCTTAAAAACAGTCACCACAGAAAGACTGTATTCTGACTCAAAATAGAACTTTTAAAATTACTTTTGGTTAAAGCACAGATTTGGAGTCAAGACGAGCTGATATACAAACTTGTTTCCACCATTCATTACCTAGGTGACCTTGAGGGAGTTACTTTACCTACTCAACACCATGTTTCTCTTCTGTAAACTGGAAGTAATGGTTTATTATGCAGCTTTATTAGGAAATTCAAAATAGAAAATATTTGTAATGCATCTCAACTTTTGTGGCATAATAGGCCCCAATAAATATCAGGTATTATTATTTTAAAATAATAGTAAGTAAGGTAATACTTAATGCTCTAAAGTGTTTATTATTTTGCATATGCACTTCCATATATGAATATAAAAACCTTCTTGAAAAGACACCTCTACGTTTTGTTAGCCTTGCTTGGCAAAGCTTTGAACTTCTGAAGTGTCTAATGTTGGATGGCTTCCTTTTCAGTTGGTCTCTATGATAAATAAAGGAACTCAGCATTATTCTCTCCCATTGCATCCTGAAACTAAGATACTGCTGCCACCTCTTCCTGGTAGGATATTGTGTGAAGTGTAATTAATTAAGGAAAGTTTAAATGCACATTGATTCCAAAAATACAGGGTGTTAATTCAAGTCTAAACTTGTTTTCAAAATGCAGCACCTCAGAAATCATAGACCCATAAGTGGTGCAAATGAAAGAAGATATCATACCAGATGATCCCCACAGCTTTTGACATTTTTATGTCCAGTGAAAGACCAGATTTCCAGAACCTATGAACAATACAGACTAATCCAAAAGGAGAGTTTATAGGGCAGGGGGTGGGGGTGGAGACTTAACCCCACCTCTGCATTTTGTATGCATTTGAAAGTCAGATTCTAGTCATCATATACTCAGAAGATTCCTCTTCATATGAAGTAATAACAAAGTCTGGGTTAGCATTACCAGAATAAACAGTTTTCATTTTTAGTTTCAGAGTACTGGCCATGGTTAATCTTATAAATTCATGAAAGCATGAGTATGTAGGCAATTACTCAGGAGTAGAAACAGAATAGGGGGAAGCTTAGACACAATGAAAGAGCAGTTTCTATAATGACTAAAAGAGTCATGAAAGAATAGGAAAAGAAATGGAGAAAAAATGAAAAGTCATGAGAGAATTGTCTTTAAAGAGGTAATTAAAGAGATGCAATGAAAATAAGAGTCTGAAATAGAAGTCTTGGTAATATCTGAGTACATGATTACATATGTGCTGTGTTTGAGACATAAAACACAAGACAGAGAAAAGGAGCAAGAAAGAGAGGCTACATTTTTTAAATTGAAGCAATAAATTATACCTGGAATCTCCCCACAGACCTGTAAAGAGGAAACTGAAAGCATTTCCTTCTATTTATTTTATAAGTACAATAAACTTTATCAGCTTTTAGTATTGGGGACTTGTACAATATTTATAGGCTGCTTACTTTCAATGTTATTCAGGAGACAGTATCAAGAGGCTAATGAAAAAGAAAATTGGGATAGGGTTAGGGGTCTTTTTCCCTTCTGTCCAACAACCAGGATTGATCATAAAGATTTATCGTTTTTCTTCCTGGCCCATTCACCAGAGCCAACCTAAGGTGCCCTGTCTAGCCTGTGTTATAATTGGGTTGACCACAAGCTCACAGATGCCTAGTTCTATGGAAGGCAGCTGTCTCTGTAAGACAGTTTTCTTGCACCAGTAAAGTAATGTCTGTCTTCTAGACCGCCAATGAGGAGACATTAATAGAGCAAAGACTGACCAGAGGAGAGACTTAATGTGGCTTTGTGTTACACACGGCCAGATCAATAAGGAAAGGTTCTTTGCAAAATCACCATCCAAGAAAAACCTTCAACCACTTGCCGATGGCAGGAGCTAATGTGGTACTCTGGTAGTGCAGGTAGAGTTTAGACTTAGAAGTGGTAAAAGACAGTTCTTCTAAGACTTAAATGTCTAAACGAGCAAATTTCAAGTTGTGGATCAAAGGGCCATAAATTTAAAACTTAGATATTGTCAACCTTCAAAAATTCTTTCCAATGTCCCTACATTTTTGCCCAGCAACATATACTTACAAGGCTTTTATAGTTTCCCAAAAACTTTTAGGAGATATGTGAGTAGTGGCCACTCCCACACCTGAATCTTCATAGAAGTTTGTAGTTTGATCAGAGTTTTTACCTATTTATCCACTGGCAAAATCTTCCTGTTGTCATTTATATAGCAAAATTGCTCACAACTTTATCTCAAGCTGTTTCTCTCTCTTAAAATGCCTCTCTTTCCTATTTTGATAGATAAAGATTATTGTATTAACAAAGGTAGGAAATTCAGAACCAAAAAAGCAACTTTTGCTTTAAGATTTTATGTAACTGCCAGGAATTTATAAAAAGAAAATTGAAAACAACATTATAAAATCTCAAATTATTTGACAGTCTGTTTTACAGGGAATTAAAACTAAACTAAAAGAAAGAAAGAAACTCTTTGTATTAGTTTAAGTTATGAATTCAATCTAGAGACAGTTGCAGAGGGAAGTCTATACAGAAGCCATATTTGATGTTACTATAAAAACATCTGACAAGGGCACTATAGCCAATGGTCAATTTCAGGTAATTTGATCTGTGCAGGGACAAATATTGCACAAATAAACTGTAAAAGTCATTGTATTCCATACTCAGATCTCTTCAGAGTTGCCAGGACTCACAATCAAGCATAATTGGGTTGTGTTTTCAGATAAACTAATTGTTGTTAAGATCCTGGAAGGCAAGGACAGTCTATGCAGTATGCCTGTATTGTACCTAGAACTGTAATGAGAAACATGATGTTTAATAAAGTTTGTTTTGATACTGTCTTTTGTTTTGTTGCATTTCATTTTATTTTATCTAGGGAACAATCGTCCATATCCCTCAACTAACGTGAAACTAAAAGGGAGTGTAGTACTATATTGTGTCCTCTACCCATTGCAAGCAAGATAAGTTTTCCAATCTCTAGTCCCTTTTGAGTCCCCACACTCTAAGAAAATAGGATCTGAGATGGATTTGGGATCAGCTGTTTTGCAGATTATTGAATATGACTAGGAATCCTATTCAGGCCTCTGATGGATTCAGGTTCACAGTATTTGGAGGACTGGTTTAATTTAAATTCCCTCTAGAATGAATGCTCCAGGAGGGCAGGGAACTTGATGTCTTGTTCAGTGATGTATGCCCCATGTCTGGGGCTCAATGAATATATGTTCAATAAATGAATAAACACTATGAACTTTCTGGGAGTTTATAAGAAGAGGTAATTACATCTTAGGTTTCATGGGAATCCTGAGAAGGCCCCAAGGCCAGGGGGATGGCAGAGTTGGGAAGGAATGTTAGCAGGTGCAGCACTATTTAATAGAGTCAGCTGCAGGCATTATTAAGAAAACTGGAACAATATTACAGATCCTTGGAAGTAATAAAATGTACATTTCATGTATTATGAAACTTTGGGCTATATTATATGTTTAATCTCTTCTGGCTTTTGGCTAGGCCTAAAAACAAAGAGAATAAAATTTGGTAATAAGAAATAGCAAAGTGTTTGAAAATTAGTTCAATTTTCTTCTAGTTGACAAATATTAGCAAATACAAACAATAAGATAGTTTTGGTGGAGCATCTTTTGGGGCACGTTCCCAAATGTCACTTGTAAAGATTTTTTTTTTAACTACTTTTGGAGACCATTTAAAAAAAATTATTAGTCTGAGTCAAATTCACACAAAATAAATTCAGTCAAATGTCACTAACCCAGATTGTATGGCTATGTGACTGCACAGAGAAAACTATTGTCTGAGACTTGTTTTTTAAAATATAACCATTATCATAAAACCCTTAGCCATTTCATCTACCTAACGGGCTGTTTCTATTGAAATGAAAGCTGTTGACTGAATTCTTCTCAATGCTGCCTGGTACCTGTTCTCAACCTGAGAGGTTGCTGTGCTTCTCTTTTATCTAGAAACAAATGCACTATTCCAATGTGAATCTTCAACCATCTATAGACTGCATGTGAAGAACATGAAGACATCCTCCTGCCAAATGATGTGACCTGAAGCACCAGCCCATAGTCATCTAGCAGAGTGACCCCAAAACTCTATAGTAATCTAGCAGAGTGACCCCAAAACTCTAATATTAATCAAACAGTATCAAAACAAACTTTATTAAACATCCTATTTCTCATATCATTGATATCAACCACAAGTTGATATCAAACCTTACTTTAAGAAGAAGTGAACTTGCAGACATTTGCTCTTTCTACCCAACCCGTGGTACCTGATGCCACATAGCTCATGGTGTCCTAGTGGGAAAGGACCCCTCAGGGATACATAGGCCTTAAGTGTGCTTTCCTGAGCTATTTACAAATGTTGTGCAGCGAACCTGGAATTGGCAGCAGCCTAAATATCTTCTCACTGTAACTACATATACAAAGTTCTGTGTCATCATTACTGAAAATTTGTACATCTAAGTTCTATTACTTTATACAAATTACTACATACAGATTAAAGTATATATACTAGGATTATGATTTTATAACTTTTGAAATCAACATGGGATTTATTAAATCTGAATGTTATTTGATGATCTAATATAGAAAGAAGATTTTAAAAAATTATTTATCTATCTGTGTGGTCAAATTATGAGAGTTACTCTATGAATATAAGCCTACATAAGCTTGTGGAGTTTGGATTATAAGTATAGTCAAATGTCCAGTAGCAGCAATAAAAAAAAAAAAAAACAGATGAAGGAGGAGTCCCAATGTAAATCATATTTAATTTGAATAGGGCAACAAACTAAATAAAACTGATAAACTCAGTAAGAAAGTTAAATGTTTGATTATTAGAGGCCAAACAGCAATTTAGAAGCAATGAGGTATCAGTTTAAATTTTTCTCTAATAATTTAAAATTTATATCTCTAAATCCAAAATTTGGTTTTCTGTCTACATAGCATCTGTGTTAATCAGCTTTCTATTATTATAATAAATACCCAATATATTCATCTTATAAAAAGGAAAGATTTATTTGTGCTCACAATTTTGGAGGTTTCCATCCATAGTTGGTTGGCCTCATTGCTTTTAGGCCTTTGGCAAAGCAGTACATCATAGTGACCGCATTTAGCACAGGAAGCTGCTCACTTTATGGGAGCCAGGATACAAAAAGAGAAAGGAAGAAGAGGGTCCATCTGGGGTCCCGATGACCCAACTTCCTTCCTCTAGGCCACACCTACTACTTCCCAATAATGACACAGGTTGGGAACAAAGGCCTTGACACATGGAAGTTGGGGGGACATTCAAGATTCAAACTATGACACTAACATTTTAATAGCTAGGCTAGCCTCATGTGGAAGTTGTCTACCCCAAAGTCAAGACTCCAGAATGAAACAACCATGACACTGATGCCAATGTGAAGTCAGAAAATGATCACATAGTATGTGTTCAGATTTATTCTGTCTATTCTGTGGGACTTGTAATTTCCTCCCATCAGAAGTTCCAAACTCTGCCATGAACACTGTAGTCCTTTAAACATTCTCATTTCATCCTTTGGGAAATAAATCAGTGATATCCTACAGAGGGTTTGGGAGTCTAAGGCCATTTTCTCTAAGAAAAATTGCAAATGTAGATCCCAAGTCACATTCTGGAAGTGATATGCCCGAGAGCCAACTGTGTATGACTCAATCCATTTTATTAGGCAAAATTTCCTTTTCATCCATATTTGATTAAATAAGAATCCAAACAGCTGAACCTTTCTTTGGCCCAGATGAGGTGCCATATTTCTTTATACTCAATCTTTATAGTCTCAGGAAATCACTTCACCTAATCACCTATTCTATCTATTTTCATTCAGCCTTTTTAAAATGTTGGTTAGAAACTGTCAAACTAACTTTTTCAATTGATCTGAGAAGTATGTGCTATATTCGCTAGGAGAAGAAATAAAAGATGTGTTTCAGAAGTCAGTGAGTGGATCATTGAAGACTCAGACAGGCAGTCATCGCCATTTTTTATTTATTATTTGTGAAATATCAGGTTCTTGGTGCAGGGATAGACTTAGAAAAAGGCATGATTTTTAGTCAAGAAGCTAATGACGTATGTCAGAAAGACAGAGCAATTTTGTCCTGAAATACATCAACAAAAAGCAGGTTTTAGACCAGGTTAGATTGGTGCCTTCGATTATTTTCAGTTTTTAGAAGGCAGTGTAGGAAAAACGGTTTAAAGCCAGCCTCTGTAACTTAGGTTGTAAGCAACCTAGTAAGACCTTGTCTCAAAATAAAAAATAAAAATTGCTGGAAAAAAAAGAATCAATAAAACTATTCACTAGGGAAATAAGGAATTGAGCTATCCAGAAAGTTCAGAAACCCTTTTTTGACTTCATGTATTTATTTGATTCCCAAAATGTATCACATCTTGCCTGATGTTATAATGACTATAGCATATCTTTCTATCTTTCTTCATGTTGCAAACATTATATGTTGGTTTTTCATAATATTAGAGAACAGTACTTATTCCTTTTAGAATGCATAGTATATGCTCAATAAAATTGTGTTCAATGAATAAAAAAGGAAGGCTTGCTTTTTCAAGAATAATGTGTTCTCTGGGAGAAATAGTTAAGTCCTGAAAAAAAATTAAAAAACATTTTGGTAAACAACTGGGCTTGAGCAAGGAGAGTTAGTCTATAGAGAGAAAACTAGCAAACAGAAACCCAGCAAGGCTCAAAATAAAAATATGTTGCTCTATGCTTTAAATGTATTTCTCTTGCTGTATTTGAGAAATTTCAACAGAAGCTAAATTACTTTTCACTGATTATGTTGACACTGGCTTTGCATTTCTTATAAAGCTGGAACTGGACGTGAAAGAGTTGTTTTATTTGGGTCATACATATGCAAATTAATTTGCATTCTGCAATGTTCTGTATTTTAAAGATTATATGAAGTTATTTGTATAGCTGTAGAAATGTCTCTACATTTTCATAATTCAATAAAAACAGGGCTGTATATAAGTTCATCTTGGGAGATTATAAGCAATGAGAACCTGATTGGAGATGAGTATGTAGAACAACTAGGGTAGAAGCAGGAATACAAAAAGAGGAAAATATATGAAGATGGAAATAAAATGTTCTGTCTTCTTAGTAATTCTCTATGCTAGTTATGCATGTAGAAATTGAGCTTAAAGAGATAGGTATGCATCTAAGTTGTATACTTAGCTCCTCTGTTCTGTACTAGCACAGCCAGATCCGCATGTACTCATTGAATATATAACATTAGGCATACTTCATTTGTTTTCTGGGGTGAATTCACAAATTAGGCTGTAGAGGTACACTCATCTGTAATTTTATTTCTATTCCCAGAATAGACTAGAAAGAATAAGTAGCTTAAGGAATCTGCAGCTTGATTGGATACAGAGGTGAGGGCATGACGATAATTAGAATACCAGGGTCTCCTCAGTGGGAAGCAAGAAAAAATTAGATTGATTTCACTGGGATCATCACTGCTGAGCAAACATATTGGTAGCTCATTTTGTTTATTTCCTACAGTGGCATTTTTCAGAACTCGAGTGGAACCCTGAATATGTCTTCCAATCCACCTCTCCAACTAATTTGCTGAATGAGGCAGGAAGCTGATTTGTGGAAATCCATCAGTATCTTTATAGCATGTCAAGGGAATCTTGACTTCCTGAGATACCAAATTCAGGTTTCTCCTCAACAGCATTCTGACTAGAAATAACATGGTAACCATAGAAACACCCATTCAATGAATGGTCATGGGAGAAATGACAGCACAATTCCATTCAAAAAAGAAAAAAAGCTGAGAATTCCCTGCCAAATTTGATATGGAGAAAAGAGATTTCTTTTTCTTTCTTTCTCCTCAACACAAAAGCACTGTATTGTGCTTAGACAGGATTCAGATTTTTTTTTCTGACTCCCGCAATAAGTAGACAATTTTTACCTATCTCCTTCATTCAACAAATACTTTTGAATGCCAGACACAACCCAGGTACTGTTCTAGGCACAACAGTAGCCAAAAACACCAAGACTCTGCTGTCTAGTGGGAAACACAAATAATAAACAATAGAAATTGTGAAATATGATATATCAAGAACTATGTAATGTTTTGAACAGCCAACAATAAAAAATTAAAAAAAAAAACAATATATAAGGAAGTAATAGATTTAAAGGAGAATAAAACAGAGAGGACATACATAAAGTGTGATCATAATAAATAGCAAGGGGGAGTTATTTATTAAGAGATGATGAAGAAATACCTCCATACAAAGGTGACATTTGAGATGAAACCTTAGAGAAGTAAGGAAACAAAATATTTCTTATGCTGGCCAAAGAGAATGGCCTATGCAAGTGTCTTTCAGAGGGAATGTGTTTGGGTGATGAAGCAAACATGAGGAGGCCTACGATACTGAACTGGAGAAAAGGAAGGTAAGAGAGTTGGGTGACAAGTGGGGTAATGGACTCAGATTATGTAGAAATGCACAGTCCCTAAAGAGACTTGGATTTATACTCTGAGTGATAAAGAAATCCTTCAGAGGACTTTAACTAGAGGAAGAATATGATCTGTCTTGAGTTTGAGAAAGATTACATGAGTGCAATAAGAAGATTAAATTGTACTGGGGTGTAACTGAGACACGGGGAGCCAATTAAGGAGGCTATTAGGATAATCCAGGAAAGAAAAGATAGTGACTTGGAGCAGATGATACTAGTAGAAAATGGAAAGAAGACTAGGACTCTCAATATATTATGGAGTGAAAACTAATAGTATTTATCAACAAAATAAATGAGAGTGGATGGTCTAGTGCATTATTGGCACAACAACAAATAAATATTGATCAAATCAAAAAAGTCATATACAAATTGCTGCTTTTTCCATAAAAACTGAAGCTTAGAGACATAACAATGACAACACTGTGGACCGTCATTGTAGCCTCTTCCATGGTGATTTTTAGGATCCTTTGATGTGCCAACTTGTCTAGATTATGGTCCCCAATAACCCAATTAAACACTAACTCAGGTGCTGCCATGAACGAACTTGTATACGTAATTAAAGTCCATAATAAATTGACTTTAAATAATGGAGATTATCCTAGATAACTTGTGTAGTCCTGACTCAGTCAGTTAAAAGGTCATGAAAGCAAAACCAAGGCTTATCTGATGAAGATATTCTACCTGTGAATAGCAGTTTCAGCTCTGCTATGGTTTGGATAAGTGGCCTCAAAGGCCCATGTAGCTTAGTCGCTTTTGTTAGGAGATATTACATTTAAGATGTGGGACCTAGTGGGAGGAATTCAGGAGGCATTGGAGGCATGCCTTTGAAGGGAATATTGGGGCCCAAGCCCCTTCCTTTCTTTCTCTTTTTACTTCCTGGCTGCCATGAAGTGAGGAGTTTTGCTCTTCTACATGCTTCCTGCCATGATATCCTGCCTCATCACAGACCCAAAGCAACAGGGTCCACTTATCATAGATTGGGATCTCTGCAACAGAACCAAAATAAACCTTTCCTCTTTTTAAATTAATTATCTTAGGCATTCTGTCACAGTGGTGGAAAAAACACAGGGTTATGTCTGGAGAGTCCTCAGCCTGTTCTTTCTGGTGATCTGCGTTATAGATTTCAGCTTGCCTAACCAGTCCCTACCATCACATTAGCAATTTTTTTTTTTTTAAATTTCGCTAACTGGGTACTATGGTGCATACATGTAATCCTAGAAAGGGGGTACAGCTCACTGATAAAGCAACCCTGGGTTCAATCCCCTGTACCAATAAATAAATAAATAACATTAAATGTACACTAAACATGTTCACGTCACATTCTAATGGCTGTTTCTCTGGTTGCACCGTGACCAATGTAGTGCTTAGTTAAATTCTTCCAATATGAGCTCCCAAATATAAACAACATATTAATCACCTGTTGGAGTGAATGCTAACTCTTGTGACCCACTTCTACTTGTTTGCACAAGTATAAAACATAGAGTTGAAAAGAAAACTCAGTCATACTCTTACAAATATGATAATTTAAAACATGCTTATTCAATAATTGAATCATCATGGGATTTAAAATAAATTTTCAAAACTTGACAGAACCTGGTTGTGTTTGTGAGAATCACTTTAACCATAGAAGGCATAATTACTAAAATGGATTGTATGGATTAGCTCTTGGGGAATACTTGCCTCTCCCTACCTGGAGCGGAGATCGTATAGGGAATATGAGTGGGTAGAGGAATAAAGCCTGCCTGTCGGATACAAAAATATATATATATCCTCCAAATATATACCCCAAAGCCCCATCCCCAATGAACCACTTCCTCTAGCCTCACCCCATCTGCCTCCAGTTACCACTCAGTTCATCCCATCAGGGGTTAATTCACTGATTAGGTTAATGTTAGAATCCGATAATTTTTCCTCTAAACCTTCTTGCATTGTCTCACATGGAAGCTTTTGGGGGATGTCACATCTAAACTATAACAATATATGTATAGGAAAAGAAGTATAATCAAACTTAAGGCTATCCTTCACAGCTACTCCAATATTAAGACACAGTGTCTCTCTAGCAGCCCAGAATCCAGTGGGTAAAAATAACCAGTGAGCAGGCAATTCAAATAGAGTGTAGCAAGCCCCTGCAAAGAATGAAGCATAAAGGGTAAATTCTCAATATGAAGTGGTTGCATTGTGTATGACTTCTCAGAAGACATGTTTGTCACCCAAATAACAAGTCTGTATTTGTAAGGTCACTAGATTTCAAGAATCATTATATATTAGAACCAACAGTCTTTGAAATATATATATTATGAGATTCTGACTTCTGATTCCATTATTATGGGGCAGATCTCCAGCACTGCTAACTTCTTTAAAACAATACAAATACTTCTAATGGGAGGCAGATTGAGAGTTACCAGTTTAGAAAAGGAGGAGGCAGGGGCAAGGACACTCCAAGCACACAGCCCAACTATGTTCAGAAATCTAAAAGCAAGGAGATCACTTACGTTAGGGTAAGAATATCTGGAAAGCAGATGCTGACATAGGTATTTGCATACAGGTAGTTTATTAGGAAGGCTTTCCAGAAAATACCCATAAAAATGAGGGAATTAGGATTAGGCTTAAAGAGAAATTGACAGATGGGAGTTCTAGGAGTCAGCGCCCTTTAACCAAAGACCATATACAGAAACTGTTTCATCTGTAAATTGTCAGCAGTCAACAAGTTGGTAGCTTGGGGGTGGATGCTGAAGTCCTAAGGAGGGGATCTAGGTGGTATGCCCACAGGATCTAGGTAGTATATGCCACAGCATCCAGAGAGACCAACTTTTGCACCCCTTGAATTCACAGGATTCATATAGTAAGTTCATCCCACCTGAGAAAAGTTCCTTCAAGTTTCCAGTCACTCTCTTTTCCTGGGGAAACTTATAAGAGGAAGATGAGTAGAACAAACTCTAGCCTTTCCACATAGCTTGTCTTATGGCTGAATCAGACATTCATTGTCTCCCTCCTGCACACCTGTATCCAGATTTCTCTCATCTTAGTTTAGCATTTCTACTAGTCTAGGTGGCTTACCCATTGGGGTTTCCCAGACAATCATCCTTGAGAATTTAGGCCTCTGGTAACATTCCATGTTGGGACATCTGCATCCATCCATTTCTTGACAAAATCAGGAGAGTACCAAGAGACAATCAGTAAATGACCTGGCAACAAAACTTATACTTCCTAGTCCTCATCATGTAACAGCAGCCTGCCCTGTTTTGAAGGTGTCCCCCAAAAGACATGTGTTAGAAACTCCATTGTAACAGCTTTGGGAGATGGGAACTAATGGGAGGTGTAGGACTGTATTAATGCTGATTATAAAAGGGCTTGAAGATGTGAATTGGATTTCTTTCTTGCTTTCTCACATGTGTTCACTTGCCTTCTGTTTTCTGTCACAGACTAATGGTGCAAGAAGTCCCTGATGCTCTTTCAGAAGTCATTTCATCATCTCTCAGACCTGCAGCTTCCAAATTGTGTGCAGTGTGACAAACCCAATAGGTACATGTTTATGTGTGCCCTGCTGCAGCATCACTGTTTGGTCTGAGGCTATGTTATACAATATATGGTGCAAGTAGATATTCTGTAATATTTCTGTGAAGCTGCTGATAGTGGTGTTGGCTTAAGGCCCTGCAGCAAGGAAGAAGAAATTGATACCAGAATATGTTTCTTGCCCAGTCAATATGAATCACTACCATTTCCAGGAGAGAAAGGTGCCAACATAATCCACTAGCCACCAAGTGGCTGACTGGTATCTTTGAGGGCTGGACTTGCATCAGATTCAGCAATGATCTCTGTTGCTGGCAAGTTAAAGAATAAGCAGGTAAATGGATTTGGGGAACAGTAGCTGGGATAGTTTAGTTAGTGTGGACTAGTGCCATTGAGTCAGTCCCTCAGCAATGACTTAATGTGATGCATCCATTATGCCAGCAATGTGGAGACAATAACAGAAATTGGATGATATCACCTAGCTGAGTCATTTTGTCTCCTTGGCTGTTTAATGCCTCTTCCTTGGTAAATGTTCCTTACTGGTTGTTACCATGAGATCCAAAAATATTTAAACTTCATCTGTACTGTGCAGTACTTCCTACAAGTTCCTATTGATTCTTACTTCCAGCCAGACCTTTTATTTTATTTTATTTTTCCCAAAGAGAGGAGAAACAGTTGTGACTATCTGACACTAATTATTGGTAGTATTTGGTGCTGTAGACAGAGTAGCAGTAGTGCTTTCTCAGCTTAAATCCACAAACAGAACCAACCCATCCACAAACCCATTCTTTGTCAGTTGGTCATAAGTGTAAGCTGAGGGAGAGGCGCCAGTGACACAGTGGCAGATGACATGCAGATCTGTGCCAACTGCAACTTACTTGTGCCTTCTGGCTCTGCTCATGCTTGACTCCAGAACTACCACTTCCACTTTATAATGAATTGCTGTTGGTTCAGATCAATCTCACGAGTTGATGGATCATATAATAGGTTGATGGTATATAATAAGTAATTTGGCTATGATCAATTGATACCCCATGCTTTTCCTTGACCAAGTCCCAGAAGCATAGCAAGAGTTATTTTACTAATCTTTGGTCTCTAGCTCTGTGCTGCAGCTGGCATGGCCTTGCACAAGAATCTCAGGAATCTACATTGTAATGTATCAATTGGGTTTTACCCAAAACTTGAAACAATATTTTTCCTATCACAGATACCTACCATTTGTTATCTAACACCGTATGTGCCAGACATGCTACAGAGCCCTTTCTTGCTCTGGACCTCAATCAAAGTTGGTAGTCTTTTCTTTCTGTTGATGACTGAATTGAAGTAGCATTTTCAGGTATAAAATAGGCTGTCTCCAGAAACCAAAGAGGCTGTAAAAGTGTTGTGTTTTTTTTTTTTTCTTAAAGGTGAAAAATAAGAGAGGCATTAATCTCTCCTTTTCTTTGGAATGGATATCCTGGCATGTCTAAAAACAGATATGTCAGATCCCTGAATTTCCATGAGATTCATTACCCATTCTCTTGACAGTATGGGTATTACCAAGGCCACCAATGTACTTGCCATTTCCACTTTAACTAGTTTAATTAACATGACATCATTGATATAGTGAATGAAGATAATGCTCTGCAGAAAGAAAAGTCTACGTTTCTTTGGACTATATTCTGACAGAGAGCAGGAGAGTTAACAACTCAGGGCAAGAACATAATATATTGCTATCCATTCCACATGAACACACTCTTCTTCTGATTCTTGTTTCTGAAAACAATGGGAAAAATCTCATTTTCCAAAATAATGGATATCTAAAACAGCCTCAGACTCAATATCGGGAGTCTGAGGCTGTTTTAGTCACCTCTAGCAAAGACACTACAGCATAGCAGTTGTAATTAGGGCCACCACTTGATTGATTAGATAATAGTCCACTGTTACCATTTGTTGTAGAAACCAGATTAGTGATTGGGATGGAGGCTATGATGCCCTTAATGAAGCCATCAGATTTCTCCCACATATGATAGTAGCCTTGTTCAGTTGGTAGAGAAATTTTTCAGTCCAAAGTCCAAAACACAAATACAGCTGTTCTGTCAACTACCAAATATGTTTATTCCAATTTTATATTTGAGGGCCCAGGAAAATGACCACCTAGTGAGTTCATGGAGCCACTGAACTCACTGTAGAATGGAAGTAGGTCAGGCTTTCATTTGTAAAGTGACCCCTGTATGTTCCTACTGTAATCGAAGCCACAATGATACTGAGGTCCTTGAATATTAATGTCAGCTTAGAACTATGTACAACAGTACTCAAATTAACTGGAAATTCTCTCAAGGCATAATCATCCAACAAGTTATAGTACCTTGAGGAAGGACTGAGGAAATTATTATCATAAATACTTAACATGGGGTTGCAAGTTTTCTTTTTGGGGGTGGGGACAGGTAGACCCAGCCTCTCTATGAATCAGTAAAAATATGAGATAGAGAATTGACTCAGTTTTCTGAAACTGGACAAGGGATTTTGACCTTGAGGTAATTTCCCTCAACCTCCTTTTATTTCTCTTCAGTTCATCTGAGTGCATTCACCAAATATCTTTATTGGCTTCCTGTAGTCACACTGTGTTCCATTAACCATCTCCTTGGACCAGTGCTGATCAGGCCTCTGTGAGCATTACTCAGAATGGCCACTTATAATGATAATTGTGACCACATTGCATCCAATAATTAAGTGCCACATCTGAACCTCTATTACTTTTGCATCGTCTTCAATTCTATCAGGGTTCTCAATTCTGTAACAATATCCTCCACTGTCATTCCTGGCCTGGTGAGGACAGTCACCATAAGCTTCCGTTATGTGATGGTCTTCCTCTCATGGGAGCTTTCTTTATCACTCTGGTAAATGGAGTATCCTGTGGGCCCTTAAGTGAAACTTGGTTAATAGGCAGATTTTCTGCTTTACATACCATATCCACTTAGGAAGATCATTTCTCTGAATGTTCCAGTCCCTCTTAACCATGTTCTGTGGATGTTCTGGCTGTTTTAATGTGAGCCATAGCTTTTCTAAAGCTTCTAAGTGTCATTGTAGTAGCACTTTAGTAGTTTTCACTAGATTCTTTACAAGATATTAAATCTTGCATAAATTGTGTTAATATATCAATAAATTCCCCCCTTATCCATATTTATGTTTTAATCCCTATCCTTCTGCATTTTCTCTCCTGGTTCCTGCTGCTACATGTTGACTAGGTTCTGTGTATACTTCTTTTCCTCCTCTAGCAGACAGACCAAACACTTTCCTAGCTAGTTATCTTGTGACTTGGCCCTAGTTATTGGTCCTGTATCCAGGAGGAAAAGTGAAGACAAGTAAGAGGAAAGGGAAAAAAAAGTGGAATGTACCTTATCTTGCAATATTATAAGCAAAGAGAAACTGCTGTCTTTTAGTATGAAAGAATAAGGCTCTTCTGAGAGTTCAGAGGAAATAAAGATTTGTAAAATAATGCATTTGTAAAAATGCATCAACCCTGAATATTCCAAGTGTCAGAAGCTCATGCCTTTCCAATTAAGTCCCAGACCTTGATGAAGCAAATATGCCAGGGTTGACATAGTCGTCTTCTTGAAGACTCTGCTACACTTAGAATCATGTTCTGGGTTTTGTCCTCACCTTTTCTACCTTCAGGCCTCTGGCTTTTACAATCTGCACTAAATTTAGGATTCATAAATCTCTGTCTTTCATTGTGTTTCTTCCAATGTCTTGTTAGCACACAGCCAAAGCTACCTGAACCATGGTCTTTATAATTTCTACTTTCCTAGAACTTCTCAAATGCCTGATAGTACACTATCAGGACATCTTCTTTCAGTATCCCATTCCACTTTACTACCAATGAAAGGTTTTACTTTTGCCTTGCTACAGCATTCCAGGGTCATCAAAACTTCACCTACCACCAGTAATGGAGTGTTCACTGCCAGCCAGCCAAAAGATAATAGCGCTTTAATATCTCATGTTGGAACTGCTTCCTAGGATCACTCTGGTATCAACTATTTTAGGTCAGGCTTCTCAGGAAACAGACTGTGAG
This sequence comes from Marmota monax, assembly GCF_021218885.2. Taxonomy (NCBI): domain Eukaryota; kingdom Metazoa; phylum Chordata; class Mammalia; order Rodentia; family Sciuridae; genus Marmota; species Marmota monax. The sequence goes on from NW_026694771.1 coordinate 2,578,210, forward strand.
ATGGAGATTTGAATGCAGATTTATGGAAAGGATTTGAATCCAGATTTATGGATATGAATTTTCTTGTTTGGAAGAAAATACTTGCCAGAGTAAGGGAATAGGCTTAGGAAGAAAAAAAAAAGTTAAATAGCAATGCAGTTCCAAAATCAGACTCAGCCAGTCCTATGAAAGAAGCTCTGGAGCCAGAGTGGCCTCAGAGTTGTCTTGCTTTGAGGCAAGGGAACTGGGCCTTGCACCCTTGTACTGATCAGTCATGAGATGCAGGATTCTTCTGAGGCAGGGTGGTAGCTAAGTATAATATCTAGTGAAGGGCAATTCCTTTAGAAATTCTCATCTATAAGTGGGTAACAATCAGCAATCCTGGCCGCTATGGAATGTATGTCTTGATCTCAAAGAATAGATGTAAGTGGTGAACCATGAGATCTATTGTGCATTTATTTTTGCTGAAATGCAAGTATTTCAGAAGAGTGCAAATGTAGGATAAGGGAGAAAGAGAAATATATGATTAAGTCCAGATGTGTAAGTGGTTACTCAGGAGAGGACTTCGCTTATAGTGCTAATCTCCAAATGGTAGAAATGCCTTATAAATACATTGACATTTAAGTCTGAAATTCAAGAGAAAGATCTTGATACAGAATTATATTCTAAGACAAAGTTGAGAATCCTCAGGGAAAGCCCCATCACTTGAGTACCAATGCCAGCTTCACATATATTAGAAGTGAGACCTTGAACAAATTACTCTGAGTATTTGAGCCTTAGTTTTCTGGCCTAAAAAACCTTCCCAGGATTGTTATGAAGAATGAATATGAAGATCCACACAAAGCACTAAAATTGAGTTTGGCAGACTTAGCATCTAATAAATTTTATCTGTTATTATCATTACTATATGAATGGGAATTAAAAAACGAATGAGAGCCTAAAGGTGAATTTGTAGAGAAAAAGATAAAAGATAATAAGCCATCATCAATGGTGTATCTGGGAATGAAGTGAACTAGAAACCAGACTTCTGATTCTATATCATCTTTTTCCTGAATGTGTCCACCTGGATGTCTAAAAGGCACTTGAGCCTCACTGATCATAAACTCAAATTCATTACATTTTCTTAGAAATTTATTACTTCCCTGGTGTTCTACTTAGGAAATGACACAAGATTCTCTCAGGCACTGGGGCCACTCCAAACTATTCCCCAGGACCTATGAATTATCCATATAAGTTTTTCTTTTTCCCCCCTACCAACAACCTCTTTAATCAGTCACTAATGCATTTTATCCCATCTCCAAAATATCTTATAAATGTTGCACTTTCTGTGACTTTTAACATTTCATCAATTAGTTTCTTTGCCTCTGCCTTCATCTTATCCAGTGCTGTCAATATAATATATTTTAAATGTATTGTCATAAATACATACCTGTGTAATCATGCCATATTCATACTCAAATCCCTACAGTGGCTTTCCAATGAGTTCAAATTTCTTTGTAGCTTGCAAAGTCCTTGATGCTCTGTCAAACACAGGGCTGTAAAACTTTGCTCCTACCATCATGTCACAAGCAGCCAACACCTCAGCCAGGTTGAACTATTTCAGGTCCCCCAAACTATTTACAAGTCCCCACCTTGATCTCACCTCAATAGGCTTGAAGAAACCATTTTCTATGCATATAATACTTTTTTGACCCTCTTGTCTACCTAGCAAAGTCTTCCTCATCCTCTCAATCTTTGCTTCAGCTTAACTTCCACACAGATAGACTGAGAGACAAACTTATTTTTCCCCTCCTTTTACTACACACATAGTAACACCTGTCATTTTGTTTGGTCTCTCCCTCTCCACCAGAAGCTTTATTTTTAAATTTCTGTTTGCTCCTTTTTCTCATAACAAAAAGAATACAAGTCCATTGTAGAAAATATAGAACTGCTCTAACAGAGAAGCCATTGACCATATGCAGTTACTAAGCCCTTAAAATGCAGCTTCCCTAAATTGAAATGTATTAACTCAAAAATGCACATCTCATTTTGAAGCCTTGGTAAAAAAAAAATATGTAAATATCTCATTAATAAAGTTTACATGGGTTACACGATGAAATAATATTTTGGATATATTGGGTTAAATAAAGTACAACTTTTCTTTTTAATTTTTATAATATTACTATGGGAAAATTTTAACTTGTTTATATATCTTGCATTATATTTCCACTGAACAGCATTGGTCTAAAAGACAAAAATTTTCAAGCTGAAGAAAAATGAATATAATTTAAAATTCTAAGGAATAATTACTTAGGAATAATTACTATTGATATTGCATTACATGTATTTCCAGTGGTATGGGAGCTATTGTTGTAATACTGTACATATTGTATTATACTTTTTCCACCTTATTAATATTTTTCTGTCTCATTTTAAAAAATCTTCCATAATGTAATGCTATAGCTTTGCATGCTTGGTATTTAATCACTATAGTTTCTAAAACTATTTCCAAATGGCCACATACTACATACTTATAATACTGTATATGGTTCTCTTTCTATCTCCCTAACAAGAATATGAACACCAGAGGGGCAGAATCTTGTATATCATAAGCATATTTCAGAAAATATACTATTATCAGCCAAAAAAATGAATGAATTGGCAAATCAATGACCATACTGCAAGAATACCACACGATTATACTTAGATCATATGTAAAATATTATATTTTAATTTTTATGGAAAAGGCTTCTCAAATCTGTGTGTTCTGAATATGACCTCTTTTTTCCTCTAAAGAATAATGTTACTCTTAAGCATATGGTTTAATATGTGAGTGTAGTTTCACAACTGGGACAGAAGTTGAATGACAAAAATTCCAACTTATTGGAAAAGAAAGACCAGATGCTGAGCTAGAAAGCCATGTGCACCATCTTCTACTGGAACGGAACAATGGCATAAAAATAAGAGAAAAGTAATTCCATTAGGAGTTGGGTTCCTATGGAGATGAGATGAAAACTTGAAAAACAAGTTCCCCAGAACATTCCTGGAGAGTAGCCAAAAAGATCAAGCGTGGTAGATACAAAGATCAATGTTTAAATAAGAGTTCAAGAACCTGAAACTGGAATCTGTCAAGGTCAATTTAGCAATGACTGACCCCAGTGCCTAGGCCAAAGCCTAGAGCTTAGTGAGTGCTACATTAATATTTATTGCTTGAGTAAATAAATATATCACTCCACTCCAAGTGTCATGTGACAGGCATCAAGTCTTTCCTCCTCAGTGTAGGATCCCATTGCCTTGGTCAGTGCCTAATGTAAAATAGATACTTAATTTAATTGGTGGAATAAAAGCATAAATGAGTACATAAATGAAATGAAGGAAAAAGAAAGAAAGAAAGAGAGGGAGGAAGGGAGGAGAGGAGGGAGGAAAGGTGGGAGGGAGAAAAGGGAAATAGGGAGAGATAAGAGAGTCAGAGATGCAATTTTAGGATAGGTCACAATACTTTGGATTAAAGATGGGATGTGAATCTGTAATTTAATTACTTATATTCTGTTTTTACCTTGGCATTTTTCACACTGTGGTAGAGTGACATTCACTCTAAAGAATGATCAGAGTGCCAGGTGGTCTCAACTGAGGATTGATGGAGTGATTTAGAAGTATAGATACACAAGGTCAAACTTGTACAGTCTGACAATTAGTCAAGTTGATCTTGAAGCAAGATGATTACTGTGTACAGGATATTCTTTTTTTTTTTTTTTTTTACCAAAAGACTGTTCTTTGAACAATTTTAGTTTTACACCAAAATTGAAAGGAATAGAAATATTCCTATACCCTCTGGCCCCCACATTTGCACAGCCTTCCCTCTTGCCAACATGAATATCCTTTTGTTCATTTTCATTGAATATCAGTGAAGCCCACAGTTCCCTATGTGGTAAGGTTCTCTGGGGCATGACAGCAACTCACATCAGTCCTAAGAGATATTTTATTCTTTTAATGATACCAGAACTGTGCAAAGCCAGGTGATGAAAAGCAAGTTGCATGTGAAAATCAATGTGGAATAGGGTAAAAGGGTGGTACTGTCTAAAATCAATTCTAGGATTGAAAAGCTGCACCAATGTCCAACATGATCACATATCCCATTGGTAAGTAATTGTAGTTACTCAGGGATAGAATAAAAAGTATCTTCTTGCTTTTGATTTAGGAATATTACTTTTTTAAGTGGCCACTAAGTTCTCAGAACATAAATACTTTTTAAGTTGTCTGATTCTAACTACTTAATAAACAGAACTATTTCTTTTGGCCAAAAGGACCATGAAAAATATACTGAGATACAAGAAAATTTGAAAATTCTAGATTAAGATCTTCCTCTAATTCTATATTCAAAGGAAAGTTTTTCAATGAATAAGGATAGGGAGGCAATTCAAAAATATTTTAATGGAGAAGTGTCTTAATGATTATCAATAAAAGGGAGAGAGAGAGAGAGAGAGAGAGTGTGTTCACACTACCCCTTTATATTCAAATTCCCCAGCAGGAATTAATCATTTCCATTCTTGAATTCCTCTTCCTTTCTTAATTTTTCACTCTGTATTTAAACCATTTTGTTGCCTATATTATTCTTTTAAGATTTTTTTAGTAGTTGTAGATGGACAACATGCCTTGGCTTTATTTTTTTATTTTTTATTTTTTAATGCAATGCTAAGGATTGTACCCAGTGCCTTATATACGCAGACAAGTGCTCTGCCATTGAGCTACAGCCCCACCCTATATTGTTTTCTTGTGGATAGGATTTTGTTTTATTTGGATAGATATTTTCATGGCACCTAGTACTCAGGGAATGGGAAAAAGTCAAGGGATAACTCAATAACTGCCTCTGGTCTATGAGAGGTGCATTTATACCAAAGATTGTGAGCAACTCTCTTTCATTTATTATGAGAAAAGATCAAGAAAACATAGATATAAAAAGATTGACTAAAGGATTTGGTTGAGAGAAAATAATTTCCTTGTGACTAGAATGGTTTACTAGGGACACTTTTATAATCTGCTTGTCTCAAAAGTCTTTAGAAACAGCAGTGTTGGATGATTTCAGAAGGCACCACCTCATACTTGTGATGAAAAGAGCAGGTGCAAGATCCAATCTCTGAAAATCTTAAGCCTCTACATGGCACACTAAACAATGCCAGCATTGTTCTCTGGCCAACCAAAAGATTAATCCAGAACTGACAAAACTAATATCCTTATTTATCCTTCACAAATACTCAAGAAATAAGTGTGTATGTGTGTGTGTGCGTGTTGAGGAGGAGTTTTTATTACATTACTATTTGTCTTTCATGGCTAGAAAACTGGAAGACTGAACTATTAAGATCCTTGGCTGAGGTCCCACAGCAGGATGAGCCAGGACATTCAATTCAGACCTTTAAACTCTTTACGCCACTGGGCTCTCTGAAACCACCAAACTCATTACCTACTGGGAAAAGAAAAGGACACTGATGTATAATGATAATCCTGCAACAGATAAAAGGGACTTTAGGGTTATCTTTCTGAGATCATTGCAAGGGATCAGGCCCCAGGTGTTAAGAAGGGTAGACATTGTAAGGTTTACAGAGGAGAATATGACAGGGATGGAGTATCAGGTGACAGAGTGATGAGGTGGTTGACAGGCCTGCACCTGGGTTCTGAGGTCAGCCTCAGGGTGATGGAGGCCATGTGTTTTGTTCTGTGGTGGGGGTGAGGGTTTTCAGTCACTTCTTCTTGATGACAGCTAATGAGCTTCTAGTCCCAGGCAGCAGCCTCCCTCTCCTGGGTCTTATCAGTTCCCTTAATTCCCCACTTTCTTTCTGCCCATTTTATATCAATGTCATTTCAGGAAAGGAGGCTGGAGAAACAGCTCTGGAAATCTCAGATTTTTCTGGTTAGGATCAAACTGAAGCTACACATATAAGAAGGGTAGGAAAAGAGTGGACATTTACCTGATGCTGGCGGGGGTGGGACGCAAGAAATAGATACATAAAAAAAGATGTGGGTTGGCTAGAGGGAGAAGTGGAGAAGAAGGGAGGGAGGGAGAGGTGTGACTGGCAGAAAATATCTAACAGAATGATTTATCTGTTTGCTAAGAAGGGAGGAAAGATGTAAGGTGAAAGCAGAGCTTGCTAAAAATAAATGTTAGCTGCAAGCTTGAACTATAAAGTAGTGAAAATAGTCCTTAACAAAGAAGAAAAAGAAAATGGTTCCCACACTCTTCGTTACTGCCAGCAGGCTTTTTGTTTGTTCATTTTTGTTTTTTTTTATTCTCCAAATATCTCTATTTGTCATAGAGAAGGAGAAATTGACAAATGCTGAGTCAACCCTCCGGATTCCCCTCCCCACCATCTTGAGAACCAGGTGTTAAATATTTAGCAGCACACTACGGGTAAGAATTCTCTGGAGAGGTTATTAAATGTTCATATTGCAGACCCATCTACAAATATTCTAATCCTATAGGCCAGGAGAAGGATCCAAGAATATGCATTTTCAGCTAACTCTTTATATGATGCAGATATGAGTGGTCCTAATGTTATACTTTGAGAAATGCCTTTTTACATGATCGGTGATCTTTTCAACTTTACTCTAGAACTCAGGGGACTTCTAGGATAAATAAATAAATGTTTAATTGGCTAATCCAAATAAGAAGCTAAGATAATAACAGGCTTTTTCTCACTAGGAATCTATAGGACATAACAAAGAAATCATAAGGAAATGCCACATGTTGTAGTTACCTAGAGAATTTACTGGCTGTTGACTTAAGTGTCAATTACAGTTAATATATGAGGTCCAACTATAATGTAGCCTGCTTAGGGTACAGTTTCTCAAATCTGAGTCCTTAATGTACATGCTGTCTGCCTCAATTATGCAAAGTAATGAAATCATTTCTATTGTACTTTCTGTTTTCACTTCTGTTCCTCATTCCTACTACACAAATCCAAGCAATATGGAGACTTCAAGTGGGGTAACACACATGCACACCTCACCTCAGCCAATGGATGTCTGTTCCAAATTGTAGTGAGAATTTTAAGCAGAAAAGAATAACTTATGAGGTAACTGCTTTCTGGGAGCTATATGCTCATTACTGTAAAGTCTTTCTTTTGCTGATTGCCTTGGTCTATAGATCTCTCTACTTCAAAGGACATGTTTCATTTAGGGCTGAATTTAGTTTAACTGAAGATTGTCTACTCAATGTTTCACTTAGAAACTAGAGATTATACTACCATTTCACAGAGCTAGATGTATTTATATTCATTTTCACAAGACCCACACTAAGCATCTATTAAGTTCAAAGAGGTTATTTATTATCTGCTGATAGAGAAAGACAGGCATGGAGAAGGCTAACATAAATAAGTGAACCATGTTTGAGGACTGGAAGAGCTGGAATCAGTGTGGACCAAGAATAAAAAGCTGAACTAAAGCCAGATGTCATCTGGATTATTGCAAAAACCACCCAGCTGGTCTCCCAGCTTTGCCCTTGTTCCACACATTCTTTTTTCCACTCTTCAGCTAGTTGTCCTTCTGAAAATATGGTTATGTCCCTCCTGCTGAAAGCAGTCTGCCATCTTATTCAGAGAAATACCCAAGTCCTCAGACAGCTTACTTTGCTGACTCTATCTCACTTGCCTCCTTTCACTGACCATACTCTTGTTAAATGGAATTAATGTCTTTATAAAAGGGCTGTAGGAAAACTAGCTAGGCCCTTTTGCCCTTCTGTCCCTCCTTCCATGTGAGTGTTACAGAGCTAGGGCCTTCAGAGACTGAGGCCGTGAGAAGTCCCCCTCTTCAAACCTCAATTCTTGTGACAAAGTCAGACAGATTTCAGACATGTCGCTCAGAGTAATTCATTCTCATGGCAAATCTAGGTCACCTTGGCCCATCCTGGCTGGTTCTAGTTGGATTCTTAACCACACTTTCTTATAGATTTTATGGTTAGGAGGAACTATCCATATCTTTTAGAATCTGGTCAGTGAAAAGGGTCACAAAAGTTTCTCCCTTCAAATTAACTTGTGTCCCTCTTATCAATGTTATTTCCTGACTGCATTTCCTTGCAGATAACAGGTAGTTTGCTGAGGAATGTGACATATCCTTTCCACTTAGGCTAGACAGGGTTGTAGGCAAATTGCTTTTTGGCAAAGAAAGCTTGTTGGGATCAGCTCAGTGGGCCCATTTTATAGAACTCTTCTCTTAACCTAGTGTGCCCACCATCTGCATCTCTCTGTCCCCTAATATGAGGATACAGCACCACCTCCTCTGCAGAATGTAGCGCTACCCTGCCATCTTGGGAGCAGAGTCTAGGCTCTGAGCAGACACTGAAGCTGCCAGTTTCTTGAGCTTGGACTTTAAGCCTCCAGAGTTCTGAGAAATAAGTTTCTATTATTTATAAATTACCCAGTCTATTATTTTGTTTTAGCAGCACAAACTAAAACACACAGTGGAAGTACCTCTGCTTTAGGGTCTTAGCAATATGGGTATTCAGGTCATATTCAGGTCTGCTGGAATGTTCTCCATCAGATATCCAGTGGATTATCCCCTCACTTCCTCCAGCTCTTTGCTTAAAATTCACCTATTCAAAGCCTCCCACACACCTAAACACTCTCTAGCTCCTTGTCATAATTTTTTTCATAGTACTTATCTCCTGGAACATACAATCTAATAGAGGAAGACATCCAATAAAATAAATAATCAAATAATGAATATATAAGGTGACAATAGAGATTTTGTCAATTTTGTTCATTTACAGTACATTAGGAACATGCCTCAAAAATAGTAGATACTATAAATGAATGATAACTACACTCTACTGTTTCCTATCATCTTTTTCCCTCTGGCATAGCAGAAACCAGACACTAATTATTTACAATATTTGACTGAAGGTCTAAGGATAGTGGCAAAACCATGTACTTGTTATACAAACGGTTAATCTTAGAGCCATACTTCTAGACTTGGCCTCAGAGTTCCTTCTGCCCAACTCCTGGTTAACCTCTATGTGACTTGTTCTGGTTGACTACCACCCAGATAGTTTCATCTCTCAAGCTTGTAGCCATCACCCAATTCCCAGATCATCTCTCCAATCCCCATTCCATCTTTAGATCAGCTTTTCTCTGGATGACTGAATAAGTGCATAACCATTTGTTTCAGGGAGAGCCCTTCTTTGAACTCTAAGGATAGAATTTAACTCCATACCTCCACCCCACCCCTAGGGAAAAAAAGTTCAATAATCCAACAACATATTTTTCATATGGAATATTTAGTCTTAGATAAAAATCACACCCGAGACATCAATAATGTAGTCTAAGTTTTATGAGCTGAACAATTTCCACATTTTTCATAGTATTTCTTCTGAGTGAAGTGATGGGTATTCAGGTCATATTATCACAGGAGAAGAGATATCTCCAGAAAAGGGTCTGAGGAGTTCTCAGAGGAGATGGGGAACTCAACTTAGGACCAGCGGGGTTCTTGGCATATGTGATGGAAAAGAATTTCAACACAAGCCAGACAAAGGCATGTTTATTTAAGAAGGTAGATAAACATTCAAGGGAGAGTGCAGGCTGTCTCCAGGGTGAGAAGCAGCCCTGACTTGGGCTGGGGATCCAATATTTATAGAAGGCTGTATCAGGGGCCAGACTGGAGGTGGATCCAGGGTGGAGCTACACAATTTCATGCCAGTTTTCCCTCTGCTTGTTTATTTCCCTCATTTTACAAGGGCATGGGCCAAAGACATAGACCAAGTGTGTGTTGCTCAAGATTTACAACTATACTTTCTACATCTCCATGGTTTGTGGATGTTTCCTTTAAAATTCAGTATTTCTCTCTCTTTATCCTAAATTCCTATCTCAATATATCCCTTTAGTCTTCCTATTCTTCCAAATACCTTTTAAAGGGAATAAAACATGCAATTCCATGAGAACAAGTAATAATGGATAGGCAAGGGGAACTCTCAATTTGGATTTCAAAAACCACAAAAAATTCTCTAAGGAAATCTTTTTACAGTAGTGAATTCACTAAAATATGCTCTTGGTTTTAAGACTCTACTAAAATCTTATCATCGCAGCCTGCAACTTCTGTACTAAGACCAACTCTAGTTACAAAAAAAAAAAAAAATGGTGTATTTGCATTTAAAAAGGCATGCTAAATGATTTTTCCCAAAACAAAGGATTGGCTGCCTCTAAATTAATACCCATTTTGCCCTAGAAGGCCAAAACTCCTGGTAACTTTTTAAAATAAGTATTTAAAATTATACTGTACGATAAGTATAATATTAGGTCCTAGCTCCAAATCAACTTCTTCATAATAAAATTTAGGCATGTAGTAGAGTCAAAGCCATTGGATATTTAGTGGTGATGGCTCTAGTTTCTTTGGAAATAGTCTTTTTGGGCAGAAAGAGTTCTCACTTCCTGGCTATGTTTCCTTAGCAATAATTCTTGTCTCAGGCTACCATGCTCACAAAATATTAAATTATGAACTGTAGGATGAATTTATGTATGAATTTAGGATGAAGTGATATTTTATTGCTGGAAATTAAAAAAAAATCTCATTCTATTTCATCAGCTTTGACTCTTTCATAAACCCATCCTTGAATCAGTCACTATAGTGAGGGGATGTACTATGATAATGAGTCCTGGGTGCTCCACACTTAGAGGTCAGGTCTGGGTACCCTAAACTAAGACTCGGAACAAGGAGGTAACCATTGCCCTGAAAGCTAATGCTTTTTTTTAAAGTTATTCATTATCAACATTTACTGAACACCAACCAAGTTCACGTTCCTGGTGCTCTTCTAGGAGAAGAGCACCTTGGTAAATGAACACACCAAATCTCTTAAGATGAAGCAAAATGCCCAACATTTCAAAGCTACATAATTGCTTTGTGGCTTTATCTTGACTAACATACCTGTTTTCTAGAAATAGGGGATGTGCCCAGTTTGACTCATTTTCAAATCCCAGAAGAGAGGAGCCATTCAGCAGAGCTGCCAGTTCTCTTTGTTAGTCTTGCATGATGTGACTCTCCTGCCACAAAAGCTACAGTCACTCAGAGCAATCATAACCTTTCCCCTGAACTCAGAGGGTGTCAGCTGCTTAAATTGTTTCTCTTCACCCAATATTCAAGCATATGCATGGATGGAAAGGCAGCTATGAGGGCAGAAGCATGGATGACAGGGTCATGACTTCTCACAGACACCAGAGAAACTTCTCCAGTGCCCTTCTGACAGAGGAGCATTCACTGCATCTTAATACAGTGCTAGTCTCTGCAGATATTTTGTTTTCAGGCTACAGAAAAAATGCGAGCATCAGAAAAAAAGAAAAACATTGATGGGGATTAAGGATTGATTAAAAGTAAAGGAAAGAGAACTAATAAACATTTCCCTTCTGAGGCAGTATGAAAGCATCCACATTAAAGATAAGTAGCTTGCTTGAGAAAATTCGGAATCAAAATGAAGTATGAATTACTGATTTTTAGTAACTCAGAAATTAACATTCCTCTTTACCTCTGTTCCATGCTCACTAATTTTGATAGTAACTCAACAGTCTCTTTCATGTCAGTCAGTCTGCCCTTTAAATACCATCCAATGCTTTAATTTTACCTTCCTTTTTCATTTTTGTTCTTATGCTTTCTTTTATTTTCTGTCCTCTTTCATTCTCTCTTTCCCTCTGGTTCTCTTTCATTCTCTTGCTCTCTCTTTCCCTCCTTTTTGCTTTAGGCTGTATCCTAGCAACACTATTTCAATTAAAAAAGGATGGGAAGGGCTACCAGTGTTGCCAAGGTTACCAGTATTTCCTGCTGTCACTGGAGGAAGTAACCTGTGAGGTGATCAGAATGCAATCCTGGGTCTACTGCAGACACCTTCCTGCGCCACTCTTTTATTCTCAACATCCAGGGATAATGAGTCTTCCATGTCAAGAAGTTTTACCGAAATGTCCCACAGTGTCATAGATGTTATCATTAAAGAAAAAACTAATCTTTAGCCCAGATGTTTATAGAAAATGAAGGGAAATACAAAATGACAATAATTAGATTTTGACATCATTGAAGAGAGCCATGATTCTATTCCTTTTAATATACTATAGATTTCAAATAACAATAGATAACAGTAATGCAGTTGTTCAACAGAAACCACATCATCATATTGATGCAATATCATATAAGTCATCTTTGAAAAATATAATAACCACAGTAATGTGCACTTCTATACCATATCCAATTTAAAATATAAAAATATTTTAAAAAAATTTTCTCCAACTTATACTTACCATCATCAAAGATTAAAAATTCATTCAGCAGGATCTTTTCATTCATCATAAAAAGAAAGTCATTAGTATCTAGGAGCTAGTTCAAAGACATCCTGACCTCAGGGCACGAGTATGCATATGGATCTCAGAAGACCTAACACCAGCCTCATATTTATCTCCTGCTCTGAACTTATTCCCCAAATCAATTAGGTTCAAACCATAACAATTTTCCTAATATTCTGGCACCTTACCTTGGCATACCACCTTACCAAACCCTTGTACTTTCTTATTTCATTCCCATGATGACTCTGTAGGCATGTACTTTCTACATTTTATAGATGACCAAATTGAAAACCAAGGTCTTTGAGTGACAACTTCCCATTAATTCCTAGTCTATTGCACATTGAATTCCTTCTACCAGGCAGCAACACAGTGGTACCCAGGCATGACTTCCTTCCCTTCCCTGTTTCCTTTACTTCTTCTCCAGTTTCTTCTAGCAGCACTTCTTGAATTAAATCACCTACACATGAATCCTCCTCTCAGTTGCTTCTAGACCTAAGAAAGTTCCTATCCAGGTGATATTTATCCCTGCTCCAATTTTCACTGTTTCCTCCCCTTAACCTTCTATGCCTGGAATTAGTACCAATTTCTAGTGTTCCTGCTCCTAGTCTCTTTAGTAGTCTTGGTTGTTTCCTTCTGCTCACATTCACTATGCAAGTAGATCTTTAATTAATGTTTTATGAGATATCTTAGTTTCTCTTCCATACAGATATATAATAAATATATAAGTAATACAGCCTCCTAAGTGATATGCCAAATTTCACCTTTGCTTCCCTTCAATACATTCTCCATAGAGTGTGATATTTTAAAAACTTAATTAGATCAAATTTACTCCCTACATAAAAGCATCAGTGGCTTTCTACCATGCACAGGTATACCATGACATAGAAGGTCTTTCTTGCTCAAGCTGGTATCTCCAGCTTCAACTCTGACCACTTCCTAACACAGTTATCCTGCAGCAAAACCAAACTACCTGTTAATTCCCAGCACTGATCATAACTGATCAGTGCAACTCATGCTGCCCCCAAGAGTGACATGCACTCTGCTCCTCCACACATCACTTACTCATCTTCCAACTCAAGCCAGTGTCATCTCTGCTGTAAGTTCCTTGGGAATTGAAGTTACTCACTTTTTAATTGTTAAACTCTCAATTTCAGCCTTACACAGACCAGAAAACTTGCCAAAAAAAATGACCACTCAAGGAGTGAAAATAATACTAATATGCTAAAGCACATTGATAAACCCTGATTATTATTAGATATATCTTTGAAAAGCAAACCAGGAGTGTTAATAGCTGCCATTTACTTGTGCTGACACTGTACAAACACTTAATGTTTAATATAAGTTACTCAGTCTTCACAGTAAAACAAGGTATAAATATACTTTTTTTGAAAGATGAGAAAAATAAGTCTTAGAAAATTTAAAAATGGCCCTACTGCACACACTTCACAAGGGGTGGATTTGGATCCTTTCATGTCTGTCTTCACTCCTAGTACTGTGCTCTCTCCTTTACAGAGAAGCAGCTGTGTCATAAAGTAGATGAGCACTTACCACCTCATGTGTGCAAATCCCTTACTCAACTTTAATTTCCAGTGAGTCAACAGACAGAAGAAGATACACATTGGTTTCACATCGCGTTCACAAAAGTTCAGCTGCATAATTCATACTTTATATGTGCACCTACTTCCAGATTTTTATAAGAAAAAGCATTTGGTTTGGGAATGCCAAATTTGAAGAGATGGTAAAACTAGAGATAGTCAGATATTTACACAGGGCAAATGCATTCTTAATATATACTCATACAATAAAATACTCATGGAACATTGCTTCCCTGCAAGAGCTACTACTGCAGTCTGCATTCCTGAAATTGTGCTTCACCAGTTCTCTTTAGGACTCAGCAAGGCCCTGATCACATGCTGATCACACACACAGAGCCAGATTCAGACAATTAACATTGTGATTTGTTCTTGCTCCCATCAGAACTTGATAACTCAATGGTAGTGGTAGTTAATGTGGCATTTTATAAGCAACAATGAATTACCCATGGTTAGTGACTAATAATAAATTAGTATGGTTATACTCACCACACAAAAAGGTCTACAAATGGGAGTTCCTGTCACAGCATGAAATGACAAAGTTTGAATCCGGTTACACAAAATCATGAAATGGGCCAATCAGGAACACAGATCTGCCTCCTTTTCACTTTGGCCCAGGTCTGTAGCTTGTTTCCTTTTACCACTGCATGATGTGGCCTCCAACACAGCAACATCACCCTTCTTTATACCCTCCTACTCCAATTAAGGGACCAACATATGCCGGTTTTTTTCCCAGAACTTTCCTGGTTTTAGTACTGAAGGTCCTGCATCACTGGCTTCCATTTATGCTAACAATAGTAGGCAGAATAAAATTCCCAAAGATGTCTGCATCCTAAGCCCCAATCCTGTGAATATGTTACTGCAAGTGTCAAAAGAGACTTTGCAAAAGTAATTAAGAATCTTGAGATGGAAAGATCATACTGGAAAATCCCTAACTAATCACCACAGGTCCTTACAGTTGGGAGGCCTTTTCTGACTATAATCAGAGGGAGATGTGACTATGGAAGAATGAAACTCTGCCCCAACACAGGCCCAGAGACAATAGAGCCAGCAGACCATGGACTGAAACCTCTTAAACCAACTCACCCTGGTTTTCCAAGACCTGTTCCACGTTTAAAACTGAAACTTATATCATGGGAACCCCTTTAGTACTGGGTAAACCAGGACTGTTGGTCACCCTACTCCTAATTTTTATGCCTTAGTATTGGGCTATAGAATTCTCTATTGGTAGTAGCTGAAACAACATGGCTATGCAAGCGATATCCTAAATCCCTGGTTCTCAAACATTACACATCATTAGAAGCTGTAGTTTATTAAAACTCAGATTTCTGGGCCAATTTCGGAGCTACTGATTGAGAAGATCATAAATGGAGCCTATGGATTTGCATTTCTGACATGTTCCCAGGAGATGCTGATGCGCTGGTATGGGGACAAAAATTTTAACTACTATGATAAAACAAAAATCTCCATGACTTTTAACAGAATTTCATCTGTTCATCTATATTCCAGGCACAGATAAAAATAAAGTGAGTTTGAGGGCAAGTACCAATTATTATAGCTCATCCAAACTATAGTATAGAACACAACTCTGACACATGTATCCTGATCTGCTAGAACTTTCTAGAGAAAACACCATAGGTAGTGGTAAGGGTTATGAGCTCATTCCCATCTTTTACAATATTTAGGACCCTAAGCAAGTAATTTATTACTATTTCAAGACTTAGAATTTGAGCTAATTCATGTAAAATAATACCTAGAGTACTGCCTGATGTATGACATATGCTCAGTAAGTGATAACCATGCAAGAAGCTTTTCTAAAATGTAACTCACATGGCTCAGAAACCTATGAGAAATGCATGGGGAAGGTAGGTATTTGCCTTTTGACCTTGGTGTGAGACATGAAGTCTTGGTCAGCTCAACTAGATTGCCAGCTTCTAAATGTATTAATTTTCTGAACGGTCCCAATTTGCAAACCTATTCAAAGCATCTATTTTGTATAAATAGTCATGTTAAATGCGGTAGCCTCTTCTATACCTTGGGTTCATTCATTCAGTAATTTAAATATGCATTAAGGACCTATGGAGTGTCAGACATTATTGTAGGAGTTGGCATTACAGCAGGCAAGAATACAGAAAATATTTCAGTTTCCACAGAAATTATGTTTTAGAGAAGTGAAACAGAAAAGAAGATGAGAGGAGGAAAATGAAACTTTTAGTAGTGATAAGCACTATGACAAATTAAAACTGGCAAGGAATTGCTTTATGATAAACATGTGGTCAGAGAAGTCTTCTATACTGAGGTGCATTGAATGGAGATCTCAGGGGTAGTCATTGCAAACAAAGGAATAGCTAATAGAAGCTAAGAAGGAAGAAACTCAGTACATACAAGAAGTAGCCCAAGAGCCAGGGGTAGTGGTGCATGCCTGTAATACCAACTACTTGGGAGGCTGAGGCAGGAGGATGAAATCACAAGTTTGAGGCCAGCCTGAACAACTTACTGAGGGCCTATCTCAAAAGCCAATCTCAGTGGTAGAGCACCCCAGGGTTCCATCCCCAGGATCTCAAAAGAAAATAACCAAAGAATGGACAATGTGACTGGATTATGGAGAATAATAAGATGGGTATAAGATGGAATGATCTATGTTTAAGTAAAGTTGTTGATCTTGGGTTGGCTTGGATTGGTATTTTGCCCAAGCAAGGCGTACATGGCAGAAAAAAAATTAAGGTGTATGCTTGGTTAGTTTCATATGTCTGTTATTCTGAGGACCAATCTAGTTTCTACATGTAGTAGACATTTCTTATTATTGTTGGTCCAATGTTCCTTTCCCCCTTTTGTCTAGAAGAAGGAAAATTCTGTCTACCCCATTCCCATCATTTTGTTCATTGGATTGAGGTTCCAATCAGAGTGTTCTCATAGATCAAATAATCTACACAAAACTTAGGGTCTGGAGTGTGGCTCAGTAATAGGGCGCTTGCCTAGTATGAGAGAGGTCCTTAGTTTGAGCCCCAGTATAAAATATCATCATCATCATCATCATCATCATCATCATCATCATCATCATTATTTAAGCAAAATCAATCAGAAAATCTTCCTAGGATTTTTATTACTGAAATCTTTGAGGATTGGCTCTTTTTTTCTTTTTTTTTTTTTTTCATGAGTGATAGAGCTTTAAAGATGAAATTCTGAGGCAGCTTATAGTTGTAGTTTAGCATACTAGAGTTGGTCTTAATTACAGGAAAATGAAGGGGGAGATTCTCTTTTTGCTGATGGTCAAATGGAATAAAATTACTTCATTCTTTTTATTCCTCTCATTTGCTGCTCTCCTGACTGCCTTGTCAGTTCATAATCTATAAAGAAAAATTGAGGCTGTGTGCGCATGCAGATCTAAATAAAACCTAGGTGTGTGACCCCAGTGATGGTATTGGGTACTTCAGATCACTAATGCTAATTGCAGCACAGTATGTCACTGCTATGACTTGGGAAAGTGTAAGATTGGCTGCACATAGTTTTATAAGCTGATAGGTTTTTGGAACTCAGCTATGAAGCTGTTCTACTATTGGGAGTGTTGACAAGATAATATATGCAAAGCATTTGGTTTCCTTGGAAGACAGGTATGAGAAAAATATAAAGTAGGATTAATTATTGATTATCTGTGGAAATGAGAAATGGGGAAGCAAAGATGCATATTTCTCTTTTGGCACACTTTATACTGTTCCTTCTCTTTCACTTTATTGCCCCAACCAGGCTACAAGAAGGGACACCTAGCCTGATGAACTGCTATATCCCTTGTAATCTTTAGGAAATAGGAGGTTTCCAACAAATGTTGATTAAATGAATGTTGAATGAATAGTTGAAATACATGATTAATAACAAAACAACATTTGTCTGCATGTGTTAAAAAGAATAAGCAAGAAAGTAGAATGTAATTTGGGTAATGAGAACATGCTTTGGATTTAAATAAAATCTCTTTCACTTAGGTCAATACTTGATATAGTCAATATATTTTTATCTAAATAATAGGAACTTCAATGTCTGCTTGGTACACTTAGAACAAGAATTAAATATAACAATGTCTGGAACTGCTGAATAAATGAAAATATAATAGTAGAAAACTAATGCTTACAGTGCCTTGGGTAGTTCTGTTTTCTTCCCTCTAGTAGACCCCAGTTACCTCTCTTCACGCCTTGGTCAGATGCTTCCTTAAAATAGTCTGTTTTCCTTAATTACAAATGGTGAGCATTGCTTTTTAAAGTATTTTCCTTTCTTCTTAAAAAATATAATTAAATCAACATTCTAGGCCAAATAAGAAAAAAGAATTCACACTTACTGTACTACAACTGGGCATATCTCCTACTTTGGCCAGGCATCCCAGATGGCTGCTGCATTTCCCTTGGCTATTTCTATGCTTGAGGTTTTGCTGAAATTGAGTGTTTTATTTTTTGTTGGTTTTTTTTTTTTTTTCCTTTTTTCATCAAAGACTCTAGCTGCAATATGGCAGGTGTTCTTTAAATGTATCACTCAGCTAAAATATGCATAGGAGGCAAATTACTTTGTTTGTGGGTGCAATTCAAGAAGAAAGTGGAGTGACAGCAAAGATAACTCACCCATAAATTGTTCACTAGGCCCAGCAAACTCCAAACCATCTATATATTTTTGCTTTGACTTATGAAAGAGGGCAGGTGTTATCGGTCCCCTCTCCATGATGAATGCTCCTTACAAACATCAAATCACATAAATCTTTACTTGAAGCCAATTTCAGAAATCTTTTGATGGTCCTTGAATGGAAATATCACAATTTGAGTAGGTAGGTGTATGAGGGACAGAGGGCTTCCAGCAGCCTGGACTCACGGTATAGCTCCTTTAAAACAAACAAAAAAAAAATCATGTATCAATGGAAGTTCAAATTTCCCGGGGGGCGGCGGGGGGACTTTTCTCCACCTCAACATGGTAAAAAGAATTTAATTTCTTCAGCCTTTAATTAGCACAAAAACACATACTAATATAACCTTAGTGATCCAGGTACTAGGTAGGCTTCAGGGGAGGAAGGAACCTGATTATTCTGTAAATAAAACACATAACAGCACACACAATCTACACAAAATAGGAAAAGAATTTTGGATGCTGCCCTCAGACCAATTCTCCAAGCTGGTCTCTCATAAAGGGGTAATCAGCCAACTGACCAGCTACCTGTTACCTGGTTTTCATTTTGTCTTCATAATGTTTTCAATGTTTTATAAAATGTTCAGTTTGTCTCTAAGCTGACTCTCTTCTGCTGCACTGGAAGCCTTTGTGAGCTGCATCAGTTATGAAGTGCCTGTGCTCTGTGATGTGAACTCTAATAGTCCTTGGCATGAGGATCATGGGCACAATTGGGAAAATCTTAGCAATATTTGTCTGTTTCTAGTGCAGTCTGGGGCACTGGCCTCTTCCAGTTTTGTCACCTCCCTTTCTCAGGCTCCCAAGGCTCTTTTGCTATCTTCTGGTTACCCAACCTCAAGTGTCTGCCTGGGTTTGACCTGCCAGCTGTATCTGTCCACTTCCCTGTGCTGCTTCTCCTAACATTCTGTATTCTCTTTCCTATTCCTTAAGACCTCACTGTTTTCTAAGGTAGTTAATCTGACAAACCAAGAGTATTACTCCTATGAAGAGGCACATTCATATTTACTAAGTGCCTTATGGAGAAATAGGCTCTGAATATTAAAATAAATATATTTATTGTTCATCTGATATACACAAGGCTTCAAAAAGCACTTTACATCCTTTATTTCTATTCTATACCACAATCAAACAAGGAATGTATTATATTTGCCATTTTACAGAATAAGGAGACTGAAGTAATTTTCCTAAGATTTTAGATCTGCTTATAGACAAAGCTAGAATATAATTCTGGGTCTATCTGGTTCATTCTGACTGAATGTTTTTAATGTAGGACCTTAGGTTCTACAAATAATAAAAGCAATCACAGAGCATTTCCAATGCCATAACAAGAGAGCCATTTGTGAGTACATAGGGTTCTCATTGACTTTCATATAACACCTGGTCATAGTTTCTTTTCTCTTTCAATAAATATAGATATCTTTTTTTATCAAAAAAGACCTTATCATTTTGGTGATTATCATACCAAGTTAAGCAGATTAAAAAAGGATTTCTTGATTTCAATTCCTTGCATTTCTTAAATATAGAACCTCCCTACTCTCTTCAGTTCAGAAATGGGGATCTCAATGGACAAAGATAGAAAAGTCCATTGGAAAGGAGTTGAGAGGGAGAGTTCATTTAAGCTAAGAACAAAGTCTGCTTTGCCAAATGTGCAGGTTTTCATGACCATGGCAATGACCAGGGGAATATCCTCCCTCCCCCGACCCTGCCCTGTACTGCCCTGAATTCCAATTTGGCCTACAAAGTAGAATGAGACTGACAAGAACGTGAATTCAGTGAATACTCAGGAGGACAGTGGGCTGGACCAAGAATAGCAGGGTAGTATACTTAAACATTGTTAGTCTAAGTAGTCTCTGAAGCTGAACGGTGTTGGAAATTTTCTCTTTAGGCAACTGCTTATCTCTTTCATTGTGAATACAGATTCTCATATCCCTATGAAGCAGAGTTTATTATAGCCAACATACAAAAGCAAGAATTGAAGATGTTTCCTGAAGAAAATGCTATCTAGCAAAATACAGAGAAAGAATATGTGTCCGAAAGGAGCACATATTCTTTCACTATAAGGAAGGACCCCAAAGACCTTGTATTGTTGTGGTCAAATTCTTACTCCCATCCTCTCGTTTTTCTCCTACACACACACACTCACACACATTACCTCAAGCCATCTCACCCTGGTCTGCCAGAATTCACTGAGTACCTTTTCCATGTAAGTTCCTCTGGTTGGTAACTGTGAGGATACATGAAATACAGTCTTGACTCTTCAGAGCTTACAGTTTGGTGGGATTTTCTAGCCCTGTAAAATCACAGAGCTGAAAGCAAATGACTTTCAGTTGAATTGCACTCAACTTACTCTGAATTCTTGCAAGTCTTTAAAATCAAAGCTTTTTGTGCAGGGTCCTACTGCAAAGCTTATGCACCTAAAAACAGTAACCACAATATTGTGGGACCAGCTTTCCTACTGACCACTTCACATGTGTTCTTCACTTTAATTGTCACAGTGATCCTCTGAGAGAGGTATTATTATCCCTGTTTTAGAATGGGTAAATTGAAACCTCAAAAAGTTAAATATTCCATAGTAGATAAGTATATGTACTAAAGTCTGACTCCAAAACTCCTCTGCCCTGCCTCCCACTGGTTTTATGCCAGAATGTGGAATCTGGGATCATCTTCACAGCACCAGCAGGAAGCAGATGCCCTGTGCTTCCTTTATAATTCCAGCAGGTTTAAGGAGAAGTATGACAAATTTTGGCCTTTCTATACCCTCCTAGAATCAACTAGGGAGATTCTGGGGTCTTTTATAAATCAGTTTAAATCATAATAGTCAAGGGTGTGACCAAGAATTACAAAGTGGATAGGAAACCGTTTTTTACAGGCAATAATAAGATAGATCCCTGAAACAGAGTTGACATAAGGAAGACAGCAACAGACCATTTTTGGAGAACTACTACAGTGCACTGGAAGGAAGAAGAACACCTTTTATTGAATCCCAAATCTGCCACTTACTAATCGGGTAACTTTGGACAAGTCATGTCTCTCAGAGGTTCAGTCATGTCATCTGTGACACAGCCTTTGCAATGTCTAGCTCAAGGCCTGTTGCAGAACTCAATAGAATAAACAAATACAAATCAATCAGAAAACTGCAAGTGCTCTGGCAAAAGAAGAGCAGAAACTAAGTTTCCAGTTATTTTCATTTCCATGGAGATTCTCTTTAAGTAAAATTATACATCCCTGGTCTATCTCCCTGCTTCACTCACACTGTGCCATTTTCTCAAAAAGACACAGTTTTCAATGTTCAAGGATAGAATGTGATTTCTTTGTAATAAATCATTTGAACTAGTGGGTAAAAAAGTTTCATGAAAACCAGGATGCTCAAGTCAACAGACAGCTAGTGGCATCTGTGACAGATAGAAAAACACCTTCTTACCATGTGCTTCAGGAATCCTGAGCTGAGAAAGCAAGGAACCCTGCTGTTTTCTCCTGGTTTTCTTCTATTCAGGCTTGCGTTAAGGGAAAGCTAACTCCTCTAGATATGCCTGAGGGGGGAGATGCTTAATTACCATGCTTCTGATTTCCCTCTGGAAGGCTGGCGCCAGGGCCTGAACTCAGTTCTCCCCACCAAGTCTCCTGAGACACATGCTCCTGGAAAACCTCAACCATTGCCCTCCCCCAACACACATACATACACACACACACACACACACACACACACACACCCCTGAGAACACAGGAACACAAATAGACAATGGCTGTCAGCACCAACCCTGCCCCACCCAATACCACTACCCCAGACCAGACCTGAGACTTGAATGAGACTAACCTGAAAGTAGAATGGAGAAAGGAAGAAGACAGCAGGTAACTGACCGCAGGCACTTGGTCTGAACAGAATACCGCAGAGGCTTTGACGAGGTCTGTTTTAAATATTTTGTTCACATGTATATTCCACCACCGCATTGACTGTTCCCTGATGAGAGGACCTGAATTTCATGTTTCTTCTCATTGCTTTCACAGAGCTTGCCATGTAAGATAAAGAACCCCTCCCCCCACCTCAGTATTATTCCTAAGAACATTCCTGACTAAGGCTGTTTCCAGCTTCCATTCCCTGCCCCCTCCTTCTATTGCTTGGAGAAACCATGCAGTGGAAACTCAGAAAATATTTTATTCCCCTTAGGAAATGTGAATGTTTTAGCAGGGAAATCACTTCAAAAGCATCTGTTTCCACCCACCCTCCACCAGCCTTGAGAAGCCAGGAAATGAAGCCATATTCTACAGTACAGACACCATCAAGGAGTAAATCAACACCCCAGGGACAGCAGAGAGGGGTGTTCTGTTGCGTAAATATCCATCCACAGTCCATTTAATGGAGCTGGGTTTACAGGATCACAGGCCTTGACTCTTAGCTTCAAACCCAAAGGCCTCCTTTATTCTGTATGTCTGCCTATAGCATCTTCCTTCTGATGTCTGCAGATCTCATCTCATGATTTCCTCTTCTCTTTCACAAAATGAGTAATACTGACCTTGCTAAATAAGAAGAGGTTCCACACTGTGTCAGGCTGATGTGACTAGCGTCACACAAACCTATAGTTTGATTAGTTGTGACCATGTATTATTTACTTTTTCTCTCTCTCTCTTTTTTTTTTTTTTTTGTGTGTGTGTGGAGGGGAGGGGGGCATACCGGGGATTGAACTCAGGGGCACTCAACCACTGAGCCATGTCCCCAGCCCTATTTTGTATTTTATTTAGAGACAGGGTCTCACTGAATTGCTTAGTGCCCTGCAGTTGCTAAGGCTGGCTTTGAACTCGTGATCCTCCAGCTTCAGCCTTCCAAGTCACTAGGAGGCATGTGCCACCACGTCCAGCTCTCTCTTGTTTTTTTTTTTTTTTTTTAGTGACTTCTTCCCTTCTTTACCACCTTCCTTTCTGCTTTAGAATAGGTGGAAATTGGGAAGAGGTAGAGAAGATTAAAAAGGACTGGGGTTTAGCACCCTGGCATCAATCCCTGGTACCAAAAAAAAAAAAGAATCTGTAACTACAGTACCATTATTTCTTGCAGATCACTGACTCCAATTAGCCTTGGAAGCAAGAACCAGTCTTGTTCCTTTTGTGAAAGATTGTAGATTTCTGTCACTAGGGGTGTGAAAACCTGGTCATCTGGCCTCTTTCTTAAAATGAAGAATCTCAAGCCTTCTGAACCAGAGTCTGCATTTTAACAAGATCTGCAGGAGACTGATACAAATTAAGGCTGAGAAAACACTGGCCTATGGCATGGTGACACATCACTTTTGCCTGCCAGGACTTTCCCACTTTACCAGGAAATTCATGCTAAGTCACAGGGAGTAACCTGTGCAGCTCTGTGTGTGAAATTACCAAGTTCAGTGGGTCAACTGGCAGAGTATACACAACATTATGCAATGCTCATAGGCTCCCTGCCCCTAGATGTCAATGCTGCCCAGTTGCTCAGCTGCAGCTGAGAAAAGGCTCTAGGACTATAGGCTGCCTCAAGTCTGGGTCCTATCAGCTACTGATAACCTATGAGATCCTGATGAATGGCACAGTGGAAACAACCCTGGGCCAGAAATTGGTGGAACTGGATTCAGAGCCTACCTTTTCATCCTGGCTTCATGACCTTGAACAAGTTACCAAATTGACTCCCAGCTCTACAGTGAGACTATTAATATCAGCTTAGCCTACCCCATAAGCTAGCTGTGAAAATTAAATAAAATAACATATTTTAAAATACCATGTAAATCATAGGATAATATTCAATTGTTATTTATCATTGATAACTAACATAGGGTTATAGAATAGAGAGAGATCTTCAGGTTGGAAGGAACTTCATAAATTCAGTATCCTGCCTCAAATAGGAATTCCTTTTTACTAGTAAGGGAAATGAACAGTAAGTTCTATGACCTTTGGGGGGGAAATGGCAATAAAAGTGTGCATGGAAAGATGGGGATAGGTGGATGGATGGATGGAAAAGTGAACCCTTACTGAGAACAGACACAGTGTTAGATATCTCCACATATATCCCACTGAAGCTCACAGAGTGTGAGAGCACACAGACGTCCTATGGTGGATACTCATTTCTCTCCTCAAGAGAAGAACTCACTCTTCTAGCTGTAGGAAGTGCTACTGCTAGAAATTCTCAATTATCAGCCCCCTTTGGGAGTAGCTTCAGTTAAGGGGAGCTACTTCACTCCAGACTATATCAAATGGCTGCTCAGCAAAAGGGCATCAAGGCCCAGGCCGCTTTCCTAACTGACAGCTCTGAAAGGCCATCCCATCAGTGTTTTCCATTCAAATTGTGGCACAGCTTTACTTGTCCTGTTCATTCTCATCATTCCCTTTCCTTCCCTTCCTCAGGGACCCTCCCCAAGCGCATGCCCTCATAAACCACCTGCTTGCCAATCCCCACCTGGGAATCTGTTTTACAGAGAACCCAACCAATTTCATGTTCCTATACTAGTTTCTTATGCATGGAGCCTAGCTTGTCAACCACAGGCACTCAACAAACACCCTTGCAGTGACTCTCAGAGATGATAGGAAACTTGGGGAACATTAAACATCATTTAAGGGCTGGGGTTGTAGATCAGCAATAGAGCGCTCGCCTAGCATGTGTGAGGTTCTGTATTTGATCCTCAGCACCACATAAAAATAAATAAATAAAAGTATTTAAAAAAAAAAAAACATCATTTAGGGGTTGGGATTGCATGGTGGAGCTCTTGCTTAGCATGTGTGATGCCCTGGGTTCAATCTTTAGCACCACATTAAAAAAAAAAAAGAATAAACAAATAAAATAAAAGTATTTAAAAAAAACTCATTTAATAGAAAAGATTCTGGGCTTGAATAATTTTGCTGAGTCCAATTTGCTAGTTAATGGCAGAACAGAAACCAAACCCTGGTTTTCCTGACTAATGATCCATTATTTTTCTATTATACAATGACATTGTCCTAGAAAAAGAAAAGTCCTAGATTCACACCTAAGGATGAATGTAGCACTACACATCAACTTACAAAGCCAAAAGTTAATAAATTGTTCATGACAAAATTTCCTACCATGAGTTTTGGCTTGTTTTCAAAAACAGATATGTTTAATATCTTAGAATATTGCTGGCTTCTTGTTTTTTCTTAATATAGATAACCAGATGCATCAGTTCAGTTGGGCCAACCTCCATTTTTGATGACACTTTTAACTTGGGAAATAAGCCAGATTCAACAGGCTCTATTCAAGGATCCTATAATATCTATGCTATTGAAACACAAATTTTTTAAAATTATTTTTTATTTATATATGAGAGCGGAATGCTTACAATTCTTATTACACATATAGAGCACAATTTTTCATATCTCTGGTTGTATACAAAGTATATTCACATCAATTCTTGTCTTCATACATGTACTTTGGATAATAATGTCCATCACATTCCACCATCTTTTCTAACCCCCTGCCCCTTTCCCTTCCCCCCGCCGCCCTATCTAGAGTTCATCTATTCTTCCCATGCTCCCGCTCCCTACCCCACTATGAATCATCCTCCTTATATCAGAGAAAATATTTAACATTTGGTTTTGTGGATTGGCTAATTCACTTAGCATTATCTTCTCTAACTCCATCCATTTACCTACAAATGGCATGATTTTATTCTCTTTTATTGCTGAGTAATATTCCATTGTGTATATATGCCACATTTTTAATCCATTCATCTATTGAAGGGCACTAGGTTGGTTCCACAGTTTAGCTATTGTAAATTGTGCTGTTATAAAGATTGATGTGGCTGTGCCCCTGTAGTATGCTGTTTTTAAGTTCTTTGGATATAGATTGGGGAGAGGGATAGATGGGTTAAACGGTGGTTACAATCTCAATTTTCCAAGGAATCTCCATACTGCTTTCCATATTGGCTGCACCAATTTGCAGTCCTGTACTAGTTTCAGCAGTGTATGAGTGTACCATTATCCCCACATCCTTGTCAACCCTTATTGTCCTTAGTATTCATATTAGCTGCCACTCTGACTGGAGTGAGATGAAATCTTAGAGTAGTTTTGATTAGCATTTTTCTAATTGCTAGTGATGATGAACATTTTTCATATATTTATTGATTGATTGTATATCATCTTCTGAGAAGTGTCTGTTCAGGTCCTTGGCCCATTTATTGATTGGGTTATTTGTTTTTTTGGTGCTTAGCTTTTTGAGTTCTTTATATACCCTAGAGATTAGTGCTCTATCTATATTCTTTATATACCCTAGAGATTGATGCTCTATCTGATGTGTGAGGGGTAAAAATTTGCTCCCAAGATGTAGGCTCTCTATTCACTATTTCTATGCTATTGAAACACATTTTTTTTTTATTTATATATGAGACAGGAATGCTTACAAAAGCATTTTCCTGACTAATGATCAGGAAACTTTTGGCTTTGTAAGTTGACGTGTAGTGCTACATTCATCCTTAGGTGTGAATGTAGGACTTTTATTTTTCTAGGCAATGTCATTGAATAATAGAAAAATAATGGATCATTAGTCAGGAAAATAAAAGAAACACAGATTGTTTCTTTTGCTGAGAAGAAACTTTTTAGTTTGAATCCATCCCATTTATTCAGTCTTGATTTTAATTCTTGTGCTAAGGAGTCTGATTAAGGAAGTTGGGGCCTAATCCCACATGATGGAGATTAGGGCCTACTTTTTCTTCTATTAGATGCAGGGTCACTGGTTTTATTGCTAGGTCCTTGATCCATTTTAAAATTTGATGAATTTTGTGCATGGTGAGAGATAGGGGTTTAATTTCATTTTCTTGCATATGGCTTTCCAGTTTTCCCAGCAGATTTGTTGAAGATGCTATCTTTTCTCCAATGCATGTTCTTGGCAGCTTTGTCCAATATAAGATAATTGTAATTTTGTGAGTTAGTCTCCGTGTCCTCTATTCTGTACCATTGGTCTACCAGTCTGTTTTGGTGTCAATACCATGATGTTTTGTTACTTATTGCTCTATAGTATAGTTTAAGGTCTAGTATAGTGATGCCATCTGCTTTACTCTTCTTGCTAAGGATTGTTTTAGCTATTATTTTTCCAGATGAATTTCATGACTGTTTATCTATTTCTATGAGGAATGTCATTGTGATTTTGATCAGAATGCATTGAATCTGTATAGTGCTTTTGGTAGTATGGTCATTTTTATAATATTAATTCTGCCTATCCAAAAGCAAGGTAGATCTTTCCATCTTCTAAGTTCTTCTTTTATTCTTTCTTTAGGGCTGTGTAATTTCCATTATACAAATCTTTCACCTCTTTCCTTAAGTTGATTCCCAAGTATTTTATTTTTGAGACTATTGTAAATGGGGTATTTGTTCACATTTCCCTTTCTAAGGATTTTTCACTGATATACAGAAACACATCTGATTTATGGGTGTTGAATTTATATCCTGCTATCTGCAAATAGTGATAATTTAAGTTCTCCCTTTCCTATTTTTATGCCTTTAATTTCTTTCGTCTGTCTAATTGCTCTGGCCAGTGTTTCGAGAACTATATTGAATAGAAGTGGTGATAGAGGGCATCCCTGTCTTGTTCCAGATTTTAAGGGGAATGCCTTCAAGTTTTCTCCATTGAGAATGATGCTAGCCTGAGGCTTAGCATAGATAGCTTTTACAATGTCGAGGTAAGTTCCTGTTATCCCTAGTTTTTCTAATGTTTTGAACATAAAGGGATGCTGTACTTTGTCGAATGCTTTTTCTGCGTCTATTGAGATGATCATATGGTTCTTATTTTTAAGTCTATTGATGTGGTAAATAACATTTATTGATTTCCGTATATTGAACCATCCTTGCATCCCAGGGATGAATCCTACTTGATCATGGTGTTTGTTGAATTTATTTACTATTTCTAGAAGTTTTCTGGGGAAACTTTTAGGGTCTTCTAGGTGTAGAATCATATCATCAGCAAATAGTGCCAATTTGAGTCCTTCTTTTCCTATGTGTATCCCTTTTGTCTCTCTAATTACTCTGGCCAGTGTTTCAAGAACTATGTTAAATAGAAGTGGTGAAAGAGGGAACCCCTACCTTGTTTCAGTTTTTAGAGGGAATGCCTTCAATTTTTCTCCATTTAGAATGATGTTGGCCTGTGGCTTAGCATAGATAGCCTTTATGGTGTTGAGATATGTTCCTGTTATCCCTAATTTTTCTAGTGTTTTGAACATGAAAGGGTGCTGTATTTTGTCAAATGCTATTTCTGTGACTATGGAGATGATCATATGATTCTTATCTTTAAGCTTATTGATGTGATGAATTAAATTTATTGATTTCCATATGTTGAAACACCCTTGAGTCCCTGGAATCCCACTTGATTGTGGTGATGATCTTTTTGATATGTTTTTGTATCTGATTTTCCAGAATTTTATTGAGAATTTTTGCATCTATGTTCATTAGAGATATTGGTCTGAAGTTTTCTTTCTTTGATGTGTCTTTGCCTGGTTTTGGAATCAAAAACCAGGTGATATTGGTCTCATAGAATGAGTTTGTAAGTGCTGCCTTTTTTCCTATTTCCTGAAATAAGTTGAAGAGTTTGGTATTAGTTCTTCTTTAAAGGTCTTGTAGAACTCGGCTATGTATCCATCCAGTCCTGGGCTTTTCTTAGCTGGTAGACTTCTGATGGCATCTTCTAGTTTGTCACTTGAAATTGATCTGTTTAAATTGTGTACATCATCCTGATTCAATTTAGGCAAATTATATGACTCTAGAAATTTGTTGATGCCTTTGATATTTTCTATTTTATTGGAGTACAAGTTTTCAAAATAATTTCTAATTATCTTCTGTATTTCTGTAGTATCTGTTGTGATATTTACTTTTTCATTCTGTATGTTCATAATTTGAGTTTTTTCTTTCCTTGTCTTTGTTAGCATGGCTAAGGGTCTGTCAAATGTATTTATTTTTTCAAAAAACCAACTTTTTGTTTTGTCAATGTTTTCAATTGTTTCTTTTGTTTCAATTTCATTGATTTCAGCTCTGATTTTAATTATTTCCTGTCTTCTACTGCTTTTGGTGTAGATTTGTTCTTTTTCTAGGTCTTTGAGATGTAATATTAAGTCATTTATTTGTTGACTTTTTCTTCTTTTAAGGAATGAACTCCGTGCAATGAACTTTCCTCTTAGAACTGCTTTCATAGTGTCCCAGAAATTTTGATATGTTGTATCTATGTTCTCATTCACCTCTAAAATTTTTTAAATCTCCTCCTTGATATCTCCTGCCACAACTTGTTCATTCAGTAGCATATTATTTAGTCTCCAGGTGTTGGAGTAGCTTTTATTTTTTATCATTGCTTTCTAATTTCATTCCTTTATGATCTGATAGAATGCAGGATAGTATCTCTACTTTTTTATAATTTCTAAGAGTTGCTTTTTGGTATAATATCTGGTCTATTTTAGAGAAGGTTCCATGTGCTGCTGAGAAGAAAGTGTATTTTCTCATTGAAGGATGAAATATTTTATATATATATATATATATGTTATTGATTATATTATTGAGTTCTATAGTTTCGTTGTTCAGCTTTTGTTTGGAAGATCTATCTAGTGATGAAAGAGGTGTGTTAAAGTCACCCAAAATTATTGTGTTGTGGTCTGTTTGACTTTTGAACTTGAGAAGCGTTTGTTTGATGAACGTAGATGCTCCATTGTTGGGGGCTTATATAATTGTTAAGTCTTACTGATGTATGGTTCCCTTGAGCAGTATGTAGTGTCCTTCTTTACCCTTTTTGATTGACTTTAGCTTGAAGTCTACTTTATTTCATATGAGGATGGAAAACCCTGCTTGTTTCCGCAGTCCATATGAGTATGATTTTTCCCAACCCTTCACCTTCATCCTGTGGATGTCTTTTCCTATGAGATGAGTCTCTTGGAGGCAGAACATTGTTGAGTCTTTTTTTTTAATCCAATCTGCTAGTCTATGTCTTTTGACTGGTGAGTTTAGGCCATTAACATTCAGGATTATTATTGAGACATGATTTGTATTCCCAGTCACTTTTGTTTATGTTTGGTATTTAACGTGACTTGGTTTCTCCTTTGATTATGTTTTCCTTTAGTGTAATACCTCCCTCTGCTGATTTTCATCCTTGTTTTTCATTTTCTCTTCATGGAATATTTTGCTGAGGATGTTCTATAGTGCAGGCTTTCTAGTTGTAAATTCTTTTAACTTTTGTTTATCATGGAAGGTTTTTATTTCATCATGAAATCTAAAGCTTAGTTTTGCTGGATATAAGATTCTTGATTGGCATTGGTTTTCTTTCAGATCTTGGTATATGTTGTTTCATGATCACCTGGCTTTAAGAGACTGGGTTGAAAAATCTGCTGAGATATGAATTGGTCTCCCCCTATATATGATCTGATTCCTCTCTCTTGAGGCTTTTAAGATTCTATCCTTATTCTGTATGGTAGGCATTTTCATTATAATGTGACTTGGTGTAGATCTGTAGTAAGTTTGTACATTTGGTGTCCTGTAAGCCTCTTGTATTTTGTTTTCCAATTTGTTCTTCATGCCTGGGAAATTTTATGATATTATCCCATTGAAGATATTGTGCATTCCTTTGGTTTGAAACTCTGTGCCTTCCTACTCCAATAACTCCTATATTTGTTCTTTTGATGCTGTCCCATCATTCTTGAATCTTCTGTTCATGGTTTCTTACTATCTTTACTGTGTGATCAACTTTATTTTCCAGATTGTATATTTTGTCTTCATTATCTAACATTCTTTCTTCCCAGTGATCTAGTCTGTTGGTTATGCTTTCTATTGAGTTTTTTACTTGTTTTATTGTATCCTTCATTTCAAGGATTTCTGACTTTTTTTTTCAGTGTCTCTGTTTCTTTCTTTAAGTAATCTTTTGCTAACTGTATTTGCTCTCTTATCTCTTTGTTTGAGTGCTCAATTTTTGCTGTATTGGCTCACTTAGGTCATTCTTTAATTCACAGATCATTTTAATTATCAACCTTCTGAACTCCTTCTCTGACATTTCATCAGCTTTGCTGTCCATGGGTTCTGTTAATGTAGTATCCTGGTTTGTTTGGGGAACTTTCCTCCCTTGTTTTTTCATGTTGTCTGTGTGTCTTCCTTTCTTGCAATTTTGAATCTGAGATATGACAGTTTCTACTCTATATTCTTATAGTACCCATGAAGATTGTCTGTACCTCACCTTGATGTTGGGCTTCCAGACCCTGCTGGTGTTCCTCAATGTATGCTACTTCAACTAAAGGTGGGGCGGCAATAGCTGAGGTAACTCAAGATAATAGTGGAGGTGCCCCAAGATGTAAGTAATACATAGATAGGGCTGAAAGGGTGGACCTCACATTCTCTTTGGGTTGCCTGTTCTGAGATACAGCTGCTTCTAGGCCCTGTCTATTTTCAAAAAGTTACTACATGGGGAAGGCTATGTCAATGACTACAGTGTCCCAAGATGGAAGTGGGTTAGGCTTAGGCTCCCAGGTGGGGTGGGGGGTGTGAACTGAGACCTACCCTGGACCTGGGTCCTGTGCAAGTTGGTGTGGGCAGATCTGGGCTGGGCCTGGGCTTCCAAGGTAGTCTGCTGGTAGGAAGAGGTGATACTGTGCTGGAGGCTGGGTTCTGGAGGGTGTCTACTGGTGGGGGGATGGACCTGGGCCTACTGTGAGCCTGGGTCCCATGCTGGCTGGTGTGGGCAGATCTGGGCTTGGCCTGGCCTCCGCCTGGTTGTCTGCTGGTCGAAAGGGGTGGTCCTGTGCCTGAGGCTGGTCTCAGGCAGGTGTCTGCCCCGCTGGTAGAGGGATGAACCCGGACATACTGAGAGCCTGGGTTCTGCACAGGCCAGTATAAGCAGATCTCTGAAACAGAAATTTTAAAGTGCTTCAAATAATTTCTGGAAATTATCATCCTTATGCTAGGCAAAATCATCATAATTCAGACCTTGGGTTGTCAGAGCAGACCAGGAAGATTACAGTGAAGACTGCAAGGGGAAGATAAATAACTATAGAATCACCCATTGTTCTTTTTAGTTTGTACATAAGGTATGGCAACTTTCTTCCTCTAACTCTAATAGATCTTACAGTCTCTCCTGTATACCCATTTTGTATGAATCTTGGCTTTGTTGTGACCATATGAACTATAACTATTCTTCATCTCTCCCACAAAACTATGAATTTCTTGCAGTCGGGCCTGAGCTTACTCACCTGATTAGCACTGACTCTTTGCGAGATACACAAATAAGTGAATGAATGACCAAAGTTGTAATCTGTTTTCTCATAATATCTTGCTCATAGAAGTCTTATAGTGCCTGAGGATATCAGGGAAGTCAGGAACAGAGAGGGGCTTTAAGAATTATCTTGTGTTGGGGAGAAAAAAAAATTCACTAAATAATAGCTCTCAGCCAGTCTATAGATAACTTAGCTATAGAGGTGAAATGTGGCTGCCCTTTCTTTTTCTGGATATAAAAACCAATTTTCATAATAATAAAATTATTACTGTAAAAATAAAAAGAATTATCTTGTGTTATTGCAACGCATTCTATATATTAGGAAAAGAAGCTGGAGGGATGAAGAGGTAGAAGGATTGTGACCTTATGCTACCAAAAGTAAATGTTCTGTTTGGATTAATTCTTAAAAGGAGTAATATCCAAAGGTTTATCTACCCATAATTTCATCACCTCCCCAGATATAGATTCTTAGCTATTTCTGTTTTAGCCCTTCCTCACTGAAAGCTACAAATATTTTTGTGGCTGAGACTCATAATCAAACTGGAGTCTCAAAGTTCCCCACTCTGCAGAATAGGACCTTCTCCACCCACTGATCTTTCCACCTATGTGAAATGGGCTGGAGTGTAGCTGCAATGCCTATCTCAAGTCTTATTAAACAGGGAGCTAATCTGATCAGAGGCCCAGTTTAACTGAGGCTGACTACATTTCCTCAGGGTGTCTGCTGTCCCTTAGGACAAGGGGAGTAAAGATGCAGATCAGAAACATGAGTGCTTTCCTGGAGACATGACTAAATTTGCAATTCAATTCAGTAAGGGGATGGGATGGAATAGGCTACATGGCTGAAGCTAAGTGCCATCGGGTCACTGGGTTCCTTAGCAGCAGTGATTGTTCAAAGGGATGGGGGGGTCATGGATCTAGGGCACGGTGAAAGGCATCAAATGTATTCTCTGTCACTATGTAAAGAGAAGGGCCTTCTGGGAAATGGGGAAGATTGCATCACTGATTGGATGAGCAGATGGAGCTGGGCTAGGGTGAGCTGGGCTAATCCTGTGCACTGTGATTTTTTTTTCAAATGTCTCCACCTTACACTGTTGTCGATACTGCTGCTTTTTAAATAAGCTACCAATCTAAGCCAGAAAGAACTGGATAATTGTATAAAAATCATAAGCCTTGCTACTGTAATTATTTTTGTTTTTCTGTGACATCACCAGGTTCCAAAAATGTGCTTTATATAAAAACATTTTTTTATTGTTAGGGATAACAACACAGCTCTGAGGAGTTTCAAAGATAATGCCAGCAGAGAATTAACAATGGATCACTGAAGGTGAAGCTCAGAACACAGGTGGGCTTTAAAATACAAACAGAGGTCAGGAACCCCAGGGGAGTGTGAGCCCTGAGCATTAAAAAATTAGGAATTAAGAAACTGGAAGATGAGAAAGAAGTACCAGGAAACCTACTTTTAGATTTAATTAATGTAATAAATAATTTAGAGATTATTTTTATCCAAATTATCATGTGATAAAGAATTATGTGTTATAACTTGATTATTAAGTTCAAGAGATGAAACATTTTATTCACCAGATCAAATTTATATCTAATTGTAAAACTGGAGCAATCAGTGTTAAAATTCCTCTGCCTGGGATATCCTGAGCCATAACGTCAGCCATAACTACATGTATGCATAAAAGCTAAAATGGTAGAAACTGTAGGAATCTGACTTTATCCTGCCTCAGCGACCACTGCAAGCAGATCACTAAGGTAGGATACAACCACAGAAGTATCCAGAATATTAATTTAAATATCACAGAGCAATTACAATAACTTTATTATGCCTAGCATTTGAGTAGCCCTTTACAGTCTTTACAATGTTTCCATGACCTTTTGACTTCTTGCAGGACTACAACTAGGATGGCAACACTATTATGTCCATTTTGCCATTCTATCTCTCTTCCCTTACTGTCACATTAATTAGTGAGAAAAGCTAAATATATAAGCTCAGGATCCAGATTTACTAATTAGCTCTCTGGCATCAGTTTCTTCATAAAAGAAATTCCAAAAATCCATTTTAGACATGGTTAGACATAGTAGCACAAGCTTTTTGTATACACACCAGATTCTATGCACTGTGGAGAGTGTGTCCATCATGACAACTCATCCTGGGAATGAGGACTCTCCAAATATCTGCCTCCTGTCACCATTGATAAGTTCAAACACATCACTGCAATTAAATACCCCCCTAAGAGCCAAAGAGGACCATTAGTGTCCCAGTCCAGGAGCCACCAAACAGCCACCAGGTAATTCATACCATGTTGAATCAGTTAAAATGGAGCACATTGCGCAATCAAATGACAAGTTCTGATGAAAAGATAGGGAGGTACAAAGGGGAGAAACAAAGCTGCCCTCGCTCTATTTCTATTTCATGTACCACTAGATAGAAGAAATGTCTAGAAAAATCAATTTAAAGGGTCATCAGCCTCTGGACCATTTAGTGACTCCTGTTACCTTTAAGAAGATTTTTAAAACTCTGTGTAAGGCAACTTTCCTTAGGCCCTTAGCACAGGGGGGGAAAGAAAACTTAATAAAACCCTAAGTATATGCCAAATATATTTAATTCTGGCTGTATCTAGAGCATATCCTTTTGGGAACACTTGTCCTTTCTACAAATCACATGGTTCACAGCATTTCAATTTTTAAAGATTATGTATAATTTTTGTAATCAGAAAACATTAATAATGATGACAGAAAGAGAAAGCCCATCTAGATTCTAAATGATAATTTAGAACTAAAACTCAAAGAGATAATTTAGTTTGTCAAAATTAATATGGCTAGTTTTTGGCAAAACTAAAATGTCTGGTTGCCAAAGATACTATAGCATGGTTAGAGGCTGGCAAATGACTCTAAAGGCTCTTCTTGCTCTAATAGCCCATGTTTTAGAGAGTTGGTTTGGAAATACTGGCCTTAACAGTGTAGTCATATTTACTCCCCAAAGTAAGACATTCCTCTAGGTAAAGAGGAATGCAATTAATAATTATTCCCAGGCACCAAATATAAACAATCTGGCCACACTGTGTCGTATATGACCCTGTCTTTAACAGACAATAGATTTCTAGATCCTCATTGGAATTTCAAACTTTTAATTTTATATCCAGATGATACTATTTCTGAAAATAATAGATGACACAAAAAGAAATAAGCTCTAGCCTGTTAGTACCATTATTCTTTTCAACATCTTTGGAGATGTTTTGAAATAGAGGAACAAAATTAAGCAGTTCTATTTTTCTGCCAAATGACTAATTGAGGTTAGGATTAGACAAAATATTATAGGAGCTCTAGAATATCATAAAATGAAGGAATGTTTGAAGAAGCAAAAAGCATGGTACGGAAAAGTTCTGGGTGGATGACAGAAGGATAGGGAAGAATTAATCAGTGATAGATAAGCTATCCAGTCACATGATTCCCTCAGAAGTAACAAAGTCAAAAAAGTAAGAGTTTAGGCAATAGCAAATGAATACCATTCATAAAATATTGTCAAAGTAAGCATCATTCCTCACTGTGGCAAGAGAAATGTTGAAATATAAGATCCTTAGCAGATATCACCTCTGTATTTCCTAACTTGCAGGCTGTTAAATTTTCACAGTTATTGATAATGCATATTAATGGGAGGTTGAAAGTTAAATAAATATAATTTGAACAAGCCAACTCTCTGTGGCATGCTTTCTGTAATGGATAAAAAGCTAACTGAAATGATTAGTCATTGTAGAAATAAGGCATTGATCATTGAATAATAATAAGATGCAAAAAGCTTCCAAACATCACTTATACTGTGTGAAGCACTATACAAAGCAATCAAAGATATATCATTTGATCCTCTTAATAGCTCTGAGAGGCAGGAATTGTATTATTATTCCAAAAAAGTGAGATGACTATGGCCCCAGGGAATTAAATAATTTGCTTATTGTTTTATCTTTAATGAAGAAATAAGAACTAGAACTCACTTCTGATCTCTCACCCTTCTCTGAATCCAGTACTCATTGAATTTGAATGCCAAGAAAAAGAGTTGACCTTGAGAAAGCTGCAGTGTGACTTCTGAACATCCAGTTTAGCCAAAGTCCATCTCCTTGGTTTTCATAACCCCCCAGGGGTGATCTATCTCACTCAGTCCCTACCCCATTCACCATCTGACCTATCGTGCTCTCTGAAAATTGCAACTGTGTTTTACCTTTCGAGTAACCAAATTCAATTATAGTTTCTGCCTTTGTGTTTCCTCAGCCTTTTTTCCTGCACAAATTGATGGTGACAGCAGCGATACCAATTCAATTACATACCATCTTCTGGTTCCCAGTAATGATTTGGAGTAGGTCAACAGGGACCAGCTAGGAACAAGAATGACCGTGAATTAAAAGGAAAGGATAAGAGACCAAAGCCTGAATTAGAAATCCATTTTCACTTGCTGGGAAAATTTAAGCCAACTTCTCTCATAGGATCAGGAGGACAAACCATGGAACAGGAAAAGAATAGATTGGTCAATTTATGAAAGAAGATTTCTAGATGAGATTAAAGGGCTTTACTATTTTATTTCTCTGATGGACAAAACATGAGGGGTACCAAATAAGAATGCTTCCAAACAACTGGGTTTTGTAACATGTCAGAGAAGAGTCAAATATTTTTGACATTTAAATTCACCTAACAGATATCTATATATTGAGCTGTTACCATGCAATGGTATGTCTAGATTAGATGGCTGGCAATACAGCAGAGAACAAGATAGCAAAGTCCCTGCCCCCAAGGTGGTTACATTCCAAGGAGAAAGATGGGTGGGTATTATGAATATTATGAAGAAAAACAGAGATAAAAGGACGGTAGTAACGTGAGAAGTATAAGTTATTTATGTAGAGGGGTCAAGGAGAATCACTCTAAGGAGTCCATATTTTAAAAAAAAACAAATTAATTGAGGCACATATACATTCTATACACTATCAAATTCATCCAGGACCAAATAGTAATACATAACTTTGTGTATATGTATTACTAGCACATCATTTAAAGGTTATTTTAATAATTGCAGCTTACCCTGAAAATGAATATGAGGTCAAATAATCATTGTGTCTCAAATGCTAAACTGAATCCCTTATTAAATAAAGCCAGTTTATCCAAATCTTAATTTTATTGCTTTATTTTTAAACTTTTTGTTTCCATGACAACCTCTGAGAAAACTAAGTCCTCAATAGTTTTCCCAGGCCTCTTTCTCTACTACATATTACCTGCCCACTCTTGGTCAGGTACTTACTTTTTGTTTATAGACTACTTTTTGTGGTTTCTATATTATTTTACATAGAAAAACTTAAACAATATTTCTTCTTTCTTTTCTAAATTAGACTTTTGCTTTGCATATAATAAAGAAGCTTATACTCTAGGATTGAATCAATTCAACAAACATTTGTGATCTAAATAACTATTAGCAGGATAGTGTGTTAAACACCAATGGGAAGAAAAAATGAGTAAAATGCTATCCTTGCTCATAGATGATATGCAATGCAGTATAGTTGATAAACATACAAAAAACTATATATAAGAAAGCATTGCATTTCTCTCATTTTGAGAGAATTTTTTTAAATTGAGAAAAGTATAGTAATGAGATTTTGGAGAGGGGGTAAAATGAGCCTTGAAAACAGGGTAAGATTTCAAACTGAAAACAGAACTAGAAGGCTTTCAGGCCAAAGGAACATGATAAAGGCAGAAATGAAGAGAGAGGGAAGGAAAACATGTTTGGAGAGGGTAAGTATTCCAGTCTGATTGAGGTGCAGGTCTTCCAGAGGGAAGCATTGATAAATAGTAAGACAGTAATTAATATGCTAGGACAATTTGGAAACTGTAATCCTGTAGGCAATGGAGGCTTACCAAGAGTCTCAAATTGGGAAATATCTCTAACTGTATATACTATGGGCAGAAGGAGACATGAGATGGGAGACCAGCTAGGAATGCCTTCTAAGGTATAGAGGAGGGAAATGGAAGTCACAAGTAGAGTGTTGGTCTGTGTGAACAATCATTATTGAAGAGAAATACAAACTGTGACATTCCAATTAATGGGCATTGGCAACTGATGAGATGTGAGGCAAGATAGAGAACACGTAAACGATCACTTTGAAAAAATAAATGGCACTTTTGGGGAGAAGTTATTAAGATGAGAAGTGATGAGTTCTGTTTTATAAACATTAAAACATCTCTTGGACATGCAGATGAGTAGGTAGAAATCTGGGACTGGAACTTGAGGGAGAGTTGGGCGAAAGAAATAATTTTAGAAGTTAGAGTGTAGCCTTGGAGGAAACCAGAACATTAAAAAAAGGAAAAAAAAATGCATAAAGAAAAGTGTAGGAAACCATGATCTTATCTTATAAGGATAAGGATATTTCTGAGGAGCAGCAACAACAATAAGAATTCAAAACAGAAGGAAAGAAGAGTAGTTAGAAGTAGGATAGTAACTTACTTATAGAAACCAAGAGAGGTGATACTTCCACAAAAACAAGGTGTCAATAGCATCAGATGTGATCTGGAGATCTATGAGGTCTAGAAGTAAGAAAAGACTTGAATTTACTACTGGATAAGGGAGGAAAGCTTGTTTAGAGAAAGACAGCCATAAGTACACATGTCCACAAAGCAGAAGGAACTGGGCAGCAGGCATGACAGTATGAAATGGTATGAATTCTTAACACAACATCGGGAAAAATGTAAAAACTGACATTTATTCACTATCTTTGTCCCAACACTGTGGGAGATACTTTTGTGTGTTATTTAGCTTTCACACCAACACTGTGAGAAAAAGTGTTATTATTTCCTATTAAACATGAAAATCTAAGGTACAGGGTGGATAAGTGAGTTGCCTCAGGACATCTAGGTCTCAAACAGTGCTGGACTCCTAACCCCTATGAAGCTGGAGCTGAAGGTCGGGCCTTCTCCAAGACACCATGACACTGCTCTATAGCAAGAGGCCTGAGACCAGGTTCAGTGGTTTCAGAATAAAAAATTACTAGATATAGTACAAAGCACAAAAGGCAAGAGATTCTATAATGGTACCAGTTGCATAATTGAAACCATTCACTGTGCATTATAGGCTGAAGAGGAAGGCATATGAGGCCAGAGTTTATGGTAAAGAGGAAGAGTTGAGGACCTGGAGGTCACAGGCAAAGAACAGGTCATGGGAAGAAGTAAACAGAAAGAAAGGATCAAAATTGAAAATCTAGAGTTCAAGATCATGAATGTGGAGCCATTTGGAGTGAGATGATAAGAGTTGAAGAAATTAAAGAAGTATAGCACCAGGATATTTAATAGAAAATCCCAATATAAAGGCTAAATCCTGAAAAGGATTAAATTACACACACACACACACACACACACACACACACACACAGAGAGAGAGAGAGAGAGAGAGAGAGAGAGAGAGAGAGAGAGAGAGAGAGCTAACCAAAAATGTATATGAATAACTATATAAAAATTTTTGGTTCATATATTGAAGTTGGAGGTAGAAGAGTTTCCTGAATATGAATAGATTTCTGTAACAAGGAAAGAAAGAAAATGGCATAATCAAATGGAGGAACCTCAATGAAGATGTCATCATGGGAGATTGCACTGAATGTAGGCACAGGGAAGCAAAGATATACAGAACTCTTCTCATCATGAGAGACAAGGACATTGGTAACCATTCTATCAGTGCGTTGGCAGAGAAATTGTATCTCTGAAGAAAATGTCAAAAGGTTGGCAAAATCTTTGAGGGAAAGTTTCAAGACAAAGGAAAATTTATCTGCTGTCAAAAGATGGAGGTAAAAGAAGTGGTTAAGAAGTAGACAGAAGAAAGCAGATGGAAATGGTAGGAGACCCTCAATGTTACACAAAATTACATATAAGAGGTTGTGAGGGGAAAGGGGGGGAACAAGGGAGAGAATTGAACAACAGCAGATGAGGTAGAGAGGGGAGATGGGAGGGGAGGGGAGGGGGGATAGTAGAGGATAGGAAAGGTAGCAGAATACAACAGTCACTAATATGCCATTATGTAAAAATGTGAGTGTGTAACCGATGTGATTCTGCAATTTGTATTTGGGGTAAAAATGGGAGTTCATAACCCAATTGAGTCAAATGTATGAAAGATGATATATCATGAGCTTTGTAATGTTTTGAACAACCAATAAAAAAAAGAAGTAGACAGAACATAAGAAGGACTTTAAGACGCCATGGCTGAACTGAATTGAAATGCCTGGATTAGGGAGGAGAATTTGCGTGCAAGGCTAAGTCCAGAATGAAAACCAGAGAAGCAGGTTTCAGAGTAGGCCAGAGGGACTCAGCAGGAAAAATGCCAAGTCAATAGTGATTTATGTAGGCAATTGCAGAACTAAATAGTCTCAGTTTCCTAATAGATGTAAAGCAATAGAGGGAAAGGGAAATGGTGTTTTATAAACCTGCCTCTCCAAACAGTTTATCATATTGATAGGATTCACACTTGCTGTTGAGGTAGGAAGGTAGATGCACTCTCCCCAACCCACAACAGAAAACAAACACACACACACACACACACACACACACACAGAAGTGTACTGCTATTTGATGTCTCAAGTGGTTACCTTAACAGGAATAAGACAACAGCTCAGCTTAGGTCTCTCAAAAGATGTTACTATCAGTACTTTCCTTCATTGAGCTTTTACGTGCCTAGCATTTTATGTACTTTTTTTTGTTTGCTCATACACCCTCCCCAATGCCACCCTAGTATAAAATAAACTCAGTCAGGTCAGGAACTTTAATTAATTCACTGATGAATCTTCAGCACCTACAACAGTGCCTGGTATGTAGCAAATATTTAATAAATAAATAATTTTATTTATTATTTAGCAGATATTTAATAAATAAATGGATCCACAATTAGTTGAGTCACTAGTGTCCAAACAATGGGAGTAATAATTAAAAATGAATTAAATACAGTCTTTGCTTAAATGGTCTTATGAATTTGAAGAAGAAACAGGTCAACAAATATTATATTACTATAAAGGCATATAAGAGAGCATGATCAATTCTGTTTCATGGGGAATTATCATAGAAGACTAATATTACAGATTAGAATAACTGTTCATCCAAATTCAGGGCTCTTATTCCCAGAGACACAAGCCAGTCTATGAACATAAAAATAAAGCTTGAAAATATCTAATTCCTTTCTAAAATTCCTATTTTGTATAGGCTTTTAATGTATATATGTAATGTATATACAATAGTACCAGTATATAATTTTGAATAAATAAATTAATAATCCTAAATCTGGGTTGCATGATCTTTTTGGCTGATCTTGTACACAATTAAAATAATTAGTGACAACTGGACTAATAGACTAAAGCTGTAAGCTGTGTCTTAAAGAATTACTGAGAATATGTCTTCTAGGCAGAAGTGAGACAAGGCATTATAGAATGAAGGTAACAGCATGGATCTAGGAATCCAGAGGGTATTCTGGGGACTACAAACCATTCTACATGTTTACTATGCTGCCTGGGTCTAGGAAGCATAATAAACACAAGAAATTAATAGGAAATAATCTAGAAAACTATCATCTTGGAAAGAGAAGATGATCAATAGTTTTAAATAAAGGAGTAGAAAAATGAGATTTCCATTTAATTAGATTATTTTTATCAATAGAGGATGAATTGGAAGGGTATAAAACTGGAGATCTGTACACCAGTTTAGAAGTATTTCAGTTATTTGAGTCAGGTAATTAGGAGCTAAACAGGGCTGGGTTATAAGACATGGAGAAAAGGAGCTAGATCTGGAACTATTAAATTGAATTAAGTATGACTAAAGCTGTCCCCACATGCATCTGAAGTTTGGCCTACATATTTCTTCATATGTAATGAACTGGAAATATTAGCAGACATACCATTGAAATATGTAGCTGGGACTCAGATACTCACAGCTGTCAACCTTCAGTCAACCACAGGCAGGTTCAATAAGGCAAACCAGGTTCAACTGTAACCACTGGAATCATCACTATA
This sequence comes from Marmota monax, assembly GCF_021218885.2. Lineage (NCBI taxonomy): Eukaryota > Metazoa > Chordata > Mammalia > Rodentia > Sciuridae > Marmota > Marmota monax. Next base: position 2,620,931 of record NW_026694771.1, read on the forward strand.
CTTCACTTCTACTTTCTGGATGTCATTTCCCTTTGTCGGCACATGTGGTGGAGTGGCTTATTCTGAACTGTCTTAGGTCCAGACGATGCCCAATTCTTGAATTGCAATTGAAATTCAATTAATGTCTGTAAAACTCAATTGGTCACAATTTCACAATTTTTTTTCTTAATAGAACATATTTTGAGGTAAAATCAGGAAATCTTGATGATAATTAGATATGTTTGTTGTTGTTGTTTGCAATACTGGGAATTGAATCCAGGGGCACGCTACCTCTGAACATCCCCAGCTTTTTTATTTTTTATTTTCAGTACAATCTTCAGTTCACTGGTAGCTATACTGGCAGCACACTCATGGGCGTTGAAGAGGTAGCAAGTAGATGGAGTGTAAGTAAATCAAATCACCAGTATTTCAAAATCTTTAATGGATATGCTAATAATCTGAGGATTGGGTTAAAAATGCAGACTGTAAAGAAGGGCTCAAGATTCCTTGTTTCTTACTATTCTCAATAATTCCCCTACTGCTAGTCTGCAAAACATGCACTGAGTAGCAAGGTTGTGAACCAGTGGTTCTCAAACCTTAGTGTGAGTCAAAATCATCTGGAAGACTTGCTAAACTAGATTACTGAACCCTGCCCTCAAAGAGTCTGCTTCAGTCATTTTGGGCAGGATTTAAAACGATCCAAGGGGATGCTGATGCTGTTGGTATGGGAGACCACACATAAAACACCTTTGTTATGTCTTCTTCCTTTGAAAATGGATCAAAGAGAAGCTGGACCATGGCTGGAGAAACATCCCATAAAGAGATAGGAGCAGTTTGTTGATATTTCTACCTTCATTTTATTATTGATAGTAACAGAGCCAATGCATTCACACTCTCATCGGGCGAAACACAAACATCTACCATAGGCTGGTCTGGTATATGTCCCCAAGTTTCTCTCTATATATTTTCTCCACATTAGCCTGTACCACAGACATACTGCAATTCTTATTCAGCCAACCATCTGTACCTAGTTTCACAGTCTGTGAGTAAAATCAATATGTAATACAAAGAAATCAAAATATCCTAGTATCTCCAGCCAGAAGAGTCTCTCTGTCGTAAAGGGATGTCTTCTTCGTAGTTGGAAGAAATCAACCTGCTCTACTCAATCTTACGTTTGTTTTCTGTGTCAAAATTATTGGATTACCTATGGATTATCAGACTTGACCAATTAGTCTGATTATCATATTACATATTATTTTCAACTTCTCAAGCTGTGAGAGTTACTTTTAATGTTGGCTCATTCAACAAAGAGCTCCTGTAGCCGAGACAATGATGAGAAAGTGATAACAACTCACCAACAATTTAACCTGAATACTTATTTAGAGTAACATAGTGAATTCAGAAGATAAATAGTAAAAGTGGTATATTTTGAGGCTCCAAGGAAGTTCACAGCTCCTGGCACATGTAATGAGACTCAATTTGAAACTAACACCAATTTCAGATATGTGTGTGTGTGTGTATATATATATATATATATATATATATATATATGTATGTTTTTACACACACACACATATATATATACACATATTTATGTATATATATGAACACATATATACATATATGATGAAATTACTTTAAGAAAATGCCAAGTGTTACCCTTAAACAAAGATTTATTGCTTTCTTTCCTAGAGTGGTAGTAATGAAAAGAATAAACTAGCAAATAAGCAGCATACAAAAAAAAAAAAAAAGACAAGCGCTCTGTACAAGAATGTACAAGCATTATTCCTCATTCTTATCCTTTCAGGGAAAGTCATGGACATAGATAAGGTGCCTGTGTTTTAACACTCTCAGTGAGCAACAAGTTGGAGGATATGTTAGAGAAACCTCACAGTTCTAGCTTCTCCCATGTCTTCCTGGTCTTTAATGTATAAAGTGGTTATGTTTCTAAAAATCCTACACACAGAAAGAACCTAACCTGTCATCCTTTTTTTCTCCCTGCCCCCAACCCTCAAAAGCTCCCTTAGAATTCCATGGAAAAAGAATCACATTCTCGGGATGATCAACTATCTTGATCACACTTACATAAACAAGATAGTTGGCAACAACCCTGCATCTTGTTCAAAGCCTTCCATCTCTCCAGGCCTCCAACCTGTCTCCTCCAGCTTGCTCTCTGATCAGTGAGATTCTCTGTGTCTTTGTGTAAAGGTCATGAAATCCTAACAGCTGCAAAACATACTGCAGGGGGATTAACTAGCTTGATTCCATCCTACTTGGTGAAATACATGACTCAGAATGAAAATCTCAGATTAGTGCTGCAGATCATCATCCTGGACACTAGGAAATTCAGACACCTCTATAACCTCTCTTGGAAAACTGAGTATCAATATCATTTTCTCAAAGCACCTGGGAAAAATAAATAAACAATGGTAAAGTGTTCAAAATTCCCTCATGTAATGTTCAATTTCAGCCTTGAGAGTTCTGAAGATGATTATTAGGAGCAAAATCCATTCACTGACACAATATCTCTTAATTTTCTGCCAAATACAGCTAAGATAAATGTAGTATATAGGCAAAAGACTCTCTCTCTCTCTCTCTCTCTCTCTCACACACACACACACACACACACACACACACATCTACACACACACATAGTAATTTACTGAATTTACTAATTGAAATAAATACAAGATACAGCTGGTTTCCAGTCATTTGGACAAGTTTGTGAGAATGGTTGGATTTGGCAGTTTGATGTGTGGTTTGATGTGAGGAGTTTGGGAGCAGCAGCCTGTTTGTTGGTGCCTAAATAGAAACCGGGGTAGCTAGTCCAAGCAAGAACTTCCTTCACAGAAAGAAACTACAAATAACCCATCCCTTGGCTGCCAACTAAAGCTTATTTTAGAAAAAGTAGGAACAGGAGGCCTGGACAGTCCAGGAGACTGCCGAGGTGCTCCTCCCACACACCAGGCACTCATTAGCATGTCTACTCAGTTTCTCAACCACGTAACAGCTGCAAACAGACAATAGTGGGAAACTCAGAGAAGGGGGGAAAGTACTGGAAAAGGCTGTTAATTAAGAAAAGTGGAAGGGGATGATTTCTTTAGAAAGAAACACAAATCTTGGACAAAAAAAGAGAAGGTTTTATAATAGAGAGTTTGGGGAGAAAATTACACAAGGAAAAGAAATCATAGCAAAATATAATTTTATTCTGCTCCCAAAGTTAAAACACATAGTCACTTGGCCCTCAATCATGTATTGAGTATTTGTTGAGCACAATGGGGAGAATATAAATGTAACCAGACAATTTCTATCTCTAGACAAGGGGCATTTAGTTGTGAGGACAAAATATTTACACCAGCAACTACTGTGCAAAATCATGAGTTGCAGTCTCCTCGGAAATGCAATGTAACAGGCTCAAAATCATTGCCTTACTCAGGCACATTTCTGGGTTAGCTTAGAAGGATGACAACTTAAGATGCTTTGGGAAGGAAAGGATATAGACAATAAAATTAGGATGATTGTCTTTTTTTTTTCACTTTCCAAAAACCCATTAGCTCAGGAAAGTGACTCTAATTTATTGGTGGCTCACTCCCAACAGATATCTGTCATTCACTCTGAAAAAAAGTTCAGAGACACTGTCTGGAATGACAATGTGGGGGACATTAAGGAATGGAAGCTTGAAAACAGCCAAACAAACCAGGTAAAAGTCAACTCAAAGCAAATAAAATCAAGAAAAGCAAGGCGAATATAACCAGATATTATGGTTTAGATGTGGTGTCTCCTAAAAGCTCAGGTTCAGAAGAGAAATGATGGAATTATAAGTCTTAACCCAATCATTGAATTAATCCCCTAATAGGGATAAACTGAGTGGTAATTGGAGTGGTAGGGTATGGCTGGAGGAGGTGGGAATTGTATGGCTCTGGGGTATATATTTGTATCTGGCAACTGGAGTCTCTCTCTCTCTCTCTCTCTCTCTCTCTCTCTCTCTGCTTACTGGTAGTTGTGTGAGCTGCTTCCCTGTGCCACATTCTTCCACCATGATGCTCTGCCTCACCTTGAGCCCAGAGGAATGGAACCAGCCTTCTATAGACTAAGACCTCTGAAACAGTGAGCCTTCAAATAAACTTTTCCTCCTTTTAAAATTGTTCTGGTCAGATCTTTTAAGTTGCAGCAGCAAAATAGCTGACTAAAACACCAGGACTCCCAGGATATAAAATTAAAAAAAAAAAAAAAACATTGTTGTTTAAAAAATGAGTTAAATATCATATCACATTTAATGAGAAATGAAGAATGAAAACAATTTACAGTTTAAACCTTATGACAGGGCAATAATGGTCCCATTTTAAAGAAGTAACTGGGATATGAGCAGGTTCATAAACTTGCTATAGAGCAGAGGAATAGCAAATGACCAGAACAGCCAGAGTCAAACATAGCCAATGATTTAACTACTATGCAATATGGACTCCCACCACAAGAAACCTGCAAATTGATAGTGGAAGCAATGGGTCCCTAGATTTCTATCCAATGTCCATGTTTCTCCTTTTATTATAGGTTTGGGGTTAGGCCATGTTTACCAAACTTTTATAGGCAAAGAACAGCACAGAGTCCAAGTGAATGGCATGTTCAGCTCATGGCAGGTAGCAGACGCTTCTGTGCACTGCCATTTTCTCCCTGCCCAATTACATTATGTCATCTGGGAGTGTCATCCTAGAGCCTTCATTTTTTCTGAGTCGGGCAGAGTGACTTGAGAAAAATAAAATTCAATAATCACAGGTAATGCCCTGAGGTGCAGAGAACTAGGCTCATGCCTTCAAGAACAAAGTCCCTTCTTCAGAACTATTTTAGCAATACTAGCCCATAGCTACCTGCCCCTTTGGTCTCTGCAGGAGAGGGGTTAGGGTACAGGGCTCATGCAGGCTCTCGATTCATGTGAATGGGCATCTAGGAGGTTGGGGTGAGGAAAAGGGCCAATGACTGACTCCAACCAGCTAAGGGGATAAAGTTTACACCCTAAGTAAAATGCATAATGAATGTCCTAGTTCCTCACATTTCTTATAACTGGCTCTGAAATAGATCTTCTTAGCATATGAATGTGCATAAATGTTAATTTTTTGAAAAGGGCAACTCCTGGAACTACAGCACAGTTTATTATTCCATTGTTGCTTTTGATCTCCATGCTGTTTGCCTTCTAACACATCCAGGCTGCATCCAAGCGGGAGGCCAAGAAGGAGGGCGCCAATGGAGCGGAGATGTACAGACGCCATTAATAAATCACTGATAGTTAAGATATAGATTGGATGATGGGCGGCAGATGGGAAGGAGGTACGTCAAATTGCTTTTCTCATATAGATTATTGGATTAACAAGGAAGCAGCAGGCAAGTGGCAAACTAGTGTAACAAATTACTATCATAAAAGAAAAAATGAACTTATCCCAGGATAGTAATAAGGCTCTGTTGGCCATTAACCCTCTGGAGATGTGCTAGGAGCTGGAATATCCCTCTGAGATGGTAATACAAAGAATCTACTCCCCTCCTCCCCCTTCAGTTATTGTGCCTAAGCACATCCTAGTGAGGGGTGAGGAAATGGAAGAAAGCCCAATTGTAGAAAGGCAAATTAATGAATGAATGTGGCTATTATCACATCCAACTCATTAAATGATAAGTGAAGGTACAAAGTCACACAACTCACTAATATAGCCTTCTTTGATTTTTGTGCCCTGCCAACATTTTATTTTGAAAGATTTCAAATGTAGAGAAAAGTTGCTCTAGTAATAACATAAACATTTGACACTATTTATCTACATTCTTCAATTTTTTGTATTGGGTAACATTTGCTTTCTGTCTCATTTTCTTTAGATATATTCTTTTTTTTTTTTTTTGAGAATTAAGAGGCAGGCACCAAAACGCTTCATCCCTAAATACTGTACTATATATCTCCTGAAAACAAGGCCATTCTCCTACATATCCATGATGCAATTTATCATTTTCAAAAATTTTTTATTTTGATATGTGCTATTACATAACATATACTCCATGATTATATTCCCTAAATTGTTCCAGTAAAGTCTTTTATAACTTGTTTTCAAAATTCAGGATCAATCAAACATTACACATTGCATTTACTTATTCTCTTTAGTAATCTTTAATCTAGAGCAGTGCTTTAGCCTTTTCAATACTTTTGTTAACTCTGAAGACATTGATCCTTTTGAAGAATCAAGACCATTTGTTTCACAGATTATTTCTCAATCTGGAATTATTCGAATGCATCATTTTGACTAGAATAAAGAAACATTTCAACAGGAAGTTTTGTGCTTCCTACTATAACATAGTATATCAAGAGACAAATGTCATTTTGTCCAACTTGATGATTATAAATTTGATCCTTTGGTCAAAATGATGCTGCCAGACCTCTCCATTGGAATTGTACAATATTCGTCTATAATTAGTAAACAGTTCTGAAACTGGGTGACTATAAAGAACGATATTTTATACAATAGTTTCAACAGGCTTTGATGTTTTTGCTCAAATCAATTACTATAATTGTGATTGATATCCTTAGAAAAATCATCATTTGACATTATTTCTACATTTATTATTTGCTATTCTCTTATAAAGATGAACATCCCTTTCTTTTATTTCCATCATTGTTGGCACTATTATAAGTTTAACAGTTTTAAAAGTATTCCTATAATCACTTCCTGCCATTTTTTATATTGATATTCCATTTGTCCCAAATTTGACCAGTAGAAGTCCCTTTAAACTTGCTTCTGTTTTTGGACTTCTTTTTTTTTTTTAAGTCAATGTTTGAGTACTTCTTTCTTTTTTATACAACTCAGTGTTCCATCTCACCTTGTGCTTCATTGCTCCAGAGTAAAATCAGTTTTTCAGGGGGTCCTTGCTCCTTTGAGTGGAAAATATTAGGTTAGGAACCAACATGAGGATAATAGGTACATTTATAGCCACTGGGTTATAATTGCTTCTAAGCCATTGTATCCAGCAAGGAAATGCATGTTTTGATAAAGTCTTGAGTTCATACTGATACCTTGAAGTCTAATCTAATACAATAGAGTTCTTTTTCTTATCCCTTTCCATATTTGTTTCTCCACTGTCCTACAGAGAACTCTATTCTCCAAAAACACTATCATATTTGCTCATTTGTTCAATTCTTCAATGCACACAAAATAGTTTCAAGCTATCCCACTATCAACAATAGTTTTGGTTTTCAGAAAATATTCCACTCAAGGTAGGATTTAGTTCCAAATTTATTTGAGTTTATTATAGATTTTCTTCTTTGTGTTAGTATTATCAATTTGGTATGAGTCTTTATTTATATGTTTCTATTTTTTATTCAACTCTAGGAGTTCACACTTACTGAATTAATATTTTTTGGAATATATTAAATATACAGCTCAAGAGTCAAAACTATAACAAAAGATAAACTTAGAAATATATCTCCCTTTATTATTGCTTATACTTCATATTTACTCATCCCTGAGAGTTTACCAGTTTCTTTAGTTTCTGTGTTTTATCCATTTTCTGTTCCTTTTAGAGATATCTGTGTGTAGTGTGTGTTCATGTGTCTATGTGTATCTTATTTTCTCTTCTTTCTTATCATAATAATAGCATACTATGGGACCCTGACCTTTTTCACTCATTATATTTTGAAAATAAAACTTGCTTTCTAAATTCTCTGGTTCTGTTCTATTCAGTTCCTCAGTCAATGAAATACTGACTATGTAAAATGAGTGGTTCAACAAAAAAGTCAAGATTATGGAAGAGGTGGGTTATATTAACTTTGTAGTTGACATGGTGATTTATGTTCCAATATGTCACTTAACATATTTATAATGGTGGTTCATATGACCCCAATTCCGAATCAGATAAGGGTGTCATTAAAAATTCTTACTTTGAGCATTTCTTCCTGATCTATATCAGACTCACTGTGTGGCAAAGCTAAGAAGTCTGCATTTTAAAACTCGAAGATAATTCCCTGGACAATCAGAACTTAGGCTATTATAAGTGCATAAGTGCCTGGGAAACTATGTGAGTCACTTATTATCATGATATGTTCTCTTAACCCACCCACATGCCTGAAGCTACCTTTTCTTCTTTCTTTATTTTTTTGAGGGTTTATAATTCTGTTTATTTATTTATTTATTTATCTTTTAATGAGAAGCTGGTTTGGGTTTGTTGTTGTTGTTGTTGTTTTGTTCTTAACATAAGTTCTGAGGTCACGCCTTCTTCTGGGGTAAGGCAGATGGATAAACTCTGTACCCTTCATGGAGTTTTAAGATGAATCAAAAAGCCCAGAATGATGTTGCCCTCCTGTGATTGCAGTGACTCCAGAGGTAAGGCAGGTCTCAGCAACTTGGTGAGACACCATCACAAAATAAAAAATGAAAAGGGCTGGGAGTATAGCTTAGTGGTAGAGCACCCCTGGGTTCTATCCCTGGACCATACACATAAGATGAATTGAAGAGCTAGACAGCATATTTGAAACACAGCCCCTTCCCTAACCTCCAAATCTCAGGGTAGGATTTGCAGGGAGCACAGTGGTCTTCCTAATGTTTGGGTTTCAGTTTCTGCTCTATTTCAGCCTCTGGAAATACAGGACACTTCAGGGGAAACAGGCAGGTGGGTGGTATTTTAAGGGCCATAAAATATTAACATTTCCATTGTTCTCATCTTCCCTAACCTTTCATACTCTACAAAGATATTGTGACTTGAAGATACACAATACCTGTTATTCCATCTAAAATTGCTTTATTAAAAAATATGAGACATTATTGGAAGTAAGGTAGATGAAATGAGTCATCTACTTCAAATTTTGAAGTTATGAAAATCGAGATCCAGAGAAATTATGGGAATGGGAGGATTCTGGCTGGAGCAACACCAGATATCACAAAGGCCTTCACCACATCATGAAGTAGTTAGACCTTTCATTTAATAACTTTCTTTTAATAGCCAGTGTTTACCAAGTACCTACTGTGAACAAGGACTATGATATATGGTTTACCTACTTTAGTTCCTTTAATCTTTTCACATTCATGAAGCAAATACTTGTACCATCTGTCTTATACAAATGAATAAACTGCTACTTAAAGATGTTGTTACTTGTCCAATTAGCTTAACAAAACAAGAGCCAAATCTGTTTTACTTTAACAAGAAAGAACCTAGGCCCTTAAACCCTACCCAACTAAAAAGAACTTCAGAAACATGATCTTTGTGAGTACTAACCTAAGTGCTCACTATCTGTTGACAGTCTACTTAGCAATTTCCACTTAACACTCAATAGGATCTATGCCTCAAATTTCAGGGAATTCAGAAAACATGGTTATGACCATAGTGAGGCCACTTTACTGGCTGAGGGATCAGTATCCTTGTTCTGGAAAAAAAGGAAGGAAGGAAGGAAGGAAGGAAGGAAGGAAGGAAGGAAGGAAGGAAGGAAGGAAGGAAGGAAGGAAAGGAGGGAGGGAGGGAGGAAGGAAGGAAAGGAGGGAGGGAGGGAGGGAGGGAGGGAGGAAATTCCACCCCTTGCAAACACACACACACACACACACACACATACACACGATCACATTCATTTCTGATAGTCTATAATCCAAAAGCCAAATGCCTTACTACCAGATTCACATTTTCTCACCAAGCTTTTAAATATTTTTGTTTTCTCCCTAATTATCGTTTAAACATTTTAAGGTGTACCTCTTCGCAACGAGAGGCATTAGAATTCCAAAAGAGGGTGATGTAAGTAACTCAAAGAAATAAGTCTCTAATAGTAAAGTTTCCAGGCTAAAGAGCCAATGATTACTGGAAAAATGCTGTGTCCTGATTATATTTCTTTTCTTATTCTAAAGACGATTGTACTGAGAGAATGCACTCCGAGATAAGGCTAGATAAAGTGGGAACCAGGCCCAGCTCTCTGAAATAGGGTTGGCAGAAATGAGGTGAGAAAACAGGGCCCACGAGCCAGCTGGCAGGCATGGCAGAGGTCCCTCCCATGCATTAGAGATTCAGAGGAACCATAGAAACCATATGGGAGAGAAACCCTGGCAGAGGAGGGATAGCATATAGGAATTCTCTCTGCATGGGGGAGAATCCCAGTGGATAGGAGATGATGGTGCTTTCCAAGACTTGTCTTTCAGTGTGGGAGGCAGAAACTCCTGTGCAGTCCACCAGCTAACAAGACCACTGCTCCTGTCTTCACCATCCTTGACTTCTCCTGGTCCAAGGACCCCCTTCAGCCAGCAGTGGGCTGACTAGCAACGACCTGTGCTTGTGCTCCTCCCTGTTGTAAGTTTCATGAGAACGGAAAAAAACATTTTGCTATTTCTCACAGCTCACACCCATTTTTCAGGCCAGGCACAGCTCTATGTTGTATGAAGTTGATATTATGTTTTGGATCTGCAAAAAACCTTATGTTGAAAATATGGTCCCCAATGCTGCAAGGTTCAGAGGTGGGACTTTTAGGCAATGATTGGGTTATGAGGGCTCTGACCCCAGATTACTGGCAGGTGAGAACAAGTTGGAGAAAGTAGGTCACTGGGGGTATGCCCAGAAAGGTTTTATCTTCTCCTCAGCCCTCTCTACCCCACCCCCACCCCACCCCCGCCTCCCTCCCTCTCCCTTTTCTTCTCCCTTTTCTCCCTCTCTCTGCTTCCTGGCTGCCATAGCTGAGCAACTTCCCTCTACCACACCCTTCCACCATGGTATTTTGCCTCAACTAGGGACCAGAGCAATGGAGTCCACATGACCATGGACTCAGACATCTGAAATTATGAGCTAAACTAAGCTTTTCCTCTTCTAAGTTGTTCTTGCCAGGTCTTTTAGTCACAGTGATGAAAAGCTAACACATGTGCTTATATTCCAAACGAGATTGTCAGTATATAGCCCTCTTTTTAAATATCATTTCCAATTCATTCAATCACTCAACATATATTTGCTGGGCACTTACTATGTACCAGGCTTAGTAATGCTTGGAAGCTATTTCTAAATTTGTCAACTGCTTTTGACAGTAGTTATAGAAGTAATACATGCACTTGTTAAAATATTTCCATAGTATGGTAGGTAACTATCTACCCCCAAACACTACTACTCATGGCAATTCTCTTACCCATTTTCTTCTAAATATTTTCTGTGTGTTTTTATGTATACATATATGTATAATCTTTCTATGAAATGGAATTATCTTGGCTTACTCAACTCAAACATTCATTTTAATATTTCAAGAAAGAAGTCCTTACAAGGCATGGAATGAGTCAACAGCCTCCAGCTTTTAAGGTTTGCCTCAACTTTTCAGTCACAAGTGATTCCAACCAATGACTGAATCATATTATGGCATTAAGATCTAGCCATATCTGCCCAACTGAGACTTCTCTAAGTAGGTATGTTTAGGTTATGTCTGTTTCTGCTTTGCAATTAGCATCTTTAAACATGTATCTTCACCCACCAGTGACTGCATTCTCTAATACTATTTATTATCTAACTTTCATGCCATGCTAATCTGATAGAAGAAAAATGGCACTTCACAAAAATTTTAATCTGCTTAAAGTAGATTCAGAATTATTTTATATCTTTACCCACCGTCTGTACATATCTGTGAATTTCCTGCTTGTATTCTACCCCTTTTTTCTGTCTGGTCTTTTCCTATTGATTTGCTGAGGCATTTTTTAAAGGAAATTATTTTTTCATAAATGTTGGAAATATGTATCTTTGCTTGTGTTTATGATTTTAGTGCATTTTCCCATTTGATAGTTTTAATTTGCATATATAGTCAAATTTATCCCTCTTTCTCAATATAGCTTCTAGATTTTATGTCATAATTATTGAGTTCTCAGCTCTAATAGTATTTTCAAAATAATGAGACTTTATCTTATTCTAATAACTTTGTATTTTCTGCTGAAATTTGGATTTCATCTGCAATTTATTTTGTTATAAATAGTGAAGTAGGATTTCACTTTTTTTCTAACCAAACTTCATCCATTTTGGATATTTCTTCATCCCCACTAATTCTAAATTTTCTTTCTGTAATAAACTAAAACCACTTATACCTATTTAAATCTATTTCTGGATCCTATATTCTATTCTACAAATCTGTTTTAGTATTTTTCACTGACATTAAATTGTTTTATTTATTTTCATAAATTCATAATCTTTTAATAGTTCATAAGAACAGAACTCTTCAATTTTGAACTCTTTAATCTTCTTTCTTTATGACCTCCTTGATCATTCAGTCATGTTTATTACAAATATGGCCTTTAGACATTATTTTCCAGAGATACTTTGCTTTGGAGCAAATAGCTAAAATGGGAGTCTAAAATTTGAATTCAGTTTTACATTTGATTTGTTTTCCCAAGTAAAATTGAGCAAGCTTTCCATGTTATGCTATAATTCTATAAAATGACAGTATGGGGTATAGAAGCTTAGAAAAAGTCATATGGGATATCTCTGCATTTTTTCTTATAATTGCACATGAATCTACAATTACAAAAAAATTGAAAGTTTAAAATACTGCTAATCCAATGTCTGATATATAGTGGATGCTCAATAAAATGTAACTTTTCTGTAACATTCCCTATCTCCCTTCAACATAATTTTTTCAGTTTATGGGTGGGAACTCGTAAATACATCTCTAAGGCAAATCAAGTTTAGCTTTGAATTAAACCATAAAATTGGTGTTATGTTCCCACATATTCAGGAGACCTATGTGAAAAATAGCTACAGAAATTAAGAAGTGAGAAAATAAGCACTATATTATAATAGCCAGTTACTGGATCACAGGATCTTTCTCAGCATAGCTTTTTATCTTTTCAGTAATTCCAGGTTTTGATGTTTTCTTCTCCCCTTCCCAAACTGTAAGAAATAGAGTATATGCGGATGTCATGTAGTTTTGTTCCTATATTTTTGAAGCCAGAACATTTTTTTGCTTAGCGCCATTCTCTGAAAAGCAGATTACTGATAAGGCCAGTTCTAAGAAAAATTGGAATGTAAGTAAAGCTTGTCTTGAATCCCAACCTTGTTTTCCTTTCCAATACTTCTACTTCCTCAGCCCCCAAGGAAATCCTGGCAGAGATTGAGGAGTGTGCAGTTAGTTTCCTTTTGCTTCTTAGAATCCCTTCTAATGTCAAATAATTCAAACCAGCTCTTGGTCCATGTTCAACATGCATTCACCCACCTGCCATATTGTCAAAACTTACTTTCCTTCTGTCTGTGGAAGTCTTACTTCCAAACTTCTGTTTAATTTTCATATTCAAAATATTCTGTGTGAAACATAAAGGGCCCTTGAACTGAGCAGTGTATTGTGGAACTAGATGCTGGTATAAACAATCTGGTAGGTTAATAGTCTTTCTATTATTATATGTGAATAAATTTATATATATTCCAGCCAAAGGAGAAGAAAGTTATTGTTCTGCTCTTCTAGAGGCTAAGAAAGGATAAGGAATAAATGCAGCAGAAATGCACATTGGGAAATTCCTTTCATACTGACCAGATTGAGGATTTATAAGATCAGGAGTTGTTCAACAAGATCAGTGGTTGTTCCTACTCCATTTCACAAAATGATCTGGCCTCTGGCCAGAAAGAGGGAGACAACTGAAGCAAAAACAAAAACACAAACTCCTAAGATGAGTGATTGAACAATAAGACCAATGGATAATAGAGGCGACTCTAATGCTGAAAAATCACACCTATTTTAGAGATGAGATAGAAAAAAATAAAACCACTGGCCTCATAAAGGAAAATCCTCAAGTGCTTTTGACACCCAGTTAATCAAAGCAAAATCTCAATCAAACTTTATCAGTGAATTAGATTCAGATCCAAATGAACAATCTGGTCAAAACCTAAGCACTGACTCAGGAGTAGACTCAACTACATTTAGCAATAATTAAGAGAATCTAAGAAAAGTATTATTTTGTTCAACTGGCATTTATTTTTACTAAAAAGAGTTCAAACTTTAAGTTGTTTAGAAACTATTGCCTCTCATAAGTTCAAGTGCTTCTTAGAGAACATTGCACCTTGCAGGAAAATACTAAACACAAATTTGTCTGTCTCAATTATAATTAACAAGCCCATATCTTAAACCTGGAAAGACATGGCCAAATAAAATGGTATTTAGGATAAAAAACTTGGATTTAAGTCACAGCTTGGTTATTAACTAGCTAGCCATGGTATCCTAAGCAGTTCACTTAGATTATCTATCACTTAGATTACTAAGCAATAAGGTTTGGGGGAAAATTAGAGATGTGTATAAAATGATTAGCACTATGCCAGAGACACTGCATAGCATGTACCTAATGAATGGCTCTGACTTTTATGATTTGGGCACATGTCAGCCCCAATTTTCAGAAATTTGTTTCCAAGTTCATCTCTATGAATCCTAAAGAAACCTATTTTCCAAATTAATTTTCCAAATTCAAATGATGGTGCAGACAATGGTATGTTTCCTTTCCCTCAGAGACAATCATCTGCTTTGCAGCAGCTGGGACTGCACTCCTGCTGAGGTAGTCTGACTTTGTGGGAGTCCTTCCTTCATTTGACAGCATTTTTCCAGAAATATACTTCATTCATGCAACAATCTGCTATGGCCTAGGTGCAGCACTGCATCAGAAAATACACAAAATAATAAGATCACTCCTTGTTTCAAGGAGCTCATGAGAACTCATGACTATTTAACATAACAAAAAAATTCTTACAGATCATTAAAACATTTGTCTTCTGATAGTGTATAGAAAAACTAAATTTAAGTAAGTAAATATATATATATATATATATATATATAGCCAAATAAAATGGTATACATATAATATGTATATGTATGTGTGTGTGTGTGTGTATATATATATATATATATATATATATATATATATATAATATATATATATATACACATATGCTATAATTTATAGTCAATTCATGTATGTCATATACTACGGTTCTTGTTAAGAAAATAGAAACCATGCCAGTTGTTTTTATAGAAAGAACTTAAGATAGGAATTTTGCTAAACAGGTATTAGAAGGAGTATAAAAAGCATAAAGAGAATATTGAGATAACACAGAGATAGTAACTGTAGAAAGCAGCTGCCATCCCTAGGGCTAGATTAAAAAAGAGAAATTATTGGAGTTATGAGAAGTAAAACTTCAGTGGTCCCACAGAGCTATGACCCAAAAATCTGCAGAAGAGATGCTATGTGGCTGGTATTGATGGCTCAAGAACTCTGGAGAGGGTCCTAGTAGAGTGGGGACTCAGCTGGGGCAGGCATCTGTGAGGAAGAGGGGTTGAATATGGGATCATGGAGAAAAAAACTGAGAAATGAAATCTGCTGCTCCTGAAGCCAGCCACTGTTCCTGCTGGGACAAAGAACCAATGTTGAGACCACAGCAACAGGAGCCAAAAACCAAGAGGGAGAGCTTGTCCCTTTTCTTCCTCCTGCCTTCTCATCAGCTTCTGTTAGCAGAGCTCAAGGAACAGGCAGGCAAACCAGCAACATGGCCTACACCATCCCAGCCGCTCCATCGAAGAGTGGAGTTTAGAGGAGTGGGTTTGAAAAATAATAGCTTAATAAACCACATACTATTTAGTTTTTAATAATCTGTTTTTCTCACAGAAATTCCACTTACAGTTGTCTTGAGCTAGGATAAAAGTTTTGCCCAACTTCAACAATGATATGTATTCATGTATCCACTGAGCTAGATGACAAAGGAGGTTTCTTTCAAGTATCTGAATGTCAAAAAACCTTGACTCTAGTGCTTTCTCTACCAGTATATGATATTAGAAAAATAAACTTGAAGAAAAATATAAGTAATTGTTTGGTTTCTTGGAAGGAATCATAAAGATCATGTAATAACATTCATTTGTTTTTTTTGGAGTATTTTAGTAATTTTTATATGATAAGAATTTTTTACATCCATATGTCCCCCTCCTTTTGTTTTGCTTTAAAATACAAGGGATAGACCAAATGACCTTAAATTTATATCCAACCCGTGCTTTTTTCAAATCATCATTCTGTCAACACCCTCTTCACACACACAAACACACACACTAATCATACCTAATCATCCAGTAAATATATAACTAAATGGTAGGCATTTTGCTAACACCTAAAAGCAGAGTTCCTAGCTTCAGGAATATTAAAATCTACTGAGGAGATAGAAAAAAAAATAACAGACTATGATACTGTTTTAGATGTTCTGAGGAAGGTTTTAGGTAAACAAGAAGAGGGATACTTAATCCAAACAAAACATGGTACTTGAGTTGAATCTTTAAGAAAGAATGAGAATTAGGAAGCTAAGAAGAGCAAGCAGGGAAAAAAAGGTGGGGCTAGGGGGGCAACTGGAAGCTATTCCAAGTTGAGACCAGTATGTGCAAAGGTTAGTGAAAGGAAGTTGTTGAGGTCCCACTAGGACTGGCATAAAGCCAAAGCAGATCACAATGCATGTCAGGATGCTGATAACGTCAAGGTCTCAAATATTAACATGCCCTGTATTTGAGGCAGGAGGGCAGCGATTTTACCAAGTTTTAAATTTCAAAACAGTGAAGCAGCTAAAAGAGGCTGTAACAACCTATGGTCCTCAAGCACCCTTCACTGTAAGCTTGGTCGAATCCATTAACAACTTGAACATGACGCCAGCAGATTGGGCTAATATGTGTAAAGCTGTGCTAAATGGAGGACAATACCTGTTATGGAAGGTTGCCAATGAGGAATTTTGCAAGGAGACGGCTAGGCGAAATGCAGCAGCTGGTTATCCTCAGAGAAATCTAGATATGTTGTTAGGAAAGGGACCTTATGAGGATCAGCAGCAACAAATTGCATATGATCCTGGCGTATACGCACAAATTGCTGCAGATGCAATTAAGGCATGGAAGACTTTACAAGGACATGGAGGTTTACAAGGTCAATTATCTAAGGTAATACAAGGAGCTAATGAACCTTATGCTGAATTTGTAGATAGGCTTATTCAAACAGCTACCAGAGTTTTTGGGAATACAGAACAAGCAATGCCATTACTAAAACACCTGGCTTATGAGCAAGCAAATCGTTGGTGCAGAGATATCATTAGACCATGGAAACATGAAGATTTAAACACATATATTAAATTATGTAGAGACATTAATGAACAAGAGCAAGTCGTGGCAGCTGCAGTAAAACAGGCTTTAGATGCCAGAGACATTAATGAACAAGGGCAAATTGTGGCAGCTGCAGTAAAACAGGCTTTAGATGCCAGGCCAAGAACATGCTACAATTGTGAACAAACAGGACATTTTAAAAGGAATTGCCCCATTGGAGGAGGGTTTAACAAAACTAGGTATCAAAGGAGTAGAATACCAGGTATTTGCCCACGATGCCGTAGAGGGAGACATTGGGCTAATGAATGCCGTTCTCAAACCACCATAGAGGGTACTCCATTATCAAAAAACGAACAAGGACCAGGTGTTTATCCACAATATCGTGGAGAAAGGCATCGGGCTCCATTGCCAAAAAACGGACAGGGGGGCCCAATGCTCCGGGGCCCAAAACCACAAATATACGGAGCACTGGAGGAACCCAGCAACCCCATCAGGGTAGTGCCCAGGACACATTGTCCATCAGATCCCTCATCAGACAAACCAGAGGGAGCGCAGGGTTGGACATCTGCGCCTCCGCCAGAGCAGTACTAACTCCAGAGATGGGAGTTCAAATCATTCCCACAGGGGTGAAAGGACCTCTTCCCAAAGGAACAGTAGGCTTATTATTGGGACGCAGCTCTTCTACTCTAAAAGGACTTATGATAAGTCCTGGGGTAATTGATCCCGATTATGAAGGTGAAATAAAAATTATAGCCAGTTCTCCAAAGGGTATATCAGTAATTTCACCAGGAGATAGAATAGCACAGTTACTAATAATACCCAGCCTACATGATAAATTTTCCAGTCGTACTGTAGAAAGAGGTTCCAAGGGATTAGGCTCCACAGGTGTAGATTGGGCTATGCTTTCTTTAAATTTAGATCCTCGCCCCATGCTAAAACTAAATATTCAAGGACATGAATTTAATGGGCTACTGGATACAGGTGCAGACCTTAGCATCATCTCTCGTCAAGAATGGCCAAAACATTGGCCATTACAACAAGCCACTCAAACGCTTCGAGGCCTAGGAGTGGCGACTAATCCCCACAGAAGTGCAATGGTATTAGATTGGAAGGATCCTGAAGGATGTGAAGGAACTATACAGCCATATGTATTGGATCATCTTCCCGTAAATTTATGGGGACGAGATGTCCTAGATCAATTAGGTTTGACATTAACAAATAACATCAACCAAAATGCACCCACTATTATGACTAGACAAGGTTTTAGGAAAGGAAAAAGATTAGAAAAACAAGAACAAGGTATAGCAGCACCAATACAAATAGATCAAGGAACAGACAGACATGGGTTGGATTTTCAGAAAGGGCCACTGAGACAATAAAAATTACTTGGAAATCAGAAAGACCAGTATGGGTTCCTCAGTGGCCCCTGACTAAAGAAAAGATACAAGCAGCCCATGACCTGGTCAAACAACAATTAGCAGAAGGACATATACAACCTTCTGTATCTCCCCATAATACTCCCATTTTTGTCATCAAAAAGAAATCTGGTAAATGGAGATTATTGCAAGATTTAAGAGCCATTAATAATGAGATGGTTATTATGGGACCTGCTCAATCAGGGATTCCTCAGTTGTCTGCTTTGCCAAAAACCTGGTATGTTTTAGTTATAGATATTAAAGATTGTTTTTTTTTCAATTCCAATTCATCCTGAGGATAGTCCACGTTTTGCATTTACTATCCCTGCACTGAATCATGAAGGTCCTGATCAGAGATATGAATGGAAAGTACTCCCTCAAGGGATGGCTAACAGCCCAACTATGTGTCAAATTTATGTTAACAAAGTAATCCAGCCACTTAGAAATCAAAATCCTGAACTACAAATATTTCACTATATGGATGATGTATTATTAGCACACAAAGATAAAAACACATTGCTAGAATGTTATGCCACACTTACAAACTTATTAAAAAATTATAATCTAGAGATAGCAATAGATAAAGTACAATTAAATTTTCCAATTAATTATTTAGGAGTTCTATTATCCTCAACCATGGTCCGTCCACCAAAAATTCAAATACGAGTAGATCAACTCAAATCACTTAATGACTTTCAAAAGTTATTAGGAGACATAAATTGGATAAGGCCTTATTTAGGTATACCAACAGGAGAGTTGGGACCTTTATTTGATATCCTAAAAGGTCCATCAGATCCAAATTCACCCCGAATGTTAACGCCTGAAGCAAGAAAGGCATTAAAAATCATTGAAACATATATGGAAAATATGCATTTGGATAGAATTGATATAAGTTTGCCTTTATTATTTATTGTACTACCAACAAAAAATATTCCTACAGGAGTATTTTGGCAAGAAGGTCCATTATTATGGATACATTTATCTTATTCTCCTAACACTATTCTTACTAGGTATCCTGAGGCTGTAGGACAGTTAATACTCAAAGGAATAAAAGCAGCAAGGGGAGTGTTTGGAATTTCTCCCAATAAAATTATTACTCCATATACTATGAATCAAATTGATGAGTTAGCTAATGAGCTAAATACTTGGGCAATAATCATGTGCAAATCTAATGTTTCATTTGATAACCACTTACCATCTAATCCTTTATTGTCTTTTTGGTCATTGCATCCTGTAATTTTTCCAAAAATGACAAGAAAAACACCTATCATGAATGCTCCAAATATATTCACTGATGGGTCAAATAATGGTACAGCAGCAGTAGTTACCCCTGATCAAACTTTTACATTTTTAGTACCCAAACAATCAGCTCAAAAGGTAGAGCTTAATGCAGTTTTACAAGCTTTTGTGATGTTTAAAGATTCTGTATTTAATTTATTTTCTGATAGTCAGTATGTAGTTAATGCTATAGTATCTCTTGAAGATGCTGGTAGGATTTCCCCTTCTTCTACTGTTTTCTCTTTGCTTTCCACTATACAAAGTCTAATCTGGGACAGAAAAGATCCATTCTTTATAGGACATATCAGGGCACATACAGGATTGCCTGGAGCCCTTAGTTTGGGCAATGATTTAGCAGATAAAACTACACATGACATACATATTTTCTCTACACTAGAAGAAGCTATAAATTTTCATAAAAAGTTCCATGTCAATGCTAATACTTTACAAAAGCACTTTAAAATAACTAAGGAACAAGCTAGACAAATAATAAAACAATGTCAAAACTGTGTGACCTTTTTACCACAAGTTAATCTTGGAGTCAATCCTAAAGGATTGATACCTAACCATATTTGGCAGATGGACGTCACACACTTGCCAGAATTTGGAAAATTAAAATATTTGCATGTTACAGTTGATACTTCTTCTGGATTTTTGATGGGCTCCCTTCATGCCGGAGAAAAAACTAAAGATGTTATAGCTCATTGCTTACAAAATTTTGCCACTGTGGGTGTTCCAAAACAGTTAAAAACAGATAATGCCCCTGGTTATACTTCTACCTCTTTTAAACAATTTTGCTCAACATTTGGCATTACTCATATAACAGGAATCCCATACAATCCACAGGGACAAGGCATAGTTGAAAGAGCTCATCAAACTATTAAAATGTACTTATTAAAGCAAAAAGAAGGAATTGGGAAGGGGTATATATTCCCCAAAGATAAACTTAAAATAACCCTTTTTACTCTAAACTTTTTAAATTTGGATTCATCAGGACTTAGTGCTGCGGAAAGGCATATGTGTCCAAAAAATGTACATAAGCCCAAGGTACTTTGGAAGGATATTCTAACAGGACAATGGAAAGGTCCTGACCCAGTAATTGTCTGGAGTCGAGGGTCTGTTTGTGTGTTTCCACAGGGAGAACAGCAGCCGATTTGGATTCCAGAGAGATTAACCAAGGTCCTGACCCAGTGATTGTCTGGAGTCGGGGGTCTGTTTATGTGTTTCCACAGGGAGAACAGCAGCCGATTTGGATTCCAGAAAGATTAACTAAAGCGATTTCTACAGACCAAAAAGAAGATGATTTGGCTCAAATCCATAACAACTGATATCCAAAACTCCAGTTTGGCTATTCTTACATCTGCAACAGAACCAGGATGCTTTTTTCAATATCTATTTTATTATTGCCCTTTGCCATATCATGAAGTTCTATTTTGTTTTTTGAGCTCATACAGACCTAGGTTAATGTTTTGCTGATCAGTTCTATTTTTTGACTATAGAGTTTTTAAACATTGCAATGGAGATTTCACCTGTAAAAAGTTATAAGGCCTTTACTATAATGTTATGTGTTGTATGTATTATATTATGTGTGCACACTTGTGTTTTGTGTTATATGTTTGAATGTACGTATGTCCATATATCATATATGATGAGCGCTCATGATAAAATGGATCCAAATATTTTTTTTTCACGTGATTTATATGGTTTAATTTAAATTGGGTAAACAACTGTTGAGGATTGTTTTAATATGTAAACAAAAAAGAAGGTTAACAGATCTGTTTGTTTACTTTTACCTTTCCTTTTCATTATATTTAATAATTCTCTTAAAGATAATGTAAATTGTTAAGAAAATTGTTTTCTTTTAGTGCCTTCTGTAGTGTTACATAATTTTTTCTTTAGCCATTATTGCCAGAATTCCTATCTTCATCCCAGTGACGGTGAAGACAATGTAAATTGTTAAGAAAATTGTTTTCTTTTAGTGCCTTCTGGAATGTTACATAATTTTTTCTTTAGCCATTATTGCCAGAATTCCTATCTTCATCCCAGTGCTGGTGAAATGAAAGATAAAACCAATCTACAGCTTCTACAATAGCCATCACTGAACTGCTTGCAGAACTTGCCTGGACACATTATGAGCTCACCTGTATGCATTGTGAACTATCTGTTGGTGCAGCGACTTGTGGTAGTGTTGGGGTATTTTTGCTGATGATGTCACCGGTGGTACAATTTTTCAAAGGAGCCCTCAATTGGCTTAATGTCATGGCATTTTGCATCCTCCTCTACTAGTGATGGTCTAAAATTTGGGGGCCAACAGAGGTGAGGCAAAGAACCTCACCCCCCCACAGGTGCAAAGGCCTATCCACAAGTATGGCTGTATGCTGGACCGGTAGTCAGTGACGGGTATGATCCAATTGCAGTGGTACCAACCTAAGACAGGAGGCTGACGCCTAGAGGTCAGTTCATCTGATGACGGGTAAGGACCATATGTTGAATTGGACTGCCTAACAGGCACGGTCCCTAAGCCACATGCTTGTTGTTTAAACAGAGAGGGGGAGATGTTGAGAGCCACAGCCAAAGGGGCCCCAGCAAACTTCCAGCTGCCAGCAAACTTCCAGCTGCTGGCTGATGATTGGCTCACAGCGGCCCCAGCAACATCTAGCTGATTGGCTCCTCGGCCCCAGCAACATCTAGCTGATTGGCTCCTCGGCCCCAGCAACATCTAGCTGATTGGCTCCTCTGCGGTGATGCTCATTGGGCTGTTTCCCTGCCCTTTCAGACCACGGAGCTGCTCATTGGGGGACTTTTTTGGCTCCGCCCATGTGACCCAGCCAATCGGCCTCAAGAGCAGGAGGATTGTGGGAGGTGGAGAGAAGCTGGTGGATGAGAGAGAGGCTTGTGGAAAGCCGGTGGTGGCAGTTGAGGCTCTGAGGGTTTTTCCTGAGAGACTATTTTGTTTGTCGTGTGTGGTTCTAAAAATAAAGTTAGTTTCTTTTGACAAGTGGCTCCTGATTGTGCCCAGCCAGACTGCGGCAAAGGAAGTTGTTGAGGTCCCACTAGGACTGGCATAAAGCCAAAGCAGATCACAATGCATGTCAGGATGCTTCTAGCTACCATTAAGAAACTCCTGGATAGCAACATTTTTCAAGCACTATTATTTCACATAACAAGCATTCTAAAAGAAGGCAGTTCCAGAGTTAGTTAATTAGGCAGCTTAACAATTCCAGGGTTCCTCCTCTGTGATTCTTTGTGGATTCCCTCCTTTGTAATTCTCTGGCTTCTCTTGTCATAACTCCAAGCATCATATTCTAAACACAGTGTCTTGCAGTGGCAAGAAAGGGCAGACCTTTCTACTTATACATCTCTCCCTTTGTAACAGGGAGAATCATCTTTCCTAAAATCTTTGTAGAAGCCTGGGTTTCCCCTCAATAAAATAGCCTAGAGTAAGTGTCTGCATGGAGGTAGTTATTTTGCAGATTGTGTGTGACAGGAAGGCTGGAATGAGTGAAAGGGGAGGAACGAAAGCCAGTACATTATTAAGCTGACCACCACTACAGGCAATTGTCACTTGGCCCCACTATAGTCCTCTGAAATACCATGTATATTGGCCTTTGGGCTTGTTAGTCCAACATAAAAGGCAACATTTTTCTTTCAGCTCCTGTCCTTCATTAGACCAGGGTTGACCTGGGAGGTTAACTCCATTCCACTTCCAGTTCTATGAAGGCAGGGATATGGATGAGCACATTGTTGAAGGCATTCCACAGAGTGGGAAGAGATGGTCTACCAAGCAAGAAAATAATGGTGAGCATCAAGTGTGTGCACTATATTTTAATACACATTTTCTTGCTGTAGCAATAACAAAAAGCATAGATATGAATTGAGAGAATCAGGCAGGACCTGTTATGTCCAACACATCTCCCAGTGGGCTGTTCCTCAAGCTTCTCTGGTAAGGTTTACATCTTGATCCATCTCATAGCTACATTGGTAACAGAAGGTAGTGTTGGAAGAGAACAGCAGACTCATTTTCCAAAGTATCAGATCAATAGATAATACCTAAAAACAACAATAAAAAAGTAGCACCTTTTTATTTTTAGCTAAAGATTTTAAAGATGTAAAGGAAAATTACAAAAGAAACAGTTCAAAATTTTGGAAGAATTTATCTTTTCAGAATAGGAAAAGGGGGTGCCGAGCATCACTGCTATTTTTTACTTCATAGTCTTTGACTCCTTCAACAAAGTTTATATTTAACCTTGATTTTAAAAATATAAATTGAAAAATCATTTGTGGAAACTAACAGACACCTGTGTTAGCTTACATAATTCATCCACTTTCTGCCTTCAGGAACTGTGGGTGGCCCTCAAGATGGCTAGGTGTGGGTGGAAAGAGCAGACAGAGTAAGAGAACACTGCTGGAGCATGGTGCCTAGCTTCCAGCAGAGAGTCAAGAGGTGCTTAAGAAAGAAATAGAAAGAGAGAAGGAAAAGAAAGATGAGGGATGAGGAAAGACAAATTTTGTAATAGAAAATTCTGACTAGTTTTACCACCATGACCACCTCCCCTCTGTGGTACCTTGGAAAGTGCCAAGCAGAGAAATCAACCTGGATTTTCAGTTTAGAGACCTTACTAAGAAATATTTTTGATATGATTACAATAAGGACAAGAAGTGAAACCTTGGCCTGGTTTGTTTTTATCTTTCCATTCTTGATTGCAGGAAGATGATATTAAATAATGAGATCATATTGGAATCTTAAATGTCAAGGTTGTGCTAGACACATAAAAAGCTCCTCTGATAAATACTTACTGTCCCAGACAACAGAACAACAATCAACCTTGCTAGATCTTAAATTATTTAGTGCTCAAATGCTGCTACATAAACTCTTTAGTATACATTAGATGAAAAGTGAAGGAGATGATAATTCTCTCCAGCAAAAAGAAAATAATCAATGGATTTCTGAATTAAATATGCCAGAATATAATCTCCTTTAATATAAATTGTTAAAATTCATCTTTGTGTCCCCAGTGCTTACTATAATGCCTTGAATGTAGGAGGTACTTAATTATTGTTGAACCGAATTAAACTCCATTGAAGAATGGAATTTATTTGGCATGTTTCCCAGTTATTCTAGTCCTTATTTACTCTTGCCTCTATTTATCACTTATGCTTGTGGGCAAACTGGCAAATTTTTTAATACCCTATTGGAAAACTGTAATGAAGGAGAAGAGAAATAAGGTGACAGGGTGGAGTGAGGGGCAGGGAAAAGGGGAGGGAAAATAGAGAAAGGAGAAATGTGAGAGGAAGAGGAGGGAAGCAAAGGGAATTCCGTCTTTGAGTAGGGTCCCCAAGGAAAAATCAAGGGTAGGATGTAAAGGGTAAAGAGTGATTAAAATTACCTTCTCAATTTTATTCAACCCATGAGTTGCTATTGCTATTCCATTCCTGTTTTATATCTTTTTTTTTTTTTTTTTTGGTACCAGAGTTTGAACTCAGGGGCACTTGACCACTGAGCCACATCCCCAGCTCTATTTTGTATTTTATTTAGAGACAGGGTCTCACTGAATTGCCTAGCACCTTGCTTTTGCTAAGGCTGGCTTTGAACTCACGATTCTCCTGTCTCAGCCTCCTGAGTCCCTGGGATTACTCACCCAGCCTATTTTACATCTTCTTAATACTTTCAATTTCCCCCACTGGCCTCATTTTTAAAAATCTTCCCCAGCGTGCAATTTTACCAAAAAAAAAATTTTTTTTTGAATGCCAATGCTATTATTTAAATCAAAATATCTCTACCTCCTAATTTCTTCCATTGCTTTTCTTAAAAGTTCTGGTATCAAAGAGATTGGTTCAGATGCAGTGGAAAACAAGGCTTTATTTGCCATGACTGATTGATCTTCAACACAAACTAAACACAAAATTCAGCAGTGGAATGCCACGAACAGGACAATACCAGGCTTGAGAGGACAGAAGCACAGCATCTTGGATTGAATTTGAACCCCCTTTCTGTTTTTAATGTTTGTCAGCCTTTGATGGAAAAACTGTTTGAATTTTGAACAAGTGAGTTGGGGTCCTTGGAGAAATTCCAGATAATAGAAACTGAAATGACTACAGAATAATGGAATGAGTACCAGGATGACATTCCAAAAGAGCTGAGATCACATGTCTTAAGAAAAAGAAAGAAAGAAAAAATAGTAGGAAGGTATAATTAGTCTTCTGAATATTATTCAATAAAATAGGACTGATAGTGGTTATTTTTTGATTGTATTAAGGAAAGCACAAATGGAAATAAGCTTTAGTATCAACCAAAATTATGTAAACTGGAGGAATTTCTTCACTCTAAGTTTAGTGAAACCCTAGATTGCATTATGATATCAAAGCCATTCAAGTCAGTCTCAGATAAAAGGATACCTCCTGATGAATTTTGCCACAAATATCTAAGAAAACAAATTTACTTTTGGATCACAATCCTATTTCATATGCTAATGCCTCTGAGGTAGTGTGTTAGCACATGGTTTTCTTACCTAACTATTCTATATAGAAATCTGCCTTCTTTTGGAGTGGGGAACATCTATTAGGTACATTTGTTGTGGGGCAGGTTGCTCAGAAAACACACCAAGTCCCAGTTTTGGCCAAATTGAAGAGTCTTAATTTAGCCAGCAAGCCAGCGACTACTCCACACAAGACCCATAACTGTCTCTGCAAGGAACAGCCCCAAACCTGAGCATTTTAGGATATTTAAAGGCAAAAACCACATCTGGGTTGATGTAGCTGCAAGCAAGCAGATACAGAAGCTGAATTGGGAAGTTAATGAGACAATGCAATGGGTACACTGGTATTTCCTGAGGGACTTTCCAGGTTGGCATAGCAGCAAGCAAGCAGAAGGGAAGTGGGTCAAAATAACCCTAGTTCAGAACAAGTTAGAGAACAGTTACTAAGGTCTAGACAGTCAGTCTCTGACAAAGTACATTGCCCAAGAAAAATGGAAATCAAAGAGAACAATTTTACATTGTATAAGAATTGATATTTTGTGTTGCCAAGTATGTTATGCTAGGTAACTATTAACCAGTACAGAGGCGGGGCTTTCCCATGGGATAAGCATTTTTTACATGATATGGAATCTCAGGGTAAAATGGAGTCTGTTTGGTCATTGCCCATATAGCCTGGCCCATAACACATTATCCACAGTATCCAGCCAAGACATTGCCTTCTTCAAGGGGCATAATTGCCTTCTTAAAAGGGCTTAATTCAGAACAATGAATTTTACAAATCCAATCTCTTTCTTTCTTAGGCTAGTTAGTCAATTCATAGCCTAGGTTGTCAGGGATTACACATTTTGCTAAGCTCCAGGTATGATTCCAGTCTCCACTGACAACTGAACCTTGACTTACATGTTCCCATGAGTTTCACACACCAAAAATCTTTTAACAAATTTCCTTTAGGTAAATTTTTTTTTACTTAAATCTTCCACCATTCTCATTACCTTCATATTCTCACATATAGGTTATAATAATATTCATTTGTATTATATAATATTCATTCATTTTTCTTTTGTGTTCTAAAACTAATCAGGCTTATCTAAAATTCATTTAGGAACACAAATTTTCACCAACATACTTTTGATAATCCAATGGACAGCTGAGCAATTCATAACTAATAGGAAAGTAGGAAAGTCAGAGTGGTTGGCATTTTTCAAATCTCTATCTGGCACCTGCTATTATTTTAGGCCCTCCCATTTTTTAATTAATTTATTTTTGTTCGTTTTCTGCTTTAATATGGTATAATTGACAATTAGCATTTTATACATTTAAGGTATATATTTAGACATTTAAAGTATACAACACGCTGATTTGATATCTGTATATAATGAAATGATTACCTCAATCAAATTAGTTAACACATCATCCTCTCACAGAGTTATCAACTGTGTGTGTGTGTGTGTGTGTGTGTGTGTGTGATGAAAACATTTAAGATTGCGCTCAGAAAATTTCAAATGCACAAATGTTTTGGCTACTGAGTTCCTTATGTATTTTAGATATTAAACCCTTATAAGGTACATGTCTTGCAAATATATATTCCAGGTCAACAAACTACCTTCTTATTCTGTTGATTGTTTCTTATGCCCACTTTTGTAGTTCAATGTGGCCCCATGTGTTTATTTTTGCTTTTGTTACCTGTCATATCCAAAAAAATCATTGCCAAGACCAATGTTAAAAAGCTTTCTCCATTTATTTTCTTTATGGAATTTTATGGTTTCATGTGTTACACATAAGCCCTTAGACCATTTTTAGTTAATTTTTGTGAATGGTATAATGTAGGGATCCAATTTTATTCTTTTTACATGTGGATATCCAGTTTTCCCAACACTGTGTACTGAAGAGACTATCTGTTCTCCATTGTGTATTCTTGGTAACTATGTCAACCATATGTTTTTAGATTAATTTCTGGGATCTCAATTCTTTTCCATTGGTCTTTGGGCCTGACATGAGTACCATAATGTTCTGATCAATACAACTTCGTAATATTGTTTAAAATTAGAAGGTGTGAGCCTTTAGCTCTGTTCTTTCTTCTCAAGATTGCCTTGGCTATTGAGGTTCCATATGAATTTTGGGATTATTCTACTTCTGTGAAAAATGCTGTTGGAATTTTAATAGCAATTGCATGAAATTTATAGCTCACTTTGAGTAGTATGGACATTTTAACACTATTAATTATTTTAAGTCGTGAACATCAGATACCTTCCCATTTCTTGTGTCTTCTTCAATTTCTTTCATCAGTGTTATACTTTTCAGTGTACAGATATTTTACCTCCTTGATTAAATTTACTACAAAGTATTTTATTATTTTCGACACTACTATTAAGTGGGATTGTTTTCTTTATTTCTTTTTTCAGATAGTTAATTGTTCATGCACAGGAATGCAATAATGTTTAAATCCTGAAAATTTACTGAATTTGTTGATTAATGCTTAGTTTTTCTGTGGGTTTTTAAGGACTTTCTATATATATGATCATATCATCTACCAATTTTACTAATTTTCCAATTTGAATGCCTTTTTTTATTTTCTTTTTTTTTGGGGGGGCACTCTTGTCCCTTCTTATGTTAAAGGAAAAACTTTCAGTTTTGCACCATTGTAACCAATACTAACTATGGGCTTGTTAGTATTGTTTAGTTAGTATTGTTAGATAGTACCTTTACTATCTAAGGTACATTCTTTATCCAATTTGTTTATTATGATGGATGTTAAATTTTGTCAGATGCTTTTCTTGAATCTATTGAGATAATCACATGGTTTTTGTTCTTCATTCTGTTAATGTAGTATATCATGTTTGTTGATACATTTTTATATTCCTGGGATAAATAACACTTGATTATGGTATATGATATTCTATTGTACTGCTGGATTCAGTTTGCTAGCATTTTATTAAGAATTTTTGCATAGGTCACTATGTTCTTTAGGCATATTGGCCTATAACTTTGTTTTCTTGTGCTCTCTTTGTCTGCCTTTGCTATGATGGTAATGCAGGTCTCATATAATGAGTTTAGAAATATTTTCTTCTCTTCATTCTTGGAAGATTTGAGAAGAGATAGAATTAATTCTTAAAATTGTTGGTAAAATTTACCAGGGAGGCTTTTTGGTCCTTGGCTTTCCTCTTTGTTGGGAGGTTTTTGATTACTGATTCAATCTACTTACATATTATTTAATAGTTCAGATATTCTACTCATGATTCAGTTTTAGTCAATTTGTATGTTTCTAAGAATCAAATCCATTCTTATAGATTACACAATTTGTTAACATGTGATTCTTCATAGTATTATCATATCTTTTGCATTTTGATGGTATCAATCATATATGTCTTCTTGTTTGTGTATGATTTGAAGGAGAATGAGAAGGTCGAACCCAGGAGTGCTTGACCACTAAGCTATATCCCCAGTCCTTTTGATTTTTATTTTATTTATGAGGGTCTTGCTAAGTTGTTGAGGCTGGCCTTGAACTTGTGATCCTTCTACTTTTGCCTCCCTAGTTGCTGAGATTACAGGCATGTGTGATAGCACTGAACTTCGTGTTCAATTTTATTTCAGTCTTCTTTTTCTCTCAGTTACTCTAGCTAAAACTTTGTCAATTTTCTTTGTCTTTTCATAAAACCAACTCTTAATTTATTTCTCCATGATTTTTCTATTTCATCAATTTCTTCTCTAATCAATTTTATGTTCTTTATTCTGCTAACTTTGGACTTAATTTGTTCTTTTTCTAGTTCCTGGAGGGTTTAAGTTAGGTTGTTCATTTGAGATTATTTCTTTTTCTTAATGTAGGCATTTATATCACTATTAAATTCTTTCTTAGAACAGCTCTTGCAGCATCCTGTATGTTTTGGTATTCTGTATTTCTATTTCAGTTTGTCTCAAGGTATTTTTTGATTTCCACATGTTTGTGAATTTTCCAATTTTATTTATGTTATCAATTTATAGTTTCATACCATTAAGTTTGGAAAAGGTAGCTGACATGATTTCAGTCTTCTTGAATTTATGCTTATTTTATGATATAACATATTATCTATCCTGGAGACTGTTCTGTGTGCTCTTGATAAGATTTTGTTATCTGATGTTGTTGTATGGAATGTTCTATGTTTGTTAGCTGAAAGGTCCATTTGGTCTGTGGTATTGTTCACATCTACACTTTCCTTATTGTGTTTTTGTTTGTTTGTTTTTCTTTTTTTATCTGGATGATGATTGTTGAGAGTAAATTTGGTATCACTTACTTACATATTTAGGTGCTTTGATGCCAGGTGCATAAGTATTTCTAATTGTTTTATCTTCCTGATGAATTGGCTTCCTTTTTCATTATATAGTGACCTTATCTACTTTGACAACTTTGGATTTAGAGTTTATTTGTCTGAAATATGAGAGTGACTGCTGCTATCTTTTAGTTATCACTTGCATGTAATATCTTTTCCTGTCTCTTCATGTTCAGCTATGTGTCCTTAAAACTAATGTGAGTCTCTTATAGGAAATATGTCATGGGATTTTTTTAAATCCACTCAGTGACTCTATATTTTTTGACTAGAGAATTTAATTCATTTCTATTAAAACTAAATCATTGAACTTACTGCTATTTTAAAATTTGTTTTCTGTTTTATAGTTTATTTCTTCCTTTCTTACTTTCCTTGTGATAATGACTTTTTGCTGTTGTAGACTTAGATTCCTTTCATCAGTCTTTTGTGTATCTACTTCAGGTTTTTCCTTTGTGATTACCACAAACCTTATAAAATACATCTTACAGATCTAACATTATGAGTTAGTAAGAACTTAATGTCAATCACATACAGAAATCCCATACGTGTAAATCATTTTAACATACTTGAAAGTGACCTATGCATCACCATTACAATATTAGAAAAATAAATAAATAAATAAAACCAATATTAGAGAATTCTGATTTTCACTACAGTGGCCTACATATCTTCATAATTCACATTTTCTCAACAAGTGGCAGACTAAAAATATTAAAAACAAATTGTATGTATAATGAATTAGTACAGACTTTTCTTCTTATCATTATTCTTTAAATAATTGAATATAAGAACTATTTACATATTACTAGGTATTATAAGAAATCTAGAAAGGATGTGTAGAGACTATATGCAAAAGAAATGTCATTTTATGCAAGGAACTCCAACATGTGTGGATTCTGGTATCTGCTGGGGTCCTGGAAATGTCCCCCATATGATACCAAGGGACAACTGTTTATATTCACCTTTATCAATGAATTTTATACATTTGTGGTTTTGTGTTGTGAATTGGTGTCCTTGCATTTCAACTTGAAGAACTGCTTTAACACTTATTGCAAAGAAAATATAATAGTGAACTCCCTCAGATTTTGATTGTCTAGGAAAGTTTTTATTTCCTTTCATTTCGAAGGACACTTTGCCAGGTATAGTGTCCTTGGCTGGAAGTTTTCTTTCAATATTTTGAATATATCGTCCCTTTCTCCTGGCCTCTGATTGGGTTGAGGGGTGTCCAACACCAATAAAACATTATTTCTGGTTGTGTTTGGGAGGTTCTGTTTCCAGAAGAGATTAGTATTTGAATTGGTAGACCTAGTAAAGCAGATCACCCTCACCAGTGTTGGTAGACATCTTTGTACCCATTGAGGCCCCACTCAAATAGAACAAAGAGGTAGAAAAAGGGGAAAATTATTTCTCTTAAGCTGAATCATTTGTCTTTCCCTGCCTTTAGATATCAGAGTCCGTGGTTCTCAGGGCTGAAACATACCACTTGCTTTTCTGGTTCTCCTACTTGCAGACAACCTAATGCAGAACTTCTTGGCTTCAATGATTAGATGAGCCAATTCTTATAATAAATCACTTTGCACCTTTGTCTTTCCTGTTGGCTCTGTTTCTTTGGACAACTTAGAATAATAAAACTTACCCCGAACATAGTATTCCATACCATTTATACCTGCAATTTGGATGCCCACCAGTCTTTAAACAGTGAGCTCTTTATAGGAGCTTGCCCTATTGTTCTAACATACCTGATGCTTCACACATGTTAGGTACTTAATATTTGTTGAGTGAAACTGTTGGACGGTTGGAAGTATATCTATAAAAGAGTGTGAAAAAACCTTTATTGTTTAAAAGGAAATACTACTTTCAGAAATACTATGAGATTAGTAGGAAAAGAGAGCAAAGGCAAATGAAGGAGGTAAAGCCATTTAAGACTTCTTATCTTTTTAATTAAAAAGAAAGTCACAACATTCTTTCAAAAGATGAGGAAGAGAGAAGAGAGATCTGAAACAGTCAGAAAATGCAAGTATGTAAGTTGTAATAGCCTGAAGGAGAGAGCATATTGATGTTGTTATTGCTTCATACATGTTAAGAATGAAGACAAGTGATTAAGTTGTGAGAGAGAGGCAATAACTTGCCCCAGGTTATGATAGGTATGGCTGGGTACCCCCCAGAAACCTGACTATAGTTTTCTTCTATATTAAGCTGGCAGAGCCGAGCACAGTACACCTGTTTCCTACTTCCTGCCCTGACTAACAATTTGCCTTTTACATTCTAGAGTCTACCATTCCATAAAAGCACCTGATTAAGTGAGCAATGAACAAAATGAGATAATGATACAGCATCCAAATGAGTCACTAAGAATTTAAACAAACCACAGTCTAAACCTTAGGAAAACTGTTTGCAATAGCCGATATTTATGAGGAAGTGAGGAGGGGTAGAAAGCATAATGTAATCAGTGTTCAATATGATCCTGTTTGTGCAGATAAAAAAAGTCCTACTGAGATGTCAGAAATTTCATCAACACTATGTCAGTCTGCCATGTTGATTTTAATCAGCTGATTCTTTAGAACCACAAAACCATCCTGCTGAAATAACCTCCTGAGATATACTAGTCCTATATTATCATTTTTTAGGCAAAGAAACCCAAACTTAAAGTTGTTAAGAAAATGTTCAGAAGTTTTACTTTTTTTCATGCTCTTCTTCTATAGTCCAGATTAGCAAAAATTATCTTCTGACATTTTAAACATTCTAATCTTAGCTTAGTCAGTCAGGGCAACCCAGTTTACAAAACCTTCAGCTCTGAAGTCACTATTTTCTTAGGCTATAGCACAAAAGCTTCATTTCCAAGCTACTGCTTTTCCTACATTATCACAATATTGGAGATTAAAGAGTGAGGCAATCCCTATATGTGTGTCTATGGGTGTTTACAAATCAAGTAAGTTAAATATATACAGTAGTTTTTCTTTAAGATTGTCTTGAAAGCTTTAACCTAGGTAGCTTTTGTTACTTGGAAAGATTAGCTGGGGGGCCGGGGGGATTTTCCAGTTAAATATATGGATCTGTCACAGTGAAATAAAGTCACAGAATAAAATCTCCAGGGAAACTAAGCTATAGCATTTCAAGAACTTTCAAGTAAAAGCTGAAATCTTCAAAGAAAAGATGTTGGGGGCAGAAATCAATGTATACAGCTATCAAAAATAATCACAGTCATGTTTCCTTTCTCAAGCTGTAGAAACTCACTTAAGTGATTAATGAAGACTCATTTCTTTATTTTCTTCTTCTTTTTCAAAAAGTAACCCAAGGAAAAGAAGTTCAGGATAATTTTTTCTAAATTGGAGAGTCTTTTTTTTATTGGTTGTCCAAAACATTACAAAGCTCATGAAATATCATCTTTCATACATTTGATTCAAGTGGGTTATGAACTCCCATTTTTACCCCAAATACAAAGTGCAGAATCACATCGGTTATACATCCACATTTTTACATAATGCCATATTAGTGACAGTTGTATTCTGCTACCTTTCCTATCCCCTACTATCCCCCCTCCCCTCCCCTCCCATCTTACCTCTCTACCCCATCTACTGTTGTTCAATTCTCTCCCTTGTTCCCCGCCTTTCCCCTCACAACCTCTTATATGTAATTTTGTGTAACAGTGAGGGTCTCCTTCCATTTCCATACAATTTCCCTTCTCTCTCCCTTTTCCTCCCACCACTCGTCTCTGTTTAATGTTAATCTTTTCCTCATGCTCTTCCTCCCTGCTCTGTTCTTAGTTGCTCTCCTTATATCAAAGAAGACATTTGGCATTTGTTTTTTAAGGATTGGCTAGCTTCACTTAGCATAATCTGCTCTAATGCCATCCATTTCCCTGCAAATTCCATGATTTTCTCATTTTTTAGTGCTGCATAATACTCCATTGTGTATAAATGCCACATTTTTTAATCCATTCATCTATTGGAGGGCATCTAGGTTGGTTCCACAGTCTAGCTATTGTGAATTGTGCTGCTATGAACATCGATGTGGCAGTATCCCTATAGTATGCTCTTTTAAGGTCCTCAGGGAATAGTCCGAGAAGGGCGATTGCTGGGTCAAATGGTGGTTCCATTCCCAGCTTTCCCAGGAATCTCCATACTGCTTTCCAAATTGGCCGCACCAATTTGCAGTCCCACCAGCAATGTACAAGTGTACCCTTTTCCCCACATCCTCGCCAGCACTTATTGTTGTTTGACTTCATAATGGCTGCCAATCTTACTGGAGTGAGATGGTATCTTAGGGTGGTTTTGATTTGCATTTCTCTGACTGCTAGAGATGGTGAGCATTTTTTCATGTGCTTATTGATTGATTGTATGTCCTCCTCTGAGAAGTGTCTGTTCAGGTCCTTGGCCCATTTGTTGATTGGGTTATTTGTTATCTTATTGTTTAATTTTTTGAGTTCTTTGTATATTCTGGATATTAGGGCTCTATCTGAAGTGTGAGGAGTAAAAATTTGTTCCCAGGATGTAGGCTCCCTGTTTACCTCTCTTATTGTTTCTCTTGCTGAGAAAAAACTTTTTAGTTTAAGTAAGAACCAATTGTTTATTCTTGTTATTAACTCTTGGGCTATGGGCGTCTTATTAAGGAATTTGGAGCTTGACCCCACAATATGTAGATCGGAGCCAACTTTTTCTTCTATCAGATGCAGAGTCTCTGGTTTGATATCAAGCTCTTTGATCCATTTTGATTTAACTTTTGTGCATGTCGAGAGAAAGGGGTTCATCTTCATTTTATTGCATATGGATTTCCAGTTTTCCCAGCACCATATGTTGAAGATGCTATCTTTCCTCCATTGCATGCTTTTAGCCCCTTTATCAAATATAAGAAACTTGTAATTTTGTGGATTGGTCTCTGTGTCCTCTATTCTGTACCATTGGTCCACCGGTCTGTTTTGGTACCAGTACCACGCTGTTTTTGTTACTATTGCTCTGTAGTACAGTTTGAAATCTGGTATCGCTATACCTCCTGATTCACTCTTCCTGCTTAGAATTGCTTTTGCTATTCTGGGTCTTTTGTTTTTCCATATGAATTTCATGATCGCTTTATCTATTTCTACAAGAAATGCCATTGGGATTTTGATTGGCATTGCATTAAACCTGTAGAGAACTTTGGGTAATGTCGCCATTTTGATGATGTTAGTGGCATTCCTGGAGTTAGTGGAACGCACAACTTTCATGCTGATGTGCAATGCCTTTAGGTCGTGGATCAATCTAGAAGACAATTTGGATTCAAATTCTGCTGTCCATCTAGGTAATGTTCTTTATGATGAATCCAGGGAATTCTTGCCAATTTGGATAGTTTGTAGAATGGACTTAAGCCCAGGGATGTTGAATGGCTATCAATTACTGTTTCACAGAGAACCATCTACAGTCCTGAGAAGTTCTAATAAACAAAGACCAAGTCAAAACATTATGTTTCTCAACTACCATATGGATATGTGATTAGTTTCTCATCAATAAGATAATAAGCAACACTTACAGCTGCTCAAAGGTACCCAAGTCAGTAGGCAGAAGCACTAATTTTCACTTGCAACTTTTATTCTTTTTTCCAATTGGAACAATTAACACAATGGCTGAAATAGAAGGTAACCTTGAGGAAGGAAATCTGTCTGTAGGTTAGTAGAACAAAAGATGGGAGCAGAAGAGATTTCTGGATATGGTAGAATGGAAATGTCTGAAATTTCTTAGTAAATATAGTAAAAAGTTTAGAAAAATTGTCTAAAGCTATCATTTGGGGACCATGGCAAAATATAATTTTGTATTATTTTTATGAAAAAATATTTTTTTATTTACATAAAAACATTAAGAATCTATGAACTCTGGACCTTCAAAATGGCAGACTAGAGAATGTCACTTTCCTTGTTGCTCCATAGTGTGAAGTCAAGAATTCAAACATGCAGTTTCTTAGCCAGGTGAGGGAAATTCTTCTGGGAATCAACTCTGGATATTCAAAACAAATCAGGGAATTAGGCTGTTGGATATAACAAAATCCCCAGCACTGCTGGGGCTGTCAGTGGCGATGGTGGACGCAATCTCCCCTGCACTAAAATAGTGGAGCTATACATCAATTAGAGGAACCCCCCAATTTATCAGGTCTGAAGTGTGTTTGGAGACATAGATGAAAGATCAAAGATATGGCATGAACCATTATGGAAAGCCATATGAAGATTCCTCAGAAAACTTGGAATAGAACTATGATTTGAACCAGCTATCCCACCCCTCAGTTTATACCTAAAGGACTTAAAATCAGTACACTATGGTGACACACACACATCCATGTTTATAACAGCTCAACTCATAATAGCTAAATTATGGAACCAATGTACGTGCCCTTCAACAGATTTTTAAAAAAATGTAGAATATATACACAATGAAATATTACTCAGCCTTAAGGAAGAATAAAATGATGGCATTTGCCTGTAAGTGGATGGAGTTGGAGAATATCATGCTAAGCAAAATAATCCAATCCCCAAAAAACCAAAGGCCGAATATTTTCTCTGATACATGGATGCTAATTCACAATAAGGGGTGGGGTAGGGAAGAAGAAAGGTAACTTGGATTAAGCAGAGGGGCATGAAGGGAGGGGCAGGGTATTGGAGTAGGAAGGATAGTAGGATGATTGGACATTAGTACCCTATGTGCACATATGATTACACAACCGGTGTGAGTCTACATCATGTACAACCAAAGAATGAGAAATTATACTCCATTTATGTATGATGTGTCAAAATGCATTGTACTGTCATGTATAATTAATTAGAACTTAAATAAATAAATTTTAAAAAGACGCTGCACAACTAACCTGAAAGGTGTCTTGCACAATATTGTGTGGAGGGATAGAAAGAAAGAAACAACCTCTCTCCTGGCTACCAGAGGAATCATAGGATGGAACTATTTTGCAGCTCAAGCATGGGGGAAATGGCAACAGGGGCAACTGAATAATTTAAAATGTCCCCAATCCTAATAACATGTTTGGCAAACCCACAACACATGGCATACTAAAATTCATGATGAAAAGGAAAATATTACCGTGGACACCACTGAAATACAGATGCTAATCACAAACTACTTTGAAAATCTATACTCCAATAAAATAGAAAATCACAAAGACATCGACGAATTTCAGGAGACATGACCTACCCAAATTGAATCAGAAGGACATAAAAAATTTAATTTAGATCAATTTCAAACAATGAAATAGAAGATGCTATCAAGAAAGAAAAGCCCAGGACCAGATGGCTTCCCAACCAAGTTCTAACAGACATTCAAAAAAAAAAGCTTACACCAATAATCTTCAAACTATTCCATGATGTAGAAAAGGAGGGAACCCTTCCAATCTCATCCTATGAAGCTAGTATCACCCTGATATGAAAACTAAACAAATACACAAGGAAAGAAAACTTCAGGCCAATATCCCCAATGAACATAGATGCAAACTTCTTTTATATGGGGGGTGTACCGGGATTGAACTCAGGGGCACTCAACCACTGAGCCACATTCTCCAGCCCTATTTTGTATTTTATCTTAAGACAGAGTCTCACCCTGTTGCTTAGTGCCTCACTGTTGCTGAGGCTAGCTTTGAATTTGTGATCCTCCTGCTTTAGCCCCACAAACTGCTGGGATTACAGGAATGTGCCACCGCACCCAGCTGCAAAAATTCTGAATAAAATTCTGGCAAATAGCATACAAAAACATATTAAAAAGATAGTGCACCACATTCAAGTGGGTTTCCTTACAGGGATGCAAGTTTGGTTCAACATATGGAAATCAATAAGTGTAATTCATCACATCAACAGAGTTAAAGATAAGAATCACGATTATCTGAATAGATGAAGAAAAAGCACTTCACAAAATTCAGCATCTATTCATGCTCAAAACATTAGAAAAACTAGGGCTAGTAGGAATATACCTCAACGTTGTAAAAGAATTGCACACACACAAAAAAAGTTGTAAAAAAATATGCTAAACCTAAGGCCAACATCATTCTAAATGGAGGAAAACTGAAACCATTCCCTCTAAAAACTGGAAAAACACAGGGATGCCCTCTTTTACTACTCCTATTCAACATAGACCTTGAATCCTAACCAGAACATTTAGACAAAAGAAACTAAAGAGATATGAATAAGAAGAGGTCAAATCATTCCTATTTGCCAACAACATGATTCAAAAAACTCCACCAGAAAGCTTCTAAAACTCATAAATAAATTCAGCAAAGAAGCAGAATATAAAATTAACACCCATAAATCATTTGCATTCCTATATACCAATGAAGAATCAAACAAAAGAAAAATTAGAAAAAATATCCCATTCACAATAGCCTCAAAAAAACAAAAATGAGAATCAATCTAACAAAAGAGGTGAAAGACTTCTACAATGAGAACTACAGAACACTAAAGAAAGAAACTGAAGAAGGCTTTAGAAGATGCAAAGATCCTTCATGTTCTTGGATAAGCAAAATCAATATTGTCAAAATGGCCATACTACCAAAAGTGCTATATAGATTTAATGCAATTCCTATTAAAATTCCAATGATGATATCCATAGAAATAGAAAAAGCAGTCATGAAATTCATTTGGAAAAATAAGAGGCCCAGAATAGCCAAAGCAATCCCTAGTGAGAAAAGTGAGGCATCACAATACCAGATGTTAAATTATACTACAGAGCTATAGTGACAAAAATGGCATGGTATTGGCACCAAAACAGACATGAAGACCAATGGAACCAGAGTAGAAGACACAGAGTCATATCAACATAAATACAGTTATCTCATACTAAACAAAGTTTCCGTAAACATACATTGTAGAAAAGACAGCCTTTGCAACAAATGGTTCTGGGAAAATTGGAAATCCATATGTAGTAGAATGAAATTGAACCTCTACCTCTCACCCTGCACTAAATTCATCTCAAAGTAGATTAAGGACCTAAGTATTAGACCAGAGACCCTGTGTTTACTAGAAGAAAAAGTAGGCCCAACTGTCTACTATGTTACCTTAGGAACCAACTTCCTCAACAAGACGCCTAAAGCATAAGAAGTAAAATAAAAAATCAATAAATAGGTGTTATCAAACTGAAAATCTTCTTCAACAGCTATAGAAATCAATACCATTAACAGAGAGCCTACAGAATGGGAGAAAATCTTTACCACCAGGACATCAGATAGAGCATTAATCTCCAGGATATACATAAAACTCAAAAAACTCAACACCAAAACCAAAACAAATTAACAAACAAAACCCATCAAATAACCCAGTCAACAAATGGGCTAAGGAACTGAACAGACACTTCACAGAAGAAGATACACAATCGATCAACAAATCTATGAAAACATGTTCAACATCTCTAGCAATTACAGAAATGCAAATTAAAACTACACTGAGATTTCAGCTCACTCTAGTTAGAATGGCAATTATAAAGAATACAAGTAAAAATAAATGTTGTCAAGGATGTGGGGAAAAAGGTATAGTCATACTTTGCTGGTGGGACCACAGATTGATAGCAGCCACTCTAGAAAGCAAAATTGAAATGGAACATCCGTTTGACCCAGTTATCCCACTCCTTAGTTTAGACCCAACGGGCTTAAAATCAGCATATAAAGTGACAAAGCCACTTGGATGTTAATAGCATTTCAACTCTCAATAGCCAAGCTATGGAACCAAACTAGGTGCTCTACAACAGAGGAATGGATAAAGAAAATGTGAGATATATATATATATATATATATATATATATATATATATATATATATATATATATATGAATATTACACAGCCATGAAAAGAATGAAATCATGGCATTTGCCAGTAAAGTGATGGAACTGGAGAATTTCATGCTAAGTGAAGTAAGAAAGTCCCCAAAACAATCATAACAGTTAAAAAGTTGTTTTTTTTTAAGAGAGAGAGAGAAAGATAGAGAAAGAATTTTTAAATATTTTTTTCTACTTTATTTTTTTTTATTGGTTGTTCAAAACATTACAAAGCTCATGAAATATCATCTTTCATACATTTGATTCAAGTGGGTTATGAACTCCCATTTTTACCCCAAATACAAAGTGCAGAATCACATCGGTTATACATCCACATTTTTACATAATGCCATATTAGTGACAGTTGTATTCTGCTACCTTTCCTATCCCCTACTATCCCCCCTCCCCTCCCCTCCCATCTTACCTCTCTACCCCATCTACTGTTGTTCAATTCTCTCCCTTGTTCCCCCCCTTTCCCCTCACAACCTCTTATATGTAATTTTGTGTAACAGTGAGGGTCTCCTTCCATTTCCATACAATTTCCCTTCTCTCTCCCTTTTCCTCCCACCACTCGTCTCTGTTTAATGTTAATCTTTTCCTCATGCTCTTCCTCCCTGCTCTGTTCTTAGTTGCTCTCCTTATATCAAAGAAGACATTTGGCATTTGTTTTTTAAGGATTGGCTAGCTTCACTTAGCATAATCTGCTCTAATGCCATCCATTTCCCTGCAAATTCCATGATTTTCTCATTTTTTAGTGCTGCATAATACTCCATTGTGTATAAATGCCACATTTTTTAATCCATTCATCTATTGGAGGGCATCTAGGTTGGTTCCACAGTCTAGCTATTGTGAATTGTGCTGCTATGAACATCGATGTGGCAGTATCCCTATAGTATGCTCTTTTAAGGTCCTCAGGGAATAGTCCGAGAAGGGCGATTGCTGGGTCAAATGGTGGTTCCATTCCCAGCTTTCCCAGGAATCTCCATACTGCTTTCCAAATTGGCCGCACCAATTTGCAGTCCCACCAGCAATGTACAAGTGTACCCTTTTCCCCACATCCTCGCCAGCACTTATTGTTGTTTGACTTCATAATGGCTGCCAATCTTACTGGAGTGAGATGGTATCTTAGGGTGGTTTTGATTTGCATTTCTCTGACTGCTAGAGATGGTGAGCATTTTTTCATGTGCTTATTGATTGATTGTATGTCCTCCTCTGAGAAGTGTCTGTTCAGGTCCTTGGCCCATTTGTTGATTGGGTAGTTTGTTCTCTTATTGTCTAATTTTTTGAGTTCTTTGTATACTCTGGATATTAGGGCTCTATCTGAAGTGTGAGGAGTAAAAATTTGTTCCCAGGATGTAGGCTCCCTATTTACCTCTCTTATTGTTTCTCTTGCTGAGAAAAAAACTTTTTAGTTTAAGTAAGTCCCATTTGTTTATTCTTGTTATTAACTCTTGGGCTATGGGCATCCTATTAAGGAATTTGGAGCCTGACCCCACAATATGTAGATCAGAGCCAACTTTTTCTTCTATCAGATGGAGAGTCTCTGATTTAATATCAAGCTCTTTGATCCATTTTGATTTAACTTTTGTGCATGGCGAGAGAAAGGGTTCAGCTTCATTTTGTTGCATATGGATTTCCAGTTTTCCCAGCACCATTTGTTGAAGATGCTATCCTTCCTCCATTGCATGCTTTTAGCCCCTTTATCAAATATAAGAAAGTTGTAATTTTGTGGATTGGTTTCTGTGTCCTCTATTCTGTACCATTGGTCCACCCGCCTGTTTTGGTACCAGTACCATGCTGTTTTTGTTACTATAGCTCTGTAGTACAGTTTGAAATCTGGTATCACTATACCTCCAGATTCACTCTTCCTGCTTAGAATTGCTTTTGCTATTCTGGGTCTTTTGTTTTTCCATATGAATTTCATGACTGCTTTATCTATTTCTACAAGAAATGCCGTTGGGATTTTGATTGGCATTGCATTAAACCTGTAGAGAACTTTGGGTAATATCGCCATTTTGATGATGTTAATTCTGCCTATCCATGTTTTCCATCTTCTAAGATCTTCTTCTATTTCTCTCTTTAGGGTTCTGTAGTTTTCATTGTATAAATCTTTCACCTCTTTTGTTAGGTTGATTCCCAAGTATTTTAGTTTTCGGTGGACACAACATCTTTATTTTATTTGTATGTGGTGCTGAGGATTGAACCCAGCGCCCTGTGCATGCCAGGCAGGCGGGCTACTGCTTGAGCCACATCCCTAGCCCCAGTTAAAAAGTTTTTTTAAAAAATCCAAATGCCTACTAATTGATGAACAGACGGAAAAAAATGTGATATATTTTTATATTATTCAAAATAAAAAGAAATACAGTACTGAAATGTGAAATAACATGAATAAGCCTTGAAAACATTATGCTCTGTGAAAGAAGTCACTTACAAAAGACACACATTGTTTGACTCCCTTTACTTGAATAACCCAGAATAAGGAATTCTATAGAGACATAATTTGGACTGCCTAAGTTTGGGATAAGGTGTTAGGAGCCACTGCTAAAGGATACTGAATTTTCTTTTGGGGTAATGATCATGTTCTAAATTGATTAGAGTGATGGTTGTACAATTCTGTGCATATTAAAAACATTTAACTTTACACTTTAAGTGGAGAAATATATGATATGTGAATTATTTCAATAAATCAGTTACT
This sequence comes from Marmota monax, assembly GCF_021218885.2. NCBI lineage: Eukaryota > Metazoa > Chordata > Mammalia > Rodentia > Sciuridae > Marmota > Marmota monax. The sequence goes on from NW_026694771.1 coordinate 2,663,899, forward strand.
CTAAGGCCTAAAATATGGCCTAAATTGAAATTCTGAAATCAAAAATACAAAAACAAATGAAAACTTGAATTGGACTAAATGGCCAATTTGAGATGGCAAAAGAATCAGTAAACTTGAAGATAAATAAATGTAAATTATCTAATATAAAGACTAGAAAATATAGAAAGTGGTACAAAGTATTAGGTTGAAAATTTCCTCAATCACTGCAACCAAACAGCTCCATGAAACTGAACAAATACAAAAGAGATTTGCTAATAAAAGGCGAGACAGAAACCATGAGAAAATATTGAAAGTAACAAGAGAAAAATTATTCATCATATACAAGGGACAAAATATAAATTAATGATTGAACTCATCAGAAACAACTGAGAACAGAAGACAGTGGAATGGATAAATGTAGAAACAAAGACAAAACTCATCAGGCAAGAATCTGATATCCAGAAAAAGTATCCTTCATAAATGAAGGCAAAATAAAGATATTTTCAGATGTAAGTTTTAAAAAATAATTTGCTGTTGGGAGACTTCCCTATAATAACAAAGTTCTTTAGACTGAAAGGAAATTGCATCAGTTACTTGAATTCATAGAAAGAAATAAACAGCATCAGAAATGATAAACATGTACCTAGATATTTTTTAAAGGATAAAAATATTTTTATCTTTTCTTTGATTTCCTTTTAAATGCATAATATTAAATAAAACAATATACACAAAACAGAATTATTGGATTTATAATGTATGTAGACATACTAAAATATCTCAAAGGTGTAGGAAAGAAGAAAATTAAACTATATTGGATTAAAACTTGTATTTTTCCAGAATTAACCCCAAATGGATTATAGTAAGCCAAGTTACATATAGTACACCCTCAACTGACTACTGAAAAACAACTTTAAAAAACAACTAAAAATTAAGAGAGAAATTTGGATGGTACACACAAAAATTATTTAACACAGCAGAAGGCAGAAAGCAAGGAGTAACAGATCAAAAAATATACACGGCATACAGAAAGAAAAGAAAACTGGCAGGTGTAAATACATTTCAACAGTTATGTTACATATGAATAGACTGAACATTCCAATCAAAAGATAAAATTGTTAGAATGAGTTGAAAAAAAAAAAGTAACCCAACTATATGTTGTCTACAATAGGTATGCTTGGATTCAAAATCACGGTGCAGAAAAATTAAAATAATGAGAAAGAAATATCATATATATATATATATATATATATATATATATATATATGAGAATTAAAAATGCTAAATTAATATCAAAATAGACTTTCAGACAATAACTATTAGTAAAGACAGGCAAATAAAGGCATTTAATAATATTTTAGAAGTATTCTGCAATTATAAATTTATACCTGCCTAATTACAGACACCCAGAAGACACAAAGCAAAAAAGACAGAATAAACAGAGACAATGGCAATTCAATGATGGTAGTTGTGGAGTAATTCATAGAACAACTACAAATAAAACTAAATAAGGATATAGAAAACTTGACTAACTGTATCAGAACTTCTGATTCAGCACTGATAGAACACTGTACCGAACAACAACAGTTCCTACATTCCCATGAAAGCATACCTGGAACATTTCCTTGCACAGACCATATGTGAGGCCATCAAAAATTCTCAGGTAATATAAAGATTAAAATCATACAAATTATGTTCTTTACTATCATGGACTTAAATTAAAAATCTATGACAGAAATGAATTTGGGAAATGCTCAAAGATTGGTCAATTGGACAACACTCTTCTAAACAATCAATAGGAATACCAAGTTCTTGCCAAGAGGCAGAAGCAAGAGGGAGGGGAAAGCATTGGGTGAGGACCTTTACTGGGGATTCTGCCATGGAACAAAGCAGAGCATGGTGAACAGTTTAGGACTGGCTGGTTGAATACTTTGGAGGACTCTAAGCTGTAGGAGTTGTTACTAGAGACCCGGTACCTGTCCCTGGGATAATTAAGGTAAAAGAACATTGTTTCCTGGTAGGGGTCAAAGAGAGGGGAATATGGCTCTGGACTGGTTAGTGTGCAGAAAGTTTAAAAGTTTCTGCACACTGAACCCTTTGCTATCTCTAAGATTGGCTAGCCTCAGGAGAGGTTTGTCAGATTGTAAAATAGCATCATAATCAAAAATATTCACGGTATAGGGATGCAGCTAAATGCATAGCTTTAAGACCTTAGATTGGAAAGAAAGATTCCTTTACCCAAAAAGTTAGAAATAGAATAGAAAAATTAAGTCAAAAGTGAGTAGAAGGTAGGCAATAATGGAAATCAGAGCAGAAATTAATGATACAGACAACATAAAAAAAGAGAAAAGATAAGTTAAACTAAAAGATTGTTCTTTAATCAATAAAAACTGATAAAACTTTACCTAGTCTGACAAGAAAAGCAGAGAAAAAAAAACTAATTTCCAAAATCAGGACTGAAAAGAGGGAATGACACTAGAAAATCTACAGAAATCAATAAGATAAACAGGGATAATATAACTAACTTCACACCAACATGTATGAAGGCAGTCAATGCCAACACAGCTGGCATTACCGCATTTAGTGCTTTTCAATTTCAATTTCAATTTCTAAATTATAGAAGCACTGTTAATTTAGTCATCATGTAAATATCACTTTAATTCTAAAGTTTGTCATGATTTCTGTTACCAGGATCTCTGCCTCCAGCATTCCAAGTGACAAGTGACGGAAGGTCTAAAGTCTAGGGCATTGGAGTTATCAAGGCTGTGGGCCTCACAGACTCCTTCAAATGCAAATGTCAGGATGTGACTTCCCTCCTGACCCCCATAGGACAGGTGCAGGAAAACAATGAAACCATCACACAAGTTCAGGAGTCTTCACTCTTCAAAGATATTCTCCATTTATGGACTCATTTATTTACCCTCCTATCTTGTTCCTATAAGGTAGTGTCATAGATAAATGAGTGCTCAGTCTTCTGAGGCACTCTCACAAATAGTACGGAAATCTCAGTTACAAAGGGAGCACATGAATAAAGAATCCACAGCCTTTCAAAGTTAAAAGTCTAGGTAGGAATTTCTAAAATTGTGGTATTGACCAATTCCATCCCATCACCATCACCACGCCCCCCACCCCAGACAAAATGTTTTTCAAAATAGGGAAAGATAAGGGTTTACCTTCAATATAAAATTTGAAAAAAATCCTCCCTATTATCATCATTTCATGAACAAACGTTTTAACATTAAAAAGACATAATCTCATAATAATCATAAATTGAATAAATTTCACTTTAAGAAAAATTCACATGTGCTATCATTTTTTATTTCTATATGGATCCACACAATGCTTTCATAGATCAGCTGAAGTTTATATAAAACATTTAAAAATTGTTGTTTCAGATTTCAGCAATTTTATTATAAAGTAGTGTTTACCCAAATGTGACACTTAAGATGATTTTGCCCCAGTACACCCAAGACCCTGGGTTCAATCCCCAACATTAAAAGAGAGAGAGAGAGAGAGAGAGAGAGAGAGAGAGAGAGAGAGAGAGAGAGAGAAAACCAGACCAAGATCTTAGGTGGCATATGAGAAGTTTTCACAATAGTCTAGACCTGACAACAAATAACACTGAATGACAATGAAGAAACTTCTTTTTCCATTTCCCTTTAGTTTTTCTCATCAGAAAGGGAGACTCAATTCAGTACTAGTATTTTTATTTATTTATTTTATTGGTTGTTTTTAGTTATACATGACAGTAGAATCCATTTGACAAAATTATGTCTTATTCTAATTCTGACCCTAATACCTCTCCTTCCCTTTCCCTTTCCCCACCCCATACTCCCTTCCCTCTATTGATCTTTCTGCCATTTTCCCATAGTTTTTTTTTTTAAATTAACTCCATATGATTTACACCATGATGATATTCACTGTGGTATATTCATATATGTACATAGGAAAGTTATGTCAGATTCAGTGATAAAGAACAAGTGGACATCAATATCAAAGTCTGGAAAAAGTGCATGTATAATTAGCTACAATTTACTAATTTTGCCTTAGTTCTATTATATTTATAATTACCTTCTTTTCATTGTTAATTGTTTAAAATAGTGATCCAGAATTTCTTCTTAAAACAAATATTTTAGGGTTTTTTAAAAGTCATGTTATGTAAGCAAAATATATTAGGTAGGTTCATGATGCCATACACCAAAAGTCAGAAGGTGTTATGTGAGTGACAGAGTAAATAGAAACTTAGCTATGTGAGGGCCTTACAGAAATACCTGGTAGAATGCCCTACCCTGGAAACCTGGGCAAAATGAAACAACCTGTTTTAGCCAGAACATCTTGTCTTGATCTCTTTGCCACCTCTTTGGTGTTGATTTATATACTTGCATTACCCTTGACCTGGCTAGCCTGACCCTAAATATTGCCTAGTCCTGTATCTCAAACTTTAATCCATATTACTGTGAAACTCATGACACTCCATCCTCCCTTGTCCTGTTCTGAATCCCCCGCAAACCCCAGTGCTCCCAGAACTGCTGCCAACCTAGTGTATTCTGTCAAAAGGACAGATCCCATCCTGTTTTGAGTGCTTCATGCCACCTTTACTCACTCTTGGTGAACTCTGCCTAAGAGCCAGGTTGAATTGTCCATTTGAGACCTATTATCTAACTTCCATTCCAAATTTTAAAAGACAAGTTACAATTGATCATTTTTCACAAGAATTGACAAAAAAAAAATCATTTCCCTTTTTTATAGTTTTATTGAACCAATCCAGTTCAGCTCATTGAACCAATCCAGTTCATCTCGGCCTAGTCATTAACAGCATCATTCTACAAACTAGATTTTTTTCCCCAATACTGTTTCTTATCCAAACAGATTTTGATTCCATGAAATAAAAGATCACTACAGCTTCCAGAATCAAGTCAAATAAAATCTCCTTTCAGCAGACAAAATATTCACTTTATTTCACTGTCAAATCCATCAGAACTTGTTCCAGTTTTCAAATAGATTTACTTTCAAAGTCAGAACAGTTTTCTGACCCCAGTATCTCAAGCTTATTTTCTAGACTTTAAATAATTTGCACAGGCATCATGTTGAAAGGATCTTTGATTTACAGCCCATGCAATGTTTAAACTCTTTTCACCAAAAGCTCTTCACAGAAACAGTTTTCACTTAAGAATATGTTATACTGCTTGAAAATTTCATATAATCTTACATAGTATCTCAAAGGAATGAGAGATCACTGGGAAGGCTCACTCTCAGGCTGAAGCTTCTTCCTTCAATCTCTTTAAGTGATGGATGGCTAGGATTGTTGAGATGTGTTATCTGTGGCAATGTGACCATTTATCTCAATGTCGAACTAACTAACCCATATAGAGATCAACTGATCACTTGGCCTCTTTATCAACCTGAGGAACTAGTACTAACAATTATGGGAATAAAACAGTTATTTGGGGAAGCTGCATGTCTTGGAATTTAAAAAAAAAAAAAAAAGTCATGTTACTTCATGTTACTCAGGAATCATTACAGTGATTACAAAATTACCAAGTTACATTTTAATAAAATTATATCTATATCTTCAGCTGTATCTACTGGCTTCTATTCAAAAGAAAGTAGAAGGGCATTATCATTTAATAGATGCTAGTATTTGTGCTAGGCATTTTTATCTATGTCATCTTATTTAACGTTATAGATTTGTCAAAACCCACAGAACTGTATGACAGAAATAGCAAACCCTAACATAAACTAGGAAATTTAGTTAATAATAGTGTATCAATATTGACATATCAGTTGTAATAAATGCACTACAATAATTCAAAATGTTAATAATAGTGGAGAATTATGAAAGGTGAAAGTATATAGGAACTCTATTCTGCTCAATTTTTCTGGTATACCAAAAAAAACTGCTATAAAAATGATTTTCAAAACTAAAAATAAGAAAAAGATTCATCCTACACACACATTTAACTGTCTATTCATTGGCTTCCTGTTATGCCTACACTCACTCCTGCCAGGCTTCCAAACCCTCACCTTGATATGGACACAGTTCTTGTCAAGGTCAGCTGAGCCCTCTATCTTATTACATCAGAACTCTCAATCCTCATCTTACTGGAATCACGTGTCTAACATTAGACACATGAACCACAACCTCTTTGTTGAAACATTCTTTCACTTGGCCTCTAGGCCATCACTTTCACCTGGCTTTTCTCCCTTTTCCCTGGCATCGCCTTTTCAACCTTTGTGGTTTTTTTCTATACTCTGATGGCTTACCATAGAAGGGCCCGGAGAATCTTTCTGGATTCTTTTCTTCATCTACCTCATTTCCTTAGGGATTTTATTTAACCTGATGGCTTCAAATTAGGCTCTGTGCTGGTGATTCTCAGTTTTGTCTCTTCACACTCAGTCTCTCTCTAGACTTAAAATCATTTAATATCTTGGGTGATTCTGGGTTCTCCAGTAAAAGAGAACCAACAGGTATCAGACACTGACTCACAATTTTGGAAGGTAAGAGGTCCAAGTCTGCAGTTGTGAGCCAGGCTTGAGCCAGAAGAGCCAACAGTACCTTCCAGTCCAAAAGTTGGCAGCCTGGAGGCCCAAAGGAAGCTGAGGGTGCACCTCTAGTCTGAAGGTCGTCTGCTGGAGAATCCCTTCTTGCCTGGAAAGTATTTTTATTCCTCTCAGACCTTCAACTAATTGGATGAGGTCCACTCACATTTGAGAAGTCAAAACTATTTCAGCCAAAGTTCACCAATTTAAATATTAATGTCACCTCAAAACATCCTCCAAGTTGACATATCAGATTAACCATCGCATGTCCCAAGCATAATTTGTCCATGTGTGCTCCACCTGTTTTTTCCTCTAACTCAGTTGATGAGAACTGCAGCCTTCCATTAACTCAAGCCAAAACTCTTGGAGTTATTCTTGGGTTGTGCTTTCTCTTATACCACATACAGTTATTCTTCTCATCACTTCCACTGATAACACTATCAACCATGCAATAATGAAGTCTCACTAGGAGACCAGCAAGAGCTTCTTCACCATCCCCTGGGTTTTTCTCTTAACTTCCTTTTTTCCTATTCTTCTCCAACTGTATTTTGCACACCAATCATCTTAACATTTCATTAAAGGTAGATTAAGATTCAGTAGACCCCAAGGAAGGGCCTGTGAGTCTCCATTTCTAATATATTCCAGGAGACACTGATGTTCCTGGTTCACAGAGAAATTGAATAGAAAAAGAGATCTTTCTGTTGTCCTTAATTTTATCAATTACCATATTTTAAAAATGCATGCAAAAATAGTTCCAATAAAAAATGTTCTAGTTGTTGGCAAATCTGTTTAAATGTGCTAGCATTTAAAGTTCTCTAAGTCAAAGTGATACTTTTAAAGCATAAACTAAATCATGTATATTCTTTGCTCAAAATAATCCCATGGCTCCTCCCATTTCACTCAGTGTAAAAGTTATTCTCCTGGCAGTGGTCCATGATCATAAATGATCCAATTGCTCCTCTTATCTCTTTCACCTTGATCTCATCTGCTCTCTCCCTTGCTCACTCCACTTCAGTAACACGGGTCTCCACAGAGTACCCAAGTAAGCCTTTCCATCAGCTCTTCCTTCTGCTAAGAAGGTTCTTCCCCAGCAAGTTTCCTCAGCTTTCAATGCTGGCTCCATTGTCAGACTATCAGTAAGTCTTACCCTAACTACCCTATTTTGAATTGTGACTGCTTTTTCCACCCTCAGGTTTCCCCCAGCTTCTTTGCCCAGCTTTATTTTTCTCTATGGATCCTTAGCACCTTTATCATACTCCATGATTTATATACTCATTAACTGTCTTATTCATCTCTATCTTCAAAGTTTATGGTGTTTGAGGGAAATGATTTTTTTTCTACATACCCAGTGTTGTGCCTTCAGCATTGACAATAATCTTGAACATAGTACATATTCAATAATCATTTATTAAATAAATGATTTACTGAACAAGTATATTATAAAGCCCTTGTTTTTTCCAGGACATTAGACCCTCTTGAAAAAAATTAAAAACTTACCTTAACAAAGCTTCAAAAGAAACTGATTCAAAGAAATTGCTCATATAAATTACACCTAAGTTGAGAAATAAATTTGGCTTTGATTTTGGAAAGACAAATGCAAGTAATGCTTATTAAATATATATAGTTAATGCCATCAGTGTAGTATAATGCAGTAGAATATAAACAACATGTACTTTCCCTTATCAAAATATATTTAAATATAGAAATAGAAAGGAAGAAATATTAAATATTAGTAGTGATGAATCATGGATAATGCATACTCTTATATTTTTTAACTTTTTAATTAAATCACTAGCAATTATTTTAATGTATGCCAGATAATTGTATTTTTCCACAATATCAAATTTTAAATACTTCATCATTTCATTTGTATGTAGTAAAATAGAAATTAACTGCTGAATTAAACCATGTTCTTTGTTTTAAACCTCAGAACCCATCTAGGTATTTTGAGCAAAGATAAATTGATTAAGAAAAAAATAGTGGGATCTCTAAAAGCTCACAGCCAAAAATCAGACTGAATCTCAGCTTTGAGGTTGATTAGCTCTGAATAAGAGCCAGATAACTCTGACAGTCCCCTGAAGGTGGAATACAAAACAGCTCTTACAGTATAGGGGACACAGAAGGTCACTGTAGGGGCAGCCACCCTACTGCCTCTGGCTCTCCATGCCCCTCCAACAACACTGCCAGGAAAAGAGATTCCAAGTAACACCTCCTTCTTAGGTCATATGGTTGTGACTAGCAACAAGAAGAGAGAAACTTACAGGGCTCTAATATAGGAAAATATCAAAATGTAAGAACAGTTTAAAGGTACTGAGTAACTACAATAACCACACCCTCCTCTGGGCTCAAAGCAGTTGTGTGCTAAAAATTGTTTAATGAGTTATCTCTTTTGATGAGAGTAAGGGGGAGACTGATTTCCCAATATTTACCTCTTTCCATGCTCAAAATAGTCCCACCATGGCTGATTTCTAGTTACAAATACGATATCACTAAATGAGTTTTGGAAAGAGATGTACAATATGACATGTAGTATTTCTATCACATAAATACAATAGATGCAAATTTCCTCAAAATCAGAACAAACAGTAAAATCTAATAAAAGAAATAGGAAAGTATAAGTTTGGAGCATTCATCACCTTTGTTTTAATATAATTTATTTAGTAGAAAGTTGTCTTAGTCTGTTCTGGTTACTAAAAGAAAATACCAAAGTTGGAGTGGCTTATGAATAACAGAAATTAATTTCTCACATTTCTGAATGCTGGGAAATCCAAGATCAAGGCATTGGCAGATTCATTGTCAGATGAAGGGCTTCTTCCTGGTTCATAGATGTCATCTCATAGCTGTGTCTTAATATGGGAGGGAAGATGAGAGAACTTTCTGGGGTGTCTTTTGTAAGACCAGTAATCCCATAAATGAGGGCTCTATCCTTGTGACTTATTCATTTCCCAAAGGCTTCACCTCCAAATACTCTCCTACTGGGGATTAGGTTTCAATCTATGAATTTTGGAGGAACACAAACATTTAGTATATAGCACAAATTCATATGATTTAATTTTTAATAGTGGATATTTACCATGTAGCTCATAGGATTTCTGACACTTTGGGAACCGTGTCTCACCAGCCATACAGCTAACTTTACCACATCACCGGCTCAAAGTAGACAACACTGTTTTCTTCCTACATATTTGATATCTTTATAGTTTCTAAAATAATTAGATAATCTCTTCCCTGAAGTGTTTATAAAGATTCCTAGTGTATTCTTTAGGAAAGGAAATGGAATTCTTAGCTTCTTTAATTTCTTCTCATTTATCTGCCTTTAATTTTGCATGCCTAATCTAGGGCTTCATCTTACGTGTTCAGTCAGTCTGTCACAGCTCTGATGTAAGTCTTTCCTTGCTTGTTAAGGCCTGCATGCTGAGTTTCACATAAACAGTTTAATACTTTTGATTAGTTGATTACTATATTTATTCTCTGAAAGTGAGACTTTATATATCCCAAGCTTCTGTTGCTAGATAAGGGCCCTCTATTTCCTTAGTATTTAATTAATTTCAACCCATTTTACAGCTCAGACTTCACTCGTTTGAGGTGGACTTATCTGAATCTTTCATGTTCTAATGTACCCAAATTTAAGATCCCTCCTCAGTGTTCCCAGAGAACCCACTCTTAGTTCTATCATTACCTTCAGCAGCACACTAACAATGATGTTTGGGAACTACTGATTTACTTGTCTGCCTTGACATTAACTTCGAGGCAGGGGTCCTATTTTATGGTCTTTATATTACCAATACCCTTTGAGAACAGTACAGGGATACAGTGGACACTCCTCAATTTATCTATCCATTCATGCATTCATTCCTTCATTCAACTTATTACATACATGCTGAGCATCTTCAGATGCTGATTTGAATGCTAGAGATAACGGTGAAAAAAATCCTGAAATTATACAACCAACACTGTAAAGGGTGCATAAGTAACAGGAGTATGTTGGATGATGATACATACTATGGAGAAAAATTAAAATAATGAGGGTGGGTTGTGGGTGGTGATTATGGCTTTTAAGTGTTAAGACTATTTCATTGGAGAGTTGACACTTGAAAAGATCAGAAGGAGGTGAGAAGGCAAATATAAATAGCCAAAGACAATCCCTCTCTACTTTTACAGGACAATATAAAATGGAACCTTTTTCATCTGGCGTTTCAGATCCAGTGTTTTAGTCAACATTTTTATGAGGCCGAACATCATGGAGGGTATAGCAGAAATAGAAACAGAGAATAAGGGGCCAAGGTCCCAATATACTTCAAACCCACATCAGTGACCTATCCTTCAGCTAGACCCTGCTTCCTAAAAATTGCAACACCTAATAGTGCCACAGGCTGGCAACCAAACCTTTAGCAAATGTCCTTTGGGGAACATTTCAGATCCAAACCATAATATCTGGCTTATCAGATTCTAGTGGGTCTCCTTCTGAAAGCAGTTCCCACCCCCACAGCAATTACTCACTCCACACATGGAAGTCTCCTTTCTCTTCCTCCTGCTTCTCCATTTAAACCCTAGCTCCTCTCATGCCTTTGTGACTCACCCTGCTCTTTTATTCCTGGTCATATTTCTGTATTCTGACTCATTCAATTCTAATCACTGAGGATATATTTCCTATGTGACCAGCACAATGCTAGGTGAGAGGAATTATTGCAAAAATCATGAGATCCTTGAGGACCTTCTACCTAAATCCTGAAAAGAAACAAACAACCCCTTTCTCTCCACAAATGTTTGCATGGATCTCTTACTGTCTATGAAGTGATTTCTATTTTGTTAGCAAAGAAAATGGAAAAAATCAAGTAAAAGGGTGTATATATATATATATATATATATATATATATATATATATATATCACATAGAATTGGAGAGAGGTTTATTCATTATCATTGCTTATATCTTCTGATTACTTCCCAAATCCTGGTCTTGAAAAGGCCATTTTTTCCCCTTGCAGACAGGCAGTAACTGGATATGCATTATTCATGTACTCAAAGCATCTACATTGGTATTTCAGTAAAATACCACCTCTCTTTTAGATCAAACTGTAATAATCACATAGTAGCTAAAAAACAACTGAAACTTTGTTGTAGAGTTAAAGTTCCCAAAAGGCAAAGTTTATTTTTATTGATTTTAGAACAACATGAAATTCAAGGGACTGGAAACTGGCAGAGTAGAGGAATTCAGTACATAGGGGCTGCTCCCTGAGATTAAATCAATAGTTTTGTAGCTGCATGATGAAGCAGCGGGGCCATGGGAAAGTACTCAAGTATAGTCTAGAGAGTCAGTGGCCAGGTAAAACCCAGAGATCTAATTTTTTAGAATAAAAAGAGAATTTAAAAAGGAACACTCTGCACCAATGCTGGACATGTAGCAACTCCATAGTGAAGTGGAAGCTCTCCTCTATGTTGAAGTGGAAAAAAAAATTCTTATGGATTTCAAGAAATACAGACTCCACTTTTCTGCAGAGGAGGTCAGAAACCTCTGAATTTTTTTTTTTGGGGGGGGGTTTCTTTTTTCCATGTCTCTAAGATCCAATAAACTTTTTCCCCCCTTTTTCCCCACTGGGTCAGTGGGTACCCACCCCAAGAGGCAGTCAAGGCTGAGATATGAGACTGTGGCACAGAATTGTTGTGACCTCTAAGCAGGAGCAGACAAGACTGCCAGTCTCTGGGGCTGCAAATAGAAGGAAGGCAGAGCAGGCACTTTTTGAAGCTGGTGATCTGAGCTTTGTGACAAGGAATAAAAAAGGCTGGGTATTCATGTGGTACAGAAATGGGTATGGGAGTGCTGTTACTGAGTCTAGTAGAAGGCATGCTGCCTGCAGCCCTAAACTCAGCCCAGACCCCAAGGGGCAGTTTCTTCCTTAATGCTCAAAAGCATTTGGAGGGTCCCTGCTAGGACTTGGACACCAACCCGTACCTATTCTCAACATATAGACTGAAGCTAGCAGTATGTGGGGTACAGAACAATCTGTACCAGCCCACAGGCGCTTCAGGTTCAAGGGTTGGCTAGGGGGCTCCCACTATAACCATCCCTGCCTCCTGTTATAAAATACGGAGCTATTGAGGTGATTTTAACACCTTAGTGGTTCCCTCAGCAATCACTGGTAGGCAAAAAGGGGAGGAACATAGCATGCAAACACTCTAACTGGTTTTTTGGCCTGTTGGTATTAGAAGTAATAGGAACAAACAACTTCAATTGTGTGGTACAGACCTCTCCATAGTTGCTAGATTCTAAAATCAAATCACTTCAAAGAAGTGTCTCCATTTTAATTACATCAGCAAGGAGAAATTTAATCTTGTTTTGTTTTTGCACTTTCTATTTTTTTTTTTTTGTAAATGATTTCATTCCATTTTCCCTTATTATTTGTGTACTTATATTTCTATCTAATTTTATGTATTTTTCTGTGAATTGTGATTTTTTTATTATCTCTTTTCATCTTATTGTTATTTTTTTTATTTTTTTCCTCTAATCATTTCTTCTTCTGTCTCCCTGCCCTCTATACTTTTTACCTTTCTTTCTATATATTTTATTATTAAGTATAATACCACTACTGCCTAATTTTCACCATATTTTATATTAATCATTCTTTTCTTTCTTTAAATAGTAGATTATAGAGATCATATTTAATAACTTTTGAATTGTATACTGATATATGGTGTGCTTCTAAGTTATCACTCTTAAGTTACCACTGTTATTAGTGGTTATTCTGTTCTCTCAGTGGGTGCTGGTGGCTGGACCATGCACTTCATGGGTGCTTTGATGCTGAGATATAGCCCAGTCCAGAGCTCATTATAAAGTTATAACTTTTCTTTCACTAAAAAGACATTCATAATAGAAGAAAATCTATCACAAAATAAGTATAAATTTCAATATGGAATCATAGGAACTATGAGAAAATAAGCCAACAAGATGCTTTGAAAAGTTCATAACCCTTCAATAAATGAATCCATAGATACTGAAGTGGATGTAATGCTAGACAAAGGATTAAAAATTTGTTAAAATGATCAATGATTTCAAAGAATATACAAAGAAATAAGTGAATGAAATCAGGAAGACAATATAGGATACAAATGAGAAATTTGATAAAGAGATAAAGATTCTAAAAAAGAACCAAACAGAACTCTTGGAAATGAAAGCTCAATAAATTGAAAGTCTCACCAAAGTTTCAGGACTTGAGGACAAAGTGAATGAACTTAAACATTCGGACAGTAATTTAAAAAGATTAGAAACTATGGACAGAATATACAAGATTAAGTGGAATATACAGAATAGATAAAATTAAAAGACCTAACTTAAGATTCATGGGCCTTGAAGAAGGAGTAGAAATACAAGCTAATGGCATGGACAATGTATGCAGTGAAATAACAGTAGAAAATTTTCCAAGCAGATGGACGATTAGATACCAGAGGCATTTAGAACTCCAAATAGACAAAATCAGAAAAGAATTTCTCTATAATATATATTAGTTAAAATGCCAAAAATTTAGAATAAAAAACTTTAAAACTACAAAAAAAAAAAAAAACACACAAAATCACTTAGAAAGGCAAACCCATCAGAATAACAAAAATTTTTCTCAGAAGAAACTTAAAGGGCCAGGAGTTCACTGAATAGTATATTTAAGAGTTCTGAAAGAAAATAACCACCACCCAGATTACTATATCCAGCAAATGTTTCCTTTCATAATTGAATAAGAAACAAAAATATTCAAGATGAACATGAGCTAAACAAATTTATGACCTTAATCCAGCATTTCAGTAAAGACTTAAGAAATCCTGCACACTGAATAAAAACAAAACAACCAAAGAGAGTTCAGGAAAAAATAAATCTCATTAAAGGAGTAGATAAGCAAATGATATTATAAACAAATAAATCAGAAATAAAACAAAGTGACAGAAAGTAATACAGATCTTTATATAATAATAATATAAATGAATTTAATTCTTCAATTAAAAGACATGGACTAAAAGATGGAATTTAAAAACAATACAAACTATAGGTTATCTGCAAGAAACCTTCCCAACAAAGACAGAAAGGATGGAAATAGACTCTGAAAGTAAGCAGGAGTAACTATTTTCAATATCCAACAAAGCAGATGTCAGTCAAAATTGGAAGACAAAAAGACAGTCACACATAACAGTAAAAGGGACAATCTAAAAAGAAGGTAGAGGAGGTCAGGCCTGGCCCAGATCTGCCCACAGCAGCCTGTACAGGACCCAGGCTCACAATAGGCCAAGTCCATCCCACCACCAGCAGACACCTGTGGGAGCCTAGCCTCCGGCAGAGGGCCACTTTTTCAGACCAGCAGACTACTGTGGGAGGTCAGGCCTGGCCCAGACTCACCCCCACCAACTTGCGTGGGACACAGATCCAGGGTAGGTCTGAGTTCATCCCCCACCCACCTGGGAGACCAAATGCAACCCAATTCCATCTTGGGACACTGCAGTCATCACCATAGCCTCCCTCATGCAGTAGCCCCAACCTTTTTGACAACAGACAGGGTCTAGAAGCAGCTGCATCTCAGAGAAGGCATCCCAAAGAGAGTGTAAGGCCAACCCTTTCAGCCCCATCTCTGTAAGACATTACTTACATCTTGGGGCACCTCCACCATTATCTCAAGTTACCTCAGCTATTGCTGCCACCACCTTTAGTTGAAGTAGTATACATTGAGGGACAACATATCTCAACACCGTAAAGGCTATCTATGTTAAGCCCCAGGCCAACATCATTCTAAATGGAAAAAAATTGAAGGCATTCCCTCTAAAAACTGAAACAAGGCAGGGGTGCCCTCTTTCACCACTTCTATTTAACATAGTTCTTGAAACACTGGCCAGAGCAATTAGAGAGACAAAAGAAATTAAAGGGATACACATAGGAAAAGAAGAACTTTTGGTACTATTTGATGATGATATAATTCTACACCTAGAAGACCCTAAAAGTTCCCCCAGAAAACTTCTAGAAGTAGTAAATAAATTCAACAAACTAGCAGGATATAAATTCAACACCCATAAATCAGATGCATTTCTGTATATCAGTGACAAATCCTCAGAAAGGGAAATGAGAACAAATACCCCATTTACAATAGCCTCAAAAATAAAATAAAATACTTGGGAAACAACAAGACAGGTAAAAGATCTATATAATGAAAATTACAGAATCCTAAAGAAAGAAATCAAAGAAGACCTTAGAAGATGGAAAGATCTACTTTGCTCTTGGATAGGCAGAATTAATATTATCAAAATGACCATTCTACCAAAAGTACTATACAGATTCAATGCATTCTGATCAAAATCACAATGACATTCCTCATAGAAATAGAAAAAAACAGTCATAAAATTTATCTGGAAAAATAAGAGACCCAGAATAGCTAAAGCAATCCTTAGCAGGAAGAGTAAAGCAGGTGGAATCACTATACCAGACCTTAAACTATACTACAGAGCAATAGTAACAAAACAGCATGGTATTGGCACCAAAACAGACTGGTAGACCAATGGTAAAGAATAGAGGACACAGAGACTAACTCACAAGATTACAATTATCTTATATTAGACATTAAAGAAAATTTAGCCTCTTCAACAAATGGTGCTGGGAAAACTGGAAAGCCATATGCAACAAAATGAAATTAAACCCCTATCATATATAAATTAAAAAATAATAAAAAAGAAGGTAGAACAATTGTAAATATTTATACCCAAGCATTCATGGTCCAAATTACACAAAATAAATGCAACTTGACATAAAGGGACACATAGGTCCCAATACTCTACTCATCAATTGACTTACTCCAGACTTAATACCTCATTCTCACTAATAGATAGATTAATGAGAAAGAAAAAGAAAAAAAGACAAGACTACAGTCATACTGTACTTTAGATAAAATGGATTTAACAGACATCTATAGAATATTTCATCAAACAAGAGCTAAAAACATTTTCCTTTCAGCTGATCACAGAGCTTTCTTCAAAATATATCATATATAAACCACAAAGCAAGTTTTAGAAAATCCCCAAAAAATTGCTTGCATCTTATCAGATTATAATGAAATTAGAAATCATCAACAAGAAAATTTACAGAAAACAAACACAGAAATTGAAATTTTTGAGTGATGAGTGCATCATTTAAGAAATCAGGGGAGAAACTTAAAAATTCTTAGTTTGGAACAAAAACACAATGTATCAGAATCTATGGGATGTAGCTTGAGAGATATAGAAGGACCTAAGTAGTCAGGGCAAGAGGGAAAGTAAGGAGGTTGGGGGCAGAGTCAGAACTAAGGAGCATGGAGAGGGACTTCTGATGAGGTCAACTTTCTGCTTGATGAAAGTGCTCATGGACAAAAACGGGGGACCCAATCAGACAGACACTTCTGTATTCATGGGTCTAAGCAGAGGATCCAATAGAAAAACTAAAAGAGATGTGTGGACAGAGAAGGCACCAACCAATAATAGTGAGGAGCATGTGGACAGGGGAGGAGATAAGGAAAGGAGGAAATTCCAGAAACCATTAAAAACAAAAAGAGGTCAAAACTCTCCCACCAGACTCCCAGTTCTGGGGCCCCTTCTCTTCAGAGAAGTCTATATCTCCATCTCTTTTCAATTAACCTACTTCTTGCTTGCTATCTCTGTCCTATTCAATTTTTGCTGAACAGAGACAATGAACCCAGCACCCTTAGACAGTAACAGAATTGGGGCCTCATCTGGGATTGACACCATTGACTCAAAGGTTAGTAACAGTCATGTTAAATAGCTGATGAGACCTGGAAAGTAATTATTCATTGTCCATCACTTCTGTGGCTTTCTGAGGCCAGAGAAGACCCCAGCTATGACTAGCTTGGTTGAATTCCCAGACTGACTTTTTTTTTTTCTCCTTCTCTCCTCTTGGGCAACAACATGAGTAACAGGCCCCTTTGTCTATGACAGAATCAGCAACCTTTCTTTTCCTCCTTTTTGGAAACAGTTTGTCAATTAGGACTAGTAGGTCACTCCTAATTTGTCTTTACCTTATGCAGAAACCTTGTCCCTTTTGTCAGGATAGTTACCTCTGAACAAAAGACCCTATAATGGAGGAACTCCTTATCTCTTTGAGACATTTTAGAAACCACCTATCATCTCCTCTTCTGTGGCTTTATGGACCCTTCAAAAGGATGGGGAAAAAAGGAGTGGAATATTATTATGACCATCACAGGACCTCTCCTGGGTTTGATTTATAGTGGCTGCTGGGAACCTCCTTGCACAGGAAAAAGACCCATAAATGTAGGCTGAGAGATTATGCTACTAGTTCAGGGAACTCTCCTTATCTCAGAGACTCCAGCATAAATCTTTTTTACAGATAGATGCCGTCCCTCCAGATTCTTATTCTCCTGAGAATTCTGAATCCCTTTTTGACAGTAATAAGGAGGGAATTACATGTTTTCTGGGAATTAAAGCATCCAAGAGATCTGGGTTACAAAAAGAAATATCAGGGACATGGATCACAGGCCATGGTAAGTTTGGCTAGTCCCTACCTGGACACAATTCCCCTTGGATAGATTCTGGGCCAAGCCAGTCTACCTGATTCATAGGCTACAGCCACTCCTCCAGATTTGTAAAAGAATGAGATAGGGATTGAGTGAATGACCCCCATCAAGACTTCTTCTTTCTTCTTGTTTCCAGATGGGATCAAATTTTTCCAAACTTCTACGAGGCTCACCTCTCTCCTATCTGCTCAAAAACTGGGAATAACTTGGACCCCAATTAAAGAGAAAATCTTTGATCTTCTTTTGCACTGAGGCCTGGCCTCAGTACCCATTAGGAGATGGAGAAAAGTGGCCACTGGAAGGAACCTTAAATCACAGTACTACTCAGGAATTATATCTTTTCTGTAAATGGGAGGGTAAATAGAGTGAAGTTCTTTATGTACAATTGTTCTTTTACCTGAGAGATCATCTTGAATTAGCAGAGAATTGCAAGCTTGACACTTGACAGTAGCAGCAGTCTGCTGCTCTAAGACAGACACCAAATCCACAGAACAGAAAAACTTGTTGACAGAGGAAAAGGGTTAAACAGGAAATTCCCTCAGCCCCATTTGAAGGAAAAATAGGTCTTACGACTGATTTATCCCAATTTAAAAGGATTGGAGCACAGTCCTCCTTATCCAGGGGCAAACTTCACCTATGATCCTAGAGTTGCTAGTAAGTCTGCTGCTTAGGGCATATTTCCTCTCAAGACAATGGAGGAGTGGGGTGGAATTTGGACCTGAGATAGTACATGTCCGCTTTTCACTAACTGAATTAAAGGACATAAAGAAAGACCTAGGAAACTACATTGAAAGCCAGAGCAATATCTTCCAACCTTCCAGCAGTTAGCAAATCTTTATGACTTAGCATGGAAGGATGTTAGGTTGCTTTTGAGTCAAACTTTAACTTCTTTGGAAGAACAAAGGGTCTTAGAGAAAGCTATTGAAATAGGAGACAACTACTATACAGCAGGGGAGGGAAAGTAACCATTGTTGGCAAGAGTTAAAACATCCCCACAGGAAATCAGGCAATTCCCCTCAATGTACCAAACTGGGACGCTGACAAAGATAAAGATGAATGGGATGGACATCACCAAAAATAGTATCCCTCAAAACCTGAAGCTAGGAAGTGACTAATATCTATTATACAGAGTTTAAAACAACAGGGACTTTTGGTAGAATGCTCTAGCCCTTATAATACTCCTATATTTGGGGTCCCAAAGGGCCCCAACAAATGGAGATTAATTCAGGACCTGCATATAATCAATGAAGCAGTAGTCCCTCTACATCCAGTTGTTCAAAACTCATATACTTTCCTTACTCAAATTCCTAAGGGAACTATTTATTATACTTTCCTAGATTTAAAGGATGTCTTTTTCTGCATTCCCTTACAGTAAAAAAGCCAATCTTTATTTGCATTTGAGGATCCTCCCTATAAGGCAGGACAAGTTACCTGGACAGTCCTTCCCCAGGGATTTAGAGGCAGCCCTCATCTGTTTGGACAAGCACTGGTGGCACAAGACCTCACGGACTGTCATACCCAGATACAATGTTCCTTTAGTATGTAGATGATTGTCTTTTATGTGTAACTTCAGAAAAAATAATCTCTGAGGACACTGGCTTTCTTCTCAATTTCCTGGCCAATAGGGAATGTCAAGTCTTCTAAGAGAAGGGTCAATTATGCCTATCCCAAGTTACTTTCTTGGGCATGATACTAGAAGGTGAAACTCAAAAACTTGGCCCAGAGAGCTGGGGCTATAGCTCAGTGACAGAGCACTTGCCTAGCATGCATGGGGCACTGGGTTCAATCCTCAGCACCAAATAAAAACAAAACAAAACAAATAAATAAATGAAGGCATTCTGTCCATCTACAACTACAAAAAAATAAATAAATAATTAAAAATAATAATTAAAAAAAACTTGACCCATAAAGAATTCAACACATCCTCTTATGTCCCTTTCCTCAAACAGTAAAACCGCTCAGGGCCTTTCTTGGAACAAGTGGATATTGTAGAATTTGGATCTTTGGATATGCTGAAAAGGCAAGACCTCTCTATGAGTGCCTTAAGGAAGCACAAGGACATTCACGGGCAATTATTAATTGGACTCCAGAGGCAAGGAAAGCCTTCAATACATTGAAAACAGTGCTTACCCAGGCCCCCGCTCTAGACCTGCCCACTCAGTCAACTTCTCAAATATATGTCACATAAAGGAATGGAGTGGCACTAGAAATGATTACTCCATCATTAGGGTCCACTCCCCAGACAGTGAGATACCTAAGTACAAAATTAGACAAGGTAGTCCAGTAGTGGACTGGATGTCTTAGAGCTATGATTGCTGTGGGACTATTGGTCCCTAAGGCAAATTAACTTACTCTGGGAAGGCCCCTAACTGTACTTACCTCCCATGGCATAGGAGGAATCCTAAATTCTAAAGGCAGTCTTTGGTGAACAGACAGCTGTATACTCAAATATCAGGCCCTTTTGTTGTAAGAAACTAAAATTACCTCAAAGATTTGTCATAACCCCAATCCAACCTCTTTCTTACCTGAGACAGAAGAAAAACCTCTCCATTCTGTAAGAAATGGGTTTCTCCTGAGCGCATCTATTACTTCCCCAAGCATTCCAATGAAAGGTTTTAATGGAAACTTATCTGCCAGACCAGATTTATCTGATCATCCTATAGATAATCCCAATCTTAGTTTATACACCAATGGAAGTTCATCCGTAATTGACAGGACTCAGAGATTGGGATATGCAGTAATGACAGATTTTGAGGTTCTTAAATCAGGGCCACTTCCTACTAATGTCAGCATTAAGCTGGCAGAATTAGTTGCCCTCACCAGGGCACTAGAGCTTTCTAAAGATAATAGAGTCTATATATATATATACTGATTCTAAATATGTCTTTTTCATACTTCAATCTCATGCAGTTATCTGGAAAGAAAGAGGGTTGCTTACTACTACAGGCACTCCTGTTAAACATGCCAAGGAGATTATTTGCTTCCTAGAAGCAAATGATATTCCTGCCCTCTCAGGTAGCAGTTATCTGTGTTCCTGGACATAGGAAGAGAGAATGCACAATAGCTAAAGGAAATAGGGCTGCAGATGTAGCAGCCAAGGCAGCTGCTTTACAGGGTTCCACAGTTGCCTTGCTCCTATGGGAAAATTATTTTCGGTCCTCTGAATGCCCCCAGTACTCCATGGGAGAGGCTCAACAGGCTGTAACTCAAAGATACTAACTAGATCTTAGAGAATGTTGGGTTTCTCCTGAGGGCTTCTATTACTTCCCCAATCATTCCAATGAAAGGCTTTAAAGTCCATCAGCTCTACCATTTGGGAAGAGATAATACTTGTACCCTAATACAAAAAAAAATGTTTTCAGGAAAAGACTTAAAGGACACAGTCCAACAGATCATCCAAAACTATGAAATCTGCCAACAGGTTAATCCCTATAATAAACGTCTCCACCCTCCTGGACTTCAAAGAACAGGTGGTTGGTTATCCGGGAGCACACTGGCTGTTAGATTTTGCCCATATGCCTGGAAGACCAAATTCAAACTATTTACCAGTTCTGATGGATATATTCACTGGATGGGTAGAAGCTTTTCCTTTCAGCTCTGAAAGGCTAATGAAGTTGTAAAAGTTCTACTTTAGGAGATCATTTCTCGATTTTGTTTCCCTCAAAGTCTTCATAGTGGTAATGAACCTGCTTTCAAGACAGAAATAACACAAAAACTCTCTTAAGCATTACAAATTAAATTTCATCTTCATTGTTCATGGAGATCTCAATCTTCAGGCAAGGTAGAAAAAAACCAATGACTTCTTAAGAGACACTTAAGAAAATTCAGGAGACTAAAATCCCATGGGTAAACTTCTGTCCTTGACCCTGATAAGGCTTGGAAACACTCCTGGCCAACAGAGTCTAACTCCATTTGAGTTCCTGTATGAAAGGCCAGTGATTTACTTTTAGATTCTAAGATTTCTCAGTTAGTATCCTATGTAACTCAGTTAGCCAAGTTTCAACAGATTCTTACAGAAATATGACAAGAACTTCCTGAGGGAGATCCTTAAGGACCCTCTCTCTTCTGTCCAATGGATTTTGTCCTAGTAAATACTGTAGAAACAAATAAAGGGGCTACACACTCCCAATGGGAGGGTCCTTACCCAGTAATCATGTCAACTCCTTTGGCAGCCCATGTTGCAGAACAAAACTCCTGGACACTTCATACCAGCCTTAAGGCCTGGAGACGCCTATTGAGACTACCAAAACAGAAGCTTCTATAGACCACTACACCTGTGAGCCAAAAGAAGATCTCAACTTCCTGTTTAAACAAGCTAAGTGATGTGCTTGATTTTATTGGTTTTTGTTTGTTGGTTGGGTTTCTGATGTTTTTGCAGGGGTACCAGGGATTGAACTCAGGGGCACTCAACCACTGAGCCATATCCCCAGACAAGGCTCACTGAGTTGCTTAGTGCCTGGTTTTTGATGAGGCTGGCTTTGAACATGTGATCCTCCTGCCTTGGCCTCCCAAGCTGCTGGGATGACAGGCATGTGCCACCATGCCTAGTTTTATTGACCTTTTGATTGCAATATCAGTGGCTGTACTGCTTGCTATTGGGTTAATAGCAATAGCTCCACAAGACTGGGGTCCTATTCATAAGTTATTCCTAGCTTTAACCTATTTAGACACATCATCCCTGTTCTGTGTATTAATCTTGGTATAAACTAAGTCTAATTCTAATGAAATCTAGTTATGACTACAGACCGTGCACAAAGATATGTTGCAGGAATCTTTCTCCTGTGAACGTGGACTGTGGTACACACCTGGACTTACAGAATGCCTTTAACTCCATCCAGTAGTACACGTGTCTCACTTGTATGGACATGATACTAAGGTGCAAATATAAGATAACTTCAAATGCAATAGTTATAAGAAATATGTTTTTGCTAATTGGACTCTTCTACCAAATACTCCTGTGTGGAAGGGATCCCCACCTTTGGGTGCTTTGGCACAGGGAAGGCTTCCTTTTACACTGAGCATTATGTCAAATCTCACCTTGTCATGCTGCAATGTTTCCTCTTTATGGCCCACTCTTCCTGTACAGTGTCATTCTTATCTACCTTCCTTAGCCACCAATAGCTCTGGTAATCCTGCCTTTAATGGTACTGATGGGGGTGTTACTATAAACAAACCACAACCTATTTTATGTACTAACGCCACAGCCATCCACAATTGTATGGTGTGGGTGAACTACGTTACTATTTTATCTAATATAACATAGTACAACTTCCCTAAATAGAGTTCCAAGATCTTATGTAAATGACACTCAAATTTATCAGAATCATCTTTTACATTTTAATTTGACTTTCCCTATTTTAAAACAGTATGATCATGAACAAAATGCTTGGTATGATACCTTGCTTGGTGGAGCTAGAACTGGTTTGGGCACAGTAAATTCAACTGACCTTGAGAACTTGGCAGCAGGCTGTGCAGTGCAGGACAAGATGTGGCTCAAAACTTTGACAATTAACACTCATTAGCTGCTCATAACAATCCTGCCTTCCCCAAATTCTCTTGACTATAAAGAGCATTTACTGACCTTTTTCTGTAGGTCTACTTTTACTAATCTAAATATAGATACTAATGTTAGCATGTTGTTTAACTGGACTGTCTGCTCCCTAAAATAAATAAATAAATAAGTTATATATATATATATATATATATATATATATATATATATATATATATATATATACTTTAAGACAGAAAGAAAATGTACAACAACTGTTAACTGCTGGAAATGATGTCACTTTCAGAAAGTTATTTACTGCTTATATTCCTTTAGCCCACTGGATGGCTTTACAGACATTTAATATACAATGCTCTGATTTATTTTGTACTGTGACTATACAGCATTATGAAACCCAAGCAACTCATGTTTTATGTAATTTTCATGTTATACCTTTTATTCTACTTTCATATTTTGCTTTGCCTCATTTAACTGGTATCCACATAGATAAAACTCATGTAACTTATTTCCTATCTAAATGTGTTATTTATGATCAAGAACAAGTATGTAACTGGCTGAGTAGGCAGATGGGGCCTTGTCTACTTAAATATTCTTCTAATTTATGTGACCTCACTCTGTATCCTGTGTATAACTCTTCTATGCTTTACAAAGTAACTGTTCAACATGTCTGCTTAGCAACTAATAATCAATCTGACTTAAAATTTCTTAATCAAGTTGCTCCTTTTTTTGGGTGTATTAAACACCTAGAAATCCTCCATTGGCAGGGGAATGTCTTTTACCTTTCTCCTGACAAAGTGGATATGTTACTTTAATATGGACCCCAAACCATTACCTTTACCCCATACATATATAAGTTTACAACCCTTGATAGATGTCCTTAATCAAAGTGCTGTAATTAAAATTTGTTAACACATAATCAACATCAATGAAATCAATATAAAATACATATGTAATTTATAGTTAACAGGCTAACTGATATATCACGTCTATTAACTACTGATACCAGTCATCATTTGTATGATTTTGTTTCTTTCCTCAACTGTACAACAATATTCTTCTGCTCTGTTTAACCCCATAATAAAAATAATATATTCTTTAGTGTTAATCTCAATTTCTTATTGTAATATTATCTCTTTGTTAGGATCAAAAGAATGCCTATACAGACAAAACATTACATAAATGTGCTTTCCAGTTTCTACTGAAGACCTCTGGACCATCCTGACCACATCTCCTCACCCTGACCTCTCCTCAGGAGGATACTTTGAATCAAGATTTACAACACCCCTTTCCAGTTTGAAGTAGTTCAGAGCGGTCATTGTCCCAACTTCTAGTAGTAGTTGGGATGTCCTCTATGAGGGGGGGATTGAGGCAGAGACAGAAGGAATTAGACAGTCAGGGCAAGATGATGAGTGAGAAGGTCAGGGGCAGAGCCAGGACAAAGGAGCATGGAGAGGGTTTTCTGATGAGGTCAACTTTCTGCTTGATGAAAGTGCTCATGGATACAAGCAGGGACCACAATCAGACACTGCTGTATTCGTGCTCCTAAGTGGGGAATCCAATAGAAAATGAAAACAGATGCTGGATAGAAGGGGCACCAATCAATAATAGTAAGGAGTACATGGAAAGGGGAGGAGATAAGGAAAGACATCATCAAAAAGAGAAGGCCAAAACTCCCCTACTGTATTCACAGCTCTGGGGCCCCTTTTCTTTGGAGAAGTCTATCTCTGTATCTCTGACTCTTTTTAATAAACCTGCTTGCTACCTCTATGTGCTATTTTTAAATTTTTGCTGAACGAAGACAATGAACCCAGCATCTCTTGATGGTAACACAGCAAAGGTAGTTCCAAAAGAGAAGTTTATAGCTTTGAATGCCAATGTAAAAGAATTCAGAAAGAGCTCAAATGTGTAACCTATTAATGAATCTTAAGATCTCAGAAAAACAAGAACAAACCTGGCCCCAAATCACTAGAAGAAAGATATAATACATTCAGAGCTGAAATTAACAAAGTAAGAGACTAAAAGAATGGTACAAAGGATCAATGAAACAAAGAGTTTTTTTTTTTATAAAGGTAAGCAAGATTGATATACTCTTTGCCAAACTAACAAAGAGATAGAAAACCCAAATTAATTAATAATTTTAGAGATGAAAAGGGGAATATTACAATAGACTCACTGAAATATAGAAGATCACTGAGTACTATTTTGAAAACTTGTATTCCAGTAAATTGGAAAATTTGAAGGGAATAAATATATTTATAGGCACTTACAACCTACCAAAATTGAACCAAGAGAACTGAATAAAATGAACTAATAAAAAGTGGTGAAATTGAGGTAGTAATAAAAAGTTTCCCAAAACCATGAAAAAAAAAACAGACCAAATGGATTATCACTGGCATTTTACAGGACCTTTAGAGAAGAACTAACTCTGATGCTCTTCAAACTGTTCCAAGAAATAGAATGGGACAATATACTTTCAAACTCATTGTATGAAGCCAGTATCACCCTGATACCAAAATTGGATAAGAATGCAACTAGAAAAGAAAATTGGAGACCAATAGCCTTGAAACATAGATTCATAATAAAATACTTGCAAACTGAACTTAACAATATAGTAAAAAGATCATGTTATGATTGAATTGATTTCATTCCAGGGATGCAAGGATGGTTTGACATATGTAATTCAATAAATGTAATACACCACAAAAAATAGAATCAAGAATAAAAACTGCCTAACCATATTAATAGATGCAAGTAAAGTCTTTGACAAAATCCAACATCTCTTCATGATTAAAAAAAAAACTTAAAGAAACTAGAGATGGAAGAAACTTATTTCATCACAATAAATGCTACATATGACAAACTCAAAGTCAAAAGCATATTAAATGGGGAGAAACTGAAAGCATTTCTTCTAAAATTAGGAACAAGTAAAGAATATCCACTCTCACTACTCCTATTCAAAATAGTACTTGAAAGTTTAGCCAGAGCAGTTGGGGAAGAGAAATACATAAAAGGAATACAAATAGGAAAGGAAGAAATCATATTATCCCAATTCACAAATAATATGATCCTGTTCTTACACCCTAAAGTTTCTACCAGAAGACTTCTAGAGGTGACAAGCAAACTTAACAAAGTTGCAAGATACAAAATCAACACACACACACAAATCAATGGCTTTTCTATACACCAATATGAATCCATACAGAAAAAAATGGGAAAACAATTTCATTCACAATATATTAAAAAATACATAAGAATAGTCCTAATCAAGGTAGGTGAAAGACCTCTACAAGGAAGATTACAGAACATTAAAATATGAAATTGAAGAATACACTAGAAGATGGAAAGACCTCCAGTGTTCATGGATAGACAGAATTAATATTGTCAAATCACCATGTTACTAATAGTAATCTACAGATTGAATATAATTTCCATCAAAATGCTAATGGCTCTCTTCATAGAACTAGACAAAAAAAAATCCTAAAATTCAACAATAGCCAAAGCAAACTTCAGCAAAAAAAGAACAATGCTGCAGGCATCATAATACCTGATTTAAAATTATTCTAAAAAGCCAAAGTAACAAAAACAACATGTATTGGTAGAAAAACAAACATGTAGACCAATGGAATAGAATATAAAAAAGATAAACCCAGCCAGCTACAGTCATTTTATATTTAGGAAAATGTAAATGAAAACTATATTGAAATCCCATCTCACCCCAATCATAATGGCAATCATCAAGAATACAAATAACAATAAAAACTAGCCTGGATATGAGGAAAAGGAACTATTGGCAGAAATATAAATGAGTACAACCACTATGGAAATCAGTAATGGAGAGTTCTCAAAAAATTAGAAATATATCTAGATATACCACTCCTTGGCATTTACCTGAAAGAGTTAAAGTCAGCATACTTCAGAGATACATGCATATCCATGTTTGTCTTATCACAGTTCATGATAGCCAAGTTACAAAATCAGCTTAGGTATGTGCCAACAGATGGATGGATAAAGAAAATGTTATCTATCTAGCTATCCATCTATACACACACACACACACACACACACACACAATGAAGTTTTGTTCAGCCTTAAAAAAGAACAAAGTTATGTCATTTGCAATGGATGGAACTGGAGAGTATTGTGGTAAGTGAAAGAAGCCAGATTCTGAAAGACAAGTATCACATTTCTCTCACATGGAAAAGCTAGTGGGAAGAAGGAGTGAGAGGAGGAGGAGAAAGGGAAGGGGAAAGGAAAGAGGATTCTGTGAAAATGAAAGGGAGACAATTAGGGTAGAGAAGGGAAAAAGGAAGAGACAGAATAAGAAGGGGAGGGGAGGTTTATATTATATGCTTTTATAGATATGCCACAATGAAACTCATGATTCTTTATAATTAGTAAGCATGAATTAAACAAGAAAAAATTAGAACATTCAGATTTTTCCAAATAGATTTTTATTTGTTTATGTGTTGCTGATTTAAGGGGCAAGTGTTTTGCATGCAAAACCTATGAGTCAGGGAGAACATTTCCTGTTTTGTTTATAAAGAAAGAAGAAAAACAAAGTAGCAACTAGATATCTGCTTGGTTCTAGGTATCTGTGGCAGGTACTTTCTAATAGAGTTTCTTATTTAACATATGCTGTCTTATTATGCACAAAAAACAAATGTGGGAGGAAGGTACCATTAGTAACCTTAGGATAAATAAAAGGAAACCGAGCTGGGCACAGTAGTGCACAACTGTAATTCCAATGATTCAGGAGGCTGTGGCAGGAGGATCACAAGTTCAAAGCCAGCCTCAGCAAATTAAAAAAGCCCTAAGCAACTCAGCGAGACCCTGTCTCAAAATAAATTAAAAAGGGCTGGAAATGTGACTTAGTGGTTTAAGCACACTTAGGTTCAATCCATGGTACCAAAGAAAAAGAAAAGAAAGAAAGACATTGAGTTACTGTGAGAGTTTGAATAAGTTTTTCAATGATCCAAAGCTTGTGAGTGGCAGATGTAGAACTCCAATGAAGGTGTACCTGACTCCGAGAACCATGATTTTCTCACTTTTCAGGCTTCTTGCTTTCTTTTGCTTTTCTTATTTTTTTTCAACTGACCCATAACATTATATTTATCATATTCAACATAATGTTTTGAAGTATATACTCATTGTGCAATGGTTGAATCTACTTAATTAACAAATGCTTTACATTTTTATTGTGCACATACTTAACATCTTAACAAAGAGTGTTGTCCACACTCTTTGCATCTTTCAAAGATACAATATATAGTTCTTAACTATAGTCATTTTTGCTATACAACAGATTTCTCACAGTTGAGAGTCTCAGTAGATGAGGCAAGGGGAAGAGGTCTATCATCATCAGTGTGAACTTTAATCCTGGCTGCACCTCCTTCACCCTAGTGTGCAAAACAGATCTCAAAAAGAATGTATAAGCTGGATGGAACATGTAAATCCATCCTGACCGCCAGATAAATAAGGCTAAACACACATATTGATGATGGGTCATTAATATGTGTTATTTGTTGTGTTTAAAGGCTAAAACAACTTGGCCTTTCTCTTTCCATACAAAAATGTCACTCTCTATCCTTCAAATGACAGGAACTATCACTCACCAAGTCAAAGAAGTGAATTATAAGGATTCCAGCTGTCTAGATCAGAAGAGGAAATGACCAGATGCATTTTGACTAATCATACCCTTCTTAGTAGAACACCAGCCAAAACCTGCTGACCTTGTGTGTCTAATTCACTGCTGCCCTTTCACTGGGGATCACAGTCGTTGCTTCTGAACTATAGTTTCTTTCACTATTGCCTTAGCTATGGAGAACAATGCTGGTTGTGTGTGTGTTTATTCTGCTATCTGAACACACACACAGTAATGATTAAAGTAGCTGATTGATAACATAAATTGCAGGACTTCTAGGGTTATTTCAAGAGTAATTAACTGAATATGTGACCCAACAAACAATAAATCATTGGTACTCAATCTGTGCTATAGTTTGTGGCCACCAAATTTTGATCAATGTATAAAATATTTTTATAGCAACCGAGTAAACACATTGGTCAGTATTATCTATTAAATGGATTATTGATCCAGGTGTATTTTAACACACTCTGAGGAATGAAGTACAAATTATTGCCAAATATGAGATAAGAAGTATAGCATTAAGGCAAGCTGACAACAAGGAGAGAGAGTTTTTTTACTAGAACATTAGGCACTATTTTTTACATGCATAAGAAAGTGAGATCATTGACAACATCTAATCAAAGGCCCTTAAAAAGGAACAAAGTAGAGCATAGGCATGAATTCAGAAACCATTTCTAGAGACTTAATTCTATTCATTTATCCATCCATTGGTTTTACCCACAATATTACTGAGCACTTAGTATGTGTGATGAACAGTTCTGGGGAACTATGTGGAAGGAGACCAAACCCAGATGGAAATACAGTGGCAGTAAATGACTACTGAGCTCAACCAGGGTCTTGATTCAAATATGAAGAGTATCATACTACACTGCACTTTCCCTGTTCATTGTGTCTTTATCTCTCACCTTTGCAGGACCCACTGGGGACATCCAGGGCCTTGCAACTTTTAATTGCTGATAAGTATCTGGCAGGTGTGGCTTACCCTAATGGACTGAAGATGTATCAGTTGCTTTTAGTTGTATCCAGAAAAATGCCCTGGTCAATGGCAAACCTCTTTAATTCGGCTTTTATCAGTTCCTACCCTCAAAGTAAGAGAGGCTATTGGAGAGAGATCAGTGCAGGTTTTAGGGAGTGCTGACACATGCTTCTGAAAATAAATAGAGGGGGTGCCTTCTTTTGATGTCATTGATAATCACTT
This sequence comes from Marmota monax, assembly GCF_021218885.2. Taxonomy (NCBI): domain Eukaryota; kingdom Metazoa; phylum Chordata; class Mammalia; order Rodentia; family Sciuridae; genus Marmota; species Marmota monax. The sequence continues at coordinate 2,694,315 of NW_026694771.1, forward strand.
GCTGGAATGAATTTGATATGGATCAGCCACAAGGACTCTATTATTGATGGATGACACAAATTAATTTGTAGCAGCATATAAGCCTATTGATTCTATATCCTCTATATTTTGAAAGTGTTGTATGGCCAGTAGCCTGAGGCCTTGTCTCTGTATAGAGCATTTAGGAGAACTGACTATCCCAGAAGATAAATATTTATGCATTTTTTCCCATTTTTTTACAGGCTTATTCATTTTGGGTGATGCCATAATGAAGTGCCACATACTTGGTGATTTAAACAACAGGAATTTACTCTCTGACAGTTTTGAAGGCTAGCAGTCCAAGATCAAATATAGTCAGGATTCCTTCCACCTGAGGGTTATAAGAAGCAACCTGTTCCATGACTGTTTTAGACAGCTTTTTCGCTGCTGTTACTAAAAGACCCAACCAACATAGTTACAGGGGAGAAAAGGCTTATTTGAGGGCTCACAGTTTTAGAGGTTGTAGTCTATACAAGGCTGGCTCCATTCCTTGGGGCTTGAGGTTTGGCTAAGCATCGTGGCAGAAGAGTGTGGCAGAGGGAAGCAGCTCACATGATGATCAGAAAGCAGAGAGAGACTCCACTCTCCATATACAAAATATATATGCCACAGTCACACCCCCACTTCCTCCAGCCACACCCCCACTTCCTCCAGCCACATCCCACCTGCCTCCAGTTACCACTCAGTTCATCCTATCAGGGATTAAATTCACTGTGTAGGTTAATGCTATAACCCAATCATTTCTCCTCCAAACCTTTCATTGTCTCACATGTGAACTATTAGGGGACCTTCACTTCCAAACCATAACAAAGATTCTTGTCTGGCTTCTGGTGGTTTATTGTCAATCTTTGGTGAGTGTTGGCTTATAGAAGCATCTCCCTATAACTGCCTTCATCTTCATATGGCATTCTCCCTATCTGCATTTCTATGTCCAAATATCTCCTATTTTTTATAAGTCCACAAGTAATATTGGATTAGGGCCCATCCTATACAGTCTGAACTGTAGGATAGCTACTTATATTTTCAACTACTTTATTTTTAAATGTGGTCACATTCTTGAAGTGTTGGGGGTTAGAAATTTAACATTTAAATTTTGGGGGAATGTTATTCAACTCACAAGTATAAGGAAGAAATAAACAAGATGCATGTTCTGCTTCATGGTATGAGTAAAACATGGGCTGTAGGATAATCCCAGACACCAACCATGAATGTCACTCCAGGAAGAAGCCTCACAAAATTCACAAGCCTAAAAAATTGCAAATTTTCCAACTGAGTCAACTCTGAGTCAATAGTCTTATGGCCATTTCACTCTGATATCTGCTTATTAAGGTTTGCTTATAGAAATAGTTAAGTAAACAAATCATTGACATAGAATGATTCATTTTAGCATACTATTTATATTTGAACCTATTTTTCCACATTGGTTCCATTATAACAACAGAGGCATATTAATGGAAAACACATGTATATAAAGAAACAAAATTAAAAGTATGGAAAACAAAAAATTTTTTAATTTAAATAATTTTAAAATAATTATGAAACTCTAGTGAGTTCAAAAACTGGCAATAAAATGTAGCTATAAAATCATGCCTAATATCATGTGAGCAGATATATCTGTCCCAATAGATATCCTCCTAGCAGTTTGGCTGAGATTGTCACCAGTCTCAATCTGCACTAACATTTCTTCCTTTGCATTTAACATAAGTATCATACTTTTTCATACTGTCCTTTACCACCCCATCATTTGAACTTAGTGGCTGCTTCCTCCAAACTCTGCCTTGGAAAATCTAGAGAGTTGTTAGAATAGTCCTGGTAGAAGAGATACTACTACTACTAATAATAATATTAATATTAATTCAGGAGTTGAAATGTCTGATCCTTCCTTATTATTGGAGTTCAGCCTAAAATCTGCTTGGCCATGTGGTTGTCTAGCAACCAACCAATGTCCTATAATGATCTAGAAATTGATGTCTGTGTTGAATGAATGTTCTAGTCCAAACCCAAAGCTTTCTATAGTTAATTGAAAGCTAATGTCCTCATTAGTGGCTGTTAGGTAGGTTCAACAAGTGCAGTTTGCATGTGCTGAGTGTTGAATATTTGTTACACATTTTGCTTAATACAAAGTAGGAGGGACTGGACAGCCCATCTGGTAACAACTATGAGTTTAAATGATGGTTTAGAACTTCCCATTCATAAATAAATTCCGAAGATTCTAAATCCACCATAATTTTTACCTCAACTGTCTTAATGTACATCACATCTTTCTGATTCCTGCCTTTTTTGTTTGTTTCATCAGGGTCTCTCCTACTACCAAACCTGGACCACTCCCAACTCAGCAAACACAGAAGACTTCTTAAATTCCCTGTCAGTCATCTATAGTTCATCATAAATAAGCAGAAAAAAATGAAATTTTGTAGTTGATATTTGTAAGTCCCTTTCAACTAATATTTAATAAAGGTAAGTTTAAAATCCATTAAACCTTGAGAAAATTTCACTAGTCTTAATTTCTGTTCATACAACCACCCCATACTTCCAGGACTCATTCTCATATCTTTTTTCCTTTGTTTTGTTTTTGCTTTTAAAAACTTTTTAAAAAGTTATAGACTAAGAAAATTCTCTAAAGATCTGTAACTAAAAAAGATGAATGATTGATTCTTGCTGAATTATTCATTTGCAATACCCTCTATTATGAATTTAAGATTATACTGCATTCTGTAGTGGATAAAGAAGTATTTCATGTAATTCTTCTCACTCATTACAAAAGAAACTGTCTTCGTACGGGCCACAGACACAGAACAGTTTTTGTAATAAGGTAAGACTTCCTAAATATTCCCCTTTTGTAATCAATTCCTATAAGAAACCACTCCTTTCACAGCTTTCTTAGACACTGACTTCAATCATGAGCTCCAAATAGCCATATTTCTCTCTGCTCTGATACAGTTTCTTAAGGTCAAAGACAATGTCTTTTTTCTTCTATGTACAAATGAACATACAAGTACACAGTAGATGCATAATGTATATTTGCAGAATGAATAAATAATTATTTTATACTTTCTCCTCCAGTCTCCAGGTCTATGAACTCATATCTGCGATGCCTCTAGATAAGTTTAAAAACAGCATTACAACAAATAGATAGAGATTTTTATCTGAAATTAATGACCTAGGCTGGAATCAAAACCACCTTATTGGTAACTGCCATCAACCAACTAAAATATCCATCAGCAAAAATAAACATCTTTTTGGTAGTTTTGTATAGCAACACTGTCCAATAGAAATTTCTGAGATGATATATTTTGTTATACATCTGTACTGACCAATACAATTAGCCAGGAGCCATATGTGGTTAGTATGACTGAGGAATTAAATGGATATTTATTTAATTGCAATTAATTTAAATTTAAATGGCTACACACAGTCAGTAGTTACCATGTTGGAAATTTTGGTTCTATTGTTTAGAAGGTGATTAAAAACATACCAGTGTATTAGCACAGATGGTAACACAACTTAGCTTCATGACTTTTATGTTTGGTTCATATTTCTAGAATATTCCTCTGTCTAATGATACAGAAATTGGCAAGGAATTTATGGGAATCTAGCTTTATTATGGGAAACATTCATTATGTAACCAGAATTTAACACTATATTTACTAATTTCCTTTGTTCTCTCATGCTATTGAATGACACAGTTGAATTTTTTTTTGCACACTTGATTTGATAGCAGCTTTCCAAAAGGAAAAGAAATAAAGAAAAAGAAAACCCTTGCCATTTTCAATATTATTTTATTTAATTTCAGAATATGTTATAAAAATAAGTACATCTTGAAATTTTAAAATTTTTGATATATTAAAACAAAATTATTTATATTTATGGGATATAATATACAACGTAATGTTTAATTTTAAAAGAGAACATCATTTAGCCTTCTGATGTAGAAAAAAATGATCATTCTATATTTGTCTATAGTGTTTCTAAAAATGTGCATTTGTGCCCCTTCGAAAAACAATATAGTTTTCAAAACCATGGTTTCAAAACCATGTGTATTTTAAATGCATGTTGTTTTAGTCAGCTTTTTCACTGCTGTGACTTAAAGACCCAACCACAACAACTGTAGAGGAGAAAAAGTTTAAGGGCTCATGGTTTCAGAGGACTCAGTGCATATATAGCCAGCTCCATTCCCCAGGGGTTCCAGGTGAGGCTGAACATCATGAAGAGTGTGGCAGAGGGAAGCAGCTTACATGATGATCAGAAAGCAAAGAGAGACTACTCTCCTGATACAAAATATATACCCCCATAGCCATGCCCCCAATGAACCACTTCCTCCAGCCACACCCCACCTGCCTCCAGTTATCACTCAGTGCATACCATCAGGGATTAATTCACTGATTAGGTTAATGCTATAACCCAATCATTTCTCCCCCAAACCTTCTTGCGTTGTCTCACAAGTGAGATTTTGAGGGACACCACATCTAAATCATAACATATGTGTCTTTGAAGCTTCATTAATCAGTCATTATATTTAATGTACTAGATTTTTTAACATACAGCTTGTTGGAACACTTTCATATTATTCCTTTTATCCCTATTCTTTTGGACCTCTCATCTCTCCTTTTACACTGAAATCCTTAATTAAGTCCCTCCATTTGCTCCATCTATACAGTATATTTTTACTACTAATACCATTATTTAACTAAAGGCTTGGTTTTTGCTTTTAAACTGATAATTCTATCTTTTAAAAACCAAATTTGATTGTTTTTTAATTCATAGAGCTGTCAATTAATTTGGGACTTCACCTTGATAGCCTCCAAATTTTTAAAAAACGTGTATCTAAAAAAAAAAAGTCCTTTCATAGCAAAGTTTTACTGTATAAAAAAGTATGCTTTGCAAAAGTAGAAAGGAAAAAAACTGTTTCACTAAAGTAAGAATTTTCCAAGACAAAAGAAGATAATTCTATTTTTAGACATAGGCAAGCTCAAGGTGAAAAGTCTCTTATGGTCTCATTAACTTGTTCTCTACTCTAAACAAAAGATCTAAAAGTTACATCTGGCAATTCTGTGGTTTCCTAGATAAAGGTAATTGTAACACTAATTATAAGATAATAAGGTACCTACTATGTGCTAGACACTCTGCTGGAAGTATGACACCTATTATGTTGTTTTATCTTAAAATCTTTCTCTCTCTTACTCTCTCACAACACACACACACACACACACACACACACACCTCATACACTGAAGGACTTCATTACTATAATTTCCTGCACAATAGGAAACAAAACCGAAGACCAAAGGTAGGAAAATTTCCTGATATTGATTCTATAACCCTTACTGTATTTCTATAAAATAATTACCCCAAATCTCTTTCACTTTGATTTTTTGCTCCTATCATTGCACATTATTCCTTTTTGCAGAGGAAAAGACTAGTTCCAGTTCCCAGATGAAGCCAACCATATGCAAAGGGATTTGCACATTAAAAAATACACAAAATATATATAATTGTTACCATCATCATAGTTGTTAGTATTTTTAAAAATACACCAAAAACTATGGGTACTCACAATGCCAAAAGGTTGCAATTTTTCATGACCCCACCTAAAGGTGGCCTTCCTATTTAAATCTTCTAAATGTGTTGAATTTCAAAAAATGATCTCCATGTTTCCCTATAAAAACTAACAAAAATGATCTATGATTTTCTGTATATCCCAAGTTTATGCAATGTTTAAAACTTTGACTTAAAATTTTTTTAAATTAAATTTAGATGATACAACATATTTAATAGTGTTTAGCAATATGGTGAACACATTAGGAACTAAGTAAGTACTTTTTCAGAGATAAAGGGAAGTAAGGAAGGAAGAAAAGGTGGGAACAGGAAGTTATGGCAGAAAGTTGTTTAAGAAATTTAAGGATGTCGTGGGATATAAAAAAGTAGGTATTCAGGAGAATATAATAAGAAGAAAACCAGTATTTATACAAATTAAGTACCATCAAAGCATGTCGTGCAATACTGTAATATGTAAAGCTTTCTGAATATTTGCCTATATATAACTAGAAATGATTATGGCTTGGCTTAAAGAACCTGCTGGATACATGTCTCAATGACTAGTGAGAAACCTGATATCTAGATGAACAATGATGTATTGCTACTAGAGCTATTGGGAAAGCTTATAGGAGAAAACTGGACACCAAATTGAACAAAAGTAAAAAGAAAAAAAAAACTGAATATAAGAAAGTTGTCATTGGTCACTTTGTCATTGCCAAAAGGGTTAAAAGAGAGAAAGCTCTAAAAATTGTAACCCCTGAAATAAGGTAGAAAATATAACTTCCAAACTAAATTAAAATTCCCAGAAATACATCTGAGAGATTCAACAGTCACAGATTTCAGCCTTAGAAAACCTCTTATCAAAGATGAGTGAAAGGGGAAATACACATAAAATAGGGACTCAATGACTAGGGGAACAGGAGACATGAAAGTTGAAGCCATTCTCTTAAACACTGAAACTATATAATAGATACCATGATATGATGGGTGTGACAGAACATTTCCCCAAAACACAAGATCTCCATGACCTGCAAGCCAGGTAATGGAGATCTTGTGTTTTTTATCAATCTTCTTTCATCTGGAGTTCAATTTGGGAATAGTTCAAGGAGCTAATCTGTATAAATGATATATTTACTCCTAATGGAATTCTCATTTTCTTTAAGGCCAGTCCTTTTTGGTTTATATGAACGCTACCCAACGTGGCAGTGGCAGTCAGATGATGAAAAGATTCAGTTTGGGTAGATGGAGGAAGGAGTGTGGAGGAGGAGACAGAAAGGACTTCAATAGCTCCTTGTGGCATATGCCATAGTTAGTCACCTCCAAATTCTTTTCCAAAGGGAAAATCAAATTAATTATACAGATATAGAATGAAAATATGTCCAAGAATGTAATAAGGAAGTCCGAAAGATGTTATAAACTAGCTCAAAAGAGAAATGAGTGTGTCACACAGTTGTCATCAAAAAAAAAAGGAATGATGAATTTACAAATGCATAACTACAAAACCAATCTATAGCATAGACTGATAATCAATATCATTCCACTGCATGCATTTCTATGAACAGAAATTATTTGCATTATGAACAGTGTTTTTACAAAGCTAGCTTTTATCTTCACAGAGTTGTAAAGTATCCTTATAAAAGACAAAAATTAGGACATCCACCAAATTTTAGTCCTACACAATTTTCCCTTATAAAATACTAGATGAGCTCTTAAGCTTTTTACAGTTCTTATATTGCATTGATTTTCACCATCAATAAAAGGAAAAAAAAGAAAGAAAAAAAGGTTAAGGGAGGCAATGAATTCAGAAGTCTAAAAAAACTTAAGCTTACACAATACTAATCTAGTCTTGTCACTAATAACCTTTCTCCTGTCTCTCATTGCAGAATTGTGTGCTTATTATTAATAGATACTATACTAGTTTAAACAGAAAAAGGGAAAAACATAAATCACAAGAGACTCTACATTTATTATACCCATGGATAAATGGCAAAGCCTTCATTGCACATTCACTGGATGCCAATGAAATACCATGATCCTTGGTTGAAGGAAATTTTGTTCTTGGTTAGACTGACAAGGGTAATTAATGCTTCTATAGAAAAGCCCTGATCTTAGTTACTTTATGTCACATGAAACAAAATTCCCCTATCCACTCCTCCCTCATCTACAGTTAATATTGAGTTATGAATCAAACAATGACAGCCCTGCAGAGACAGGGAAAGTGGGGGCTGAGCTAAGCCTGGAACACAAAGCACACGCCAGGACTGTAAAAAGAGCACATTCACCTTCCCAGAGCAAAGAAAACAGGACTTGTTTCATACACAGTGGTCCAAGATAAGGATATTCAGTGTTCTTCTGAGGCAACTGGGTATCTCAGCATCTGTATGTCATGTAGTGGGGTATACCTCCTCCCTTCCATGCCCATACACTGTACTTTACTCTTCCATCAGGACAAATCATTTCAAAACAAGCCACACCACAGTGCTATAGCTGAAGGGAATAATTATATGGAACTCACAAGGAGTTATTTAAATTAGTATTTTAAAATGTGATAACATTATTGAATACTTCCTTTGTGTCAGGCATATTATATTCACTATCTTTTTATCCACACAACAAAGCATGAGGTAGGTATCACATCTAATAGATATAGGTGGTTTAACTAAATTGCCTGAATTTCCGTAGCTAATAAATGGCCAAGTCAGGGTTTAAAACTTGGTTTGGCTGATCTCAGACTCCATATTCTTAAGCATTGCACAAATAGTCTCAACCCAGTATTCCTCCCAACTGACCCCTTATTATACTTACTCATGGGCAAGTCAAGAGTGATTCTGCTTCCCTCATAAAGGTAAATGGCAGATTTTGAAATAGTCTCCCATGCTGAGTATGACAAGCATTCCCTCCAGGCTGTAATAAACTTAGATCAAGAGCATTTGTGTGCAGGGAGAAAACTGAAGAGCTTAAAACATTACAGAAACTCTTGCTCTTCTGAAACTCTTGCTCACTGCTACTTGATTTTGTTGTTGTTGTTGTTGTTGTTATTGTTTTTCTTTTCTCAGTGAGCCTACCCTAATCTAGAGAGGAAAGCAGGATTTGCTTTTTAATCAAATGTGTTTGGGGAAGTAGGGTTTTCCTTGAACAGAATAAGTAAATACAGTGACATCTGAGAGTCCTTTGTTAGACCACTAAACCCCTATGTATTAAACAGAATTTCATAATCTGTTATTAGAAATTCCTCTATAAGGAATCAGATAATTCTTTCCTTTGGGATAAGCATTGCCATGATAAGAAATTAGATCATATTTTGGAGGAAGATCAATCACACCTGCAACCTGTACTAACTGTGTAAGTTCTTGACCTCTGAGCCCACCTCCTCAAAACTTAGAGCTGAAGAAATTTTGCTTTTCAAACTTCTACAATGTTCAATGCAAATTAATCTGAAATCTATAAAGTTTTGTTGTGATTTAGTTTATAAAATAATCTTTCCTTTCAATATACCTGGGAACTTGGTTGTTTTGGTAGAAAAGGGGAGAAGCAAAACCTGAAAAAATAAACACAGAAGAGAAGCAAGAAAAACACCAAAGACACCGTTTCACTAAATCATTATTCACCTCAAGATGAGAGTACTTTTTTTCTCAAAACCTGCACCACAGGTGGTAAAGACAGAAAGTGGGGAGAAACTCACATCTCACATACAAATGATGAGGCAACATGGAAGAACACTGAAGCACCTGCTTCTTGCCTGGACAAAATCTTTTCTCAGTGGTGCAACATTGCCTTGGACTTTATTCACACCTTAACAGACCTTCAGGGCAGAGGCCTAGGGCAGTGTTGTACATAAGTAGTTATTATTATATATTTGAACAGTACAAAATGAAGGTGCTACATTCATATATTAAACAATTAAAGGTACATATTTGTGAGTCAACAGACTTTCCACTGACTCATAATACTGTTTAGGGAAAAAAAAAGAAAAAAAAATGATATAAGAAATATCATCTATCATTGCCCTTTCCAGCTCATGTAGACACCAACATCACTCCCATATACTCATGTACACTATTTTTATTTAACTTGACAAGAGTAGAAGGTATAACCAAACTATGTGTGCAATTATGTACAATTCACTTCTTTCTTAATTAAGATTGGTGCCTAGCATTGTTGGACTCCTAAGAATTCCCCTGTCACTAGCTCTGTATCACTTATTTTCCACCACTCAATGTCTTTTCTCCCTGATGCCTATATTGGAAAGAAATTAAAATATAATTAGAATGGATGAATCTATTTTGTTTGTGCTTCAAAGAGCATCTAGGAGCAAAGCCCATAGAGAACGAACATTAGTAGGATGATTCCACATTTAACTGAGAGATCTGTGGACTCCAAGTTGAGATAAAATAGCCTAAACATCACCATGAATATTTATTGAGAGTTCACAGGTATGCTAATGCTGAACTTTTGTTATTTTCGAGGACATTCATAACTTCAGACAGAAACAAAGGCATATTTTTTTAATTGAAGAAAAAGGTACAGAGATCACACACACACACACACACACACACACACCTCTGCTCCAGAATCTGATACATTCTATTTGATTGCCTCTGAGTTCTTTTCAGAGGGAACAAGGTTTTACCTAAAGGGTTATGGTGAGAATCAAGAGATCATGTATAATTAAGTATTTTACCACTATAGTATAAAACAAACACATGCTGGGATTTCAATGGAACCAAGGTTAATACCACTATGGCAATTAATTCTTCCCACCTTACAAAATGTACAATAGCAGTAGAAATAGAATAAGTGTTTAAATAAGGCTTTCAGGATCTGTGTTATCAGCTACACTCACTCCCTAACGAAGTGCCTCACCCCTCCACCTTATTTTCAGTTCATGCCTCAGCCCAAGTGCAATAAATATAATTTTTTAAGTATTTATTTTCAACATCAAGAACTATAATGCCAAACTCTCCCATGTCAAAGAGCTAAAGTAGGGTGGACAGTATGTACCAATGACAAGTGTATTTAGTACACAATGTCAAAACCTTTCTCAAGTTGCCCTGGTCTAACCCTTTCTGTCCATCTCATGTATGGCATAATATAAAAGTACCTGAGAAAAAGGGAGTATTTTTCACCCACCTCCATATTTCTCAAGTGGAAAGGTAGGTATCCTAATTTTTGGAAACATGTCAAAACTATCAAAAGTAAACAAAACTATATAGGTTATGGTTAAATGCTAATTTATAGCATTGAAATTTCAAATGATTAATCAAATTGGACATTTTTAATACACAAACATTTTTAGTCTTTTAATATCACTCAATCAATAATAACACTTTCAGCATCTCATTTCTACCTGGCTAACATTTGACATGCGCACATTGTTGAAACATGTCAATACTACATAATTTTGCCTCACTTGTGAAACAGACTCCCCTTGATGTAGCTGAATGTTTCTCAATGATTTCTAGACACAGTACACAAGAATAGAACGATAGCTATGTATATATTAGGAGACACTACCCTCTGTTGTATTTGCTTGATTCAGAGTAGACAACTATCCCCAAATATTTTCCAGAAATTTTTGGTTTTGAGATGAGAGATACAAATTTCACTGAGCCAAGTATTGATGCTGTGTTGGTCTTTAGGGCTTCTGCAGAGCTTATTTTTCCCAAAGGCTAGCTGTTCAATTCTTCCTTGGATAGTCTAGCATATGTCCAATGAATTCCTTTTTAGCTTATGTTGTTTAGGACCACTTAACTACTTGCAATCAAAAGAATCTTCACATGAAATATTTTCACAAGTTTATTTTTTCTTTGTTCATTGTGGCAGAAAAATTCTAAAATGGTCCCCAAGATTCCTACCCCCTGATATGTGTAACTGTGTAAATCCCTCCTCTTGAATAGAGGCACAACCTATGAATATAAAGAGGTATCCCATGTTTGATTAGATTGCTAATCAATTTTGTCACCTACAACTAAATTTTAAGTTGCTCAAAAAGGAGATGATAGTCTAGGTCAACACCTAAATGACACTGGATGCTTTCTGAAGTTATAGGAATTTAAAGGGTCTATGGAAGGAACCAAACAACAAGGAACTGTGAATGGTCTCTAAAATCTAAGTGTGACCCCAGTTCAAATCCAACAATAGTGATAGGAACTCAATAATATAACCACATTTAATGAATTCGGCTAACAACCCCTGAGAAGACCACCGAGCTCCAGCTGGGAAAGCAGCCTAGACAGTCCCTTGAATTTTGCCTCAGGAGATCCTGGCAAAAAAATTCCAACTAACTCATTTCCAGAATCCTGGCTCAAAGAAAACTGTGAGATTAGTTTGTGTTGTTTCAAACCACTAAATTTGTAAAAATTTGTTGTTCAGTAAAGGAAAACCAATGCAGTTATCCAATATCTTGTCTGAGATTACTTGTGTTTGTGTTTTTTCATATCTATTCAATTATTTCAAAATTGTCACAACTGTGAATAGATATCCCACTAGAATCATTTCTTCCTTTTTTAATTTTTTTTCAAATTTGATTAGTTGTTTATTGTTGTGGTCCTTTTGTTCATGTAATCCTTCCACTTATTTATTTATTTCTACAAATTATTCTTTTTTTTCATTTGTTTTAATCAGTCATCTATGACAGTAGAATGCACCATGATATATCATACATACATGGAGTATAATTTCTCATTTTTCCAGTTGCACACGATGTAGAATCCCACTGGTTGCTAATACCCAAAAAACAAAAGTCAAATGTTTTCTCTGATATATGGATACTAACTCACAATAAGGGTGGGGGAACTAAGGAAGATTTACCATAGGTAGAGGGGAGTGAAAGGAGGGGGAGGGGTATGGAGGTAGGAAGAAGGGTAGAATGAATCAGATATTATCACTCTATGTACATATATGACTACATGACCAGTGGAATAATTTCTTATTCTCTGCTTCCTATCTTCTTTCCCTTTCTCCATTTTTCCCCATCAGCATTTCTACCCACACCTGGTTCAGCATTCCTGAATTTTAGACTAATTAACAAGAGTTAAGAGTGCTAACCAACTGCGATTCAAAACCTTGAACAGCAGCTCCCACCAATATTCCTTGATAGTCCCTTTCTCCATAGCTATGCACTCCTTCTTAACTGTATAGTCATGGCCCCGTGAAGATGAATTCTATTATATTGTGGCCATTCTTCCTGTTGCATGTTATCTGTCATGGGTACCTATAGTCACTAACCAGTGGAGGAATAAGAATGCTACACAGATCAATGTCTGCTTCAGTACATCATTTATGCCCACCTTCCACACCTTCCCCACTGATTCTTCTCACACATTATACTTTGTGGCATCTGTATATACATCTTACAGCTGATATAGCTTACCTTAATTCTTCTCCCCTACCTAATTTTCTCTAACACAGCTATAACTGACTCCTTAAATGGAGGAATCATATTTTAGACATCAGTATATCTTTGAGTATAGATGTGTATGTTTATATTGGTTTAGGGGAACATGTTGAATATTATCAAATTTTGTCTTTTGGGAAAAAATTGGTGTGGACTCTATATCTTTTCCTTTTCAGTGTGGAAAGAATCTGTATTGTGACTGAAATTAGAAAAAGATATATACTAGATTTGAGGAAATTAAGTACATTGACACGAACCAGTTCCATACTTAAGCATTCTCAAAACTCAAAATTATATGAGAAATACAGAAACAAAGTGCTTCATCAGAGTGAACAAAGTTTCCTGGGAGCCCTTCTGTTTCTCAGGGGATGAAGCTTCCTTGGTACTCCTCCTATATCCTCCTTGAGTGGTAGAAGAGGGCATTGGTCAGCATAAGGGAAAGGAACTTGATGGTTTAGAGTCACCAAAATAAGGGTTTCACCAAATTATATCTATCTCCCTGTAGAAATGACCACATAAGTGGCCAGAAATAATCTATTCCTCCACATAAGATAATAATCATAATCCTTAGCCTCCCGCATTATGTGAACTCATAAGGATTCTAGGCACAGAAATTCTTGCTTATGCAATCTACCTATTTCATGTTATACAGGGTTTTTGTTTGTTTGTTTGTTTGTTTTTCTAAAATAAGACTTGGCACTGAAGAACTTAAGAATTTTCTCTTGCTATTAGTGTAAGGACTTTCAAAGGACAAGCATGGCTTTGAACCGCTACATATTTAGAGAGGTTAGTTCTTTTGTTTCTATATAATCTTCTCAGCATTAATCAAAATAAAATATATTAAAAACTGTCCTCAGGAAAGAATTATGTATGCAAACACATAATAAAACATGAGAAGTGACACATGCAAATAAAAACAAATTGCTATGATAGAACAAACATATGTGGAAATAACTGTCTTTGGGGAAAGCTTTAGGCTGAAAGATAAACAAAATAACAAATAGGAAAGTGATACAAATAGGAGTTTAAAAGTCAGATATTTGTAAAAACAACATCAAACCAAAATCAAAAGCTGAAAATTATTTAACTGTGGTTCATTGGGGGCATGGCTATGGGATATATATTATGTATTTGGAAAGTGGAAATTCTCTGTCTCTGCTTCTTGATCATTATGTGAGCTTCTTCTCCCATGATGCTCAGCTCCACCTTGTACCCTGAGGAATGGAGCCTGCTGTCTGTAGATTTGAAACTGTGAGCCCCCAAATAAACTTTTCCTCCTCTACAGTTTTTCAGGTTGTCACAGCATGAAAAAAACTAAAACAACTTCTTATAAATATTGAGGGTCAAAAGTCATTACTGAGTTTGGAATCAATTGGCACTGCTTTTCTTTTCCAGATCACTTACCATACTTTCTGTTCTGCAGGGACAACTTTGGTGCTTTATTTGTATGCCAGTTTCTGATGACACTGATCCAAGCAGACACCAACACAGAATCACAGAGGGAGTCACACTGAGTCAACACTGGCAAAGAAGGACCAACTAAAGCACAATGGATGCCATGATATGCAGAAAATGTGTGGGCTCAGGTATGTGGCAAAGGATGGTAGCACTGTGATGCACCACCTAGGACAGTATACACAGAAAGGGAGTGTGCACACAGAGAAGACAGAAGCTGAGAATCCAACATGGAAATATATGGAAGAGAGAAAGACAATGATGAAAAGTTCTACACAGAGAAAGAAAGAGGAAAGAAAAAGATGGAATTCAAGAAATAACTGTTAGCAGAGGTTTAAAAACAGAGGAAGAGGCAACATACCAGGCAGAGATAGAAAGATGATATGCAGTACCAACTTGGTGGAGTAAAATTGTCCTTTTAGCCTCTGAGTTTCACAAGACTGTCCATTCAGCATGTTCTATAGAACACCATGCCCTAGAAATGGTTTCCATCTTTTCAGAGCAAGAAAAACTTTTCTTTGTCTTTCTCCCTCCATTCATTCTGCAACCTTTTCTTTCCATTGTGAGATTTCAGCTATATTTCTCTTTATCTTGAAAGCACATTCATAACAAGTAACCTATAATGATCATTCCAATATTTTTAGAGAATTTCGTGATTTTCTGATGAGGAAATTGGAAATTACAGAGAAATGCTTAGCCAATTCTTTAAAGGTGGTTTCTATCAGGAAGAAAGGCTCACAAATTATGCTCTTGTAATCAAGCAACAATCCCTATTAGGATAGCCAACAACAACGCAGGTAGTGGTCATGACTATGTGTAGCTAAGGGCTCATTTTCACTTTACAGTTTCAGTTCAGCCTGTGATGCCAAAGAGGAGTACACTGCAGCCGCATAAGGGCTCCTGCAAACAGCCATAATACAGTGCTTTTTGGACTTTAAAAACTTTCCATAGGGGAGGTGGAGGCACAACAGTATGTCTTCTAGCTAACAGGAAGAAATTCAACTCCAAGATAAGGAGAGAGGGACAACAGAGAAGTAACTTTCCCCCACATCTCTATATTTTTTGTAGTCACCTTCTTTCCTTGACCTTTATTAGAAAAGTGTGTCTATTTTCTCCAAATACTGTAAAATCCTATAATCTTCCAATTACATGAACCTGTCTATGGAGGTAATTTACCCTTCTACTCAGAATAGACTCATCAAATAGAAAACAAAAATAGATCCATGAATATGAAAATAAAATTATATTCTTTTAATCAGTCACTAGATGTATGATAACATATACCCTAAATTTTCTCCTAGATGACTCGTCTAACCTACAGGAAAGAGTCAGGAAGCTAACCTGGACTATAGTGGGTAACATACCCAAGAAATCTCTGAAAATAATATTTTAGGGTAAAGTCAAAACTAAGAGCCAATCAAATAAAACCTCATTCCTATAATTTTGGGAAGAGAAACAAAGACAAGACAGGAAGAAATAGGAACAAGGAGACTGAGTTCAACCTAGGGTTCTTCTTGGCTATAAGAGAGAAATTTAGGACTTTGTGTAGAACTCAGGCCCCTCATCTACCTGAGCAGAGGAAGCTCCAGGGGCAAGTCCAGGTAGTACTGCATTCCTTTCTAGTCATCACTTGAACACTGCAGGGTTCAAAACCTGTTTTGCTGGACAACCCATTCCCTTACTGGACAGCTCTGGTTACCATAAAAGATGATCACAAGGAGCTGGGGTTGTGGCTCAGCGGTAGTGTGCTCGCTTAGGTGCGAGGCCCTGGGTTCGATCCTCAGCCCCACATAGAAATGAATAAATACAAACAAAGGTTTCAACTACAACTAAAAACAAGTAAATATTAAAAAAAAAAAAAGATGATCACAAAATCTGATTCAGGAAGTTTTGCCTTCTCTCTATCACTCCATTATCTCTTCATATCACATGTATCTTTTTGTATAACAGGCCTTATCCATATGACATCATACTCGTTCTTCAACCCAAGATCTTTGTGTTATTCTTAGCTGCCCCTATCCCCTGTATGAGCTCCTGCTGGACTTTTGCTTTCCTTGACTACTTTTCCAGGAGCCTGACTCGCTCCTTTTGTATTTATTTTTTATGCTCTTTGGGTCATTCGTGATTGTAAATCTATTTTTATAACAGCTTGCAGATTCTTTGTAGCTACTTTAGTTACTAACTAGATTCCCTGTTTTATTTCACATCTAAATTATTCACAATTCTATTCAGAATTATATTTATTTTTGCAAATGTTTCAACCCTTTCAGCCATAGAATACCATTCCTTTTAGAGTTCCATCAAAGAAGCAGGCGTAACATTGTGTCACAGTGAAAAGACACACCACAGATCCTAAGGCATGCAAAGGGCATGGACTGATGGCCAAGGAAGACCACAGTAGACAGCCTCTTCTAGGTAGTCCTTCAGGAGTGTTACTGCATAGAACAGGAGGCAAAAATGGCACATGACAAGTGGATGCTGAATTAGACCCACTTATTGGCTTAATGATTTCCTTCTGCTGACCAGGTTTTCAAGATGAGTAGTTCTAATTTTTGCATGAATAGAATCATAAATTTCAATGAGTCATGGATATTTGGGTATCTTTAGAGTGGTTAAATTCACAAATGTCAGACTCACAAATGTTAAATGCCTATAGCAGGAGTCAAAACACAAATAAATGTTAATAGGAGCCAGGCAGGAAATGAGTAACTCAAGAAGGATGGAAGATAATAACAAGTAGTGAAGGCTATATTTAATTGGGAAGGGATTATAATCATAACCATAGCAAACACTGATATAGCACTTATTTTGTATTGTGCATAGTTTGAAGGGCTTTACGCATACTAATGTAATTAACCCTAAAATAACTCTGAGGTAGTTTCCTTTATTATCTCCCTCAGACCAATTTAAGGTAGAAAAATGGAAACACAAACAATTACAAATTATCTAAATATAAAGAGGAGCAGAAGCTATTGAACTAATTGTTGTCATTAATATTAGGGATCCCATACTGTGAAATCTTCTGATTTTATGAGATTAATTCAGAATTCAAATTTGAATTTGAAGTCTTAGAATCAAATTCTGTAATAAAATTTTTCATTTTATTAACCATATGTAGCCAGTCGTGTCCTTCATTAAGCCCAGAGGACACTAGTATATAACATAGTTTAATTAAGGTATCTTCCATAATAGTATCTCTGAAGTTAGCACTTTCTTCATTTTCTTTCTGGAAAACACTTAAGAATTATAAGCTGAAAGATCCCTTATGAATGAGTGAATGAAAGACAAACAAATGAATATATGAACACACCACACCATTACTATACAAGACAACAATTTCTGAATTCTAGAATGACACAGAGAAACTTTGTGCCAAGCAAGAAGTAGGTTCAATGGATAATAAATATGTCCTTGACTGTCTCTCAAATAATTTTCTGAATCTTCTACAAACCAAATCTATTTCATCCATCTTTACTTTCTTTCCTCCTCTGTTCAGTTCCCTTATGAGATGGTGCTGAAGTCACAGCTGCCTTTCAATCTACCTATCTCTCAATTCCCATATACAAAAAATTTCCCCACCCATCTCAGTATTCCAATTACAGTCCAGAAAGTCCTTTCTAAATATCTCTATTTCCAGAGAAGATAATATTTCCAGAAAAGATAATACAATGTAAGCACAGAAAGGATCATAAAGTCCAAGTCCTTGGTATTAAAAGTAAAATAATAAAGACTTAGAGAACTTGTGCAAGAGTTTATTCTAATAAGCCATCTGTGAGCCTCATTCCATTGTTCTATCAGATGGCCAGTTAGTTTACTTTTCTGGAAACTTCTGTTACTGAAATCTTGGTCTTTGCCCTCATGCCAATTCATTAATAAGAACACAGATTTGAGAAAAAGGGAGGAAAAAGTTTTATTGCTTTGCTAGTAAAAGAAACAGCATAGGGAACTCTTGTCCCAGAGGCTGTGATTCTCCCCATCAGGGAAAACGGTGGGCTTTAAAAGAAACTATTCAAAGGCTATTGTCCAGGTGTTCCCTGTAAAGGATTATGATTCACTTGTTAATTTGGGAGAGAGTCATTTCCTAGATTTAGTGCCATCTCTTTTCAGTGGTGGATGTGTGCTCAAAGACAGATAACTAGGCCTAAGGTGGGGAAGAAAAGATAATCCTGTCTCCCTAATCCTGTTAGGTAGGGAGAGAGGGAGAAGAGAGAGGGGGGGAAAAAAAAAACATGTCTCTTTTAAAATAAGCCTCAGAGCATAAGCCTCAGAGCATTGAGGGCTATATTCAAAAGGTGAAGTGGACTACTGTTATACTTGTATGAGAATTTCAGTATATATTGAAAGCAAACAAATTCAAAATCCAGGTTTTTTATTTTGTTTTGTTTTTGTCTATTAATTAACTGCCTCTCCCTGATAGCAATGTCTCCTTTTCCTTCTCCTGGCTAATCATTACTCATTATTCTAATGCAAACCATTACTCCTTCCAGGAAGCCTTCCACAACATCTTTTCATCACATCATGTTCAACTGAGATGTTGTTCCTCTTTCTCTACATTTAATTTTACCAGCATTCTCACTATACTGCAAAGACTCTTTAGGTGTTTGCTCTGTTTTCCTCAACTCCTGTCTCTTGAGATCAACGAATGGGCCTTTTTCATTGCTATCAACCTATGACCCATCAAGTTACTGACAGATGCATAGTGAGCTGTCAGGAAAAGTTAGTTTAATGAACAGATGAGTATACAATTCTCTATGCCTTTTGGAAGCCACAAGGGACAGTTAATATCTCTACCCAGACACTACATATCTGTGGCTGAACTCTACCACAAAGGAAGACAGGACTTTCTCAATGATGTTATAAGTTGAGGGAAATGGAAAAGGTAACTCTTGTCTTTCTAGACAATTTCTATGATAGGTTCTTCATAACGTGCAGTTGTTTGTACCTAGGATGACTCATAAGATATCTATAATACTCATTGATTTTTACAGATTATCTGTTCTGTTTGAACATGAACTCTGGTACAGGGGGCATGGAAGAGAGAGAGAGAGAGAAAAAAAAAAGATTTTCTGGTTTGGCCCTCAAATAGGATTAAGACTGAGCTTGTTTATGTACTAAAAACTAGCTATTGGAGGGCAGAAACCTGTCCTTTTTCTGATGTGTCTTGAGGCATTTTTGTGTATGTTTGGAAGCTTTCTTTTCCTATTTCTCTTTTGTTTTTCCATGAGTTCTTTACCAAAGTTTCTTTCCTAAAATTCCTCAAGTCTAAGAGAATAGTCTTCCCAATTCTTACCGTTTCATAAAGAAAGAGAAAAGAGCAATGTTAGCATAAATAAAAATAAAAGGATGCCCAGGTCCTATATACCTAGTCTTACAAGAAAAGAATGATTAGAGAAGATAGAAATAAAATAGCTCAATAACCTCATTAATATGTTTTATATTTAATATTTTCAATCTTCATGCCTACAACCTTAATTCTGAACCTCATCTTTTCCAATTTGGGTCATTTCATCATCTTATGATATCCCAGGCTCCAAGTCTCAACTCACATATCCCACGACATTTGCCATTCTCTGGTGTAATCTCTCTAAAAAATTATTTTACTGCTGACCAAGTTAAGCTTTAGCAACATACGTTTGCTTAAAATCATTTAACATTTATGGGGACAATATTGCCCTGGCACCAAAATCAGACAAAAATACCAAAAGTACAGACCAATATCCTTATAAATCAAGATGTAAAACCCATCCTTCACAAAACATTATGAAACTGAGCCCAACAAAATATAAATGATTATACACTATAAAGTATATTTATCCCAGAAATGCAAATTTGCTTCAACATATAAAAATCAATCAATACAGTATATTAACAGAATAAAAGAAAATAACTATATGATCATCTCAATAAACACAGAAAATGTATTCAACAAACTCCAACAACATTTCATGATAAAACACTTAAACTATGCAGGAGTAGAAGAAAACTTCTTCAAACTGTTAAAGGACATCTATGCTACACCAACTGCTAATGTCTTACCTAATGCTAAAAACTAAATGTCTTCTAATTTAAAGAAAAAGACAAAGCTATAATTCCAGTAACTTCTAGTCAACATTATATTAAAGGTTTTATCTAGAGAAAATTAGGCAGTAAAAAAGAAATAAGGGATATCCAGATTGGAAAGGAAGATGTAAAATAATGTTTTCAGATGCAACAATTTTGCATGGAAAAAAACTCTAATAAATCTACTAAAAATAGTAAAACTAACATATGGTATGACACAGTTGCATGACACAAGATGAATATTTTAAAAATTGTATGTTTATATACTAGCAATGAACAATAAAATATAAAATTAGGAAAGCCATTTTTATGATGATATCAAAAAGTATAATACAAATAGATTGAACAAAAGAAGTACAAGAATTATACACTGAAACCCACAAAATGTTGTTGAAAGAAATTGAAGATAAACTAAATAAATGTATATGTGTATATAAAATATATATTTTAAGTCTTTCAACATTAAGTCCTCTAATCCATTATGTATATAAAACAGCAATTAGGACAGCAATATACTTCCTAAATTGATCTACAGATTCAACGCAATACTTTAAAAAATTTAGCTGTCATAAAGAAATTAACTAAAGAATCCTAAAATTCACGTGGAAAAGGAAGGAATATCAAGAAACAATTTTAAAAATAAACAAATTTGGGCTGGCAGTATAGTTTAGTGGTAGAGTTCTTACTTATCATATGTAAGGCCCTGGGTTCAATCTTCAGCATCACAAAAAACAAACAAATGAAAACAGAAAAAAACAAAAAAGCAAACAAAAACCAAGGCTGGCCATTTGCCAATTTTAAAAGTTACTACAAAGCTGTAGTAAGATAGTATGGTATTTAAATAAGGTACAATATATAGATCAATGGGATAAAGTTCAGATTCCATAAATAAACTCAAATTTATAGTCCATTAATATTCAGCAAGGATGCCAAGATAAGTCATTAGGAAAAAATAGTTTTCAATAAATGATACTGCAACAGCTGAATATCAACAAAAAGGACTGAAGTTGGAGCCTTAAAATTAGCTTAAAATGAAAGATCTAATGTAAAATCTAAAACCACCCTCATAAGACAACATAGAAGCAAATTTCTGTGACAATTATGTCTCTTTGGGAGACACTTCAGATCTAAATCATAATATGTTGAAGACTTGGTCCTTAAAGCAGCAATAATCAGAGAAGGGGCTCTTGGGAAGTGATAGGACCTTGATGGTACAAGCCTCATTGTACCAATGGATTAATCCATTGAAAGCTGAAACTGTAAATAGATGGGGCATGGTTGGAGGAAGTAGGTCACTGGGAGTGTGCTCTTGGGGACTATATCATATCACTGGCCCCTTCTCTCTTTCTGCTTTCTAGTTGCCATGAAGTGAGCAGCTTTCTTCCTCCATGTCTTTCCACCAGGCCTCACCTTAGGGCCAAAGCAATAGTGCTGGCTGACCATGGACTGAAACCTCTGAAACCATGAACCAAAATAAATCTTTTTTCTCTTTTAAGTTGTTTTTCTCAGATATTTGTCATAGCAATGAATAACTGACAACAGTGACCCTGTATTCAGTAATGAATTCTTAAATATGACACCTAAAGCATAAGTTCTGAAAGAAAAAATCAGATAAATTGGATTTTATCAAAATTGAAAACTTTTCTGTTTCAAAGGACACCATAAAGAAAGCAAAAAAAATTCATAAAGTAGGAGAACTATTTGCAAATCGATATACCTAATAAGGGACTTGTATCCAGAATACATAATTCTTCTACAACTCAATAATTAAAAGACATATAACCCAATTTTAAAATGGTGCTATGGACTGAATTGCATATCCCCCAAATTTATATGTTGAAACTTTAACCTTCAATGTAACTAGAAATAGGGACTAAAGGAGATAAATTAAGTTTTAACAAGGTCATAATGAGGGATATGTGTAAGAAGAGCTTTGAGGTACATACACAGATAAATGGTCAAGTGAGGATACAATGTGAGGGTGGTCATCTGCAACCTAAGGAGAAACTAAATCAGCCAACACTTTGATCTTAGACCTCCAGACTATGAGAAAATAAATTTTTTGGTTAAAACCTCCAAGTCTGTAGAGCTATATGTCAATCCTAGCAGACTAATAGCAATGGATTAACTTAAACGAACAAATGTTTATGTGTATAAACATACAAAATTAAATAAACACACAGAAAACTCAAGATAAATAATTATCAGGGAAAATCAAAATCACAATCAAATACTACTTTTCATCAACTAGGATGGCCTAAACAAAAAAGACAATTGCAAGTGTTGTCAAGAGTATTGGGTAATTAGAAACTTAATATATTGCTGGTAGGAATGTAAAATTGCAGCCGACTTTGAAAAACATAGTGGCAGCTTCTCAAAAATTTAACATGAAGTTATCATATGACTCAACAATTATAGGTATAATCAAGAGAGGCAAATAAAAATGTTTTCACACAAAACTTGTACACAAATGTTTATCGTGATATCATTCATAGTAGCCCAGAAACTGAAAAAAAGATTAACAAAAATGTAGTCTATTCAAAATATAGTATATTTCAATCATAAAAGTACTTAGACATGGTATAACATGAATGAATCCTGACACCATTATGCTGAGTGAAAGAAGCTAATCACAAAAGACCACATATTATGAATTTCTATTTATAGAAATGGTTCTGCAGAGGCCAATCCATATCCACAGAAAGCAGATAAAAATGACTGCTCAGAAGTAGGGAGAGTGGTAAATGATGAGTGACTACTAATGAATAGAGAGTGTCCTTTTGGACACTCTGAATATTTAAAAATATTCTGAAATTAGAAGTAATTGCACTATTCTATGAGTGTACTAAAACCACTGAATTATATAACAAAAAGTGGATTTTATGGGATGTGAGTAATCAGTAAAGTCAGAAAAGCTACTACTTTTAAAAAAAAAATGCTTTAGCATACCCCCTTTGTCTATATATTTAAGTATAAGCACCTTAGTTTGCTTTCTGAAGTCTAGCCTTGCTTATCTTTCGAAACTTATTTCTTACCCTTTCAGTATTCTCATCTATTTTCTCTTAATGGAAGTCCCTACCCTCCTTATCTTACTGGAAACTCATAATTTTTTTTTTTTTTATGAGAACCTCAAGGGTCACCTCACTGTAGTTCTCTAGTCAACAGACTTGATTACTTTCTAGATTTTGGCATGCTGTATAATGTACATATTTCTGAGTGCTTATGTTTGTGTTTTTTTTTTTTGGTTTTTTTTTTTTAATTTTTGTGTGTATATGTGTGTGTGTGTGTATAATAGGAAATATTTTTTCCAGTGGTTAAGTAAACAATAAAATTATTCAGAAAAATATCTTTAAAGTCTGCCATTTTCAAAATCATGACATGTTAATTTATAAGAAATGCAATGATATTTGGCATTTTTCATAGTGAGCTACAAATGACCAATTCATGATGTCAGTTTATGGTGCCTTACCTACAAAATAAGAGAGAGAACGAAGTCCAATGAAGAGACTGAAAATAAATACTTAAAAGAATAATTCACTTTATGAAAATATCATAAAATTCTTAGAGAAAAATGCATTTTCCACTAAGCAGAGATAATTTTATTAGAGAAAAAAAGTTGAAAAGTTAAGACATAAAAAATTGGCACATGACCTATATTTTCAAAAGTTTTGTTTTATCATTTTGTCTATTGGTTTCAGCAGATACTGTTCCATTACATCCTGATAATGTGCCACACTCTCATTTTCAAATAAATTGATATTACCATTTAATATGATATTTAATATACTCCTTTTATGTTGCATCTCCAGGAAAAGTATATATATTACTACATCTGAATTGGGATATGACGGTTCGTAATATAAAATGTATTCATTGTTTTTGTGTCACTACATTTTTTGTACATTTATGTAATTTTGTTTTCCAATTTCAGGTAAATGATGAGAGATAACTTAATTTATTTTTCAATTGATTTATATTAAATGAAAGCCTCTCAAGATATAAATATAAGTCTTTATGAGTAACTGGATATGTGGAAAATAAAAGTATTGATTAATTTTCTAGAAGCAACCAAAATTAAGCATAGTCATAAAGATATTTTTTCTTCTTTATTGAAAAGAAGAATTTACTAGCTGGTTGATACATTATACAACTATTGAAAAGAATAGACATAAGGTGATCACAATTACCCTTCCTCTCCATAAGTCATTTTGGGCAGTGGGAATGAAATTGGGCTATGGCAGGAGACATTGTAAACTCTGTATATTGGGCCTAAAGACAGGTATAGTCTATAAGGTCTGATAATGTTAAGGTAAACACAATGATAATAATTTACATTACATTCAAGTTGTAAATTTTAGAAATCATCATATACATTACCTCAATGAATCCTCATCATATTCTCTGGAATAATGAAGTCAGATTTTATCCCCATCTGGAAGTGAAAAAGCTAAAGTCAGAGAATAATTTAGTCAAAAAAATGATACCAAAAAAAAAAAAAAGTTACCCACAAAACCAGAACCAGAACTTAGGTAGACTGACTTATTTCCTGGAGTTCTTTCTACTTCACCACTTTTAAGCTACAGAGTTGTATATCAATAGAAGGGATGCCAAATCTGCTAAAGTCACTGAGGTTGATGAATGGGACCTGTAGGTACATAAAGGTGTAAGGAGCAGTTCCTGTGGTTGGTCAGGCTTTGTGCTGGGGGCCATTAAAACTGTGATAGTATGCTCTTAGGTTACCTTATACAACTTAATATGCATTATATTGTGTTATGGTTTAGATATGTGGTGTCCCCCAATAGCTCATGTGTGAGACAATACAAGAAGGTTTAGAGGTGAAATGATTGATTATGATAGTCTTAAGCCAATCAGTGCTTTAATCCCCTGATAGGGAAAAACTGGGTGGTGACTGTAGGCAGGTAGGGTGTGGCTGGAAGAGGTGGGTAATTGGGAGTGTGCCTTGGGGGGTATATATTTTGTGAACTGGGCTTAGTCTTTCTCTGCTTCCTGATGCAATGTCCTGAGCCACTTTCCTCCACCACACACTTCCACCGTAATGTTCTGCCTTATCTTAGGCCCTAAGGAATGGAGCCAACCATGTATGAACTGAGATCTCTGAAGCTGTGAGCCCGCAAATAAACTTTTCCTCCTCAAATCATTCTTGTCAGATATTTTCATCACAGCAATGAAAAAACTAACTAAAACCTATTAGAAGTAAGGAAACTCTGGACCCATTAACAAGTAACATTAACAAACATAATATTAAAAGGATAGTTATGGAATAAAAGACAAGCCAATGGAAAATCTGTGTGGAAAGATTATACTTCCGCAAGACAGAGGAAAGAAAACACCTTATACCCAAACCATTGTAGTACAGGATTTCTCTCCTGACCTAATACCACAAAAATAACTATAAAACTTACAAAATACTGATATTCTGACTACTAACAAATTTATAATTTTATTTTTCATGACCGATAATAAAAAGTACTTCTTTTTGGTCCAGACTCTCTCTTCTTGGGCTATAAAGTTTTATAAGATTGCTACATAACCTGTGAAGTATTAACCATTTTTATTTACTTCAATTTACCATGTTAAGTTTAAAGGATACTTTCTAGGGCTACCATAACAAAATACCACAGACTGCATGGCTTAAAAACAGCAATTTAGTTTTTCACAGTTCTGGAAGCTGGAAAACCATGACCAAATTGATGATGGCTCTTTTCCTGGCTTGAAGATAGCTGCCTTCTAACTTTGTCCTCACATGAACTTTATTTGGTACACACACACAGCATTCTGATGTCTTATTAAGACACTAATCGTAGCAGATCATGCCCTGTTCTCTGACCCCTTTTAAGCTTATTACTTTCTTAACAGCCCCATTCTCAAGCACTGCCCCAGTAGGAGTTGGAACTCTGTGAGGGACATCAACACTCAGTCCAAAACATATACTTTCTCTTAAAATATTAAATTTTGAAAAGACAGTATATGTCCATCAACTTCTGCTCTTCAAATTTCAAAGCCTTTGATCTTATTTCAGAATTTATCTTTTAAAGCAGGAGTCCTAAGATTTATCATCCTTCCAAATATCCCTTTGATTAATGTAACATCCTTTCCTCTAGACTTATTCCATTTTTTAAAGTAAACTGTTAAGCCATACATATGATAAAATACACCCATTTTAACAGTATAGTTTCATTAATGTTGTCAAATATATTCACTTGTATAAACACCATCACAAACAAGAAATAGACCATCTCCAAACTTTAAAAGCTCCATCATGCTTTTTGATCCATTAGCATTAATCACCACACCCATGACCCTAGACAACCAAAGACTGCTTGCTATCTCTCAGTATAAATAAGATTTGCCTATTCTATGTTATTCCACAAATCGGGTAATATAATATGTGCTTTCAGTGTGTGTGTGTGTGTGTGTGTGTGTGTGTGTGAGAGAGAGAGAGAGAGAGAGAGAGAGAGTTGGGGAGGAATCTGCTTATTTATTGACATAATGATAGATACTGGGTGATTTCTAGTTTGTGCAAATAAAGTAGCTTTGAATATTTATAGGCACGTGTTCTAATTTTCTTGGATAAATATGTTGTAGAATTTCTAGATTGCATTGTATGTGTATCTATTGCTTTTTAAGAACTAACAAACTTTTTGCAAAGTGGTTGTAGCATTTTACATTCCCATCAACATGTATGAGAGTTCCAATTGCTACATTCTCCATAGTACTTGGTTTTAAAATTTTGGGTTATACAGTGTATACATAATGGTTTTAATTTGCATTATACTGATGGCAGGCGATATTAAATATTTCCACAGACTTGTTGGCCATTCACATATCTTCATGTATGAAGTAACAGTGCAACTCATTATTAATATATGTCATGTGTATTTAATATGTGTACAGTGAATATATTTTCCTTACTTTCTTATGAAGAACGAAAACTTATAAAATTTTGAGTCAATTATCACTCTGTTTAATTTTGTATCAGTTATCATGCTGTTTTTTTCCTAAGAAGTCTTTGCGTACACCAATGTTGTAAAGATTTTTCTTATATTTTAGTAGCATTATAGACTAGGTTTTTTTCTAGAAGTTTTATAACTTTATGTTTAGCTCTTTATCCATTTGAACTTACTTTTTGTATATTCTGTGAGGTTAGGGTCAATTTTGTTTCCAAATGAATATCCATTTTTTCCAGCACCATTTGTTTAGAAGAGTATCCTTTCCCCTAGTTGAATTGCCTTAACAGCTTTGTGGGGAATCAACTGAATACATAAGGGTTTAGTTCTAGTTTTCTATATATTCATCCTTACACAATACCAATCTTTATTACTGTTGCTTGATGGAAATGAGAAAGTCAAAAGTGCTACTACATTGTTATTTCTTTTTAAAAGTGTTTTGAGCTCCTCAAGATATTTTGACTTTCCATGTAAATGCTATAATACAATTATTATTTTCTACAAGAAAAATGTCTGCAAGAGTTTCTATCAGGATTCCATTAAATTTAATGATCAGTTTGGGGAAAGCTAACATTTCTTCAATATTGAGTCTTCCAATCGTGAATGTGATATACATATATAGACACACACACACACACACACACACACACATCCTTCAATTATTTAAGTTATCTATAATTTAAATCGACAATTTTGTAGATTTCACTGTGCATGTTATATACATACGTTGTTAAATTTATCTTAAGCATTCCATGTTTATGGATCATAAATTATATTTTGTTCAACTTGCTAATATGTGTTAAAGATTTCTTCATCTACAATCAGAAGAAAGATTGTTATGCAATTTTAATTTTATAATGATTTTGGTATCAGAACAGTGTTCTCCCTTATGTTTTCTTAAATTATTTTTATAGACTTGGTATTATTTTTTTCTTAAATATTTTTTAGAATTTGGGGATAGGGTTGTGGCTCAGTATAGAGTACTCGCCTAATCTGCATGAGGCCTTCAATTCAGTCCTAGTACCAATAAAAAAAAAAAAAAACTAGAATAATTCACTTGTGAATCAATTTAATCTTGTTTTCTTTATGAGAAGATTTTCAACTGTAAGTTAAATTTATTTAATATGTATCAATTTAGTTAGTTTATTTTTTCTTGAAGAAATATCCATAATTTGTGTTTTTCATGAAATTTGTTTGCTTCATCATAATATAAAATTAATTGGCATAAATTTGTTTATGTTATCTCCTTATTATTCTCTTACTATACATAGGAGCTCTAGTAAAATCCTCTTGCTTATTCTTAATATTAGTGGACTGACTTGCTCATCAGTCTGACTCAAAGTAATTAATTTGGGGGTATTTTCAAAGAATCAATATTTGGGTTCATTGATTCTCAATTACTTTTAATTTCATTATATTCTACTTTATTATTGTCTTACTTCTGCTTGCTTTTTGTTTAATTTGCTCTTATTTTCCTAGATTTAAGGTGGAACTTTAGATAATTAAGACATTTCTTCTTTTCTAATATAAGTACTTCATATTCCAAGTATCTCTCTAAACTCTTTTGTTGCCCTCCATATATTTTGACTTATTTCAATTTTACTTTTATTCAACTTGAACTATTTTATAATTCATCTTTGATTTATATTACACTCTGAAGACTATTTTTAAAAAGATTGTTTAGTTCCCAAATATTTGGGCATTTTCCAGGTATTTTTCTATCATTGAACATTATGGTTCACAAATATATCTAGTATGATGTAAAACAGTTTAAATTTGCTTGGATTTGTCTTATGGCCTCAAATATGATTCATCTTGGAGAAAGTTTTGGATACACTTGAAAACAATGTGATTCTATATTACATTGTATTCCATCAACACCATTATTTTAAATTTGTTGACAGTGTTGATCAGGTCTTCCATATCCTTACTGACTTTCTATCAACTTATTCTACCATTGTGGATTTGCACATTTCCTCTTTCAATTCTATCAGTTTTTATCCCTTAAGTATTTTGAAGCATGGTTGTTTATGCATACACAATTAGAATGTTTTTATTGATTAATTACTCTATCATTATGTAATGTCCATTTTATCCCTGGTAATATTACCTTTCCTAAGTATACTTTGTCTTTTATTAATATAGCCACTTAACTTCCTTTTTGTTAGAGTTTCCATAGAATGTGTTTTTCTGTTCTGTTACTTTTAACCTTACCCTTGGCTATATATTTAAAATGAGTTCCTAGCACACAGCACATAGTAGTGCATTGCTATTTTTATTGGTGTTTTAAAGCCATTTAATTTAATTATTGATACATTAAATTTAAATAGTCTTTGTTATGGTTTGGATGTGAAGTGCCTTCCAAAATCTCACATGTGAGACAATGCAAGAAGGTTCAGAGAAGAAATGATTGGGTTACAAGAGTCTTAACCCAATCAGTGAATTAATCACCTGAGGAGATTAACTGAGTGGTAACTGGAGGTAGGTGGGGTGGGGTTGGAGGAGGTGGAGCATTGGGGGTGTGGCTTTAGGGCACATATTTGTATCTGGCAAGTGGAATCTCTCTCTGCTTCCTGACCATCTTGCAAGCTCCTTTTCCTCTGCCACACTCTTCCACCGTGATGTCCTGCCTCACATCATGTCCTGAGGATTGGAGCCTGCAATTTGCGGATTGAGACCTCCAAAACCTGAGCCCCTAAGTAAATATTTCCTCCTTTACAGTTGTTCTGGTCGGGTCCTTCAGTCACAGAAGCAAAAATTCTCACTGAAACAGTCTTTCTATTTGTTTCTACTTGTCCTATCTAGTATCTAATATTTATTGCTCTTCCCCTGTCATCTTTTGGACCAATTGTATATTCTTTATATAGTATTGATGTATGTTGTGACCATCTGCAAAAATGAAGGAATGCACACTGATGGACATCCACCCAAAATTTGTCTCACATGTTGAGATTGATTGTGTCATTAAGGCATAAAAATGGGGAAGAAGTTCCCTAGAATCTCTTAAATTTCTTGAGAGAGCAGGATAAGATTAGCTTGGAGTTTTTATGGTGGTTAGGTGGTGGGCCTGAGGTATTGGTTTCCACTCCCTACATGGGGTCTGTATGATTTGAACTTCTCATGGTGTATAGGAGGGAGGGACCAGAATTTCTTAACTCTCTACAAGTGGACAGAAGAGGAAGATGAAGGAATGAGACTTAAAAATTTATTAACTATTGGACATCAAGAAGTGAAGTTATTTCAGTTTATGTAACTCCTCTGTTTAATTTTTTCTGGTTGCTCTAGAATTTACACATCCTTAACTAATCACTCTAAATTCAAATAGCTTATCACTTTAAATTCTAAATTCATGCTGCATATATAGAGTAGGAAATTTAAAACAGTATACCTCCATTTCCTCTCTCCGACCTTTATGCCACAGTCATCATTCACTTTATTTCTTCATATTTGCCTTACAATTGGCCAGATTGTTCTTTTAGTATTTTTGTTGTTGTTGTTGTTGTTTTGGTGGTACGAGGAATTGAACCCAGTACCATTGAACTATATGCCCAGCCTTTTTATTTTTTTATTTTTAGACAGATTTTTATAAGTTGCCCAGGCTATCTTGAACTTGTTATCCTCCTGCTTCAGCTAACCAAATTGCTGGGATTACAAGTGTGTACTTGCTCCTGACTTTTTAAAATACTTTTTGTATGCTTGTCTATTGATTTGCTATTTGTGAGGAGAAGTCTGCTGAGATGATCTGTTATCTAAATACACTGTCAATGATTTCTCTGACAGCCTTCAAGATTTCTCTTTACATTCAATTTTCAGAATTTTTACTATAATAAGTCTTGGTAAGAGAGAGAGAGAGAGAGAGAGAGAGAGAGAGAGAGAGAGAGAGAGAGATGTAATATGTTGTTGTATCTATCCTAATTGGTATCCTACAAATCATTTTATCAGTAATTTGTTACTTTTATTGTTTTTGGAAAATTCTCAGCCATTTGCTGTTTAAGTACTTATTTTGCTTTATTCTTCCTTTGTCTGGAAATCTAATTCTATGAATATTAGACTATTTGATATTATTTGGTTCTTGGTTAATCTATTCTTTTTTCACTGTCTTTTAAGCCTCATAACTTCCTCTTCCCTTCTGCTCCAAAACTAGACAAATTGGTAAGAAAGCTTGAGTGATCTTTCCTTTGGTGCTGATGTGTTAGGGTCTGTAAACAAGTCAAGATGGCGCCTGGCATTTTGCCAGAGGGAGTGGTTTGTGAAGTAACGCCATCGAGCCATTAAGTGTGGAGATTCCTTATTGGTTGACTGCTGTATCTAGTTTATGTTAATTAAGATAAGCTGTGTGGAATGTATATATACCCCTCCTGTCCTACAATAAAGGGCTCCCACTCCTGCTGTATCAATGTACACAAGTTGCTTGTCACCTCCCAGTTATTTTGCTGCAGCCGGACTGTGGCACTGATGGAAGGTTCAGACCACACAAATCCCAGTTCATGATGGAATCCATCACCTTGTCCCTGCTACCTAACAAAAACTTGTTTTTGTAATAAAAACAAAAACAAAGCATGAAATTCACCATAGAAACATATTCACCATAAACACTTTCTTATTATGTAAGAAATAAACCATTCATGACCCCATAGTGTATGTTTGTCCTCACTGGTGAGGACATCTGAGCCAAATTTTGGATAGGGTCCAAAACTGCTTTTGATGATATCTAAAATACCATTTTTGTTTTTTGTTTTTTTTTAATTTCTATCACTTCATTTAACTCTTTCTTTTACTTCTTATCTTTGCTGAAATTCCTCATCTTGCATGTTGTAAACCTTTTCCATTAGATCTTTTAACATATTAATTGTAATTATTTTAAAGTTGCTATATAATAGTTACAATGTCTGGGTCATCTTTGGGTCTGATTCAGTTAGTTGCCTTATTTATTGAAAATTTTATTCGTTTCGTAATTTGAATGGTATTCATCATATGTAGGAGAATAAGAGAGAATGAATTAAATAGGATTTACACCTGGAAATGGGTATGTCTTTTCTTTGTCAAACATTTAGGGTGTGGAATAGTGGAGTTGAGGTAGATTGGAGTTCTTTGTCATTGTTGAAAACATTTTCAGCAAAACTCTGACTTCAAATTCTTCCAGTGAAGAGTTGCTGGTACCTCATGTTTTATATGAGATCAGGGATGCTCAAGGGTTTTTCTGTGATCCTGCTCCATCTCAGCTTTTGGGAGCCCCAGTTCATATGAATAACACAGGACCTCCTTTCAATACTCTTGTGCCACTCCCAAAGGAGATCCTTTATTGCTTGTTACTCAGTTCTTGTTTTGAATGCAGGATTCTTTTTTCCATTACCAGAGTCCAGAATAAGTCTTAGGTTATGTACATCTGGGCCTATGCTGTGGGACTTTCTCAGCTATCTTCGGGTGACTTCTGCTTTATATCTTTGGTTGGTCTTGGATGGAAGCAAGCTTCCTGCCTCTCCTCCAGTGATATCAATGTAGAATTATGAGCTTTTACTTCTATTCCTCTTTTGAAGCATTGTATTTTACCTGAGTCCAAGGTAAAAAGGTTTCTACCCTTTTCCCCAGGAACAGAGAAACTTAGCCTGATCCCTGGGAGAAAGGATTTTCTCCTCCTTACCAAGAAGCTTTTGCTTTAGAAGAGAGAAGGCTTCAGAAAAATGGGTGTTTTTCATATATACAATAACCACCAAAAGGACTTTCTCTGCTCTTCTGCCTTTCCCTCATTCTTTTTTATGAAAATCCAGTGGAAGCCTATAGAAAAGTGTTTGTGTATACAGACTGCACAGTCTCATGTGCTTAATTCAAAATACAAAATTATATTAATGTATTTGTGCACCACAACTATATATAGTATACTTTATATTGCTTTAGACGTGAGTCATTTTATTGAGACTACCATAAAGAGTTTTTCTAATACATTCATATGTAATTTTTAAACACATCATTTAATTTATACAATAAATTCTGCAATATTCCTCGCAATTCAGTACAGAAAGTTATCCTTACAAGATTTAATTTTGAGAAATGTTTAACTTCCTAATATATATGTCTACATACACACAACACAAATACACACAAAAAAATAAATACAATTGCATGCAATACAATGATCCTTAGAATGGTACTCTATTTTTTATTTCTATGAATATTTTAGCAAAGGGTCAGTCTGTTCTCCCTTTTGGAGGGAAGGAAAGCTGCAAAAAAACATGATATTTTGGATCCCTGTTAACTCCAATGAGAAAAAGCTATCTAGTGTGGGTAGATTTTTTTACATTTGATTTGTGTGAAAGGAAATGAATTCACTGAGAATCATAGTTTTTAAAGATAAATGGCATGAGTGGTTCAATTTTATTTTATATTATCTTGACTTAAGAAGAGAGTATTGCTGTTACAAAATTGGCTAAGAACAGTAACACTGTGTGGAAATAAAATTCTGCTAACTAAAGTA
Organism: Marmota monax; assembly: GCF_021218885.2. Classification (NCBI taxonomy): domain Eukaryota; kingdom Metazoa; phylum Chordata; class Mammalia; order Rodentia; family Sciuridae; genus Marmota; species Marmota monax. The sequence continues at coordinate 2,728,219 of NW_026694771.1, forward strand.
AGCATTGATATATCAGACACCCAGAAAAAAAATTATAAGATTTCCAAAATTTACTGTCTCCTTAACTTTATGCTTATTAGATAATGATTTTCAAAATAATTTTTTTTGCCTTGACCTTGACTAGGCAAATGAACATATGAATTGAAAACTCAGGCCTACTTGTCATGAGTACTTAAGTATCTAACAGACAGCCTAACTGTAATGTGTTTAAAATACAACTCTCAATTTCCACTTTTGCCTGCACTAGCTCAATTTCTCCAACAATCTCCCCATGGTGTCTATTTACCCAACCTAAAAGCTTCACCATAGTCCTTTAACTGTCCTGTGAAGATCGTTCAGCCTAACACTACTCTCTGCATCATGCTTGCCACTTGGCTGTTTCCATATGTTAACCCTAAAAAAGTTCAAATCCAATTTGAATTCTTTAATAATAAAATAAAAATCCAGAGTCCTCCTCATCCAGCAATAAGTAGACAGCTATTAGAACCAAGGTCAAGTTCAAAAGGTTCTTGTCTGCTATTAGTTCTATCAAACTCCATCAGCTAAATCAAGGCAATGCTTTAGCAAAACTGCCCATTGGTACTATATGTATAGTGGATATATTTGTTTCGTATGATAGTTGTAATGGATTATCACAAACTTGAAAGTTTAAACAACAGAAATTTATTCTCTCACAATTGTGTAGGCCAGAATTACAAAATCAATTTCACTAGGCCAAAACCAAGGTGTAGACCAGGATACCTGATTCACTAGGAGGAGAAGATTCTCTAGGAGAAGAATCTTCCTTACCTTTTCTGGCTTCTGGTAGCTGTGGGCATTCTTTCATTTGTGGACCCATCACTCCAGTCTAATTCAATGGTTACATCAGTTTCCCCTTTTCTGTCTGTATCACATCTCCCCAATGAGGGCATTTTTTCAATCTATCTCATAAGGATATCTGTGATTGAATTTAGGGCCCACTCAGATAATCCAAGATAATCTATCACTAATTTTTTTTAATTTAATGACATCCACAAAGCTCTGTTTTGTCCTATATGATAACATTCCTCTGCCCCAGGAATTAAGATATGAACATCTCTTGGGGGTGAACATTATCCAGGCTGCCATGATCATATAATGTATATTTCAGATAATGACTTAAGCATATCACTGAGTAGATTAAAAGATGTAGGGTTGGATTTCAAGTCCAACTCCAGTCATTTATTTGCACATCTATAAGTTGAACTGATATGACCTTCCCTAGATACAGTAGATAGGGGATACAATCCTTAAATTTTTTTTCCAATCTCTTAAGACTATTGTTACCTATAGCACAGTTATAAATAATCACTGCTTATATTAAATCCTACTAAGAATTTATACTTCCTAGATTATTCTGAGAGTAATCAGCTGCTTGTTACTAAAGGTATATATATTGACAATTTTACTCCATCAGTTAAATATCAGGCCTATCTTCTCCATCAATGGAATCTCTCACAATCTTTCTTGTTGATTTTCTTCTGTTTAGAGAGGGGAATTATACCCCAGACATGGTTTCTCATAACATTTTTCTTTTATGTTATTGAGGGAACCATACCAATTTATTTTTATATCTAGTCACTTTAAGGCCAGATTTTTCACATGCTTGTTTTTGAAATAAGGTTGTGCTAACTCTATAAAGAGCTTCCTTAAAAAGAAGAAGAAAGGGGTAGGAGACATTGTTTAGTGTAATGTCATGGTTTGAGAAAGTTCAAGGTATTGAAAGATCTGTGATCATAGAACCAGGATTTCCTTGACAGTGCTATTCTCAGCTCAGGTTCCTTATCTGCAGAATGGAGGTGATTGTGAAAAAGTCACAGAGCAATATTTTTACAAGAATTAAATGAAAAAAAAGTCTATTCGGTGAACTGTTAAATATCAAATTGTAATTATGGTCATCTCTGAGACTCCTCATAAATGTTTGTACCCAGTTTTATTTCAAATGACTGTTCCTTTTTTCCCTTTTAGTCATTTAATACTTACAGAGTACCTGTTATATATCAGACATTATTCCTGATGCTCAGGAAACAATAGTGAACAAACTAAGCTTTTGCCTTCATGGCACTTATATTTTAGTAGTCTATTAAGCTCTGAATCCGATCTTTAGGGACTATTACTAAGACATTTGCTTTTGTAGACATTTTCTCTGTTCTGGTTTATAGAAAAGTCAAATATACACTTTTAAAAGTTTACAATTAATCATTGTGCATCTACAATATGTCAGATAATGCTATACACACTTTTATAAAAATGACAGCCCCTTTCCTCAAATGCCTTCATACAGTAGGTAAAATAATAGACTGATAATGCTATCAGAGAGAGAGAGAGAGAGAGAATATCAGCCTATTAAGAATTCTATGAAAATTAGACAATAAGAGAACAAACAACCCAATCAACAAATGGGCCAAGGACCTGAACAGACACTTCTCAGAGGAGGACATACAGTCAATCAACAAGTACATGAAAAAATGCTCACCATCTCTAGCTGTCAGAGAAATGCAAATCAAAACCACCCTAAGATACCATCTCACTCCAGTAAGATTGGCAGCCATTATGAAGTCAAACAACAATAAGTGCTGGCGAGGATGTGGGGAAAAGGGTACACTTGTACATTGCTGGTGGGACTGCAGATTGGTGCAGCCAATTTGGAAAGCAGTATGGAGATTTCTTGGAAAGCTGGGAATGGAGCCACCATTTGACCCAGCTATTCCCCTTCTTGGTCTATTCCCTAAAGACCTAAAAAGAGCATACTACAGGGACACTGCTACATTGATGTTCATAGCAGCACAATTCACAATAGCAAGACTGTGGAACCAACCTAGATGCCCTTCAATAGACGAATGGATAAAAAAAATGTGGCATTTATACACAATGGAGTATTACTCTGCATTAAAAAATGACAAAATCATAGAATTTGCAGGGAAATGGATGGCATTAGAGCAGATTATGCTAAGTGAAGCTAGCCAATCCCTAAAAAACAAATGCCAAATGTCTTCTTGGATATAAGGAGAGTAACTAAGATCAGAGTAGGGACGAAGAGCAGGAGAAGAAGATTAACATTTAACAGGGATGAGAGGTGGGAGGGAAAGGGAGAGAGAAGGGAAATTGCATGGAAATGGAAGGAGACCCTCAGGGTTATACAGTGGAGGGGGTAGAGAGAGAGGAGGGGAGGGGAGGGGAGAGGTGGGGAGGGGGGAGGGTGGAGGATGGGAAAGGCAGCGGAGCACAACAGACACTAGTATGGCAATATGTAAATCAATGGATGTGTAACTGATGTGATTCTGCAATCTGTGTATGGGGTGAAGGTGGGAGTTCATAACCCACTTGAATCAAAGTGTGGAATATGATATGTCAAGAAATTTGTAATGTTTTGAACAACCAACAATAAAAAATTTAAAAAAATAAAAAATAAAAAATAAAAAAAAAAGAATTCTATGAGAGAGTATCTAGCCCATTTCAGAGAGTCTGGTTTTCTCAGAGGTGACAACATATAAGCTGGGTCTTAAAGGACCAAAGGATAGCAGGGAGCAGTCAGGCAGATATTCTGGCAGAAACTTGCTAAGATTCAAAGTTAGTGTGGACAATTGATGAGCCTCAGGTGAGAAAATATGACAGGTGACTTCAATTACAGGGCATTCAAATAATATTATCTACAAATTCTAGAAGTCCCAATAACAAAGTACTTAGTTGTTTCATTTCTAAATCCCTTATTATTAGTATTGTATGCCTATTTGTTAACATGATAAGAAATGCCCTCTTTATGTTCTATCTCATTAAGAAACTGAATAGGGAGTCAAAAATTTCCATTTGGCTAGGTTGGAAAAGGCTTTTCAAATCTAAGATCAGGCAGGTTTTTACTGAAGAACTTCTGTCGACAGTTGTCTTGATACATACTTCTGAATGACTTGCCTATGATTTCTTATAATTCCTTTAATATTAATAATAATAGAAACCTATCAATAATAATAATAGAAACCTATCAAGGACAGAGCTAATAATAATAGAAACCTATCAAGGCTTATAATAATAGAAACCTATCAAGGACAGAGCTAAGAATGCTGAGGGAAACTAAATAAATTTATCTGTGGGTTTTGGCTATGGTGGGGGACTAGGACACAAGCAAGTCATCTCCAGTGCTGCTCACTAATCAGGTATTTTTCATTTCCAATTTAGCCACTTCATCCTACCTCTTAGAAAGTTGCTCATTGACCTTATACCCATGGTGTTAACCATAAATTGGGCTGAATATTTACTTGGGCAAAATATTTTTTATATATTGGTTCCAAACTGACTTTTAAATGCAATTTTTAACTCATTTTATGATTCTTCATCTTGGACTAAACATATATATTATATTGCTAAAAGCCACATGTTGTAAAATTGTATAATGATCAAATTTCAATATGACCAAAGTTTATCTTGCATTGTATCTGGATTTTATGTTCTATGATTGATTTCCAAATCAAATCTTTTTTTATGATGGTATATGGTTCTATCACCCTTTTGTGTCTGGTTTATATTGTATTGAGGATTCTTCGTGTTTAGAATTAGTAGAAATCTGATGGTTTTATTTCTCTGCTCACAGAGTTATTATCTCTTTCTTTATGGGAACATGATAGTGATTACCCTTTGGTTGGCTGAAAGAATGTAAAGCATAACCTTTGTTATGACTTCTGGCTTTTGTGAAGGTGTCATCCTGTGATTCAGACTCAGAGATCTGGACTGAATTAGTTAAACCTGGCACTGAGTCCTGTAATAAATTATAAATTACCACCCTATAAAATATTCAATGAAGGGGATGGTCTTAAGATAAGACCCCCTTCCCTCTCTATGCAGTTGACTGTCACCCCTTTATATGAAGTATTAAGAATGGCTTGGTTTGTTTGGGTGCTTCCTCTACCACTTCTCCATCATCAATTCAACTGACATCCCCATATTTCACTGCTACAATATTTTCCATCCAGATATCCCCTAAAATCACTGTGTTTGGGTTTATTTTTCAATTGGATGCATTCTTTCCTACAGGGGAATTAAAATTTCCCTCTTATTGACATAGTACACCAGAGCAGAGGACATTTATCACAACAAAAAAACACCAATGCAGAACATTTGGATCAGAAGACAGGGCTATAATACCCTATAGCTAGTTTCAGTATTTGAAGGGAACAAAGCCTTTTGTGAAAATCATCTGATAAAGAGCCAATGCTGAAAGGCTATTTTCAACTGACCAAAATTTAGCATAATGCCAAGTAATAAGGGCACTGAAATAAGAATCGGTGATGCGATAGTAGGGCCAAACAGAACAAGAGCAATGTGGGATGTGGAGGAGTGGATCCAAACCAAATGGAAGTAGTTCTTTCAGTCGTGCTAACTAATGGTTATCAACTGTACCTCCTTTAGGAGAATCTGAAGATGTAGATCAGATCTCATCACATACTTTAGTCGTCTATAAGCAGGTATGTTAGTTTCCATTTAATGCAACTAATTACCAAAAAGTCCGGTGACCTAAAGCAACACAAAATTATTATTTAACAGTTCTGAGGTTGACAGTTCAGGATTTTGTTCCTTCTGGAAGCTCTAGGTGAGACTCTCTTCCCTTGCTTTTTCCAGCTTCTAGAGGCTTCTCCCATTTTCCTGGCTTCTACTTACATATTAACATCTTCCTGACTGATCTTAACCTTCCTGGGTCCCTCATGTAAGGACTATTGTGATTACATTGGGTACACCCAGTAAATAGGATAATTTCCCCATCTCAAGAGCTGTAACATAATCACACCTGCAAAGTGCCTTTTCCCATATGAGGTAACATATCACAGGTTCCAAGTATCAGGATGTAAATATCCTTGAGGGTCCCTTATTCAACCTACTAGCATGGAGTAAACTCTCAACAGTTATTTTCACACAATGTTAAAAATTGTCAACAAATCCTTATTGTCTTTACATTCCTCTTGTGGTAGCCAGAATTGAGTCTGAGTAAACAATATCTTACACAAAATTGTCTTAAGTGAGATTACTTTTTATCCAGAGCTTACATGTCCTATATAATATATAACATATAATATATAATATACTCCTTCATCCTGGGCACTAGTGTAAATTTTGAACTGGAAAGTGACAGAGTAATTTTCTAGTAAAATGAAGACCTTACTCCCTAAAATATTAAATAGCAGCTGTTAGACAACACATGAGAAATTCACTTAATATTCTGTGAAGTCTTCTACCATTAAGGAAAAATTATCAAAACTCTCACTTAAATCAATAGGCACTAAATCAATTACTCCTTCTGAAATTACCAATCACTATTTTAAAATGATACAAGATCAATAAGTCTTTACTCATTTGTGCAGAGTGCATATTGATTCATAGCGATTGTCACATTCCTTTCTAAAGATTCATAAGCCTCTGTTTAAAAATACAATTCTGAATGCTGATAAAAATTAATTTTAAGGTGTTTAGTTCATAATTTGCAACATTACCATGTCTACCATAAAAATTGGAAGAGTTTGAGTCTTGAGTTTTCTTTAACTCTTTTAGAAGCTATTGGCTTACAGCTTTTTCTTATTCTACATAGTTAGAATCAGAATTTTTTCATTTGTCTCTTTCTGTAGAGCTTACCTCATTCATATCACTTATGCTTTAGGCTTCTTGGTACTTTTCTTATATTCTTGTCATTCTTTTATATTCATCTTTCATTATATGTCTCTCTTTAAATCTTTTGTAAAAGTCTTTTATGAACCTGAACTTAGAATGGAATTTAACTACATTATTTTACTTAGATGTCTTTCCTTTTGCCTTTCTCATTGAACTTTTCAAAATTTTTGTACAGTCAGAATTATATTTATAGAACTTTCTACCCTTCATCATCTATTTCCCTTTCATAGCCTCATAGAAGCGTTTTAACAATTGGCTTTTAAAGTCTAGGGCACATGAATAAGCTCAGTGTTCCTTTTCTTTGGTGTTAGGCATTTACTGTTACATTAATAATCCATTTTTTCTTTTCTTTTCTTCTTTTTTTTTTCCAGCATTAGGGATTGAACCCAGGGCCTTTCACATACTAGACAATGCTCTACCACTGAGTATATCCCCAGCCCAGTTTTCCCTTCTTAGTTAAAATCAAGTCCAGCATTTGTCTATATTATTTTCTCCATAATAAAAAGTCTCTTAGTCAAAAATTTATCAGATCCGCCAAATTAGACTTACAGCAGTCAAAGTCTTCTGTAATACTAATCTAAAATCTACTAACACCATGCTTTGTAATGCCTACAATTGTATTTATTCTGACAACATTTTGGATTCAGTTTATTACCCATTTTGGGGGGATTAATTATGCATCAGTTGAAGGCTCAAATATCTTTCAAGATCAGTTCTCATGCTGCTTTCACTTAATAATTCTTATTCACAATATTCATTATAAAAGATGAACCACTGTTGACAGTTGACATCAAGTAGAGGTTATACCCCAAAGCCCACCAAAAAGAACTAAACACACCTAATACAGTAGAGTACTATTATTATACATATAACAGGTCTATGGATAATGTTACATATGGAAATAATAATGGCCTTGCATATAGAAAAATATTACAAATGAGATGCACACCACTACACTGATTCCAACTATGTGAATATTATTACATAAAATTAAATGCAATTAGAAGATCATCTGAAAAACATAAAATAGTTGATGATGCATCTTCAATAGCAGTTTGGGTTATCAAGGGATCAAAATTTTAAAACTGTAACAAACCAGTAAGTCCATGTCATATTTCTGTATTTACATAGAAAAGAAAGTTTATTCAATCAAGTTCTATTCCAGTGTCATTATTAGCTGAGCCAGATGTAAAAGCTGAATCACTGGAATTCTTGTGAAGTGGGCTAGGACCAGAGGAATGGAGACAAAATTTACTTACTATTTTTGGTCTCTTCAATATATGCAGAAATATCAAATATTTTAATTGGGGGTTTCATAAATTCCCATGTTTCTCAAAATTCAGGTAAAACTAGCCTATATTAGAATCACCCCCTCTCCCCAGAGTTTTTTGTTAAAATGCATTTTCCTGATGCATGCCAAGCCTACCCCAACCACATATGCTGGAGTGTAGAGAATGACACTCTGCTTTTGTTGATGAGTACCTCAGCTGATTTGTAAGAATCCTACATTTAAAAAACTATGGCATTATCGTGAAAGATACTGAGACATCCATAAATCCCAGAAATTCTGAATGTATCATCACTTTTCTGGAAAGAGGACCCAATTTTGTGGATTCATGACTTAAAAAATTAGATAGAACCAGAAGAAATTTGAGAAGTCTCTTTCATGAGCACACTTGCCCAGTTGATGTTTTGAATGGCCCAGAGTGTTTGGGGACATAAAAGTTAACACCCCCTCTTTCCATCTTTTTCTTGAAGAACTGCAGTTTTCTAGGTATATTTGACAAATAATCTTTTCTTCTTTCTGGCTCAAATAAGAATTATTCATGGAATGAACACTATGAAAGACCTATTTGCCACACATACTGATCAAGTTCAGAATTTGATTTGACATTGAGCTGATTTTCTACAATGAAATATAGGATGTGAGTTGTGCCTATAGTCTTTACATCAGATCTAAAAATATTTTCTTTATCAATATCTTCAGATAAAATTCAAGCAAATCCAAACTCTATACAGAGATAGGCAGTAACTTTTGTTACTAAGGACATCAAAAGTCTCTCTTTTAAAAATGACAATTCTTAGATGGCAGATGCCTTCAGCACAACTCTGTTCATGCCAATGGGAATGATCAAGTTCTATTCTAAGCTGTATTGAGATCATGGATTTCAAAATTGATAATGGAACTATTAAAAGAATAACTCTGTATTTTTCATTTTGAAGAGAGAGAACAGACTGTGGTAGACTGAAAAATGGAACCACAATATTTTAAAGCCCTTTCCACCAAGTAGAAGTCTATTTTCCCTACTCCTTGAACCCAAGTAATTTTATAATTTGCTTGGCAAACAGAACATTACTGATTTTGGTATCTGGGTCATAGCTTCCATATTCACCTCTTAGTACATTGTCACTGTCACTTCAGGAAGCTGAACTGCCAAATGAGAGGTTACAAGGAGAGACCTAGTCAACAGCCAACATCAAGGCCCAAGACATGAAAGGCCATGGACCTCCTAACCACATGAAGAGGGGACATCACTACAGACACCTGAATGACCTCTGGCAAGACCAGTAGGAGAATCACCCAGTTGACTCTAGCCAACACAAAGAATTGTGAGAAAGTACTAAATTAGTGCCATTTTCAGCCAACAAACATTGGAACATTTGTTTTTGTTTTTGTTGTTGGTGGTGGTGGTTTTAAATATGGTAATAAGTAGTGTGTGCTACAACATGGCCAGAGATTTTGTTGAAGAAGCAGGAATAAAAACATAGAAAGAACTAGGATATATTTCATAGACAATATCAAAATCTTGTGGTAGATAAGAAAGTATGCTACTCAGACCCTCTTCCGGATAGGACTTGCTGCCTAGCTGTGAGAAAAGCAATTAACAGAGAGTCTCAGCTGTCAGCTTTTCAGGATTTATCTCAGATGCAAGGAATTGCCTCTCCCAAAGTCATATATTTCCTAAAGTGACTCACATTTGGTGACTATTTGAAATGTGGACAGAAAATTCTAGAAATTTCAATTCAAAGGGTGAAATTAACTGGGTAATTCTTGCTCAAGAGTTTCCCTCTGGGTTGGAAGTATGTTTATGGGAAAAGTCGTACTAGGGACAGTTTCCTTGTGGTAGTAGATTATAATGGCAAGAATTAGCTCATGGTTGGCCAGCTTCTAAGTTTACTCTAATAAGGATTCTCATCATTATGTTTCCTCAAGACATCTGTTATCAGGTATGATGTAGAAGTAATGAGCTACATCTATTATGGGTGAATGATTCAACCATGTTCTTGCTAGTTAAGCAAAGTCAGTTCTTCTTGGAACTTTCATGGCATCAATGGACTTTTAGTTTTACTTTAAAGGTTCATAATAGAAATGATAACAAAGCAGACAAGGTTTTGAGACTTTTGAAGCCAGAATTAGACAGATAGGCAAGGGTCAGATACAGAAAATGGAGGGATTAAAATGTTAATTCCTTCAGACCTTCTTCTACATTATCAAGAACTTGCACCTGCTCAAACCTGTTGCCAAGGTAACCTTTCCTAGGAATTGTCCTTCCCTACAGGGAGTTGTAAAAGTTGCTAATTAATTTGCCCTGGGCCCCCTTCCTGCCTGAATTACTCCGCCTGGGCCCCTCCTGCCCACCTGTTTCTCACCTTTTGGCTATCCCACCAAGCATTTCCTGGGCCTAGTTCTATAAGTGGGAAGGAGAGAGATAAAGGGGAAGGGAGCAAGAGAACAAAGGAAGCCTGGGACATATAAAAAGGCAAAACAGCCTCACTTCTAGGGATACCAGGATATCAGCTATGGCCCCCATTCTCCCTCCTGGGAGAAGTCTATGTTACCCCTTTTTAAATAAATTCTGCTTTATATGCTTGCCTTGGCGTGCTTCTCTAATGTTATACTTCAACATGTGAAGGAGTAGAACTTGTCACTGGTAGGCAGCAATATCACTTTCATTGATTTCTTTAGCATTAGATTAGTTAGTTTTATTATAATAATATTGAACTACACACCCAATGTTTTCCAAATCATTTCATCTTCACAATGACTCATCAAGGTGGCTGCATTATTCTCTGAGGAATGAAGGGAGGAAAGAAACCTGAAGCTCAGTCACTCAAGGTCATATATATATAATAAAGGAAATGGGAACATTTTAACCCAAGTCTGTCTGATTCTTAAGCCCACATTGTTCTTTTAGCAGGTTCATTGTTACACAGCTACATAGAGACTGAATAGGAGGAAGGCAACTGTGTGAAGAAGGGGCACGGCCTAAATCCCTACCATGTACAAATTCTCCTTTGCACAACTAAGAAAGAGATAGAGAAAAAGAGAGTGTGCCAGAAAGGAAAAAGGAATAAGAATGGGGAAAGAAAGGAAATAAATAATCAAGTCTCTGGAAGAAGGAGGGCAGGGGAGGAATGACAATAGAAAGGACTGGCTAGAAGCCCAGATAATCATAAAACAATTGAGAATGAACAAAAGTTCTGAAACTCACACATGGAAGAACTTAGATCCACATCTTGAAATCTGAAAATGTTAATTTTAAGACAATTTGAGAAGTATCATTTTACACAGCATTGAGTGAAATTAAAGAATTTATTATCTCATAGAGATAGTATTGGCTAAAAATACAAAGTGTTACAAGAAACATTTAAATATTTTCATGAGGGTCAGAATAGTTTGGTAGGAAATCCAGAAAATTTTTGGTAGGGACAGAAAGGAATACTCTTAATAATGAGCTCCCCCACGGCTTCTGCAGGTTGAGCTCTGGTCAGGTTGGCCCTCAGCCTGTCCTAATTTAGTCTTTCTTGTATTAATTTGCTAGCATGTGGGAGAAAGAATATGCTGCTCTGGGAAAATTTGTCCTGACAAGGCTTTGGATTCAATTTCCAAACTCTGAAAATAATCTCCCTTTCTTTCTCCCTTAAAGACAAAACTTGTCCCTTTTTGAAGGTCAGTCGGTGTGAAGTGATCCAGGGGAAGCTGAGGCCCTAGGGCAACTCCTAGAGCAGATTCCCTGTGAGCCCCATAGTACTTTCTACTTCAGAATAACCCCTAGATTTCTTGTGTAGGAAACTCATCCCTGCCCCTAAATTGTGCCTGTGGTGAACAGGTTAAATTTTTCAGAACTAACATTGGAAGTTCAATAGATTCTTATTCTCTCTTCATCTCCTGCCCCTCCACTCCAGGGCTAAAGGCTTTAGGTTTAAGTTTCTCTTGAAAAAACAGCCATGCTTCATTTAATCCTGCACCAGCCAGACTGCTGTGGATGTCATGCTTCTGATAAGATATTAAATCAAGGTAAACATTAATCCCCCACGCTGGAGCATCCATGAAGAGAGGAAAAATGTGACTTCACCTCACAGGAGGCATTGTAGCCAACCCAGGCCCTCTACCTTGCCTGCAGACCTCACACCCTCACAGTTAGTGGTAAAATGATCCCTCCAGGATATATTAAAAGTCATATTTAATTTGGTGGAGAAAAATATTTTCACAAATCTTGCCTTCATACAAATGCTTCCATAAAAAATTAATAATAAATTTGAACATCTAAACCGAGTACTTCTACTTTCAACAAAGAAGACCAGTATTATCTATATTTTTGCCCAATGTTGGAAAAATAAATTGCAATGCAAACAATATGGGCAATAATGTAATCCATTTAAATAACCCCAAAAGAGAAAAACTGGTTTGGGAAAAGATAAAGAAGGCATAGCTCAAGACTGCCATTTGCCTTCTTTATTTTCATTTTTCAGATTTTAATCTAATTTACCTAGAAAATTGATGTTAGGTAAGGATAGACTTCAACTTGTTTTTTAGCTATTTTATCAGCACTATCCATTAGATAATTCTTCTTAAAATTATTTTACAGTGATATAAAACATGCTAGCCTACATCTAGGTTTTCCATTCTGTCCCCCTACTCTGTCTATTGATGCCTACCATCACACTGATTTGATTATTGCAGTCTACTTTGTGTTTTATGTTCTAGTATCTTATAGTCTAAGCATCTCTGTTCTGAATAATTTAAAAATATTCATTATTGTTCTTTCTCATTTATTCTTCCAGTAAAAAATTCACTTTGTTAAAGTCAAATAAATAAATCTCAATAGGATATTCATTGAAGTCAAATTAACTGGAAAAAGAATTGACATATAATCTAGAAATACGTATCCACTAGACAAGGTCTTTCTTAAAATGTTTTTATTCGATATTTGTGAAGGACCCAATCTGTTTTTGTCAAAACTGGTTGCCAGGGACAGAAACTCAATTTAAATCATCTTTAAAAGGGGAAGCACTGTATAAAAGAATTAACCCCAAATTGATTACAGTTCTATTTGTAAAACCTAAAACTACAAGGAAAATATAAGAAATATTTCTTCCCCTTGAATTTAACAACAACAAAATTAGATTGGACACCAAAAGCATAAAATATTTTAAAAAATGAGGTAAACTTCTTCAAAATTAAAAAAGTTCTCTCTTTGAGAGACACTGCTAAGAAAATGAAAAATCAAGTCATAGACTGAGAGAAAATATTTGCAAAGCGTAAATTTTATAAGGGACTAGTATCTAGAATATGTAAAATATTCTAGTGAAATAACAGGAAAACAAACAACACAATAAAAAAACAAGCAAAAGATTTGATCTTTACTAAAGATATGTATATGGTAAATAAGGAGATGAAAAGATGCTTAGCATTATTTTTCATTGAAACTACAATGAGATACCACTGCACACCTATTAGAATTATTCATGTTTTCTAAAAAATATCAAATGCTATTGAGAAAGCCAAGTAATGGGGGTTCTCATCACTGTTGGGAATGCAAAATAATACAGTCATTTGTGAATAACCTTTGGAAGATTCTTATAACATTAAAAATATATTTACTGTACAATTTAACAATCCTACTCTTTAACTACCAAATAGAAATAAAAGTATCTCTAAAAAAAACTGTGTGCAATTATTTCTTTTGACTTTTGGCATAATCACCAATAATTACCAAATCTGCAATGAATTCTGATGAATGGATAAACAAACTGTGGTGTATGCATACAATGAAATACTACTTAACAACAAAAATGAACAAAATACTGATATTTTGTAACAATCTCAAATGCATTAAGCTAAGTGAAAGAAGCTATATTTACAAGGCTACCTATTTTATGATTCCAACTACTGACATTCATAACAAGACAAAACAATAGGAATAGCAAAACAGAACTTTTTGCCTGCAGATGGTATAGATGATATAGAAAGGGCTGATAACAGAGGAGCATGAGGGAGCTTTCTGATGTGATAAAATCGTCTATATTGATTGTGGTGGTGATTGCACAACTTTTATGCTTTGACCACACAGTGCATGGGGCTTGTCACCTAAACACGGTGAATTTTATTGCACATAAATTAAACCTTAATAAATGTACGTAAAAGGGGAAGAGGTATTTACTGATGTATGAATCTGAAAATTCTGGGTATTTCCTGTTTTCAGGCAAATCAGGAGCTGAGTATTTAAACAATGCCCTTAGCCCTGTATGGCTCTCTCTTGCCCTTATTTCCTCTAATGTTGGGTTATTCTTTCCAAGTAGTGGTGCCCACTTGTTGCTTGTTGCTCCCCTTTTGCAAGGATCTTTAGATTATAAACTCAAAACAAGATCCTCTCTCTCTTCATGCTACAAAAGTTGTTCCCTGCTGAAGGGCACTAATTAGCTCTACTTATTTAATATCTATCTCTCGTTAATCAGTATATGGACCCTAGTGAATGAGATATTCTAGCCACCTGAGTAATCTGCCCACCCCTGTGGCAGAAGAGATAGTCATATCAGAATCACTTGGCATGGTTGTGGAACAGATTCCAAAAGGAAGGAGAGCCAACCAGACAAAATAACAGATACCCTGACATCCTTATTTGTGGTTACCACACATCATGGTCTATTTACTGTTCATTGCCCTCCAACAATACCCAGACAAAACTCATTTCTTCAAGTCATGTTCCAAAGAATCTTTACAGCATTTTTTCCAGATTTCCAGCTTGAAATTGTATGATTTCACTGAAAGTAAAGCAGCTTCCATGTATATTCTTCTTAACCTCCCCCCTTTCCCATAAAACCCCAATCCAGTGATTACTGGGTTGCAATGACTTTTCTGTGCTAAGGGACTGGCTCTAAGGTAGACTGCATTTGACTTTCCATTTGGTGATCTGACCTGACTCTTTGGTGACAACAGTCATAGGTAATAACTCTGCTGCCCATACTTGCCTGGTTCTCAGTTGACTCACTCAGTAGTTGCCTGACACAGAACAAGAAAGGATAAAGTAAGTGAGCTGGTCTGACTTGCATAATCAACCTCACAAAATAAGCCTAACCCGTGTACAGTGCTGTCGCAGCCCTCATTGAACTGCAAAGACTGTTCCTACTGACTGTTTTTTAGACCCCTCAGGATGCAGTTATATTTTTGGAAGAAGTCTTAGAGACAACCTACCAAACAATCTAATTTTACAAATGTGAAAATAGAAGCCCTGAGAATTTCTTACCTAACAGCTGGGATTAAAGCCTGAGCCTCCCTATTTGCTGACCTGTGCCTTTGCCACTACTTTCTGATGCTTCTTTAAAGATACATTTAGTACACCTAACTGAACATCAGAGGTTAATAACACAGTGTACTATAGGGTTTTGGTAGCTTACCCTTGGCATTGTGTGGCTGACTGGAGCTGCAGCTTGTTGCTGCTGTCTACTATGCTGAGATATTATATATTATGAGGATGGGAAAAGATCAAATTTCAAAAATTGAAGTATATTTTTCCACTCAGTGTGTCTTTTTCTTTTTTTCAGTCCTGGGGCTTGAACCCAGGAACACTGTACCACTGAACTACATCTCTAGCCCTTTGTATTTTTTAAATTTTAAGATAGGGTCACTAAATTGTCTAGTCTGGCCTCGAATTTACAATCTTCCTGACTTAGCCCCCCAAATCCCTGGGATTACAAGTGTGCACCAGCATGCCCGGCTCAAGGTATATTATTTTGAAACCATAGTAAAGTTGAAAAATTAATAAGTCAAATCATCATAAATTGGGATGGTCTGTATTAGATTGTGGTGTTAGTTTGTTATCCTGGGAGGATAGAGCACACTGAGATTTAGTCAGGAAGCCAAATTTAAATCCTGGTTTCAAAGACTGTCAGCTGGATGACCTTGGCAACTTACTCATTCTTTCCTCACCTATAAAGTGGGGCTAACAATAGTATCTCCTTCAGAAGAACACTGTGCAGAATAAATAAGATTTTCAAAACATTGAGCACAAGAGCTAACAGGTAGTCTTTACTTGGCAAAGGTTGGTTGTTTGATCAGTTTGTTCCTTTTATCTATGCCTCAGCCTTAGTCAACAAAAAGGTTGTAGAAGGAGGAGAAAACAGAACTTCCCAAACAGTGGAACCAGTAGGACTAAAAAAAAAAAAGATATATGATGCTATTTAAAGTTTTGTCTCGTGAAAATACTCTATATTGCCATGAAGGACCTTAGGAAAGGGGAGAAGTATGACAGTCTCAGGACAAGGAAACTAGTTTTTAGGATTTTGCTAAGTGGCATTGAAGATTATTTCAATATCTTGATCTTTTAAAACCCTGTTATGATACAATGGAGAGATGGTTGTTCTACCCTGTCCGGTAGCAAAAGGACAGGGTAGAACAAGAAAGAATAACCAAAATGGCACAAGTGTAGAAGATATAGAGGTATTCTTAACATAAGTGAGAGAGAGAGAGAGAGAGAGAGAGAGAGAGAGAGAGAGAGAGAGAGAGAATGTGTGCTGGGGAAAAGCATCTTGGGTCCTGGCAGTCAAAAGGTCAAGTGCAGGAGATCAGTTGAACAGATAGATGCTATAGGTCAAAGCTATGGATGGAAGATACAGTAGTGAGAACAAACAGCAAGCATAAAGAACCAAATCCCATTCCAAGAAGTAGGGACAATAAGATACTGGATCATAAATGGGAGTTACTAGTAGGGGACCCACATTTTAACAAATGAAATCACCCTTGTTACTAAGACAAGAATTCCACAGGTGTCCTGCCAGGACCATGGCTGAGGCAAGGGTACCATCAAGTCTATGACAGGATAGAGGGGAAAAGATTTCAGGCCAGTGGTAAGAAAACAGTAAGCTATTTTTGAAGGAAGCCCTTCATAGTCTTCAAATGACAAAATGCTTTTTAAGACCCATACAAATTGAAATAGAAATAAAACATGGAAATATGATTGCAGAATTTATAAAGATATTTTGGTACATATGCCTGGAGGCATTTAAAAATATGGCCTTGTTTTTCAAAACTAAGAAAATAAACTGAATACATTAATGATAAAGAGGGATCATATTAAAATTCAACCAATACATTTATATATTTTATCTTCAAGAGTACTCTAAGGTTATTTGGGTGCAAATTTAGTGGATGGGGAAGTATTTTTAAGTAGTTTGTAATTTTTCTATGCAATTGAGAGCTAGAAAATCCTACAGTTGTAAACAGCTTTGTAATTATAAATTGTAAAGATATATATATATAGGGTTTGACTAAGCTAAGATATATATATATTGATATATCATGAAAGGAATATTTATTTTTGCTTTTTGATTATAGCAGAGTATATGTGTGTGGGTGTGTGTGTGTGTGTGAGAGAGAGAGAGAGAGAGAGAAGCAGAGAGTGAGTAGAGTGAGGAGATATAGTAGCACCCATTTTCCTCAAGGTATGGAGGAAAGTTGAAAGACTGTAAAGCCAATCGGTAGTTACAGAAATCATTTAAAGTTTTCCAAACTGATTTACACAGGTATTCAAAAACTCTGGTTCAGTCTAATTCAAGAGAAAGAGTAAGAAGTTAGCTTAGTCAAACCCTGTACTCATTTTCACCAAAGAAACTCCACTTTTCATATGTATTATGAATTGAGATTCTCTAGAACTTTTTCCAAAACAAAGAACTCAGTATTTAAACCAGAAAAATTGAAAAGCATTTTTAAATCACAAGAACAGACTACTGGCTATTCTGTCCAGACCTCCTCATAGGTTATTTCATTCAAAGAAACCTGTACCTTTTATTGCCTTTGAAGTATTTTACATCTTTGTAAATTATAGAATACATATAGTAATGCAAATCATTCTTGTCTATAAAGAAGCAAACGATATTTTTCTGGTAGAATATGTCTTGAGGATATTGACAAATTTTGCATGTCTTCATACTAAACTTTTTCTTATTGCCTATATGCATGTGTTGTTTGACACATCTTGGGAACTAGTTGTCAAATCTTACTAGTTTCCTCAATAATTAATGAATTAAATAAAATTATTCAATATGTTTTCATCTTTAGTATAAAAATCATGATTTTACTTTAAAAATTATCCTTCAAAACTTATAAATGATGATTGGCAGCTACTGATAGAGTGTGACACCATTACTCACCATCACTCACAGATAAAGAAATTGAAGCCTAAGTGATTGGCCAAAGTGTAAATCGTTAGTTTCCTCACCATACTAAAACCAAAACCTTTCTGCCCAGTATTGATGTTATTCATATAAATTGATTATTAATATTTAAATGTGGTGAGAAAACTGAAGCTTATTAATACTCAAAGATTGGCTGGATACCAAAGTATGAAGGTAAAACCAGCCAATTAAATTTTGTCAAATGTAACAAAATTAGCTTTGTCATATGTAGGAATATGTATACAATATCTGGTTTTAACTTGAATAGAACAGGTGTAAACTAAAAATAAATTATTCTTTACCTCCCCATGGAAGGTCTCTGGAACCCAATAACTTGATGACTCTGGAGTAGTAACTCTCATCCATTTTTCTGCCTTGACACACATTGTGGGTGTGGAACACTCCTTTGGGTGCAGAGATATAAATGTTTCAAGTTTAGTAATGTAAGATTACTTCAAACAATACACAGAGAGGTATTGAAAAATAAGATCATACTATTTTTTGTGATTAGTCTCCCCATTGCACACAAATTCCCTTATACTAGCTATAACTACCCTTTCTTCAGAGAGCATATCAGAATCCAAATGAATGGAGTGACTAGGAAGTAGTTATTCTTAAGTACATATTTTAAAAGTACAAATCATTCACAAAATTGAGTATTTCACTTATTATGAGAACTAAATGAGCTGAACACAATTTATAATCCTGGGACTGGGTTACTTTACTTTCATGATTGATAACCACTGGTTCAAAGAGATAGTAACCCTTCTGTTGAATAAAAGGAGCATAAATATACAAAATTTTTTAAAAGTAGAAGCAAGAAAAACATAAAGAAAAAATACTTTGAAGGAGATAATTAGAATTGAAAGAAAACAGATTACTAAGAAAGAGAAAGTCCCAATGGAGACATCAAAGTAACAAACTGACTTCAACATAAATTTTAAAAATATATGTTGTCTTCTTGTGCTTTATGATGCAGAAAATCTGTATTCTTGTTACAGTTTGGATTGTGTCTCCCAAAATTTTATATGTTGAGTTCTAGCCCTTGATACCCCATGATGTAGCCCTTTTTGGATACGGTGTCTTTACAGAGGCAATCAAGTGTAATTAGCATGAATTCTAATCCGACTTAGCTGTTGTCTCCATGAACAAAAGACATGTAGATGTACACAAGGAGATGATGATGATGAAGGCAGAGATTAAGTGATGCTTCTACAAAGCAAGAAACACCAAAGATTGCTATAGAGCTACCAAAAGCTAATTGAGAGCGATGTCTTTCTTGCAGCCCTTAGAAGGAATCAACTCTGTTGATATTTTGATCTTGAAATTCTAGCATACAGACTGAAATAATAAGTTTCTGTTGTTTAAGCCACCCAGCTTGTGTTACCTTGTCAGGGCAGTCTTAGGAAGCTAATACAAAAAGGCAGGTGTAGTAGTCCTTAAGAAGATGGGTTTGTGTCTTGTCAGGTAAGATGGCTCTCTCTGCTGAGGGTCTAGAAATCAGAGAGAACTAGAAACTGCAGGTCAGGCAAAGAACCAGTAGCTTGACAGTGACTGCCAATTAACATTACTTCAGTGGAAAAGAAAGAAGGAATACTGGACATTTTATTATGTATATCCAAATCACGTTTAAATAATGAGAGAGTTACCAAGTGCTTCTTGGGTTCAGAATTATATTTCTGGCATGGAACAGATCATGCAAGGTGGAATATGAGATAAGCAAAGTCAGTCTTGTTCTCTCCAACTCTAAAATTCTGTCAATAATGTGAGTTCCTGCAGCTTGAATAGTAATTCTCCAGATAAAGCAAAACAAAATTAAAATTCATGTTATTTTTTAACTGTTTTCTTTTAAAATGTGGCCAAGTTCAACTCTGCAAATTTGTACAGGTAATGAATAAATAATCACTATGATTCTTCTTACTTACAAGACCCTATTTTATACACTGTGTTGGCCATCTTTGTGTCCCTGTGACCAAAATACTTGACAAGAACAACTTAAAGGAGGGAAAGACTATTTTGTCTCATGGTTTCAGAAATTTAGTCCATGGTGGGCCCACTGCATTTCTCTGGGCCCAAAGTGAGGTGGAGTATCATGGCTGAAGGGTGCAGTAGAGGAAAGTTGTTCACTTCATGGCAGCCAGAAAACAAAGAGCAAGGGGAAGGGACTGCAGGGAAGATGAATCCTTCTAGGGCACGCCCCCAGTGAGCTACCTCCTCTAGCTATACCCCACCTGTCTGCAGTTACCACCCTGTTAGTCATTCAAACTAAGAAGGTCTGATTAGGTTACAGCTCTCATAATCTGATCATTTCACCTCTGAATATTTCTGCATTAACACAGGAATTTGGGGGACACCTCATATCCAAACCACAACACACTCCTACATGTCCTCTTTACACCTTAGAAAGGGAGAGACCAATAGAGTTAACAAAATTACAGATTAGGAAAAAAAAAATCAAAAGCATATGAAAGTGCATGGAATACAAAAAACACAGAATTATTCCTAAAGCTACGGAATAGTCTACATCTTAATGATTTTGGTATATTATGTATTTGACCTTTGATTTTCTGATATAATGCCAGTGGCATTAAGGAAAGGATGACAAGATTGAAGCAATAAAAATGTAATACAACCATCAAAAGTGTATGTGTCAAGGGAGTACAAGAACCCCCTTACACGGTACATGAAATAAATTGACATGTATCACATCAGATCATTAGATCAGGTTTACTATACTGTCATGTGGAAAATTCAGACCACCAACCATCCCTCCAGTCAGCCCAGTGCTTTCTTGCCCATAGAAGTTCTATATTATCAATAAGGTGTGGCTACTACCACCTTATACACGCCATGACCAGAAACACAGTGGAAAGCAGCAATAGGGTGCATACTGGCCTGCCTTGAAAGTGAATAGAGGTGGTTTTCTTGGCAGTCAGATGCCGTAACTGTGCTTACCAAACCTGCACTGGATATATGGCATTCTCTTTCTGGAATGCATCCTGCTGCCATTATATTCACCCCTGGATCACTATCCCTTCTGCCTTTCTCCTTTCTTGGGTCTTTGCTTTTTTCTCTCTCTTCGACTTAACTGTAATTAATTTACTAAATCACATACTTTATACCTCATATTTCTTGTTCTCCATAGTGAATGTTCCCAGCATCTGTCCAGACTGAGTCTCCCTTCTCACTAGCCTCATAGTTTGTGTACCTTCATCTTTCTTCCTCATAAAGGACACACTGATGCTAACATCCTTTACCTACAGTCAAATAACTAATTTAGAGTAGATATTTCTGTGTCGTTAAGGGGAAGAAAGTCAAGTCCCTTCAAAACATTTACAGTCTTACAACTTCACCATCTTAAAAAAAATAATAATTAGAGGAATGGGCACAGTGGCATATGCCTATAATCCTAGTGACAGGAGGCTTAGGCAGGAGGATCACAAGTTCAAAGCCAGCCTCAACAATTTAGTCAGGCCCTAAGCAACTTAGTGAGACATTCTCCCAAAATAAAAAAAATTAAAAAAAAAAAAAAAAACTAAAAAGGCTGGGGAGGAAATCAAAGGGGCTGGAAAAGTATCTTAATGGTTAAGAAACTCTGAGTTCAATCCCCAGGACCTCCACCCCAAAATAGATAAAACATCTTCATTTACCAATTTCCACCACCTTTCTCTTCCCTTACTGTTGGTGCTCAATCACTTGTATTATCAAAAGGCAAAACCTGGATTTAAATCTAGACTCTTACATTTTCTTGCACAATAGAAGCAAAAGGCTGGGGAAGTCCTTTAACATTTTAGCATGGCTGCCTGTGAAATAGGATGATTATCATTAACCCTGAATACTTCATAAACTTGTGAGAGGAGATTACCCCCCAAAATGCCTGATCTGACTCAAGTTAGAAAAGTTAATGTATTCATGATTTCCATCTTTTCAGAATGTCAGAAAGCCAGGATGTGGCTTTCTAAATGTTTTATATTCTTGCCTGAGAGGAATCCATGAGCAGGAAATGGGTAAATAAACCACACCAAATCTAAAAAGATCAGAAGAACCCTGGATAAGACAACAGTGGGCAGAATGTAGTGTCAGATTTTGAAATGTTAATAATTGAAACAGATTGTGAGAATAAGATTATCTGAGGACAGTTTGAAGAGGATGCCATTTTCCCAAAACAAATAAAAGCTTCTGCTCATGCCACTCTCCCTTTCTGGAATTTTATTCTCACTTTCCTACTGAGCCAAATCTCTCCAGATCTCTCTAATAATTCCATATAACAGTGATCTTTCCTCTTTTGGACTATCCAGAACTTGAACTATCTGTGTCATTAACAAAAGCCTTAGTTCACAAGTAAGTGCAAAGTGTCTTGATTTATATGCATGTATATATGTTAATGTTCAATAGCTTTCTAGGCTTACATGATATGTACAAGTCCACAGGGCTAAGTGCTGAGTAAAACATATAATAAGTATTTCTCTCATTCCTCTGCTTTTGCATCCTACCTTAAAATGCTTTCAGATTTCTGCTTTCTTTCTTAGAAGTATTATTATATTCTCTTAGAAAAGTCAGTGCTCTAAAATTTTCTTGTAGATTTTGCTAAGCCACTTTCAAAAATATGACTTTTAAGCCTTCACCATAATTTTTCTTTCTTTACTCTGAGCATTTATTCATAGTTACTATGTTGGCTTGCACTCCCTATACAGTCAAGCACTGGCTGAATTTTCTTCCCAGATATATGATTGATTTGGAGAGATGTCCACAACTGTTTCAGTGAATTTATATGAATTTCTCTGGGAATGAAAATGCTCACATCCTGGCTTTCTGACATTCTGAAAAGATGGATGTCATCTGGGCATGATGGCTCATGCCTATGATCTAAGTTGCTCTGGAGGCTGAGGCAGGAGGCTGGTGAAGACTGCAAGTTGAAAGCCAGCCTCAGAAACTTAGAGAGGCCCTAAGCAACTTAGCAAGACCCTGTCTCAAAATTTAAAAATAAATCTAAAATTGTGTGTGTGTGTGGGGGGGGGGGTTTGCTGGGGATATGGCTCAGTGGTTAAATACCCAAGAGTTTAATTCTTGGTAAAAAAAAAAAAAAAATGGAGTTTATATGTTCTATAACCACCACTCCCTGTCTGGAGTTTATATGTACTATAACTACTCTCCCTGTCTCTCTTCTCAATGGTATTTTACTTGTAGAAACTACATTTACACTTTAATGAAACATTTAGGTCCCACTACCTCCTCATTAGTTCCTCCTTTTTTTCTTTTGCTACAGGTTTCTAACTAGATATAAAAAGAGAGATCTTCACAACAATGAATATACTTAAACACTTAAAAATGGTTGAAATGGTAAATTTTATGTTATGTGTTTTTACTACAATAAAAAAAATTAAGTGGTCTTGACTGTGAACAAGAAAAAGCAATACAGGAGAAGACAGCATGATTGCTACCCTGGAAAGAAGCAGATAGGAGTAGAGGGGTAGATGCTCAAGATTTTATGTGAAACCGCCAGCTTTTATGAATCACAGAACAGATGGGGGGCAGGGCTAGTCTTCTTAAGGACTTTCTGTTGAGCATAATCAAAGTAAGCCATTAATGGCATCCTTCAATCTATTTCCAAAGATTCTGTAGTTAATGGAAAACCCTTCATATTCCTTTCAGCATTGACAGAATATAATAACAGAATATAGTAAGAATAACAGATATATAATTAACAGAATATAGTAAAGGCCTTACAAGAATACAAAATCAGTCATTTTTGTTGTTGTTGTTGTTGTCACTGTGTATTTTCACTTTCTTTCTCACCTTCACAGATGTTTTTGGAGGAAGACAAGCTAGACCTTTATGAAGAGCCATTCTCAAGGTATTGTTTTATCAGCACCATTTAAAAGAAAGCTTTTTGAAAATATATATTTCTAGTAAATATTACATTCATGTTTAAAATTTCTCAATTAAGTAAAAAGGAGAAGAAAGAAAGAAAAAAGAGAGAGAAAAGGAACATAAACCTAATACCAAGTCCCTGAAAATTTAGGAACTTATTAGGAAGAAGCAGAAATGAAATATGGAGGTGGGAAGTGAGAGGCTTCATTCATTTTCACACATTTTAAGCACAGCCTAATAATGTGGGAACCATTCTGGCAAACTGGTTGCAAAAGGTTTTTTATTTAAGGGGAATTGTCTTCCATACTAGCCTAATGAGGGCTAGATTGTTCATTAGCATATAGCCAATATTTTGTTAGAGTTTCCAGCTGTGCAGGGAACACCAAGAAACAAGAAAACTGAAACTACTTTCTGGAATCATCAAACCGTGTATAAAACTTATGGATTCCAGAATAAGAAACCATTTGTTCCACAAATATGTACTATATACACAGATCCTGGTATGGTTTCTTAAATGGGAAGAATAAGGGGCTGCTTCAATGGCATGTTATAACAGAGAATTTCAAAGCTCCATCTTACTCTTGAGGCCTTCTTTTCTTCCCACCATAAGAGGATGCCCCCATAAATACACACCCTCCACATTAGCACCTAATTAACTAGGGGTTAATTTTTTCTAATTAACTAGGGGTTGCCCTCAGAGACAGGAAGAAGGAATCCAATCAAAAGATAAGTTGCAGAAGAAAACACTTAATTTACTTTTATTTAACTTAGTTTTACAGGGTTCTTACTAAATGAACCACCATGCTAGGCCCAATGAAATGTGCAAAGAAGAAGCCATTGTGATCTCCCTCAAGGAAACTTTATATTTTTTATGGTGAGGAAACATCTTAGCCCATGAGTCACTACAGGAAACAAAAATAGGTTAGTTGAAAATGAACTGAATATGGAAGAAGCCCTTATCAGAGTTCAGCCAGTAGATCTCTCCTGGCACTTATAACTCCTGTTAGCGGTAAGGATGGTCTTAATGAGCTGCTCTAGCTACTAACTACAGAAGAGGCTGCAAAGAGGAGATACATTTAAATTCCATTCCAGCTGCTCCATACACCTTAGTGAAAGATCAAAGGATGTAGGAAAGTTCACACTGGAAAGTGGGAAGTCGCCCTGACATAAGAGAATTACACCAACATATCAGTTTTTTGAGAGCATGGATGGCTTAAAACACTCATCTCTAAGTATAACAGAATATAGTAAAGGCCTTACAAATATACAAAATTAAATGAATGGTCTTAGAGAAAAATAAATAGATAAGAACCACTGTCTGATAAGTTGATTTATTTATTTACTGGCAATATTGATTGAGGACTTTCTGCATGCCAATCACCATTTTAAGAATTGGGTATATGTAAAATGGAATACAAGCATACAATCTGAGAACTAAACCAAGGCCATCCAAATAGATCTTCCAAATACTTTGTTAGCTATGTGCCCCCCCCCCCTTTACAGGGGTGCATCTGAGCTGAAGCTGTCTGCATCTCAGTGATTTGGGCCTATTTGGTATTTGACCTTTGGTTTTCTAGCATACTGCCAGTTACATTAAGGATTCTTCAATGTATGCACTTGAGACTATCTGTGTTATTAGAAACTATTACAATCAGAAAATTAGAATTCATTAAAAGGCAGATAATGTGCTTGCTGCTATGATATATGGAACTATATTTATCCTGCGGTATAACATATCTGCTTCATCAGGGCAGGAACAGGACAATCTTTCATCTAGATGAAATAGCCTTGAAAGCTTCGTCACTGCAGTGCAGCAGAAGCAACTAAAATGGTTCTTCCTAGCCTCTTTCTGCTGATTAAAAAAAAAAAAAAAAAGACTGCACCACCTCCCAAGGGCCTCAATGCAGTTGCTATAGCAACACTATATCTGAGTCAGAACTATTAACAATCACCATGGCAACAAGTGTCTCACTTGCCATTTCCAGAAACTCATTGCATTTGGACTAGAATCATCACACCATAATAAAGGGGTGGGGTTTTCCTCTCACAGGGACACAGGGATACATTCTCCAAATAACTCTCCAAAAAATGTTTTAAATAAAATAAAACTAAAGGAATTATAAAGGAATCATGCTGTCATAAGCTTGCTAACCTTTTTTCCTGAAACATTACAGTTTGATAGAAATAATGGTAAAATGTTAATATGGCAGGTTTGTTTTTCCCAATAAGATCCAATAAAATCTGTGTATTTTATAAATTCCAGTAACAGTATGTTTTATTTTTATTACCTGGCTCTTTTTGTCTCTGCTTAATTTCCCTTCTTTCACTCTGTCAGATACCTTCCTGAATATTTAGCAGAGCAGAATTCTGTAGAGATTTTCAAATCACACTTGTCAAGTTAGAAGCAGAAGAAAGGATCACACATATTTCTGCAATTGCACCAAAATGTAATGTGTGTTGCTCTCTGGGAAGTGGTCACAGTAGAACTGAGGGCCCATCTTATTCCCTGTCTTTAAACCCAAGACTGTAAAATGGTAGAAACAGAAAGTGTCCAGATTTTCATCTAGACTATGACCTCCACAGGTGATTAGACACTAGAAAAGAGTCAACACACTAGAGCTTGTCTCAGAGTGAATGTTTCCTCATGGCTCTCCTGTTACCCTTTACTCCTTGATCCTGGTGCCTTATCATACTATCACATTTGTATCACAGAATGATAGTTTTATTAGGATTTTTGCCGCAGTCCGGCTGCAGCAAAATAACCAGGGAGTGATGAGCAACTTGTGTAGATTGATACAGCAGGAGTGGGAGCCGTTTATTGTAGGACAGGAGGGGTATTTATACATTCCACACAGCTTATCTTAATTAGCATAAACTAGATACATCAGTCAACCAATAAGGAATCTCCACACTTAATGGCTCGCTGGCGTTACTTCACAAACCACTCCCTCTGGCAAAATGCCAGGTGCCATCCAGACTTGTTTACAGACCTTAACAGATTTTGGTCCTTATCAGAGTTGTGAGAGCCAAATGAGGTGGCTTGGTAGCTTTCACGATAATTTTTTTTATTTGTATTGACAATAAAAGTATGAGAAAGTGAACAAAACATATTTTTCTAAAATGAATACCAATTACGTTAAACTTCAGATAGATATTTTTTTCACAAGTATCTTGCTTAGTTATAAGTATGTGTATGAAATGCCTTTTGTTCCTTCAGAGCTCACACCTAAAAGAATGAAGCCAGGCTCTGGGACAAGCAGGGTTTAGTACAGAAAACATAAATTTACCAGGGATATGAGGAAGGCAAAGAAGGGGACGCTTTTCACTTTGAATTCTAGGTTATTTGACTCTTCTTCCCAGTATTTATTTAGAATAGAAGTGAATGGAAGAGAAAGAGAGAGGCAAAATTAGAGTATCTACTTGAGTTGGCATGAAAGGAAGTCCTTGGAGAGGCCTCTCCAACCACTACTTAGCGGTAAGAAAGACTTGCAAGGTCAGAGTGATAGACTGAGAACTGAGGCTCTCCTGCTGCCAAGGGCAAATAGCTATTCAGAAAAATAAAAGAAGAAGAAGGAAGCAAGGAAGGAAGGGAGGGAGGGACGGAGGGAGAGAGGGAGGGAGGGAGAAAAGTTGTATTGTATGATGAACCCACATTGGAGTGAGGTTCCTATATTGCTGGCCAGCTTGGACTACCAGAGAAAATGTGAACTAAACCTTTCTTTAAGAACTGTAAGTGACTTGGAATGCCTATATTGCAAAGTTGTTCCTGGAATTCTATAATTTGATTATACACTGTTTATTTGTTGATTTCTGTACACATTTCCCCCCCCCCATGTTCTGAGAGAAATCAAGCCAATTCCCCCTCTGGGGAAGAAAGCTGAGGCCCTTGTGACACTGTACAGATAGTCAAGATAAAATGGTCTACCTACTTGGCAGACAATTTCAAAGGCTTTGGTTAGGTCACTTATAATCTGACTGGCATTTACCATGGCTCTTTGTGTACCAGACTGTACGTAAATCATCAAAGCACCAATTTTGGATTCCAGTCCCTTCTCTCTTTACTAGCTCTGAGATCATGATCACATTGTACCACCTCTTTTTCCCATCAGTGAAACAGTGCTAACAATAATACCTAGTTCACAAAATTGTTTTGATAACTAATGAACTAATATACAAAAATCTCCTAGAATAATGCTTGGCACTCCATGTACACTTACTACATTATTTTTGGATTAAAACTGATTGTGTGGTTTGGCTTTTTTATTTTTGCCTTAAAAATATTTATTAATTTACTCATTATTAACCTTTTCACTCATTCAACGACTGTTTCTGAGAGGCAGAGATAAGATATAGGTCTTGCTTTATAGGAGTTATAATTTACCTAAGATAAAAAGTCCAGCAGGGGAAAGCATTACAAATGATATTTGTTTCAGAACTGAACAAGAGATTTTCCCAACTGGGTGAAGGGACCTTGCATTTATTTTCTAGTGTGGACTGCTCTCGTACTCTAACACCATTCTTAATAGGTAAATACACCCATGGGCTTTTTTATTCCATTTGTGAGGCTACAGTATAGGTTGTCCCAATACTGCCATTAAAATTGCCTAGTATAAAGTGTTTGTTACTCTTGGCTATGAAAATAAAAGTTCCCTATAGACTGGAACTTGGCAAACATAGTTTGATTAAGTTGGGCTATTTTTATTTTATGCTCAAAGGGAGGCAACATGCCCTAGTGAATCAAGCTGTTCTGAAGTTAGAAGACTAGACTTCCCATTCCAACTCTGACATTAAGAGTTATATTTGGAAACTTCCTCCATTTTCCCCCATTTGAAAACAAAAATGAAGAATAGTTTCTGTCTCCTATATTTTATCATAATGAAGGTAGTAATTGAGTTAAATGATATAATGAACCCTAATTCTTTCATATGTCACCTCAGAATGGAAACCTAGAAATACCAGTTCTACTGCTTTCTAATTTCACAGAATAAGAGCAAGTAAATATAATAAATCTAGTATAATTTAGCTACATGCAAGACCTAAAAGGTGTCTGAGATGAAACCTTCTGGGAAATGGTCTATTCCAAAACAATTCAGATGTGTTTGTCCACAATAAGAGAGCAAGTGGATGGAAGGGTATGCATCCCCTGAGCTCCCACTCAAACATGGTTTCACTATTTGAGTATCCCCATTGAGTTTGCACAAATTTCTTCCTGGCAGGAATTTATAATATGAGGAAAGAAATTGCTTTGTGATACACTCTGACTCTCACTGCTGCTTTCAAGGACACTCAGGGAAAGTAGAAAACACAAAATTCTTCTCTTCCCACTCCCTTACACACCTTACACACACACACACACACACACACACACACACAGCTGACATCACTGAGTCATCACCATCCTAAGTCCTCTTTAAAAGAGGCCATCCTAGGTAAAGTCAGCTGCTCTACTGGCTGTAGGAAACAGTGACTCCATGGAGGTCTAGCCTGGGCTGAGAAATCATCTGGTTATTCAACATACACAGTAATTCTTAAGGAACTTTTCTCCACCAAATCTTTCCTTGTCTCTCTAGCTTGAAGATTAAACTTCTTTCTCACAGAACATTCAAGTCTGTTTTTCAGGTAACCTCTGCAAAAAGGTTATGTGCTCTCTATGGGCAGAAACTATACCTTATGTTTGTTTCCCTTGTAGCAGCAAAGACAAATTATTTGTACATCTTAGTTAACAAATGTTTTGATTTTAGTCTTCTGTAGAGACAAAAAAAATATGAAATGCTGCCTGGCTGCTGCTGAGATGGCAAGGAAAACCATTCTCTCTGGGCACCATGAATGCAGTTTTCTTTGCAATCTTGACTACTGAGTATAGACAGTGTTTAGGTATAGACTGATTGAAGATCCCACTAGTAATTTTGTCTTATGTTTATTGGTTCTTGCTTGGACCCAAAAATACATGTGGCTCATTTCTATCCTAATTAATTAAACTGTGACAAGATATAGTAGAGAAGATCTAGAAACATGGGCAAGAACCATCATTTTAAGAAATTAACATTATCCCTGTGATTGAGAGTCTGGATGTTATTGCATATTCAGATGTTATTGCATATCCTGTTACTTCCGAGGACTCTCTCCAGATGTGATTATCCCTCTGATACTCAGATTTTACTAGAAATAATCATTCTCAGCCTTTTTGATAAAATTAAAATGGTTAATCTGAGCAGAACTGTATTTTGTGGAGGCAACTGGAGAATACACATGATCATTATCAAATATTCAAGAACCAGGTGGCTCCCAATGTTCTCAGCAGAATCTCAATAGAGGTCTTATGTTGGGATTAGTGGGCTCTCTTTTTGACATGAGAGTAATTAGTCAAGTTTAGTGTACATGTTCACTACTTTGGCTGTCCTGGAACAGTAAGAAAGGCAATCAGGCAGAAAGAAACTTCAGGCTATAAAGTTCAAATAGGCAGCTGAATTCACCAGTCCACCGAAACTGCACCTATTTCTACTCCTCATATATTAAGAAGCTTTAAAGAATGTGAAAAAGATATTGGGTGCCTCCAAAACAGTAAATACCCTCTATAAGCATCACCCCCTTTCTCTTTTGCTATCAAGGCATTTTTAGATCTATTCTCTTCAAGTGTGTTAGCTGCTAATAGAAAAAGTGAGAAATCAAGGGTGCCTGCTGCTTAGAACCTTTCCAATGAACTTTTCCCATCAGTTAGCCTAATTTTTCCTGTATATTGCATCAATATAAACTTCAAAGATAAATATTCTTCCTATTCTTCTCTGTCCTTATGTAGCACAGCTTGTAATACAGGTGCTCAGTGTAGCACCATTTTGCAACATTGATATTATCCCCACCCAATTTGCTTGGAATAAAATGACTTAGGCAGCTTTTAATATTTTCCAAGCTTAATAAAGGAAAAAAGATTCTGTAGTATTAATATTCAGTTGGGTTGCAATAAGCAGCTAAAGCAACTAACTGGCTGTGCAAGGTTTATAATGTCTAAACTCCCACCAAGCTGCTATCATTTCTCCATATGTCTCCTGGTCATCAGGAGCCAAGTTTAGGATTAATAAAATTCAGGGCAATGCCTTTTTTGGTCATGGTACCTGTAAGTGAACAAATGATGACAATGACCTACTATTTACCACATCAGCATATTTAGGAGTTGTCATCCAAAAACCATTTAAGAGAGCCAGAACAGCACTTGCTTTCATACAAGCCTTTAAAGGAAAGATTCTATATGTCCATGTTCTGTATTTTTTCTCTCTAATATTTATGCATTAGAATATGATAGCATAATGTATGTTTACCCTGATTACTAGGTCATTTTCACTTCCCAGCTCTTTGGCTGATAATTGCTGCTCACTGTGTTGCCTAAATTCTAAATGAGCAACACACTAATGCTGATGAAAGTTCTATGTGCCATTTTAGCTCTGTGCCAGGAAAAGAAGCTGGGCCTCGGGGTGCCAACTGCAAAGGCTTATTCTCTACTGACCAAACCTTGAGCCCTAGGTTTTTCATCTAACATTTAAGAAGTTGTAAATGCAGTTATATGTTTAAATAATAGAAATAATGATGACTGTGATTCAGTTATGCTATTGGTTAGTCAACAGACCCTGTCCAAAATATCCTGAATTTTCTATGGTTAATTGATTCTTTACAATGAATACACAATCTGAATAATTGCCAACTCTTTTTTCTATGCTATGAATTTATAATCCAAAAGTTTGGTCATCTTTCATGCTGGTTTTAAATCAGTTCAGACATCTGTTCTAGCTATAGGAACACACTGCTACTCTTTCAGATGTGGCATTTCCTGCCCAATAAAAACCCTTTGAAAAAGTATTCCTCCTAAACTCCAATTTTAGATGCATCCTATCTGCAACTTTCTAGTCCTAGGCAAACAGAGGAAGATAAAAGCTGAGGATGTCATGCCTGGCTTTGTTTCCTGAGGTTTGGGGTGAAGATCAGTAATAGCACTGGCACGACCTAATAAGTTTCATCTGCTACTGGCTTCAGGCAAGTAAATGTTCAGACTAGGTTTGCAAAGCTAAGGAGCAGGAAGTCAGACACTAAGGAGGTAAAGTGGAGAGATGAACATATGTGCCCTCCACAGATAAAGCTACATGCTCACCTGTTCTGCCATATCTTACCTTACCAGCAAAGTACAGAGTGCTATACTGACAAGAAGGCATAGTATAAAAGTAGGCAAGAGAGTGGGACAAAGTCAGGCTTGGTGTTATGAAAATCTATTCAAGATAGGCTCCAGAATGGATAATTAGTTTCAGTGCTTTCCCTATGGGTTTACAATTTAAATGAGGCAGACAGTACTGGGAGTTAATTACAGGTGTTCCAGCAAAACCAACAGGGGAGTATGGTAGCTTCTGATTGTGGATATAGAGGTAGCATAGTAGCAAGAAAAATTTAATATAAAAATTTTAAAGCCCCAGGAGTAAATAAGAAACAATAAACAATTATTTGTGTTTGTTTGTTTGGTTGTTTTTTTTGTTTGTGGTATGAGAATTGAACCCAAGGGCACTTTACCATTGAGCTATAAAATGCTCAGGCTGGCCTTGAACTTGCAATTCTCCTACCTCAGCCTCCAGAGTAGCTGGGATTGCAGGTTTTGCCATGACATCCAGCTAACAATTAAAGAGTGTCATAAATTTAAGATTAAGTATCATGTCATATATGCCATTTAGGTAATTAAAAACAATAAATGCCACTACTGATAACAACAACAAAATCCACATCACTTTGTTTCACAATTTCCTCATTTTGTCCATGTATTTTACATCTCCAAATCATTCTTATCACAGGATTGTCTTTCCTTGACTTGAAGACTATAATTATAAGATAACATCCACCACCATTCATCCTGTTTCAGTTCCAAATGTTTCTGGTGGGCCTAGGTTTGATCCTTTGTTTGTCTTTGTTGGTGATGTTAGTTTTAACCTTCATGGAAAGATATCTAGGTTCAAGTATGATCATCTGATTTCTGTTCTTTTCTTGGAAGCTAAGAAAGACATTAAACTTCTCTGGGCCTTAGCATCTTCCTTTGTGGAATAACATCTATCATACCTAACTTATAGCATTATTTCAGAAATCAAGAAATTATTATAAAATTGCTTTGTCAATTGAAAAGTGTAGGATCATTGCCAATTGATTGCTTAAATATTTTCCTGATTTTAGAAAATTTATAAAATAAAGAAATATAAAATACATTTTTCTCATAGCTCTAAATAACAATTTAAAAGTCCAATTCCTCATTTCTGCTCAGATATCGAACAAAGGCAGCTCCCCATCAATAAAGTAGCAGCCCAAATTCATACCTGAATCTCTGATACATTAAATCCAGAAAATACATTGGATATGGCAATTCCAGCATGCACTGCTAACCAAATCCTTTCCATCTCTCTAAGGATTGCATCTTCCAAGATGGAATGTGCCTATAATACTTTCTATTTTGATGTCCAGTTGATTTCTGGGTACTTATCTCAGAATATATGTAGGACTTCTGGAAATTGTGGTGTCAATTAAAACACCACAAAAAAGCAGCATCCCACAGTGCATGAAATAATTTGGATAAGTGACAGGCACAAATCCTGGTGATTGATGGATATCTTTCTTCAGGTCTTCTCTGATCTGGATCTGCCATCATGTTTGTTCATTTGTTCATTGTTTTCTCCTCAGTCTAGTTTCATCTGGATTATATGTAGTAGCGAGTGTTCCTACATACAACCTTCAAGATGTCTAGCAGTTTTGGTTTGTGGTTGAACTGTGATTTGGGCCTTTCTTCTGTACTCAGTAATTTACAATCAAATTATGAGATACAGTATTTTAATTAACTAGCAAATGTCTTGAATAGTCACCCAGAGGAAGTGTTTTTATCCTCTGTTTTTTGTCCTCAAGTAACTTGAATCTATAATCTTAGAACAACTGTCCATGCACCTCTTCCATAATATCTAGACAGTATAGCTAGGAGGTGCTCTTGCAGTGGAGTCTATGATAGATGAAAGAATAGAGAAGACATTGAAAACTTATAACTGTCCAAAGATTCCTAATATAGAACCCACCCTAAATTCCTGGATCCCATTCCAGCACCCTTTTTTATAATCTGGATTCACTGGCCACAGATTTTCTTGTCTAAATGCAAAATTTTAAAGCACAAGAACCAGAGTATAAAGCCCTGATATATATGCAGAAGACAAGGTTAATGGTGGCAGTGAGCCAGCACAGGATGAGCCCTTGTGAGCACTTCTGTCTTTCCTTGAGTAGCGGAAAGAGTTCAATCACATTCATCAAACATTAAAGTGCTTTGAGCTGCCCCTCCAGAGCACTTGGGAAGAGTCATTGCCTTCTTCTCTTTCATTCAGAAGCAGCTTACGTTTTTCCATCCATCTATTAATTTTCTACATCTGGTGCGGTTTCTCCAACTTTTCACCAGGGTCCCTCTTAAAAGTCATTGGTCATTTAGAGACCTTCATTTCTTTTTCTCTGAAGAAGTTTTGGGATGCTTGAAGGGCAGGAAGAAGAGAGGATAGGGACAATCTGCAAAATATCTGAAGATAAATTTTATTTTCAGAACCCTTACTTTTCTACTCTCTACCATGTATCTGTAGAACTGGTATTGAAAAATAAATAGAATGACTTGTGAGAAAAACCTGAGAAACCATGAGTCTGATCAGGTTGAACTCAATTCAACAAGTATTGATTGACTGCCTAGGATGTGCTATCATAGGGTTAGCAGGCTAAAAGGCAGGAAACCTAGAAGTGTGAGAAGTGTGATTATGGCGTTTTCATCTATTACACTTGGTGGTATCTGTTATATGTGAATCTTGACTAACAACTTAAATCATGAATTGTAGGAAGTTTTTGTGGGAAGTTTTGGCCTTCATAATATATTTTCCCCTGCCCCTAGTAATACTGATTTTCACCGGAAGCATCCCTTTTCATTTTAAATCCATGACATTTAGACGAAGTTGATTTCATTTTCAGTAACAGGGGAAGGCAAGTGGCACTAGCCAAGGTGATCAGAGCATCACATTTTCCTTGCTACCATGAATGTCTTGGGAACTGGTGCTTGATATTAGAGAAAATCTGAGCTAACTCTGAGACTGTTTTCCAGCATCACCAGAAAAGAAATACTTGCTTGCTTCTACTAGAGATTTTAAAGGTAGAGATTAAGGATCTGAAGCTGTTAGCAACCATGTTGCCACTAAAAGAATGCCTACCAAGAAAAGACTTAATCCAGAAAAATATAGAGCCAAGTCCTGAAAGATAAAACCCTGAAGACATTATTTGATCCCTTCAATACAGCTCTTCCTGAAGCCATTCCTCTTGAAATTCCCAGTTAGTTGAACCAATAAATTCCCTCTTTTTTTTTATTAGCCCAGCTTGAGTTGGAGTTATTTCTATTTGCAATTCAAAGATTCCTGACAAACTCATCCTATTTGAGGAACAGGATGATTTTGGTAATTAGGACAAACCCACAAAATACTAACTTTTTCTC
Organism: Marmota monax; assembly: GCF_021218885.2. Lineage (NCBI taxonomy): Eukaryota > Metazoa > Chordata > Mammalia > Rodentia > Sciuridae > Marmota > Marmota monax. Next base: position 2,763,728 of record NW_026694771.1, read on the forward strand.
CTTTAACCTTTAGTTAACTGAAAGAATATATAATAATTATAAAATCATATTTATGATTTTATGTATAATTTTACACATATATAGTTTATCTACCTACCTATTGTCTTACCAATGGGGAAACACAAAGATAATGTGTAGGATCTATTATTAGTTTGGAGTGAAGGGAAGACTGTTTATAAAACCATTGATCAAGTATGTATATTCATAGGGAGTGAGGATGAATATTAGGGTGTGATTATTAATTGGCACACTTATCAATGTTTTTTTGAACCTCTCTTTCCTGGCATTTTCGAGCAACATAATTATATGTGAACACTTACTCTCCATACTGCAAGTATAAACAATAAGGAATTAATCAGACTTTAAAAAAACATTAAAAAATTTCTGGACAAATATCAATCTCCTATCATAGTAGCACAGAGAATGAAATCTTAATAAATACAACCATACCAAGAGCTTGATATGCCAAACATTTTACTGAAACTTCACAAGACACTATTATAAATCCTGTTGGTTACAGTTTGCATCTGGAATGTCCCTCAAAGGCTCGTATGTTGAAGACTTGGTTCTCCATGAAGAAATGCTCAGAGGCGGGACTTTAGGGAAGTGTTTAGATCATGAGGGTTCTGACCTCAAGAATGGAATAATCCACTATAAGTTAAATGGACTATTGGAAGGGGGTAGAAACTGTAGGTATGAGGGGTATGGTTAGAAGAAATAGATCATGAGGAACATGTCCTTGAGGACCATAATGTCCCTGGCCCCTTTCTCTCTTCCTTGCTGAGAGAGGCTGCCATGAGCTAAGCAACTTTCCTCTGCCACATCCTTCCATCATGAGGATTCTCTGCCTTGGAACCAGCTGATAACAAACTGAAGTCTCTGAAACTGTGATCCCAAAGAAAAACCAGGCACAGTGACACATGTCAGTAACCCCAGAAGCTTGGGAGCCTGAAGCAAGAGGATTGCAAATTCAAAGCTGGCTTCAGCAACTTAGGGAGGCCCTAAGCAACTTAGTGAGATCCTGTCTCAAAATAAAATAAAAATAAAAATGGACTGGGGATGTGGCTCATTGATTAAGCCTCCCTGAGTTTAATCCCTGGTAACAAATAAAATAAAGTCTTCTTCCTTTAAGCTGTTTATGTTATATATTTTGGTCATGCACCATTATAGATTACACAACTGAGCTTCCTGCAAATTATGCAGCTTTCCAAAGTTCAATTAGAAATGAAGACTTAGACTTGAAATCATATCCATATGATCCCCAAATTTGTGAACTTAACCATTGTGTTACTTCTTAGCTCATCCTCTTCTTACCTTCCCATCCCTTGTCCAACATTGTGCTTACTACCTCTGCTCAACAGAATGAGCCAACTGATTGAACTCAGTTTCCTGAGGCTCTATCCCTGCCTACCTCCACACTGCCCTCTGCTCACCTCAGTGCTAGGATTTCCACTACCCAGGCTTCAATGATTGAATCCATCTCAGGAAGCAATTATCCAGGGAGACTCAGCTTCTGTCTGGGAAAAGGAAAGAAAGCATTCTAGGAGTCTTCAAGTTATTTAAAATTATATGTCCTGATACCAACACATCCTCCTCCTCTTTAAATCAACTCCTTGTTGGATATGGTAACATTCACCTGTAGTCCTAGCTACTCTGGAGGCTAAGGCAGGAGGATCTCAAGTTGAAGGTTGGCCTCAGCAAATAAGCAAGACCCTGTATCAAAATAAAAAGGACTGAGGATGTAACTCAGTGCCCCTGGGTTCAATCACCAGTACCAAAAACAAACAAACAACCACAACTCCTCTTCAAAATTGGCACCAAATTTCAAGTTATTGAAACAGCTCCCTTAAATATGGTATCTACTAAGATTCTAAAATCTTCAGTTTCTCCTTCAAGACCACACCTGTGTTTCTAATCCTGCTACAATATTTATTGTATTAACTGCTCCCTTTAGTAAATGATAAACTCTTGCTCCTCAGTTCATGATAAACTCTTGCTACTCGGTTCTCTGACTCTGCTTTCTCCCTCTCTGATTCCTCCTGGAAAAATAACTTAAAACACTCTTTTTATTCTACTACTTACCAGCTCAATGAATTTCACCTGTTATCGTTGTCTACTGAATAAGTTTAAGAAGTTTTAACTTAATTTTTAAGGGTTTACAAAGCTGGCCTCTGCCTACTTTTTCTCTCTGTATCTCCCTATACTTTTGTTTAAATGTGTTCTGATTGCTGGCCCCAGGACTCAGCTTGCTTTCATAATTCCAAAACCCTGTTGAATTGATTATTCTTCTTGAGATACATTTCCCCTTTGCTCCACCCACAGTGACCCTATTTCATCCTTAAAGATAAGTTTGCATTTCATTTCTTCTGACACACTAACAAGAAATCACTCCTCCACATCTGAACATCCAAGGAGGTTACCAACATCACTGCTTTCCTGGTGTCCATCACATTCTGCCTTCCACTGCAGTTACATGAGTTGGTATTTTATCCTTCCTGACAAGTATGAGCTTTTAAGAGCAGGACTCCCAAATTACACATTATTATGCCCCATTAAAACACCTGACCTAGTGCCTTAGCTATAAGGGTTACAGGTTGAATAAATGAAAATATATTAAATAGGGGGAAAGCTGTGGTAGTCAGAATCCAAGATGGTCCCCAAGGATTTTTGTGTCCTGGTATTCTTGTTCTTGTATAGTTCCTTCCTACACTGAATAACAAGCAAGATATTGTGAAAATGATAGAATGTGATTCCCAAGGTGAAGTCATAAAAGATATTATGGCAGTGCAATCCTGGGAGTAGTTCAGACACTGTGGAACTGAGGCCAATAGCCAGCATTAACTTGTCTATTATCTCAAAGAGCCACCTTGGAAGTGGTTCCTTCAGCTCCAGTTAAAACTTCAGATGACTACAGCCCTAGAAGGCACCTGAACTAAAATCTCCTGTGAGACCTGAACCAGAATAGTCCACGTAAAAGTTATATGAGATAATATATGTTTATTGTAACTTTAAGATACTAAGTTTTTTCAGTAGTTCAAGGTTTTTATTTTTAAAATTTTTAAAATTAAATTATTTATTTTTTCTAATTTGTTATGTATGATGGCAGAATGTAATTCATTTCATATTACCCATATAGAGCACAATTTTTCAAGTCACTGGTTGTACACAAAGTATTTTCACACCATTAGTGTCTTCATACATGTACTTAGGGTAATGATGTCTAACTGCACTGTCTTTCTTACCCCATGACACCTCCCTCCTTCTCCCTCCCCTTTGCCATGTCTAAAGTTCCTCCATTCCTCCCATGCTACCCACCTCCATCCTCATATCAAAGAAAACATTTGGCTTTTGGTTTTTTAGCATTGGCTTACTTCAATAAGCATTATATTCTCCAACTCCATCCATTTACCTGCAAATGCCATTTTATTCTCTTTTAATGTTGACTAATGTTCCATTGTGTATACATACCAAAGTTTCCCATTCATCTACTGAAGGGCATCTGGGTTGGTTTCACAATTTAGCTATTGTAAATTGTGCTGCTAATTTTAGGGTAACTTGTTACACAGAGCCCATAGCAATAGCTATAAATGCAAGCATAAGAATGTCTAAACATTTATGCTGGACGTTAGGAGAAAGGCAAAAATGAACAAGATCATGGCATTTGCAGGGAAATGGATGGCATTAGAGCAGATTATGTTAAGTGAAGTTAGCCAATCCCAAAAAAACAAATGCTGAATGTCTTCTCTGATATAAGGGAGGTGACTCAAAATGGGGTAGGAAGGAAAAGCATGAGAAGAAGATTACCTCTAGATAGGGAAGAGCGGTGGGAGGGAAAAAGAGGGAGAATGGGAATTGCATGGAAGAGGGAAGGAGACCCCCTTCATTATACAGAATACAGATATGACGATGTGAGGGAAAAAAAAAGAAGTGGGTCACATTAGATTGGGTAGAGAGAAGTGGTGGGAGTGGAGAGGAGGAGAAGGGGGGAATGGAAGGACAGCAGAATAAAATAGACATTATTATTGCTGTGAGTATATATGTGACTGCCTAACCAATGTAATTCTGCAACCTGTACACCCATAAAAATGAGAAATTATATCCCATCTGATTCAAATGTATGATATGTCAAGATCATTGTACTGTCATGTGTAACTAATTAAAACAAATTAAAAATGGAAAAAAAAGAAAGACAAAAATGAAGTAAAAAGAAAAAAGAAAGACTTCAAAAATTTAAATACCTGAGTTATGAGTGGATGATTTTTCTTTTGCTAGAGGACTTAATAAAAGATTGTTTGTGTCTCCAGGCTTCTGTGCATGTTGCTGATCATGAGCCATAATTTCTAGGCATATTTATTATTAATGATCAAGCATACAATTAATATACTAATATTAATAAATATCATTTGTTTTGCAGTTGCATGTGCTAGAATGTGTTCTAAAATATCTTCAATAACCCTAGGATGCAGACACTCCTATTATCCCCATTTTACAGAAGAGACCATGAAGGCCCACAGAAATTAAATAACTTGCTTGAGATTTCAGAGGGGGTAGTTGGCAGAGCTGATTTCACTTACAGGCAGCCTGGATTTACAGCCCAGACTCTGAATCACTATGGGATATGAGACATTGTGCTTCCTTTAAGAACATTATATACAACATTTCACAGAAATAATGTAAAGTATTAGGTATTTAAAATTAGTGACTATTATTAACTGATAGATTGGGGCCAGCAACCCTCACTTGGTTACACAATAGTCTTACTGTGCTACCTTTGATGGGTAAAATTGTGAGGTAAAGTTGAGAGGCTGCCTCATTCTGAACACCCTCAAGAGAAACACTTAAAGTCTTGAGTGTATTTATCTCTAGCCTGGTGGGATTTGAAGCATCCTTTGATTCAAGTTGGGTATATCAGCTACAGCTACGTTTGAATCCAGACAGCAATTGTTGATTTTCTAAATACAATAAAATCCATTTTACTCTTGTTGAAGTCTCAAAGAAAATGGCAAATAGAAAGTGAAGTGTAATTTCAGACATATTTTCAGTCTATTTTGGACAAATGCTCTTCCATATTCTAAGGAATATATGAAAATCTACAAGACCCTGCCCTTAAGAAACTTAAAACTTTCCTCATCTTTCCTCCATTTCTGCTCGCTCAACTGTTCAATTTATGTACCTCTCCATACTTTTCCCCACACCTAAACATATGCAAACAGAAGTATACATATACAGTATTTTGTGATGGCTGTCATCATTTGCTTTATAATGGGATTTCAAAAACTACATATTTCCTTTCAATTGAATATTTTCCCTTAATAATTATTTCCCTTAATAATTATAATAGTTTATATATAAAGTATCCCCCAAGATTATTCAGAGGTAAAATTATTGTACTATGAGAGCTGTAACATAATCAGTCCATCTGAACTGAACTCACCGTCGGCAGGTGGGTTCTGCTGGCGGAGTTAGGTCACTGAGGGCTTGCCCTAAGAGGGTGCATCTTCCCTTTGGCCCCTGCCACTTCCCCACCTCTCTGCTTTCTTGCTGCCATGTACGGAGCAGAGTACTTCCACCATTCCTTTACACCATGCTTTTCTTCCTCTCTTTGGGCTCACAGTAAGAGAGTTGGTCATCTATGAACCTGAGACCTCTGATAGCAGGAGCCCATATTAACTTTTCATCCTCTTAGCCGTTCTTGTTAGTTATTTTGGTCACAATGGCATAAAGCTAACTAAAATTATAACGTATCACACAAATTCCATCAGATTGATAAATAAAAGGGTTAATATATTTCTTAGAAAAACTGCATAATGGTCGAACTGCATAATTTGTTTTCTTTTTAGTAAACTGGAATCTTGAGTATTTGTTGTTTTTTTTGGGGGGGGGTGTTGTTTGTTTTGTTTGGGGTTTTTAACTGTTTGAAAATTTGAATAATTTTCTCTTTATCATTGTAATTTAATAATTCCACCATTGGGGCTATGGATGTAGCTCAATGATAGGGTATTTGCCTGCCTTGTGCAATGCCCTGGGTTCAATCTCTAGTACCTTTTTCTTAAAAAAAAAAAAAATCTACCAAAGTGTATATAGGTCTATATCTATTTTCATTAATCCTATCTGGGTTTCAATAAAACCTTTCAATTCACAAACATAAAAAAAACTATTACGTTTTAAGTTTTTAATTCTTCTCCATAAGTTTCTTTCCTTCTCCTTCTTATTATTTACAAGTTAGATCTTCTGGTTGCTTGCCCCTTGTCTCTGAGCTTTGTACTCATGATTTCTCTCTCTGTTGAAATAGATGTTCTGCTGGATCTTCCAAGACACAATTCACCTTTAATAAGTAACCATCTTCTTCTCCTCCTCCTTCTTTTTGTAGTCAATAATTCCAAACAACATTGTTTTTAGTCTTGCCACATCTCTTTTTAAGAGTTGTATTATCTTCCTTCCTAAAAGCATTCTTGAACTCTTCCATCTACCTCAGTGGAAGTCATTTATAATAGATGCTCATCTAGGAATCCATCTCTGCAAATGTTTTCTAGTGAGGATTATTTGGCTTTGTGGTATTATACACCTCCAGCACCCACACAGATCAGGCTGTCTAAGTCTCTCAACCCAGGACCAACCCCAAAGTGGAGCTCAATTTAGATTCAGAAGCAAATAAATACCATCCTATTACATATTCATATTAAAATATCTTTCATGGTCCATTTTATTCTCCAAAAAGGAGTATGTTGCAAAGTAGTTGTAATGTTTAAAGACAATTTATTATTATTTCAATGTGAATTTGGGGATTCAAGGGTTGTAAAAGGTTATAAGTGTTAATAGTAAATAAAAAGTTATATTTGGTATCTAGTTATATGACTCAGTGGATTGTAGGAAGTAAAGTCAAGTCACTGTGGCTGATATATATAATGCATTAATGTCACCAGTTGAGGTTATTGCTCAAACTGACCCTTTTCAACTTCTAAAATATTCTAAATAAATGAGAAAAAAATTTTAAAACAACCAACGGCATTTAAAGATAAAGAAAATAAAAGTATTATCAACCTTTATCTTCATATTGTTGTTTTGGAGAATCTTATTTTCTTTTTGAAAGAAGCTCAGATTCAAAAGAAAAGAAAAAACTGAAAGAAAATATTTCAACCTGCAAAGATTTTACAGTCCCTGCTGTAGAGGAAATCATAGCTTGGCTTTTATTCCAGTAACAATGAGAGCACTAACTACACTGCAGAATACTTTATCTCCTAGTATGCTAAGAAACCAATTATGTTAAATAATATTGCCTGAAGGAATTTTCAGAGTTGCTGGAAAAGATCAATGAAATAACCTTGGACCTTAAATTTCAATATTTAGTTAGGAAGCACACAATTTTCCAAAATAAAGTTTTATTGAATATTATTTTTTAAAGCACAAATTAAACCATTAATACTTTACAATAACATTTATACTGTGATCCTTTGGTGAGCAGCAGCTGAAAAATATAGCAGGACAAGTAATAAAGTATAAATACCAAATATTTACTGAAATAATATTTCAAGGAAAACATAAGGCTCTTATCAGATCAATCCAAAGGGACTTATTTAACTGACTACAACCTTTAATATAACTATCAATCAGATGGGTTGGATATTCAGCGTCTCCATTTCCCATACACTGCAAAAAGCTACACGTTTCTCTGACTCACATAAATAATAAATTGTCCTTTGTACAAAGATGAGATTTTATTGTTCAATCCCTCAATCAAAATGGAAGTACCAAATGGAAAACTGTATCCCCAGGCAAGAAAGGAATGCGCTTTAGGAGATAGGGGATTTAAAACAAAATTAATGTTGTAAAATAACAAAGAAAATATTGAAATATATATCAGAAAAATAATATCTAAATAACTTAGGATTAGTAAGGGATCCTGTCAAAAAATAATAAGCTATTTGAAATGTGCAGAAATCACCACAGGCAGCATTTCTTCAAAGGAAGGAGAAAATCTTGATCTAGTGATGGCAATAACCTTAGTGGTGAAAACTCTGGGTTCTATTTCACATTACGCCACTGATATTGCTATAAGGATTAGAGGCACACACTATTTCTGTGAATGGGTCCCAAGTATTTTCATTCAAGATTTTTCAAAATTCTCCAATGAATCTATCATGAAAAGCCCAGATAAGACCAGAAACAAAAATTCTTTAATAGCAGAGTTCCCTGTAGGATATTCAATGAATATGACCCATTTCTTAAACTTTTATTTTGTCAAGAATATCATAAAATATCTGGGGATTTTTATGAGACCTCTTTAAGGAATTTCTTGTTTGATGGAAATCCTCCTCTACTCTCTGCTTTCCTCTGTACCCTCAAATAAGAGACAGGCTGATCAAATTGGAGCACATGCATTGGGTCTCCCTTTCAAGAGCTGAAATTTTCATAAACAAATAGAAAAGATCTTCATGTTTCTTTTTGGACATTACTGTGCCAGGAATTTGAAAATATAAGATAAGGCACAAATGAATATATTCTTAACCTCACTGAGACATTGAAGAAAAGGTCTTTTCAATATTGTATTCTCAATAGCATGTGCAGTCAAATTTGCAAGCCCAAGTTTTAGCTGGGAGGTGAAAATAGCCTCATTAGTTATAGGTCATTTACTATCCTTGTAAAGGACTTCAGAATCCAGCCAAATCCACCAGAGTTTGGGTCCAAAGTCCCAGAAATAACTTTATGTTACTCTTCCATAATTTTGGATAATATTTTTTTCAAGTCTTTCTAGGTGAGAATATGGATGTAGATATTCTGGTCTCTTGGCTAAATATTATCACAATGCTATCTTAGTAGCAAAAAGGCATAGTCATTAGCATATACATTTTGACTGATTCTGTTGCTACAAAAAATACAAACTACACTGTCAATATTTAAACAAATACAAATCCTCTAAGAGTTATGAGTTGAATCTGCTATTGTCTTAGCAATGAAGTTAGTAGGCATATATTAAATAATTTCTGAATGAGGAACCATTTCCTCTCTGTATTTTGTGCAGGGAGTATAGACTCCCAGTAGATGTTTTGGCTGAGGCCTTGAGAATTTAAAAGACTTTTCAGTATTCGGGTTAGGAAGAGCTTAAAAGGTGTGGTTTACCATCAGTGTCAGAATTCACTCCAGAGAAGTTCTGGAGATCCAGTATCCTCTGCCAGCTTGAAATAACTTCCAATCTCTTATTTAGATTTAAATTGAGCCATATTTTCACATATTCTCAGAGTAATTTAAACTTTTTAAGGCATCCTTAAACCTATCTTGATCTTTTGAGGACCAGCATTTCATGGATAACTCCAACCAGAATAATTTTTTAGGTTAGTCATGAGTTCTATGTACATCACCATGAATTTCTCTTCTATATACATGCTACTCTGCCAGCTACCACCCGCCAGCTCTGTAGACTATGCCTCATGTCTTTAGCTATGGACTTTTGACAAGTTTGAGGTTAATGAAGTCTGTAATTTTGTATACTTCTCTCCAGGTTTAAGTATTAAAATTTACCCCCAAAGGCAGACATGTTGTCATATTCTTTTGTCAGTTAGTGATAAAGGATGCTAAATTTTCTCTCTGTGAGGCACATGCCTTAATCAACATGTTTAACAAAAATGTTAACTATATACTATGACCTGAAATAGTATTCTCTCTCACAAAAATGGTTTCACATCTTGTTTTTCCCTTTCTATTTCCTTCCTGAAGGACCCTGTAGCAGCACATTATGTCAAAATCATTCCAAAAAGGGATCCATAAAACTATTAGATAAGTCCTGCTGGAAGAGAAAGGATAAAATATAAGAAGACTGTTATGGCAGTTATGATCTAGAGACTATTATTATGGTAACTCTACAGGTACATGGAGATATTCCCTTAGAATATTCTAGAGTATCTAACGATCCAGTTTGAAGGTTGCTGGTAAAGGGTGTACAGATTCTTCCTCCTCCACCTCCTCCTCATCATCATCATGAAGCACTGCCATCAACCATGTGTGAATCAGGAATAGTGATTAGAGACAGCAAGACAGAGAAATTATTGGCCAAGTAAGTTTCAAAGCAGAAGAAATGAAATGTAAATTTGTTCTACACATCTCAACATCTGCTTCCAAAATTAAGATGCCTTCTAGGAACATGCTAATATCCCTTTCTCTCTCTCATCAACTTACTATTTCATACAACAACTTGGAGTTCTTTATGTCATCCCACATATCATTCTAAAGAAGCTGCTCCTCCTTTGCAATATTATCCCCTCCCATTGCCTCCAACACCATCTGTATTGTACAAGTAATATCCCATAGATTGATCTGAAACACACTATTCTGTTTTTGTGCTATTCAATCTATACCAATCACAACCAATACACATTGATTCCAATATGTTTCCCAATCTGTCATACATATGCCATTTTATTAAACATTCACAGTAAATGGAAGACTAGATGGCAGTTTTTAAAGCTTTAAGTATGGGGTAATAACAATCATTGTTCTTTGGTTCCTTATGTTGTGACTAACACAAGACATAGATAAATTAGTGTTCCAGAGTGAACTTCAGTTCATTGAGCATGTAACAACATGTCAGCTCATTGTACCTCTCACATTGCTGTTGCACTCTAGACTTTTCAGGAAGGCTTTTTTGTTGCCTTTGATGTACACTCCTTTCTGAATTAATTGCCATAGTTCAGTTATCAAAAGATTTGTAAAAACTGATTTCTTAATACCAAAATTATTATTATACAGCTTTACTACTCTTTATCCCTTAAAGTCAACTGATAAATAATCAACTCCATAAAGTAGATGCAAGCCAGTATATTGACACTCATATTTACAAACTTACAGGCTTTTCATATTATTTGACACTCATATTTACAAACTTACAGGCTTTTCATATTATTTACCCAAGAAGCAATTATTGAACATTTGCTGGGCACATTTTCCCCTACACCAGCAATATACTTTGGCAGGATTCTGAAATGTTATACTCATTTAACAACACTAGAACAGTGTCATCAGCCCTAAATCATACTCTTAAAAGTTCAGGTTATTGCTGGACATGGTGGCACATACCTGTAATCCCAGCAGCTCTGGAGGCTGAGGCAGGGGGATTGTGAGTTCAAAGCCAGCCCCAGCAATTTAGCAAGGCCCTAAATAACTCAGTGAGACCCTGTCTCTAAATAAAATAAAAAAGAGGGCTGGGGATATGACTCCTGTGGTTGAGTGCTCCTGAGTTCAATCCCAAGTGCCAAAAAAAAAAAAAAAGTTCAGATTGTTTTCAATGTAATGATATCTGAACACTTTACTAGATTATACCTGAAGGGAAAATAGAGAAAAACAAGACTTTTAAAAATTGTTCTGATAGTTGGGATTATGTAATTTAAAAAGCAACAATCCTGAAGAATGTATATTTCCATATATTATGATGTTTACACACTCAATTTTATGCTGAGATACATATGAATAGAATACAGAGAAAAATGGAGAGACAGAACATTTTCCTGCTTTCACATAAGCCATTCAGATAGCTCACTCTGAAAGGCTGTGTGTGTCAGTGTGAGATAATCCTGCCCTCTCCCTTCCTCTCTCCTGTTTCTCCAGGGAAATGAGTCACACCTGGTCGCTGCCCTTGATATGATGTTTGATATTCTGAATTCCCATCAGCCCTGCACAGCTAGGCTGATGTCAGCACAGTTGACATTGTTAGATTCCTGCTCTGCTTACATCAACTCCCTGTCGCTCAGGCATCAGATGAATGTGGAGAAGGGGAGGAGGCATCATCTTAGCAACCAAGCCCATGTATCCAGAATCCAGAAATGACATCTGGTGCTTCACATTTGGGATTTCCAATGCTTCCCAGAATTTTAGCCAGATTAAACACTGGTGTTCTGTTGAAAAGAAATTTCTTATCCTCTTCCCATCAAGATAAATGTGCTTTCACATCATTTCAGATCAAATGTTTATAAGCAAGCCATTTTTTACCAAAGTCCTCATCCAATAATTCCTTAATTCTTCTGGTATACCCTTTGTTGAATGTGTAAAAATAATCTATCTTGTGGTTAAAAACAGGAAAATTAAAATGAGTCCTTTTTGTCCTATTTCAGTAGATAAAAGTCAAAGGTGAGCATAAAATAAACAATCAACAAGCAAATTAGACAGAAAATAAACATGATTTTCTAGTAATAATAATACTCTTTCACTATTTCTTTTCCCTCCTTCTCCTCCTCCTCCTCCTCCTCCTTCTTCTTCTTCTTCTTCTTCTTCTTCGTACAACTATACCCATTAAACAAAAAATACAATAACACAATGAACTCAGAAAATTGAAACCCACTTAGACATTTAGACATTCAGTCATAGGAGGAAGGAAGGGGGATAGATTTTAGGGAAAAGACCTAATAGGGTAATTTAGAAACTGGTACAGTGAAGGACCTGTTAGTACCATGTCAACACGCCATGTCAGAAACCCCAACAATGGAAACTTAACATCTACTTTCCTAGAGCAATCTCTCCTGGTTATTGTGGGTAATTTAACAGCTTCATATAAATGTTTTCAGTTGTTTGATAGATCTCTTACTTATTCGTCCCACAAATACTTCTGGGTAGGATCTCTGCCTTCACGACACTTGGAGTGAAGTGGAAGAGTTAGATAAGTAAGCAGACAGCAAAGTAATGTGCGATAAATGTTCTCAAGAGAAGTATAGCTCAGGCTCTGAGAGCAGGGAAAACCAGAGACCAGCTCAGTCTGGAACTCTGATGGGGGAAGTCCTCAGTGATGGCTTCTTTAAGACTTTTCTGAGATAGCCTCTTCAACAAATGGTACTGGGAAAACTGGAAATCCATATGCAACAAAATGAAATTAAACCCCTACCTCTCACCATGCACAAAACTCAACTCAAAGTGAATCAAGGACCTAGGAATTAAACCAGAGACTCTCCATCTAATAGAAGAAAAAGTAGGCCCTAATCTTCATCATGTGGGATTAGGCCCCAGCTTCCTTAATAAGACTCCTATAGCACAAGAATTAAAACCAAGAATCAATAAATGGGATGGACTCAAACTAAAAAGTTTCTTCTTAGCAAAAAAAAAAAAAAAAAAAAAAAAATCTGTGAGGTGAATAGAGAGCCTACATCTTGGGATCAAATTTTTACCCCTCAGATTTCAGATACAGCACTAATCTCTAGGGTACATAAAGAACTCAAAAAGCTAAACACCAAAAAAACCCAAATAACCCAATCAATAAATGGGCCAAGGACAGGAACAGACACTTCTCAGAAGAGGATATTCAATCAATCAACAAATATATGAAATAATGTTCAACATCTCTAGCAATTTGAGAAATGCAAATCAAAACTACTCTAAGATACCATCTCACTCCAGTCAGAATGGCAGCTATTATGAAGACAAACAACAATAAGTGTTGGCGAGGATGTGGGGGGGAAAGGCACGCTCATACATTGCTGGTGGGACTGCAAATTAGTGCAACCAATATGGAAAGCAGTGTAGAGATTCCTTTGAAAATTGGGAATGGAACCACCATTTGACCCAGTTATCCCTCTCCTCAGTCTATACCCAAAGGACTTAAAAACAGCATACTACAGGGATATAGCCATATCAGTGTTTATAGCAGTACAATTCACAATAGCTAAACTGTGGAACCAACCTAGATGCCCTTAAGTAGATGAATGGATTAAAAAAATGTGGCATGTATACACAATGGAATATTACTCATCAATAAAATAGAACAAAATCATGGCATTTGCAGGTAAATGGATGCAATTGGAGAAGATATTGCTAAGTGAAGTTAGCCAATCCCCCCCAAAAACAAATGGCAGATGTTTTCTCTGATATAAGGTGACTGACTCATAGTGAGGTAGGGAGAGGAAGCATGGGAGGAATAGATGAACTCTAGACAGGGCAGAGGGGTGGGAGGGGAAGGAAGGGGAACAGGGTGTGAGCAATGATGGTGTAACGTGATGGACATCATTATCCAAAGTACATATATGAAGACATGAATTGGTGTGAACATACTTTATATACAAACAGAGATATGAAAAATTGTGTTCTATATGTGTAAAAAGAATTGTGATGCATTCCACTGTCATGTATTTTAAAAATAAAAGCAATTAATTTTAAAAAAGATTTCTTTTCTGAATTGTAAGATGCAAATGGTAAATTTAAGTCCTGAAACTTTTTCCATGAAATATAACTAAAATTTTTAACAAGTAATTTCATCCAGTTTAGACAGTTAATTTGTCTCCTGACATGCTCAAGTTATCCTGAGTATCCACATCCTACAAAATAAGAAACAGATATTCATTTGGTCTCCCATGGCAGAGAAAATGAGTAGAGCTCAAAGAGCTCTGGCTCTAAACCCCAAAAGCATATGGATGTAGGCTGATGGTATGGTAATACATATCATACCATATAGTTCTCACTCCTCCAACAGATTATCTTTCATTGTATTCTAACTACTTATTTACTTGTCCCTCACTATTAAGGTTTAGATATGAGGAATCCCCCAAAAGCTAATGTGTGAGACAATACAAAATTTTTCAAAGGTAAAATTTATTACATTATGGGAGGTATAACCTAATTAAGAAATTAGTTCACTGATATGGATTAACTGGGTGATAACTGTAGGCAGGTAAGGTGTAGCTGAAAAAAAATAGGTCACTGCAGGTATGCTTGTAGGGTTTATATGTTATCCTTAGTGACTGGAACTCTCTCTCTGCTTCCTGGTTGCCATATCCTGAGCTTCTTACCTTCATTATGCCCTTCTCTGATGATTTTCTGAATCATGATCCCAGAGGTGTGTAATTATCTGACAGTGGCCTGAATCTCAAAAGCATGAACCAAAATGATCTTCTCCTAAGTTATTCTTTGGGGTATTTTAATCACAGTGATGAAAGAAAGGACGAAAGGAAGGAAGGAAACACTGCCTAAAATTGAAGTACCAGAAGTGGAGTCATTACTAAGACTAAATTGACTATGTTGTTCAGAAGCCTTTGGAGCTGGTTTGTAGAGGAAGGAATTTGAGCTTTCATAGATGCAAACTGGAAAAGCTTAAGAATGTTAAAGGCAGAGCTTAGTGGGTGATTTTGGTGGGAGTTCAGAAAACGAGAATACTGATAGGACTGTGGACAGTAAAGAATGGGCTCATGAGATTTCAGAGGAGGACTCTATTGGAAATTGGACTAGAGCCATTCATCTTATTTTCTGGCAAAGAAATCGCTTATATATTCTCCATGTCCTGAGAATTTTTATGAGGATAAATTCAAAGGTGACGTATTAATTAAATTGATGGAGGAAATTTCAAGACAGCACAGCCTTGAGGCAGAGACACGAATATAGCTGGCAGCCTTTAGTCAAATTTACTACAATAAGGAGCAGAAATATTTGAAAAATTTGCAGTTTGACCACTAATGTGCAAGTAAAATTGGGGCTAAGGAAATTGTGTTTGTTAAAGACATTATAGCCACTAAAGAGCTACTAAATATTTTGCACAACAATACTAAGAAAGATGGTTTGAGGGCACCTCAGGAGTTGGCAAGACCACATCCATCTCAGATTCAGTGATATAAAGTAAGTATTCCTTTGAGAAGTATCATCAAGGAACCCTGCTTCCACAGGAGGGCGGGGTGGGCAGTGACAGGGCTAGGAAGTTGTTGTGTATTTGGTTTTTGTTTTTGTTTTTTAACATTCAGCTACTCAGGCACTCAGGCTGCCATATCCATGATCCCAGGAAGCTTAGCAACTGCTTGAATTGGTAGCAGACCCAGGAATCAACCATGTAGTTCTGTAGTTCTGCAGAAATGCAGAATGTTGTGTTTAGGTATCATAAAGACTTCTACCAGGATTTCAAAGGAAGGCTTTGGAGATTGCAGCAGGGTCAGAGTCCCTGAAGGCTGCCCCTGAGTGGGTGATGAATGAAGATGTGAGAAGGAAGCTGAAGCTCAGTGCAGACTCCTGAGATTAAGAGATGCCAATAATGTGGGATATCTGCTAAGGAAATATACAGAAATCAATCAGAAACAAACCAAGAAAGAGACCATTTGGGCTGCAATAAACAAGGCCTTGAGGGGAGAAAATAAATGGACCCTTTGGAGAGAACATAACAATGCCATATACCCTAGATACTTCACATGTAGCTAAGGATTTGTTTGTCCAGCTGAATTTTGATCTTTCTTTGGTCCCATCCCTTCTTTCTATGCCCCTATTTCTCCCTTGTGGAATGGAAATATTTACTCTGTGCTATTATACATTGAATATATGTGAATTGATTTTTTATCTTTACAGGAGAAAATATCTCTGAGTTTGTTTTGAGTCTCAGATAAGATTTTTGGACTCAGACCTTTTGGTAATGCTACAACTGTTAAACTATGTGGACTCTTGAAAATGGACTAAATGTATTTTGCAATGTGAGATGGGCATGAGATTTTGAGGACTAGGGAAGAAATGTTATAGGTTGGATATGATGTGTCCACTAAAAGCTCATGCAGGAAACAATGGGAAATTTTTCAGAGGTGAATGATTGGGAAGTGTAGCCTAAATGGGGGATTAATCCATGGATATGGTTTAACTGGGAGGTAACTGTAGGCAGGTAGGGTGTAACTTGAGGAAGTAGGTCACTAGGAGTACACCTTTGGGGTTATATTTTGTCCACAGTGAGTGAAGCTCTCTCTCTGCTTCCTAGTTGCCATGTCCTAAGCTGCTTCCTTCCATTGGAATCTCTGAAACCATAAAATTTTCCTCCTTTAATTTGTTCTTTTTGGTATTTTGGTCACAGTAATGAGAATGCTTCGGACTGTAGGCTTTAGCCCCAGTCCCTGCCTGATCTCCAATCCCCCAATTCCATACTGATAGAGCTTAGGGAACCAATAATATGGCATATCTAAGACTCATTTAATATTTATTAATTGAATGAATCATTACTCATGATAAACTCTTTTGGTTTATATAAATCAAAAGAGGAAGACTAGGTATCTTCCACTTGGCTTTTTGTTACCCATCTTTTCCTTACCAAGGTTTTGCAGTATATTTCCAATTAAATTTCAGTCCAAAAAAATATCTTTCTTAGTGCATTCATGTATTGCTTATAAGCATGTAAAATAGTGAAGCCACTGGAGGGTAGCATGGTGGTTTATGATAAAGTTAAACATAGTACTACCATGTTCTCCAATAATTCTACTTCGGGGTATACACTCAAAAAAAGAATTGAGGACCCTGCGAAGGTATTTCTATACCCATGTTCATAGAAGCATTAGTCACAATAGTCAAAAGTTGGAAGTTGCTGAAGTGTCTAGAAATAAAATGTGGCATATGCAGGCAATGGATTATTAGTCAGCCTTAAAAGGGAAGGAATTTTGACTCATAGTACAATATGGATGAAACTTGAGGAAATTATACTAAGTGAAGTAACAGTCACAAATGACAAATATTGCTTGATTCTACTTATGAGAGATGCCTAAAGTGGTCAAATTCATAAAGGTAGAAAAGTAGAATGGTGGTTTCCAGGAACTGGAGGGAAGGGGCAATGAGGAATTTATTGTATTGCATTGTATTCTAAAATTTCAGTTTGGGAAGATATAAGATGTTATGCTTTAGATACAAGGTGTCCCCCAAACATTCATGTGTGAGACAATGCAAGAAAATTTAGAGGTAAAATTATTGGGTTGTGAGAGCCTTAACCCAATCCATTTGAATGACATTAGCTAGACAGTAACTATAGGTAGGTGGGGTGTGTTTGGAGGAGAAATGTCACTGGGGGCATGTCTTTGGGATTTAAATTTTATCCCTGATAAACAGAGCTCTCTCTCTGCTTCCTAATTACTATGTCCTGAGCTGCTCTGCTCCACCTCCTTCTTATGCCATGATGTTTTGCCTAACTTGGACCCAGAGCAATGAAAACAGTCAATAATGGACTGAGACTTCTGAAACCCTAAGCAACAAATAAATTTCAACTCTTTTAAAATTGTCGTTCTCAGGTCTTTCAGTCACAGCGATAAAAAAGTGACTAAATCAAAAGTGATGAATAGTGGTAGTAGTAGTAGCAGAACAATATGAAGGTATTTAATGCACAACTGTACACTTAAAAATATTTTAAAAGATAAATTGATATTACATTTATGTTGGCATAATAAAAAGTATATCTTTTTAGATGGCATTCAAAACACTTATAATGATAATAATTAGTAATATAACTATTTGTAAAGTGATTAATGAGATGTTTGAATGCATTGTTGATTTGTCCAGACATCTTAGAAAGGCACTTTGTTTCTCATAGAGATTTGTCAATAAAATGTTCATTAGTCCACCCCCACCCTCCCAACTAATCATTACCACCACCAGTATCTGTTGTCCAGATGGGTCCCTAATATTCCACACATTATGAAATTCTCAAGTCATTTCAGAATGGACCTCAACTTGACTTCTTTGTCATAAGCACAGATTCATATACTTTTCCATTCTTACTCTTGCCTTAAATTTTTAATAAAATGTGATTGATTAACATTTAAACACCAACACAAAAGCCTTGATCGACCTGCACTTACACTGATCGATGTTTCTAAGAAATGCAAAGCTCTAGTCCCTTGAAGACGGAACACAGCTTTGGACTGACAGATTTTCATGGTGTGCCTAGCATTAGATTAACACGTTTCTTATGATGTGTCTACACAGCATTAACACAGACTTTAACAGGACTCTAATGACCTATTCTCATGTTCATTTCACTCCCTGCCTTTCCAAGGTAACAATTTCACATGGGTTGTTTTTCTCTCACCCAGCTTCTATACCTCCTTTCTCACCTTCATCTTAGACTCTTAATTTAGACCTCCACTTCTCTTTCTTGGATAAGAAAATCAAATTGAGCACAGGTTAAAGACATAGTCTTTTAGGGAGTGAGCAGAGTGTAGAAACAGGCCAAGAAAATAGGTGTAATTTGCAGAAAGGGAGAATGCTATGATCAATCCAGGAAAAATAGTCAGAAGCATGATTACACAAGCTTAAGAACTAAGTTTAGCAGTTTAATCTCTCAGAGACACGAGGACAACTTGGAACTTCTACTTCAGTCTCCTTATCACTGCAGGTTCAACCTCTGTAAAACTGGCTAGCACATATTAGACCTTCACCTCACAACACCACCTTCTAATTCAGTAAGTGATGCCAGTCCCTGGCAGTAAGTGACTTCATAGAGGAAAATGCAGGTAAGAAAAGAGTTGATTACATTATTTTCTACTTCACTGAGACCTGTCCCTGAGGGGTTAAGAAATGTTCCCTAGAAGAATCAATATCTGAATCAAATAGTAAGGACAAATAGAAGAGGGAAAGGCTTTTGTCTTGGGGCAATAGGGAGGTACTAAAAGTTTTAAGCAATAAAGGGATATGATCAGATTTATATTTAGAAAGATCTGTATTTTTGAGATGATATCAGCCTGTGGGCATAAAGACAGAATATAATAAGATTTATTTTTTGAAATTAAAAATCTTGGGTTAAGTTTTAAAGGATAAAATTTTAGTCATGGAGAATCCCTAAAGGTTCATTGGGTCCCCAAAATAGTCACAATCTGTGACCATAAGAAAATTTCAAACTTGAAATGACCCCAATCTGGACTTGGCCTGCATCCTAAGCATTGGGCCAGTTTCCAGTGGGACTTTTCTTTCAGGCTACCTCTGGGAATTCCTTCCTGTATGTTCCAGAGATACATTAATCTCAATGTGCTCCAAAACCCAATGGCCTTTGTCTGCCTCCTCTCTGTGATCATAGCTTTGCATACTGTATTATTTATTTCAGTAAATGGCATTATCTTTCTTCCACATCAATAAAATAAGAAATCTTTGCTGTTCTGGATTTCCCTTTTTTCTTTACTATCCATCTGCTCATATGTCCTACCCTCATGTAATTTCCTGAATACCTCCTAAAATATCTCTTTTTTTCCTTCTTACTTCATTGATAATGCCATAATCCAGGCCCTGTCATCATTAAAATAGCTGCTGACTATTAAAATAGCTGCTGCCAGACCTCAATGTATCACAGCTCCCTATACGTAATTCCCTCCTGCACTATTCCTCCACTGAACATTTTCATGAGAAAAATCTGATAATGTCACTCTCCAGTTTAAACCCCTGCAATAACTGGAACAAATTAAAACCTAACTCCTTCATACAAGTCCATGTGGCCCTTGACCTGTTGGTCAACTATCTTTTTAGCATACCATATCTTGTCACACGCAACCTTGGCATGTCAGCCCTAGTCACAATCTGTGATGGACAAGCTTTTAATCAAAACATCAAACTCCATTTTCAATGTCATTTTCCCTGATACTAAGCAAAATCAGTCACTTTCTTGCTCTGTGCTCTAGTAACACTTGGTATGTTTGACTTTATCACTTTAGATTATAATTTTTGATTCAGATGTATTCTTCTTTCCCCCTAAATTCTAAGTCTTAATTCTAGTTCCATTGGTTCTAGGATGAGTCTTATGAATTTCTAAATTCATATTGCATGCAAAATTCTATGTGTAAATGAAGGCATGCACATGTAGGCAAATGGGTCCACAACCTCAAAAAAGTTAAGTATCATTATTGCCCTAGACTGTGTGCTTTTTTTAGGGCACAGAACATATTTTGTCTTTCTTTGTATAACCAGTTTACTGAAGAGTCTCATCTCAGCAGGGCATAAACATGAAACAGTTTTATTTTTCTCCAATCCTTACTTTGAACTATGTTCTGTCAAATATGCCTTTCCTGCTCTTTAATGACATCTCAGACAGATCTTGTCACTTTCCAATCTCTTTCAGTTATTAAAAGGACCAGTTTATATGTTTGGCTCTTGATTCAAACAAACCAACTCTAAAAACACACCTTTGAAACAATCATGGAATTTGAATATGAATTACTATTGAAGAATATCCTGAAATATTATTTGGCATAATAAAATTGCCATAATATAATTTTTATGGGCCTAAGCACTAGAGATATATGTTAAAATATTTTTAGATAAAATCTATATCCTATCTTCAGTTTGATTCAAAATACTTAAGAAAAAAAATGAAAGAAAGATTGACAAAATGTTGATAATTATCTAAGCTGCGGAATGAGTATATGGATATTCTTAATAAAATCCTTTCCATTTTTTGTTTATATTTGAATTTTTTTTCTAACAAAGTATTTTCTTCTAAATTCATTCTGGTACAATCTAAAATGCTGTTCTCACTAATATCTAGTGGCACATTGATAAATGTTTATCAATCAGCTCTACAGAAAAATTAAAAAAGAAAAAGAAAGAAAGAAACCAAAAAACCCTGATTTTCAGCATTTTCCAATTTTCATGTTGTAAATATTCCTACCATGACCAATTTCAAGCTACCAGAATGATGCTAGTGGAAGCAGAGCTGGTAAGACATGTGCATGAGCACACTATTACATAGCATTTCTACCATTTGTATATCATAGACATAAATGATAGCATAAAGTAAAATAATTAAGAAATGGTGAACTTTGAGTATTTTTGCTTTTGAAGACAACTTGTTTGATTGTGTTATTATTATTTCTCTTTTAAGAATGGTTATATAAAAACGGATTAACAATATTTCTGAAAATTTAACAATTTTCTCCTCTGAACAAGCCCACTCCAGAGAACCACTGCAACATTGCCCCTTTCTTCAACCACCTAATGCATCAAAATTTGAGAACCAGAGCACTAACCTCAAAAGTCATATCCCCACTGGTTAATACTCTGAGAACACCCAGTTCCTCTTACTAAGAAATAACCAACAAGGAAAAGGGAGAGACAAAAAAATTTACATCTTTCCTTCTGTCACTATCCCCTCATGCTACTCTAAATACCTGATGCAAGTTTGCCTCTTGAGTGATATTCCAGTTCATTCCCTGTCTTCTTCAACCCTGTGTTTGCTTCAAAATAGTTATGCACCCAACTCTACAATATTTAACAAGTGCTGCAAACACTCAAAAAGGCATCATTTGATTTTTTATGAATTGCATTTTGAAGCAAGAGGATAAGAGAACCTTTTTATTCCTAGTAAACACTGTTAGGGTATTGATGCCTTAAATTACTGAGTGCCCTCTTGGATTAAGCTTAAGTATAATATGTTCATTCATTATTTACAACCATTTAAAAAATTTAAGTAGTCCAATCATACTGTTAGTTACATTTGTCTTTTCTGTATTCTAAATCACATGGCTTCAACTTAACAATGATAAACCATAATATGTATTTTAACATCCTCACTAAGATGAATGAATTTATTTGTACTACTTTTATGTACATTCTGGCTAGGAGGAACAGACACAAGAGAGTAATTTTAGTACAGAATTTTATCATAACCAAAACAAATAAAATTATAGTCAGTATATACTGCACCTATAATCTTTACTCAACCACAAAAGAACAAATTTACATAGATTTCCAAGGTACAAATCAATTCTGAGATTGTACTCCTTACTACATGATTTATAAAACAGATGACTCCTACAAGTAAGTAATAGATTGGACTACCAGAGTGTCAGACTAATAACACTGGAAGGAAAGTAGACAGTATTGTATATAGATGATCCCTTAATGCCCAAGAATTTGAAATTTCACACACATTCACATACTAATATTTATTTTACCCTTAATAAGTACTAGAGTCAGGGGCTGGGGTTGTGGCTCAGCTGTAGAGCACTTGCCTTGCACATGCAAGGCCCTGGGTTCACTCCTCAGCACCACATAAAAATAAATAAATAAATAAAATAAAGGTATTGTGTCCAACTACAACCAAATATATATATATATTTAAAAAGTACTAGAGTAATTTGTATAAATAAGTCTTATTTAATGCCCATTTTTCAGGCAAGGAAATCAAGATTAAGCAGGTTAAAGAAATTTGGAGATAGCCTGGACACAAATAGAACCTATATGATCCCAAAGCCTGTGGTCTTTGTCCAAAATCACAGTCTTCAAATGTGGAGCTTCACCTTGTACTGTTGACTCTAATGATCCTTCCACCACAACCAGCACCATCTCAAAGCCCACATTTAGACCATATTAAATCTTTACTAATGCAAATCCAGAAGGAATAATAATAAACATTGATACCCATAAAAATTGAATCCTGGTAAAATCTCACTCTACCATCTATCAGACTTTCCTATACAAACATGATATTGGTGATAAAATACTATTTTGAGTCTGGTGATTCTTGATTATTTTTTTTACCACATGTTGGAAGATATCTATAAACTAATCTATAGCATGCAAGAGTGAAGGAAGAGAAAGAACAGTTTCTTACCTATCCTATATTTATGACTGGGGCCTCTATAACAAAAGACAGATTAACAAGAGAAAAGCATACAAATTTATTTAATAGTTTTTTTAACTTAGGAACCTTCATAAGGAAATGGAAACCTGAAGAAATGGATAAAACTGTTTATTTTTTTATGCCAGGATTAATGAAGACTGATATTGGGGAGAAATATGACTAGAAAAGGGGGATGATCTAATTATAATAAACAGAGGGACACTTAACAACACCTGTTTGTTAAGGCCTCTGTCTCAGGCTCCTTTCTTCCATGTGGAGGGAAGAAACCTAACATGAGGATTTTATATCTTGCCTCAGGAAGAGGTCAAAAAATTCTTCCTTTGTTTCTTAGTCTTCTTCAGGGAAGAAGAGCAGGCTGAAGGGTGAGATGGTTTTCTTGCTTCTGTTGTTTTCTCTAATGCCAAGGTTTCATATCTTGGAAAGTGTACCTAAACTATTACAGATCAAGAGATCTGTTAGCCTTTCCAGCCTCCAGTCTTTACCTCTGGTTTACTGCTGAAGACTGAGCACCTAGAACAATTTCTGACTCTTAGGAAGAGGTCAAGAAATGCATCCACTGTATATAACCACTTCAAAAAAGAAGGATTTTGAGCACAGCAAGCTAACTTAGTGTTCCATCTTGTACTGATTTTAAAAAGAAAAAAGATAGTCCTTCATAAAAAAAGATGGTGTTCATGAGGTAAAATGATGTACTGCATTACAGAAGTGAAGATTCAGAGGTTGAAATGAAAGACACACCAAAGTAAATGCAGATTTCCTTCTCATAAACACTCCTTTCTTGCTACTTATTATCTTTGAGCAAGGATTATCTGAAGAATGCAGTTAGGATGTTGGGTGATAGTTACCATTCATTAAGAACTTTCTAGAGGCTTCTAAAGAAGCATACACAGTAATTTTTGTTTCATTTTGTTAGCTATTTATCTTTGATGGAGACTTTTAAGATGTGTGCTCTTTTCTTTAGCAATTATTAAACTGGCAAATTTTTAAATTAGCATATCTGTTACATCTGAGTGGGACAGTTTCTACAACTGCTATCACTGCCTCATTGATATGCAGGAAGGATCTCAGAGACTTTGGGTTTAAGAGAGAACTTCTACTGCCTCTGAAATAAATGGCCCTGAGTGAATGCCAGGTTGTGGGTGGTTCTGTTGCAGAAGGCCGTTGTGAGAATCAAGGAGAACATACATGGGAAAATACTCTGGAAACTGAAATTATTTCAAAGAAAGAAGGCATAATTAATGAAGTATTAATGATAATGCTAAATTAATGCATTTACTACTCTTATTTTTATCTTCTTTAAAATAAGAAAAAAATCACAAACTAAAATGGAAACATACACTAACAGTTCAAGCAAAGGGATCCTAGGCTCTTACTAGAAATGGTGCATAAAAGATGGTGTTCAGCTTTTGAGGATAACCATGACATTGTTAATTAACTGAAAATTATAGTGTAATTTGTCACTGGTTTCTCTGTTCCAATAGCATCTCACTTATCAAGAACACAGTACCAACTATTTTTTTTCACCTAGAATATGAGCAGAGTTTGTATGTGCAGGAACAAAAGAACAGTAAAAGTGAGTGTCTCTAAATGTAGTGAGCTAGAGCACTCATTTATTTGACCTCTCTGATTCAAACCTAATCACTCTCAGCTTATGTACAATTCTTTATAGTTTCCAAGACCACAGTAGACTCCAAGTAACATATTTTTATTAAGGAGACAACCCACTTAAATTGGATATACTATACATTGACAGTAGTGAAAAAGTGTGTGTTTAATGCCTGCAATATAAAAAAGACAATTAAGTGTGAATACAAAAGCAAAAATCAAGGAAGAGTAGTATAGAAATGAACAAGCCTGGTAAACCTGGTGGCCCTTAAGGGCACTATTGCTTTACAGAATAATCATTGATGTGCATAATGATGACCCTGAGTCATCAAGAAAAGGTTAAATAATGTTCAAGCTTCTCTAATTAAGAAGGTAGCAAAATGTACAATACAATTTAGAAATATTTCCTTAATAAATGCCTAAAATCTTAAATGAAGTTGTAAACAGACAAATCTCCTATTATCTAAATGAATATTTCCCAATAGTTCAGAATCCCTGAGGCTTCATCAAGTCCTACATCTTATTCTTCATTCTCTCTTACCCTATTTAGATAAAGCCATGAGGGTGAGGTCCTCATGGTGATATTAGTAGCCTTATAATGAAAGATCAAGGAGCTTCCTTCCCCTCATTCTCACCATCTGAGGATTCAGAAAGAAGAAAGTAGCCCTCTGCATGCCAAGATTGGGGCCTTCACCAGAGCTCAGTCATGCTGACACCCCAATCTGAGATTACCCATAGTCCAGAACTATGAGAAATAAGCTACAGGGTTGTTTAAACCATCCAGCCTTTGGTATTTTGTTATGGCAATCCAAGCAGAATAAGACACTAAGACTCCCTTGTATCATACTGAGTGTTGCAGTTTTGATACAAAGTGTCTCTGAAATGAAAGCGAGGAACCAAGAGATGGGCAAGCAAGACAGAGATACACACAAGAGTTTATTTGTCAGAGCTGACAAATAAAAGCCATCTCTCCATAGACGGGGAGAGGCAATACAGGCTTGGGTTCCTGAAGTTTATGGGGTAGGCTCAGGAATTAGAGCTGGGCAGATCCTAATGTGAGTAGTGAAGGGTTGGGTTGGTATGAGGGAGTGGTGAGCCTTTCTCAGAAACGCCCTTGGGTGGGAAAGGGAAATTTTTCTCAAATGGCAGCTGTCACTTAAGATGGCCATCCAGATGTTAAGCCCTTGTATTTCTGAAGAACCAGCAGCTTTTTGGAGTCTTACAGTCTCCAAAAAGCTGCTGGTTCTTCAGAAATACACCGAGGTGAAATGTTTGAATCATGAAAACTGTAACCTACTCAGTTTACCTACCTGAATGGACTGGGTGGTAACTGTAGGCAGGTGGGGTGTGCCTGGAGAAGGTGGGTCACTGAGGGTGTTTTCTGGAAGGGTGCATCTTCCCAGAGGTTCTTTCTCCTCCCTTTCTATCTGCTTCCTGACCCTGCCGAGAGCTGAGCAGCTTTCCTTCACTGATCCCTTCCCCCAGGGTGTGCTGCCTCACTTGGGCCCAGAATAATGAAGCTGACCATCAAGAAACTGAAACTATAACCCCTAAATAATTTTTCCTCCTTTAAGTTTTCCTGTTGGGTATTTTGACCACAGTGATACAAAATTTGACTAAAATACCCAGCAACTATTGTTCACCATTCACAGTCATCCCTTCAGGAAAGGATTTAAAGTTTGTTTTTTTTTTTTTAATTTTTTTTTTAATATTTATTTTTCAATTGTAGTTGGACACAACACCTTCATTTTATTTCTTTATTTTTTTATGTGGTGCTAAGGATCAAACCCAGGTCCTTGAACGTGCTAGACAAACGCTCTACCCCTGAGCCACTATCCCAGCCCCAGGATTTAAAGTTTTTACCTCTAGGACAGCATGGGAAGGAAACAGTTTGCCCAGAGAGGCAGAAGTAATACAGAATAAATGATGTGTTCAATACAATTATACCTTCATCAACTCCTTGTTCCGGCAATCTTTTGCTCTACCATATTTCCTATGTGAACACAAGCACTAGTGGCCTGGGCTTCTCCAGTAAAGGGAATGGTGTAATGACCTCTGAATGTTTTAGGAAAAAGAGAAGAATAAAATTTAAACAGAGGCAAATAGCAGTCTTATTAGTAATAAGGTAGATTTCCAATAACAATACCATTTTTTCCAAATATTATCTGATAATCAGAAAGAGTCCTGAAAAGTGTTCTTTATTCCAAGAAGAAAAAAAATAAATGCAGCATTTGAGGATTTTAATATAAAACCTGAAGGAGTCCAGGCACTGTTATCCCCAAATATGGTGACCTGGTATATGAATGTTAAAGACCCTTGAAGATCAGCACCTGCTGGAAGAGGCTTTTCTCTGATGTTCCTTTATCCACTTAAAGATTAGACCCACCAAAGAGGAACACAATTGCCTTAGATCCTCTCCCTGATATTCTATTAACAAGGGAGATTAGATTTATGCAGGAAGGACAACTAAGGAATGTCACCATGCTTAGACAGACTTTGTCACCATGTCCAGACAGACTTTGTCATAAGATATTGTCTTTTCTTGGGCTCCACACCACATCCAAAGATAATCATTTACAGATCATTGTCTAGTCTTTAGGGCTATTCATTCCCTTTTAAAGTAGTTTAATGCTCCTCAAAATTTACCTACATTCCTCCCATTTTCCTTTCTCCTATGAAGAACAGGATATGTTTCTGAATCTCACTGAGTTATTGGGTCACCTTACTGTGATGCCCTCATGAATATTAACAGTATGCCTTTTTTTCTTTTTAATCTGCTTATTGTTCATTTCAGTAAAACTTCAGAGGACATAGGGGAAATTTCCCTCACCCATACAAAACCAAAAGTCAACCCAATGCAAGACTTACCCCACTGTGAAGTCAGGGAGTCCTTGGTGGAGGCTTCAGGATCCACAAAGAACTGTGTCTGGGTCAAAACTAAGTGTTAAAGAACCAACATTTTGTTTACATCTCCAAGATTGTAAAAAATTAGTTCCACAAATATTCAAAATATTACCCTAAAACTATGAATAAGACAAAGCTTACTGTGGTAAGGGGAAACACTGTCTTTCAACAGCCTTGGTATCATCTCAGAATGTTACTGAAAGTTCAATCCTTGTCCCTGATGCCAATCCAATAACAAGGACACTGTTTTGAAAAAAAGGAAAAAGAAGTTTTATTGCTTTGCTAGCAAAGGAGATGCACAGTGGACTTCTGTTCCATAGGCTGTGATTCTGCCATCAAGGGGAACAGGAGGCTTTTGAAGAGGTGATTCAAAGGGTACATTATGTGTGTTGTCTGTCCAGAGTTGTAATTCACTTGTTAATTTGGGGGATAATCATTTCTGAGATATTCTGGCACCAACCTCAAGTCTGAATTACTTTGTTCTGTGGTGTGAGTATGCTCAAGGACAGATAACTCTGCTTATGACTGGGAAGAAAGGTAATCCTGTCTCCCCTGAGATTAGGGAGAGGGAGAGATTTGGGAGGAAGAGGAGGAGAAGAAGAGAAAGAAACATGTCCCTTTAAAAATAAGTTACAGTGGCTGAGCAGCACGTGCTATATTCAAAGCAAGCACTGTATTCAAAGCATAAAATGGGCTACAATTGCAGAAAGGGAAAGATAAAAGTTGAGATAATTATTGAAATTTAAAATTGTGATTTAAGCAGGTTTTCAATATTGGGGATTAGTTAGAATTAGGTAAGGTTTACCTTAAGATTTTTGGTGTTAACCCAAATTTCTGGAGACTGAAGGATCTCTGAGATGAAAGGCTCTACTGAGCCATCATAGATGCTAGCCTGAACTTTTCTGTCTGGTCCTGGGACAAGATCCCGAAGCTACCAGCAACAAGGTAGAATAGCAGTTAGAAATATGTCTGCCAGACCTATAAGCCAAGAGCATTTTGTATAATGAAAATTTGGAGAAAGAAAGCATAACTTGTTTCCATTGAGCCTTCACTGGTTATAGGTAAGAGGGCAGGATAACATGAAGTCAGGAAAATAGGTAAAAAAAAAAAAAAAAAATACATAAGGAGAAATGCTTGGCCTCTGGATTGACTAGGGTTGTAAGCAGGATGCGATAATGCCTCCTGTTCTAACCACCTGGGATTTGAGCTGAGATTTTAAAATGCATTAAAAAGTGTGGGATTTTTTTTTTTTGGGGGGGGGTTGTCTCATAGCTGTTAACTGATTCACTTCTTTTCTCTCTCCTCTCCTCCATCCTCTAATCTTTGTGATTTAATTTAGGACATCTCAGAATTTCTCTTTTATCAGTAAACACAGCAAGGCAGGTATTTAGAAGTGAAGAGTTCTGAAGGTCTTGGGTAGTAACTGTCTTTGACAGTTTCTAGCAGAGTTAATGGGTCTCTCGGGAAGTTCCAAGTGAACAATCAAGTTATTTAAAATCTTTTTTAATTTTTTTATTTGTTTTAATTATATATACATGACAGTAGAATGTATTTATGCACTTTGATATATCATACATAGATAAGATATAATTTCTCATTTTTCTGAGTGTACATGTTGTAGAATCATATTGGTCATGCAGTCACATATATACATAAAGTGATAATGTCTGTTTTGTTCTACTATCATTTCTATCCCCATATCCCCTCCCCACCCTTTCCTTCACTTCCCTCTACCTAATCTAAGGTAGCACTATTCTTCTGTAGTACCCCCTACCTTATTGCAAATTACCATTCACATATTAGAGAAAACATTTGGCCTTTGGTTTTTTGGGATTGGCTTATTTTGCTTAGCATGATATTCTCCAGCTACATCCATTTACTGGCAAATGCCATAATTTCATTCTTCTTTAAATCTGAGTAGTATCTATTGAAATATATATATATATATATATATATATATATATATACATATATATGTATGTATGTATGTGTGTATATATATATATATATATATATATATATATATATACACATACATACATACATTTTCTTTATCAACTCATCTATTGAAGGACACCTAGGTTGGTTCCATAGTTCAGCTATTGTGAATTGAGCTGCTATAAACATTGACGTGGCTGCATTACTGTAGTATGCTGATTTTAAGTCCTTTGGGTATAAACTGAGGAGTGGGATAGCTGGGTCAAATGGTGCTTCCATTCCAAGTTTTCTGAGGAATCTCCATACTATTTTCCATAGTGGTTTTTAACAATTTTTATCTTTCAGGACAAGAGCAACCTAGAATGGAAATCTTGTGTTGATGACAGTGAATAGAAAAGTGGATGTAAGCCATGTGGATGGTTTCTACTCTCATTCCACGATGCTCTTGTATTTGGTTGTTTTAAGGTTTTTCAGAGCTTTTCTGACCTGATAATATTATATGTTGTCTTTTCTGTACTCCACATTGTTTTAGCTTCAAAATTACCATCATTTCCAAGACATACATCTTTTTAAAATCTCATTATAATTTCCAAAATCTGATGAACAAGGTAATGAGGAACACCACTCGGGTTTTTCTAAGTGAAAAACTGTAAAAAAGCTGAAATTATCTTTTTGAGTATTTCAATGTTATTCATTCAGAGAGTATATGTTTTCAGCTGATTTTATCATATACCTTTTATCACTTCATTGATTGCTAAGTTCTCTCAATTGTTTGCAAAATAGTGCTAAAATAAGATTGCTTGGGTGTAAAAGTCTATCCTGTTTTTTTTTCCATAGCAGTGCTTTATGTTTAAGAATCACAATTGTAAAAATTCCATTTCAATGTGTCTTTATTTTTATTTCACCAGTTTGTCATCAGCAAAACACTGTGAAGTTTCCTGAGGAGAGAAGAGTTCCTCTGCATTTGAAATGTCTCAGAAAGAAATGTTTTCAATTATCACTGGTATTGTTTCAGATCTATGTTAGTCACTGGTGCCACCACTGGTGACCTTCTCCATGAAACTGCTTTTATTTATACCTTGTAAACTACTTTATTCTTTTAGAGATCATCTTGTTCTTTCTTTTCTCACTTTCCTTGCGTTTTATATATCTCTTCCTTCAATGTTATTAGAAGGGAAATTTGAGGTAAATTACAATTTGATGGGAGGTTTCTGAGTGAAATCTTCAAGTCACAATAAGAATTTTCCTTCTTTAAGACAGCAATAAGATAACAATGGCTGGGCCTATTTACCACAACCAGCATTATGCCAGTCATGTTGGGCATTTTCTTAATTACTTTTAGGGCTGTTTAACATTCCAGATTCAGAAATGTGATCCGCAAGTGACTCACCAGACAGGAATTCAAATTCTACTTCTACCTCACATTATCATTCCATACCCCAGTTTTTCTTAAGTAATCTGTTGGGTCTCTTTTGGAAAGTATCAGGATGGTAATAATCCCAATGGGACACAGTTTTGCATAGTTGCCAAGTGATGTATCCCAGACTCTATTCAAGGCAGTGGAATACTTAAAATTGACCAAAACATGCCCCTGGATCTTAATATTTTATGACTTATTTTCAAATCATGATCCACATCTTTATAAATGTTAGAAAAGTTTATAAATGAACCTCAGAAGATACGGGAGATAAGATAAGCAGTGCTATGTATCCTGCTAAAAAAGGTAGATAAAGGCCTACAATTGTATTTCCCAAAAAGTGGTAGATAGTAATCAATAAATATCTAAAAGACTTTTCATGACATACCTTTGCAAAAGTTGAATTAAACAAAGCTAATATATTTATTGATTGCAGGATTTCTAAACATTTAGTAAGTTCTGAAGAGGATACAGTATATGTTTTTTTAAATTTTTTTAGTTATAGATGAATGCAATATCTTTATTTTGTTTTTTATTTTTATGTGGTGCTGAGGATTGAACCCAGTGCCTCACATGTGTGAGGCAGGCGCTCTGCCACTGAACCACAGCCCCAGCCTGTATATGTTGTTTTCCTAGTTAATCTGTAAAAATAAAATACAAGTTCACAGAGTATTTCCCATGACTAAAATTCAAGGAAAAAAATCATTGAGAAAACAGACGTATAGAATTTATATCAATTAAAAATCATGCTAGGCAGCTCCTTTTCATTTTTTATCAAAAGCAGACAAAATTAATCATTCTTATTGGTAATTCCTACCAAAGTCAGGTCTAAATCTAAATAAATACAATGAGTTATTTATCTGTCCCTCACTATTTGCTATGCCAAGAGAAAAAAAGAATGTGCTTGTTACATGGCGTGGGACACATAATCATACATAATATCTTCCTCTTTAAGAGGATGGGAAAGGCAGTGGTATCATCCCTCCTCACATAGACAAAGTGAAAAATCCTTGGGTACTACACTGATACATGAATACCTACTTTATAACCAGCAGGATTAAATGAGAGTATATTCAAAGCTCTTTAACATAACACCTGGTTCATAGGAAGTGATGAATAAGTGGCTAACTGCTACAACAGTAACAAGAGCAGCCTACCATTTCTAACAATTCAGGCCTTCTGAACAACAGCAACAGTCTCCCAACTGATCTATTGATAATACTCTTGGTAACTCCCAGACTGCTTCTAAATTAACTTTCAAAACTTCTTATCTGAGTATGCCACGCCTCTACTCTTTATAGCACTCTATGGGATAAAGTTCATATACTTGAGCATAGGAAAGTCTCTGCCATTTGGTAAGTCTACCCTTTTAAGTTCATCTTCCATCACCGGCAAGGTCCGAAGTCTCTACCTTTCAACCTCACTGTACCTTTTATCTCTGAAGACACCACACATTCATCCACCCAGCCATTTAAACATGTATCCTGCATGTGCTCCTGCTATTCCCTCAATGCTATGCTCTCTCAACTCCAACCTGAAAAAGGCCTGAGGGTCAAGTCAAGTACTATCTATCCTTGATATCCCCAGTCAAGAGTTAACCACATTCTCCTTTCATACTTTTTATATAACTTTTCACATTCTTTATATAACAAGTGTCTATTTCCATAATTACTAAGGACTGTCTCATAAGATAGAAACCTTGTTTGAACTTGCTTGGAAACAAAATATAGAGATTAAATTGGAAATATTCTGAGTCACTCAGGTAATTTATAAAATATATTCAGGTAGCTCTTTTCCGTCTTTCATCAAAAGCAAATGAAACAAATAATCTTTTTAAATAGTTGAACTCCAAAAAGAGCAGACACATCTAGATTTCTGAAGAAAACGACAGCCACTGACAAAAACACTGCCAGAATTTCATAGCAAAGACAAATCCACTTCTGTTTCTCATTGGGGGGGTTTCCTTTTTCTATGAGATATATTGAGGTAAAATTTACATATAGAAAAACATATTCTTTCTCACATACCAATATATTAGTTGTAGCAAACATACACAGTCATGTAATGACTATCATAAACAAGATATAGAATAATGTTATCACTCTCCAAAATTCCCTTATGTTACTTTTGTTTGTTTGTTTTGTTTTAAATGTTCTTTTATTATTATTTGTTTTAATTAGTTACACATGACAGTACAATGATCTTGAAATATCATACATTTGAATCAGATGGGATATAATTTCTCATTTTTCTGAGTGTACTAGGTTGCCGAATTACATTTGTCATGCAGTCACATATATACCCACAGCAATAATAATGTCTATCTTATTCTACTGTCCTTCCATTCCCCCATTCCCCTCCCCTCCCCTCCCATCACTTCTCTCTACCCAATCTAATGTGACCCACTCCTTTTTTTTTCTGTATAATGAAGGGGGTCTCCTTCCCTCTTCCCTGCAATTCCCATTCTCCCTCCCTTTCCCTCCCACCTCTCTTCCCTAACTAAAGGTAATTTTCTTCTCTTGCTCTTCCTCCCTACCCCATTTTGAGTCACCTCCCTTATATCAGAGAAGACATTCAGCATTTGTTTTTTTTTGTGGGAGGGATTGCTAACTTCACTTAGCATAATCTGCTCTAATGCCATCCATTTCCCTGCAAATGCCATGATCTTGTTATTTTTTGGTGCTGAGTAATATTCCATTATGTATAAATGCCACATTTTTTTAATCCATTCATTAATTGAAGGGCATCTAGGTTGGCTCCACAGTCTAGCTATTGTGAATTGTGCTGCTATAAACATTGATGTGGCTGTGTCCCGGTAGTATGCCGTTTTTAGGTCTTTTGAGTATAGTCTGAGAAGAGGAATAGCTGGGTCAAATGATGGTTCCATTCCCAGTTTTCCAAGGAATTTCCACACTGCTTTCCAAATTGGCTGCACCATTTTGCAGTCCCACCGGCAATGTATGAATGTACCTTTTCCCCCGAGTCCTCGCCAGCATCTTATGTTACTTTATAGCCAAACCTTCCCTGAAACCCCACCTCTGGCAACTATTAATCTGCTTTCTGTTCCCAGAATTTGGCCTTTTCCAGAATACCATATATAATCACACAGTACATAGCCTTTCATGTCATTTCTTTCACTGAGCATAGTATATTTGAGATTTATCCATGTTGTTCCATGCATTCATAATTTCTTGCTCCTGCCTTATTGCACTAACTAGAACCTCTGGTGTGATATTGAATACAAGTGGTACAAATGGATATCATTACTTTTTTTCCAGTCTTCAGGGGGAAAATAGTCAATCGTTTAACATTAAACATGGCATGAGCCATAAATTTTTTGTACATGCCTTTTATCAGGTTGATAAATTCTCCTTATATTCCTAATTTGCTAAGAGTTTTGCTACTGTTGCTGCTGCTGTCATTGTTGTTATTTTAAACCAAGAATGGATATTGAATTTTGTAAAATGTGTGGGTTTTGTTTGTATTATAAAGATTATATGATTGTTCTCTATTAGTCTACTAATATGGTGAATTATATAAATTGATTTTTAAACATTAAACAAGTTTGTTTTTATTTCCATGATAAGCCCTACTTAGTTGTAATGTACTATTCTTTTTACATATTATTGTATTCTATTTTCTAATATTTCATTGACGATTTTAGCATCTATTCATATAGTACATTGATTGTTAATTTTCTTAATTTGTGATGTTTTGTCTGGTTTTGGTATCAAGGTGAAATGTGTTAAGTATTCCCTGTTCTATTTTCTGGATCTATCTTCTTTCATAATTTTTAGCAAAAAAAAATTAACTATGAATTAAATTTCTTTAAGATACAGGGCTATTCAGATTATATATTCATTCTTGAATAACTGTTGGTAGTTCTTATCTTTCAAGGAATTTTTCAATGTCATCTTAGTTTTTGTATATGCAGGCATATAGAGTTGTTTGTAGTAATCCACCATTCTTTTAATATCCATAGAATAAATAATGATGTTTCTTCTGTCATTTTTGATACTAGTAACTTTATGTGTTCCCTGCTTAAAGGTACAATTAACATACATTGGAGAAAAGATAGTCTCTTCAACAAATGGTGCTGAGAAAACTGGAAATCCATATGTAACAAAATGAAATTAAACCCCTATTTCTCACCATGCACAAAACTCAACTCAAAGTAGGAAATAGACCAGAGACCCCACACCTAATAAAAGAAAAAATGGGCCCAAATCTTTATCATGTTGGATTAGGCCCCAAGTTCCTTAACAAGACTCCTAAAGCTCAACAAATAAAATCAAGACACCTAAAGCACAAGAAATAAAATCATCAACAAAGGGGAAGCATTCAAACTAAAAAGCTTCTTCTCAGCAAAAGATACAATCAATGAGATGAAGAGAGAGCCTACAGAATGGGAGCAAATTTTTACCACACATACCTCAGATAAAGCACTAATCTCCAGGATGTATAAAGAACTAAAAAAACTGAATACCAAAAATACCAAAAAACCCAATCAATAAATGAGATAAGGAATTGAACAGACACTTCTCAGAAGAAGATATACAGTCAATCAACAAATATATGAAACAATGTTCAACATCTCTGGTAATTAGAGAACTGCAAATCAAAACTACTCTTAAAATTTCACCTCACTGCAGTCAGAATGCCAGTTATCAAAAATACAAACAACAATAAGTGTTGCTGAGGATGTGGGGGACAAGGCACACTCATACATTGATGGTGGGACTGCAAATTGGTACAGCCAATCTGGAAGGCAGTATGGAGATTCCTTAGAAAACTTGGAATGGAAGCACCATTTGACCCAGCTATCCCACTCCTTGGCCTATACCCAAAGGACTTAAAAACAGCATATTATAGTGAGGCAGCCACATCAGTGTTTATAGCAGCACAATTCAATATAGCCAAACTGTAGAACCAACCTATATGCCCTTCAATAGATGAATGGATAAATAAAATGTGGTATGTATACACAATGGAATATTACTCAGCATTAAAAGAGAATAAAATTATGGTGTTTGCAGGTAAATGGATGGATTTGGAGAATATCATGCTAAGTAAGCCAATCCCCAAAAACCAAAGGCTGAATGTTTTCTCTGATAAGTGGATGCTAATCTATAATGGAGGAGGGCATGGGATGGGTGGAGAAACTTTGGATTGGGCAAAAGGGAGAGAGTAGAAGGGGAAGCAGCATGGAAGTAGGGAAGATGGTGGAATGAGATAGATATCATTACCGTAGGTACATGTATAATTGCACAAATGGTGTGACCCTACTTCATGTACAACCAGAGAATTGAAAAATTGTGCTTTATTTGTGTATAATGAATCAAAGACCATTCTGCTGTCATGTAAAACTGATTAGAACAAATAAATTTTTAAAAAATTTACTTCCCAGTAACCTGACTGGTAAGAATCTAATAAAAGATATGGCTATACTTAGAAAAAATGACCCCATAGGCATTCAAGTTCATGTAAATTTAGAACATTCACTGTACTCTGATTCTTATCATAAACCCTAAGAGAACAATTTGACTGTATCATTTTGCAGAAAAAGAAAGGCCCAGAGATATTTGTAATTTGCCTTAGGTCATATCATGGCTCAATGGAAAAACAAGGACTAAATCTTTGTCTCTAGTCATATGGTCAATTATATTTTTCACCATCTTAAGAAATCTGGGGCATTTGCCTGTTTCTACACTTTTAGAGACTGAAATTAATAAGTTAATAATTATGAGAAAATATCATGTTCCAAATAGTGTTCCTAATGTTTGCCCTGCATTATTTCATTTATTCCTCAGAATAAATTTTTAAAGTACACACAAAGTCTTCAGTTTGCAAATGACAAACTGAGGCTCACAGTGGTAACCTCCCAGAGATAGTATGAGAGCCAAGATTTGGATCCAATCATCTTTTATAGGACTAGTTCTTATAATAGTAATATTATATTGAAAACATTTTTGTATATAGTACATTTTATTGATTTTCCACATATTTCAGATCTACACTATAGGAATCATACACAAAATTTGAAAACCTGGACTCATTCCAAATGGTTGGTTCATTAACTCAGCATGTAACATTTATAGAGTGCTTACTGTGTGCCCAGAGCTCCAAGAATGTCCAAGAAACATAAGATCTGTACCTTTAAGAAATTGATAGTTTAGTAGGAGTACAGGCATTAAATTATTGCAAATTTAATTTTAGTTTAATCCATGCCAACTATCATTTTTGTATCAAATGTTTAAAAGTATTTACAAATTATGCTGCAAAGCACTTACAAGGGAACCTAAAATAGAGTCAGAGGGTTAAGGGAGATTTTCAGGGAATGACATTGTAGCTGGTAACTAAAGATGAATATAAAAGAGTGCAGTGAAATAAGGTGTGATACGTAAAGTGAGTGAAACAGGGATGGCAGAGGCAAGTCTCTATTTAACAGCTATGTACCAGGGTTCTAAGTGTATTTTACTACCTTTGCTTCCATCTACTCTGTTTAAGTACTGTTTATTTAATTTTTACCATATTTTATCATGTTTATCTCTCTTTTTCAATTCTGAAATTATTCTTCTTGATAAATGGAAATCAAATGGTGTTGGTTATTATTTTCTTTCTGGTACAGGCAGTCAACTCTGTGGAATGATTTGAAGAAAACACCAAAAGCACTCTTTGTCTCACTTTACTACCTAACTTCTCAATACACAAAGATATGGAATACTCCCACTCATCCTCTTCATTCCCACTTTCTATGTTCCTTATTCAGAAAGGCAAATCCTCCTAGGAGTACCTATAAGTGAAGTCTCTAAATCAGACTGAATGATTTAATCACATTTTTTGCTTTCCTCATGACCCAGAAGAACAAGTGTCAGCAACCTGTTCCACACTTTTGAAAGTTAGTGATTGAATCTCTGATATAGACTAAGTCTCATAAGTTTATAAGTTCGTGTGTGGAACCTTAATCCTCAAGTGATTATTAGGAAGTAAGGCCTTTGGCAGGAACTATTGTGATTTGGTGTTAATTCTTTAATACCCTTGTGAAAGAAACCTCACTGAGCTACTTTTCCCCTTCCACCATGTGAGATGTGTACAGAGTCCCATGACTCAGGAAGTGGGACTTCATCAGACACCAGTCAGGAAGCACCTTGACCTTGGACTTCCTTTAGAATTATGAGAAATAAATTTCTTTTGTTTGTAAATTAGCCAGGGTATGTTTTGTTTTGGTACAGCACGTTAAACTAACTAAAATATTAATTGTCCCCCTCCATACTGAAAATACTTTGCTCCTATGGTATTTTGCAATGTCACACAGAATCGTGTTCATGATAGGTGTTCTCCGTTCTCCTAGAAAAGCAGCCAGGCTTTCCTACAGTTGGACAAATGGCTTTCTGATCTGAGACAGTTATACTTGGAGCTGCTCATCCCCATGTTCAACCCAATCCTAAGCCCACCTCATGAGAATGGCCACTTGTCTACTGCACAATCCACTGGTGTAAATTTAATATGTTTCCTGAGAAACTGGGAAAAGAATAAACATTTGCAATAATTAGGGAGAAAAATAATTCTTCAGGGATCTTGTAATTTGTATAGGCCTCACTTTTCTGAGTTACAGAATAAGGTAATTAGATTAGATTGCTACCAATTTTTGATCCCAAATTGGGTCCTTTTTTCCCTCTTGGAATTGTGGAACCAATAACAAAATCAAGCATGGATTAAACAGTCAAATAATGCTTTTTCTTGACCCAAAATAGAAAAAAAACAGGGAGAAATTCTTACAGATCAGCTTCTCAATCTGATGGTGGTCGAGGGGTTATAGATATAGGGCAAAAGAAATGAGGGGTAATAAAGAGGATGGATATTCATGTGTTTTCTGGAAATGGGTGGAGATTTTCTGGGAACTTGGGTGCCATCTCTAAACTCCTTTTAGGGTTCTTTTTGGTCATTTTTGGCAATTCAATTGTCATGTTGCAATGAAGGTTGGGGAGGTGTCATTTACTATGTAAATGGAATGATAATGAAGTTAGAGGTGGTATGGGTCACTCTGGCAATCATCTTTGATCCAATCTCTTTTGACTAGCCCACCTAAAGATCTTCTGGTGTTTGGGCATCCCAGGGTAGTTGATCACCCTATTTTACTCCCCAGTACATGAGGAAGTCCTAACTACTACTAGATAAAGAAATATTTAAGTTCACCATTTGGTTGTAATAGTAATAGTTTTAAACTCATAATGCTTAATTTCAGTGGAAACACCTCATTTCTCAAATGAACTTTAGACTTTGTATATTGCTCAGTGTTTCTTAATTCAGGCAAATGAATGATGAAAGAGTTAATAACTGAAGGATTTTTTCCTTTGTGAACTTTTTGGATCTGATCAACTGTTTATTCTGACCTTGAGTGGCATGGCAACTGTGTTGTGGTCTCTGAGCACAGTGACATAATGTCATCAGCAGTCTTTTCAAGAGCTGCTCTCCCAGCATCATTTACCTAGCAGAGCAAAGCATTTTACAAAGTCTAAAACCAGGAGTCACAGTATTTGTAATTGCTACACAAATTGTCAATTGTTACTTTATATTCATATTAATGCAATTATTTCTATGATTCTTCCAAATCCATTTCTTTGTAGTCTCTGCTTAAAAGGAAACCAATGACCTCATTCTTTGCTACTATTCTGAAATCAGTCATAGAGACTAAAACTCCTTATTTTCTTCACAAAAGAAAAATCAGATGACCTTTGCTCTGACCTTTGGCTTGATATTTATGAAAGCTAATTATGGGGTGGACCAACTCCCCTTTTTCATTCAGGGACATTTGGTTAAGTTCCACTCTTTAAATTAAAAAAATAAAAGTCACTCAGAGGGCTATTTAGGGCTGTACGCAGAATGATGAATCTACCATGATAGTTAATTTAAAATTTTGGCCATCAACATTGATTTTCTCAAAGTCAATCCAGTGGAACATAAAGGGGATATAAGTCTGTCATAAAAATCAGTGTTTCACTAACAAAATGGAATCAGTTATCTGGTGGCCTGGCTGTTGGAGGTTACAGAGATACACAGTCTGATAGCTTCAACATTAAACCTCTCTCATTTTTACCACCACACCCTCAGTTACTGCACCAGCGAGGAAAAACTGCAGGCAACTGTGCATTGTTTAAATGCTAAAGGTTACTTGGCTAATAAGAAGAAAGCCCCTAAGATAGAGTGCTGTCATAGATCCCCAGTATGCACATAACTTATTTATCTTTAATACAGTTTTTATGCTTATAGACTCAAAAAGGGTAAAAATTCAGAAGAGGAAAAAAAGCACTAGGTAATTAAAGCAATGAAGAAGAAATATAGCATTCCTCTTTCTTCCCATGCTTCTCCCGGCAATCTTTATCTCAGGGTAAAAGTAAAGGTCTGATTCCTTTTGTTCATTTCAGCCACCGCCCTTTAGCAATCTGTGTCTGAGCAAGACTGCCACGCCCAATAAAGGGACAAAGGCAGAGAAAAAGGAACTCTGGGCAGGGGAAACAGCTCGACTTTATTTATAGACGTGTATTGTATTGGTCTCAGTGACATGAAAGTGCAAATCATTTGCTATCTCTATAAACAAACAATTAAAACAGGGGGCTTAAAATATATGTATGTTCTAAAATTCTGATAAAACTATTCTTTTCCTAGAAAGAAAGGGATGTAGCCAAAGGATTCTCTGATTTCCAGAAAAAGGGTGAATGCTGCCCCCTTTTGACTAAGAGCTGTATATACTGCACATTCATAAGCCTGAAACAATAATGGACAGATAGATCCTACTTCTGTAATGAGAAATCTGATTAAATCTTGGAAAGTGGCAGATAGAAGCGGGTATAAGAGTTTATCAAGTAACATTCTCAATGGGACTTTTATAACTTCCTGAAAAACTGGTCATTTTTCAACTAGGACTCTACATCTTTTCAGTCGTGGCTCTTTTAGAGACTTTTAATTCTGCATGGAATAATTATGAGTTTATTGCTTGTTTTCTCTTCTAGTGATAGACCAAGAACTTGTCCCATTTTTTTGTTATTTGTTTGGGTTTTTTGTTTTTGTTTTTGTTTTGTTGCTCATCAAAGTATAGGCAATGGCTTCTACACATTAACGCTCAACAGTAAATGTTGTTTAAAGACCAATATCTGGCTGAGACCATCACAGTCTGGAGTTAAGAAGAGTTTTCTCTGAACTAGTATGTTCAGCTGAGTTTTAAAGTCAAGTTATTCACACAGCATTGTCATATTTTAATTAAGGAACTCCAGACTTTGAGCACATGTCCCTGTTCATTTATAGATTATATACACCCACCAATGAGCTGTTACACTATATATGTTAAAAAAAATCACCAAGAATAAAAATTAAACAAGATGAAAAACTTGGTTACCTTACTCACAGACATAACACTGAGTGAAAGAAACTAGATATGTAGGAGTGAATGCTATATGATTCCATTGATATAAAACCCAAAAGCAGGCAAAAGTAATGGATAGTGTCAAGAGTCAAGAGAGTTATTATCTTTGATTAGAAGGAAGAACATGAATGACTCCTAGAAGGTTAATAATGTTTCATTTCTTAATCTTGGTGTTGACTGCACACATATGTTCAGTTTGTGAAAACTCATTAAGCTATACACTTATGTGCATTGTATATATTACACTTCAATTAAACATTTTAAAACCATATCTTTCTCAAACTCAGGAAACAGACTTCCCAGGGTACAAGCATCCCATTTTACATACCTATACTTTAATTAATGAAACTAATCAAACTGTTTCAGCTACCAGCCAGACAGTAAGACTTCTTCAATAAATGGAACTTTTCTAGCAGAAAACCTGTACATTGGTTTCCAGTTACTATGGCAACTACAGGGCACCTATTCTCCTTGAGAAGGAACATGTTCATCTTTCT
This sequence comes from Marmota monax, assembly GCF_021218885.2. Lineage (NCBI taxonomy): Eukaryota > Metazoa > Chordata > Mammalia > Rodentia > Sciuridae > Marmota > Marmota monax. Next base: position 2,805,823 of record NW_026694771.1, read on the forward strand.
GCCCTTCTCTGCTCCCTAATACATTAATACTCACTTGGGAAAGTTATTTCATACTTATCTTCTGGGGTAAAGAAAAGTGGTTTCACAATGAGAAACTTCATGTTTGTGTATGTCAGACTCAGATTTCTTGTCTGTAAAATGGTCTTGTAAGACCTTGTGAGGAGTACTTATTACATTTAAATGTGAAGAGGACAGGACCTGGAAATTTGATGACCCTTAATGAATTTCAATTATTCAGGGGAAATGTCCTACTCTAGGGGTTAGAAGACCCACATTCTAACCTGGTTCTGTCAGTCTTTGTGGTGCAAATTTAACAAAGTCACTGAATTTCTCCATGTCTTAGTTACTTCAATTATAAAATAAACAGATGGGCTTCCTGTCACAAAGGTATACATTTAGTGAATAAAGACTTAAAGAACAAAACAAAACTCTGCTGGCCAGTGAGTGGAGTTCAATTTATCCCTACTGCATGATTAGAATTTTATGACTTGCTGGCCAGTTGCTACCTTGGCTTTTCACTTTATTACTATAATTTCCTGGGATAGTATAATTTCCTGTTTGTTCCTCTGCCTTCCTTTTACCTTACATTACCACATTACGCTGTTAAACCATGCAGTTCTAAGGAAAAGAATCTGAGGAGTCCTTTGTGACTGGTTAGCTCTGCTAGCAGAACACATCTTCTGACACACTGGATGAAAATTATGGTAGTTAAAAAAAAAAAAAAAAGGTTTGACCTGTGTTGAAAAGTGGAGCAGGGAGAGGATATTTTAAAAGGAAGGATGTCAGTTATTAACTTTGCAGAAGCAAACAAGAACAATAAAAAACAATTGTTATAAAAAGTGAACTGCAGATGATGCTAGTCAAGAAAAATCTGTGGAAAATTTCAGTAGAAGAAAGTCTAGCTAGAAAAACAGAAGATTAGACCTCAAATATAAATCTGCTTCTACAAAAATCATGTCCTCAAAGTAAGGAAGAGCACTGCCAGAGATAGATGGGCACAACTCAAGAAAATATATTTATGATCAAACTTAGATAATTAGCAATAAGGAATATATAAGAACACATTAAAAAGTGTTGAAAGATATATAATGAATAATGCTACTATGTACTATTCAAGACTCAGGACAACTGGAATAAAACTAAAGAGAAAAACAAAAGATTATGAAATTGTTGAAAAGCAAACTTTCATACTTATCTCATTAATATTCTTGAAACAAGAGCTGATTAAAATTAAGATTAGGTCATTTTAAGGATAGAGTAATGGATAAATAATTGCAAAGAAGTAATATGAGAAAAAATAAAATGCAAAATTAGAATTAACTTTCAAAGACAGGAAGAAAACCTGAGAGAAGTTACTCAACATAAGCATACTCTTAAAGAATAGAATCCAGAGTATGAACACCACCTAGATTCAAGTGTAGAAATTTCATTTATAAATAGTGAAGATTTCTTAGAGAAATTGACTTTAACTTTGTCGTGTGTAAAGCCAGGTTTCTACAGCTGGTGAGAAATTCTTATCAACTCCTAACACTGTATGTTTCATTGAAGTACATGTGTAAGACACTAATAAAGGATTCCTGAATATCCCAAATGCAGATAGAATTCTCACATATCTCTGGGACCCATGCTTCTCAAGCTATTTTATAAATGTGAATTACCTGGGGATCTTGCTAAACTTCAGATTCTGGTTCTGTAGGTCTGGATCCTAAGGTTCTGCATATTTAAGAAGCTCCTGGGTAATACTCCTACCCAGGCAATGCCCATGCCCAGATGATGATATATTTTGTGCAACAAAACAAACATGCAGATTTTTAAAGGGGAAAGAAACACTAACAATATGAGACATGTACCAGAATATCACTAATTCTAGCTAGAGATTATTCATTTAATAAACAATGATAATTAGATATAATTTTAGCCCTCCAGAAGAAAAGACATTGCATTGCAGCTGTCTACATGATCAAGCATGAGAACAGATGTATGACTGTGGTGCTTTGGAGTACAGAGATGAGTAAACCCACATCAACGTGGGGGAAAACCCAGGAAATGGCTTGTACAAAAACCCAGTAGCCAGGCAAGTGGTTTAATATTGCTTAAGTAGAGAATTTATATAGAAGAGGCAAGAAAATGAGGCTAGTAGGTCACTAAAGCCTGGTTCTCCATCTCCATGGCATTTTGGACATGATCTAATAAGCAATGTTAAGCCGTTGAAGAAAATGAAGTGACATCCTTAGATTGGTGTGTTTCAAAAATGCTTCTTGCTACAGAATAGAGCATGGGGCTATAACTGGTTGAAGAGAGAAGTGAGGACATTCTTTTAATAATCACATCAAAAAATAATGAAGGCTTGAAATAAACCAGCATCTGTGGGAATAAAGATGGAGGAGAGATTAAGAAATATGTATTTAAGTAAAGTGCCAATGTCCAAACCAAAGTACCAGAAGAAGTACTCAAGAAAGAAAGTTTCAAGTAAAGAAGGGAGATTCCTTCCATGCTTATTCTCCAAAAACCCACTTAACAGAGGATCATGCTTTTTTTTTTTTTTTCTTCCTAAGACAGGGTTGGCCTCAAAGTCCTGGGCTCAAGGAATCCTCCTGCCTCAGCCTTCTAGGCTCATGACACCACATTCAGCTTTAGATTAATCATCTTAATTTGTCTCAATGATGTAATTATAGTTTTGAGCAAAAAGGTAATAATGAGGAAGAATAAATTAAATGAACTAGAATTTTAAGACAAAAGACTTTGGAAATATCACATGCTATCTTGACATGGGAAAAGATGGGATATAAAGAAGCAGCCATTTTCTGTAATCTAACACCAAGAAATCCTTGTCTTAAATACACAATGAAAGTGAAGCTTATTTAAGAATAAACTACTTAGAGAAAGAATGAGAATATGAATTAACCACTAAGCAATGAATATCTTGGAAAGGGATTCAGAAAAAAATAAGTATTAATATGTAACAGGTGCTGCATTGATCTGATTTTTTTTTTTTTAATTTAGGGTATATGGTTCATGACAGGAACTCCAAACTGCTTTCTTTACCAGACTTTCATTAATCTCATCCATGAAGAGTCAGATGTAGTTCCTGAACAACACTATTAAATTCCCCATTTGTGGCTAGGCGAGGTGGCACACTCCTGTAATCACAGTGACTTGGGAGGCTATGGTAGGTGGATCACAAGTTGGAGTCCAGTCCCAGCAGTTTAGCAATACCCTAGCAACTTAGTGAGATCCTATCTAAAATCAAAATAAATTAAAAAAATAAATAAATAAAATAGGATTAGGGATTTACTTCAATGGTAAAGTGCCCCTGGAGTTCAATCCCCAGTACACAAAATAAATAAATTCTCCATTTGTGGATATGAACCAGGCAATGCCCTGGCCTCTCCTTCATAGCTGCTTCCATCTTAAGAGTTAACAGGGCCTCTTTGTTATCACCCTGTGTTGCTGGCACTGCTCTTCTTCCTTCTATCGGTATACCCACGCACTACAACCTAAGAATCATTCCATTCAGCAATCACCCAATCATGTTTAGGCTGTCCTCCTGCCACTCTTCTGAGACCTCAGAATACACATACTAGCCGCAATTGGGTACAAAGTGAGGAGTGTGAAATCTCTGCATTCTACTTCAGGTAGGCTTTTGAACACTCTTCCTGTCACAGGGCTCTGCTCCCACAGTCTTCTTTTGCTTCCCATTCTTCCTCCCAAAGGTTTGCTTCAACCCTTGCCCATGTTTTCCTGTTCTCCTTCACTGATTCAATTCCTACTTCTACCTCTGGGCCCTTAATGCCTAGCAAAATTCCATTCAAAATTCCTCTTATTATAATTCATATTGCTATAGCTCAGGCAATCTTGATTAGGAAAATACCCTGTCCCCAAATGAAATAATTTAAATGCAATGGAAAAAATAAAATGCTATCCATAAGAAATTATAAATGTCAGGCTAAATCTACTGAGTATTGTATTTCAAGTTTGAATTATATAAGCCACATAGTTAATACAAATAGCCCCCTAGTCCTAAGTATACCATATGCATTGAGGCAGGAACTATTTTCTCAAAAGTCCATGATTTAATGCTACTTTCTACCTTGGCTTTTCTGGTATTAGACTCGTCTAGTTCTTCTGCTGTATATTAGTTTTCCACTGTGGCCATAACAAATTATCATAAATTTAGCTTCTTAAAATGCTCATTTACTAGGTCAGTGAGTGGGTCAGAAATCTGGGCACGGAGTTGCTCAACTGGATCCTCTGCTTCGTGAGGCAGAAATCAAGGAATTGTCTGTGTTCTTATCCAAGCCTGGAGAAAATTGTTCTTCCAAACTCATTCCAGTTGTTAATAGGATTCAGCTTCTTGTGCTTGTAGGGATGCATTTTCCTATAGCAATTCTATTAAAATTGGAGGAATATATGTTGTCAACCAATTATTTTCCATAATACTATCACCAATTATTTTCAATTGTGTTATTAAATTTACCCTTTTCATGTCCTAATCCATGAATGTATCTATTGCATCCTGGATTTTTCTATGTTTTTACAACAAATGTCCATCCTTGTCCTGTCTCTTTATCATTTCATTTTTGGCAGTAAATTAGTAAAGCTGGGTTTACTGTAACTGGATTCTACTCCTATCCTTTCCAAGTGAAAAAATACCAAGTAGAGGGTACAAAGAATTTACTATGTTCAAAACTTTTATTAATATTAAACCATATTTAGTCCAGGAATAATCCCTTTATGAATATAAGGCCTTTTAACTACAAGAGAAAAAATAATGTTTCATTTCAACTAAAGGATTTCTAGTCCTTCCATAAATCAGTTTTCTTATTCTGCAAATTTGAGAATAGAGATACTACCTCTCTTATAACGGTTCTATTTATAGTAAACTAACAGATAAAACCTGAACTTTCAGAAATCTTCACTAGAGCATAAGTGACTTTCACTTCCATCAATATTCTACCTACTTTCCCAGGACATGGCATTATGTAATAGGTTCAATCCCATGACCCAGCAGCATACACAATTATCTTTATTATCTCATCTTTTTTCAGAACTTCAGAAATACTTCAGGAATGTGGCCTAACATACATGAACTCTGTGCTTAGGCATAGTATGCTCTCAATATTAAAAAAAAAAAAGTGAGAATGTTAACCAGAAACATCAGAATTGGGATGAAGGGAATGAACTTGTTAGTAGGGATGGTCTTCAATGAAGAATATAAATTTGAACTCAGTCCAGACTTGTGATGATATTTAGTGAAAACCACCTAAGAACACAGGACAATATTGGAAGACTCTTTGTATAGTAGCTACACTCATTGTTGGGCATATATTTTGCCTGAAGTTAAGTTAGTCCAGTTTGAAAGAGGCCTGAAATTAAGATCAACCCCCCAGGGAAAAAAAAAAGATTAACTAAAAAGGAGAAAGAGGAGCAGGAGAGAGAGGAGGAGGAGGAAGAGAAAGAAGAGGAGGGGAAGACAAAAAAAGAGAGAGAAAAGGAAGAGAATGAGAACTTTAGGTAAATGGCAAGGAGGTAAAGCCACGCTGGCAAGCTCAGCAGGAAGCTGGACCACACACCAGAAAGGAAGCAGAAACCATGGCACATGGACTAGTTACATATGTTGAGCATTACTGGGCATATTGCCCCTAACTGCAGAAGCAGGTGGCAAAGGGCCTCGCTGAGAACTGAAATTTAGACTGGAAGTCATAGACTATTTATAGACCTCAACTACTTTTAAATTTCAGCAATTAAAATGCTGAAAAATTTTGTTTCCACTAGTTCAGGAAGTTGCAGAATTAAGCTTATAGAAGAAAGGTTGTTGGCCTTGTATCTGGGAAAGAATAAGAAAAAGTAAAGAATTAGGTAATATATTATTCTGAGAAAATGAGGACCAAACAACTGGGAGACATCTGCATGCTTTCAGAAGAGCAGTAGTCATAGATGCCACTCCATAGAAACTAAAATGTCTTTTCTCTACTCATAAGTGTGTCAAATCATTATTATTATTATTATTATTATTATTATTATTATTATTATTTATAGATAGACACAATACCCTTATTTTATTTATTTATCTCTGTGTGGTGCTGAGGATGGAACCCAGGGCCTCACACATGCTAGGAAGTACTCCACCACTGAGCTATAACTCCAGCCCAAATTATTATTTTTTTAAAGAATCCTTTATCTTTGTGAACATATCCACATTATTTTGTTAATCATAAGATTTCTTAACTACATTCCCTTATACAAAGGTTTTATGAATAACTTGTTTCTCTGTCCTAAGAACAAACTTACAAGTGAACTATAAGCAGTTCATTTGCTTACATGGAATACTGCAGGATATTCGGTTTGTTTCACTACATCAACATAGCATCTGTCTGGCTGCTTACCTTAGCATCTCTCCACTACACTCAGCAAAGGTCACTTGAGGGCCACCTATGTGCTACATTCCTCAAAAAGTTTGAGGGACAGCCAACCTATCTTACTGATGTTCTAAGCTTATGGAGAAGGACCTTGAACTTCAAAATCGGGGAGAATTTCACAGGTAGATTAGTGGTAAAACTGGTTATTTATATCATAGGTAGTTACTAGGAATAACTGAGATTCTGTTCCCTATGATCAACCCCATCTCCTACCAGACTGTCAGTGATTGGGTCTGTCATGTTTACTATATCTAATTGAGTGATTACAGATTTCTTTATTTATTGGGGGTGGTAGGATATGCTGGGAATTGATTACATATTTCTTCCTTTACTCATTTAAGAACAATTGACTGACATCTACTTTGTACCAAGCATTACTCTAGGTACTGGGAATCTAACAGTGAGTTAAATTCCCTGCCAAGATAAGTATTAGATCACATTCATGGTACGGAGTCTGGGTTTTATCCTCAATGGAATGAGAAATCTACTCACTGGTTTTGTGCATGAAATTAACGTAAATGAGTTTGTATTTTTAAAGGATCATTTGGGCTGCCATGTGAAAAAGCTAGAGTGAAAGCACAAGGTAGGATTAGTGAGCTTTTTGTAGCTGTCTAAGGTGGTTATGACTAGGATGAGGTGGTTGAGATGGAATTAGTGGATTTCTAGCTAGATTTTTTAAAATTTTAAAATTTTATTCTATTTGTTCTACTTAATTATACATGACAGTAGAATCCATCTTGATAAAATTATATAAGATGGAATATATCTTCTTCTAATTAGGACCCCATCCTTGTGGGTGGACATGATGGTGGACTTCACTTAGGCACTTTCTTATGTGTATATAGGAAAATAATGTTAGATTTATTCTACTGTCTTTCCTATTCCTATCCTTCTCCCTCCCTTTCATTCTCCTTTGTCTAATCTGCTGAACTTCTCTTCTTCCCTTTCCCCCCACCTTTATTGAGATTTCCCTTCCACATATCAGCAAAAACATTTGCCTTTTTGTTTTGGGGGATTGGCTTACTTTTCTTAGCATAATATTCTAGAGATCCATCCATTTACCGGCAAATGTCATAATTTCATTCTTCATGTCTGAGTAATATTCCATTGTACATATGTACCATAATTTCTTTATCCATTCATCTGTTGATATGGCTGTATCACTGTTGTATACTCATTTTAAATCCTTTGAATATATGCCAGAGAGTGGGATAACTGGGTCAAATGGTGGTTCCATTCCTATTTTTTTTTTTTTGTTAGGAATCTCCATACTGCTTTCCAGAGTGGTTGTACCAATTTGCACTACCATCTATGTATGAGTACAACCTTTTGCCCACATCCTCACCAACATTTGTTGTTACTTGTATTCTTGATAATTGCCATTGTGATTAGAGTGAGATGAAATTTCAGTGTACTTTTAATTTTCATTTCTCTAATTTCTTGAGAGGCTGAATATTTTTTAATAGTTCATATTTCTTCTTTTGAGAAGAATCTGTTCAGTTAGTTCCTTTGACCATTAATTAATTGAGTTATTTGTGGGGTTTTTGTTTGTTTGTTTTTGGTGTTAAGCTTTTTGAGTTCTGTGTATATCCTGGAAATTAACGCCCTATCTTAGGTGCAGGTGGCAAAGATTTTCTCCCATTCTGTAAGTTCTATCTTCACACTCTTGATTGATTCTTTTTCTGTGAAGAAGCTTTTTAGTTTAATATCATCTTATTTATTGATTTTTTATTTTATTACTTGTGTATTAGGAATCTTATTCAGGAAGTCAGTTCCTGTGTTACTATGTTGAATTTTGGGGCCTAACTTTTCTTCAAGAAGATACAGAGTTTCTAGGTCTTTGATCCACTTTGAGTTGAGTATTGTGCAGGGTCAGAGATAGAGGTTAAATTTCATTCTACTACATATGGATTTCCAGTCTTCCTAGCACCATTTGTCAAAGAGGCTATCTTTTCTCCAATGTAAGGTTTTCACACCTTTGTCAATTAATGAAATAACTATATTTATGTGGGTTTGTCTTTGCATTTTTTAATTCTATTCCATTGGTCTTCATGCCTGTTTTTGTTCCAATACCATGCTGTTTTTGTTACTATAATCCTACAGAATAATTTCACATCTGGTATTGTGATGCCTTCTACTTTTTTTTTCTAAGAATTGCTTTAGCTATTCTGGGCTTCTTATTTTTATAAATGAATGTCATGACTGCTTTTGCTATTTGTACAAAGTCCATCATTGGAATTTTGATGGAAATTGCATTGACTCTGTATAGTGCTTTTTTGGTAGTATGGCCATTTTAACAATGTTGATCCTGCCTATCCACAAACATAAGAGGTCTTTCCATCTCCCAAGGTCTTCCTCAATTCTTTCTTTAGTGTTCTATAGTTTTCACTGTAGAGCTTTTCCACCTGTTTTGTTAGATTGATTCCTAAGTATTTATTTAGGATATTGTGAATGGGATGATTTTCTTAATTTCTGTTTCATCTAATTCATCATTGAAGTATAGGAATGCAATTGATTTATGGGGGTTAATCTTATATCCCATTACTTTGTTGAATTTGTTTATGAGTACTAAAAGTCTACTGGTAGAGTTTTTTGGATCTTCTAAATATAGAACCATGTTGACATCAGCAAACAGAAATAGTTTGAGCTCCTTTTTTAAAATTGATTTTAGCTTTTAACTACATGACAGCGGAATGCATTATAATTCTTATTACACATATAGAGCACAATTTTTCATAACTCTGTATATAAAGCATGTCACACAAATTCATGTCTTCATACATGTACTTTGGATAATGATGTCCATCACATTCTACCATCATTGCTAACCCCCTGCCCCCTCACTTCCCCTCCCACCCCTCTGCCCTATCTAGAGTTTGTCTATTCCTCCCATGCTCCCCCTCCCTACCCCACTATGAGTCAACTCCTTTTATCAGAGAAAACATTCAGCATTTGTTTTGGGGGGATTGGCTAACTTCACTCTTCTTTTCATATTCCTTTCCCTTTAATTCTTTCTTTTGCCAAATCACTTTAGCTAGATTTTTAATGCAGAACTGACAGAATTTGCTAATGGGTTGAACATAGATAGGGAGAAGTTAGGATTGATTCCTAGGTTTTCACCCAAGCAACTGCATGAAAATAGGTGTTATTCTGCATAGAAATATCAGGTTTGGGAAGTCCAACTTTAAATTTTGGATATGCTCAGTTTGAGATGCCTATAAGATGTCCAATGGAGACACCAAATAGGAATTTGGACAAAATCTCCAGGATGAAGGGAGTTCATGCTGGAGAGAGATTTGGGACATTCGACAAAGTACAGCATCCCTTTATGTTCAAAACATTAGAAAAACTAGGGATAACAGGAACATACCTCAATATTATAAAAACTATCTATGCTAATCCTCAGGCTAGCATCATTCTGAATGGAGAAAAATTGAAGGCATTCCCTCTAAAATCTGGAACAAGACAGGGATGCCCTCTCTCACCACTTCTGTTCAACATAGTTCTCGAAATACTGGCCAGAGCAATTAGACAGACAAAAGAAATTAAAGGCATAAAAATAGGAAAAGAAGAACTTAAATTATCACTATTTGCGGGTAACATGATTCTATACCTAGCAGACCCAAAAGGGTCTACAAAGAAACTACTAGAGCTAATAAATGAATTCAGCAAAGTGGCAGGATATAAAATCAACACGCATAAATCAAAGGCATTCCTGTATATCAGCGACAAATCTTCTGAAATGGAAATGAGGACAACCACCCCATTCACAATATCCTCAAAAAAAATAAAATATTTGGGAATCAACCTAACAAAAGAGGTGAAAGATTTATACAATGAAAACTACAGAACCCTAAAGAGAGAAATAGAAGAAGATCTCAGAAGATGGAAAAATATACCCTGTTCATGGATAGGCATAACTAACATCATCAAAATGGCGATATTACCAAAAGTTCTCTATAGGTTTAATGCAATACTAACTCATTTTTTAATGGAATAAAACAGGAAACTATTTTTTAATTTTGGTCCTGAGCTCAATGACTTCCTTCTGTTTCATATTTTTAATTGACATGTAGAAATTGTATCTATTTATGGTGTACAATATAACCTCTTGATAACTACATAATAGGAAAATGTAAGTTCTAATTAGTAAATATGACATTACAGCAAAACTCTAATATTTTGTATCATAAAAGAAGAACGACATAAGTAAAAAATTGAAATCAAATAAAAATTGAGAAAGACATGGAAAAATGAAACACAAAGATAGAGAAAGAGAGAAAGAACAAAGTCAATCCTTTCTTGAAAGGACTACATCAAAAGGATATAGAAATAAAGAGCACAAAATATATATGCATCCAAACAGGAAGAGAGATATTCAGACACAAAGACACACTGAGATGTGCACTTATAAAAGCACTAACAGAGCTCAAAAGTAAACAGATATGCCCAAAGAAAAATAGAACACAGGTGAAAAATCACACATACATAGCCACAATTTTACTCATAAGTAGATGTATATATACTGGGCTATACAAAAAAAATCACATGAAAAATAGAGTGTAAACATATTAAAAATATGACACAAAATTACCAAAGAGATATACAAGAAAATACGTTGTAGAAAAACAGATGTAAGAACACAAAAGTATTATGATATTTGATGTGAGCCTCCAAAATGCTCATGAGTAAGACAATGCAAGAAGGTTTGGAGGAGAAATGATCGGATTATGAGAGCCTGAACCCAATCAGTGAATTAATCCCCTGACAGGATTAATTGAGTGGTAACTGAAGGCAGGTAGGGTGTGGCTGGAGGAGGTGGATCATTGGGGGCATACTTTTGGTGTATATATTTTGTATCTTGTGAGTAGAGTCTATGTCTTGCTTTCTGATCATCATATGAGCTGCTTTCCTCCATCACACTCTTCAACCACAATATTCTGCCTCACCTGGAGCCCGGAGAAATGGAGCCTGCTATCATCTATGGACTGAGAACTCTGAAACCATGAGCTCTCAAATAAACTTTTCCTCCTCTTAAATTGTTCTTGTCAGAACAATTGTTTTGGTCATAATAGAGCTGACTAAAACACAGGGCTGGGCAAATTCAGTAAAATATATTAGCTAGATAAGTCTGTGAGAAAGAGGCTTTCATGAATTAAAACCCTCATAATATGGTGGTTTTAAATAAACATACTAAAAACTTAAAATTTCATTGCATTGTCTCCCCCAGAAACCAAAATTAAGGTGATATTTCTTGTTCTTCCTCAACAGATAAACTAAAATTGAGGCCCAGATGTAATCATAAACTTAAATTTTCCTCTTTATTTTGGAAAAAATGCAAAAATGAACCCTCCTAGAAACATGTAAAATAAAATTTTATTTGGCCATTCCACATAAATGCACAGATGATTTATCTCTTTTCCTTTTTCACTTAGATGTAGTCATGGAATATAAAAAAATAAATTTTAAAAATGGTGTAAGTCCCATATAAAGAGCAATAGGTCTTATTCAAGCTACATCTATTACTAAATACTAACACCAAAATGATACTAAAAATATCCATACTTTTATGAATTACTATTGAAAAGGAAAGAAAGAGCTGAAATAGCAACTGAGAATCAGCATCTGACAAGATTATAGTAAAATTAATCCAATTTGCTTATTAAGTTCATTTCTCTGAGAAGTTAGAAAGTTCAAAAACCTCTGGTGGTATAGTCACCTTACTATTGAGTTAATCAAATAACTGTGTGGAAATTCTATCAAGCACTCATCAATCAACCATTATGAATGACCAAAAACAAATAAACAAAAAGATTTAACTAAAAAACCATCAACTCAGCTTTACTCTACAGACACCGCCAAAGTATTTCAGGGATGCATAAATATTTTGAAATATGTTTAAATAATGTGTCCTGACTGCCAGTAAATTTTTTCCAAGCAAATGTTATTAAAAAAATGTTTGGGCTATCCGCAAATGTTTTTACAAACATTCCTGCCAGGCAACTACTGAAGCCTCAGAAAAAAATGTGGCCAACAGGAGAACTCATAAGAAAGAAGCATTGGATACAAGGTGACCTGAGGAAATATAGACAGGAATATTTTAGGATGGTCCAAAAACAAATGCATGTTTCATGAAAGCATTTGAAACAAATAGTTCTGGCTAAAAACAAACATTTGGACAGTGAGGACACACCCAACAAAAATGTTTGTTTGCTGATATTAACATTTTATTTGGCACATATTTGCCAGATTAGAAGTGGGCAAAAATAAGATAAATGCAAACATCTCACAGAAGGCAAAATTACAGTAAATTTATAAGTATAAATTGTATCTATTTATGGTGTACAGAGCTCAAAAGTAAGCAGAGTATATAAGTATACTTTTATACTTATATAAGTATAAAATAAAAATGAGAATTTTTTTACTGAACATAGCAAAAAATAGATATTTATGACTTTAAAGTAATAACAATATTACCAGCATAAGAGCAGAAACACAAAAAAACTTTAAATACCAATTATGTTATACATCATTTTACATTTATCTTCATTGTAATGATGTACAATTCTTTTCAATTAACTCACAGAACAATTCTTCAAGATAAGCTGATAGCACGTATTATTATTCCCATTTTACAGGTAAAATATATTAGCTAGATAAGTCTGTTCTTACTCCCTTATATCATATTTGCCTTTAGGCATTATAAAATATAGAATACTGTATTCCTTTGTTCTTTTAGAAAAAAATATGTACAATTGGCTAATATTAAGGAAAAAATCTTGTTTGATAGGGGATAAAAAAGAGAAAGTATAGGAAAACATAAACATTTATTTATTCACACATTTCTTTAACCACAATTTGAGGACCTGTGCTACCCACACATTTTCATCCTACATTAGTCACCACCATATTAAGTCCTAAATAAAAAAAACTCTATTTAATTTTTAAATTTTCTTTCTTAATCCCATGATATAAACTAGGCCCAAATTATAAATGTTGTATACAGTGAAGTTCACACTAAAAACAATTTTCTCGCTTGATTTCCTGTTTCCTGATCTTTCACTTCTGCTTCATTTACCCCTCCTATTTATCACTTGATAGAGTCAGCTTCAGAGGTTCTAGCATCAGTTTGTTTTTCTATGCTGACTCCTTGAATGACTTGTATTCAACTGCATGATGGAGATCTCCACTTGTTCCCCATTAGTTCATCAAACTCAAAATATTTAGAAAATTATTCATTGCCTTCCGTGCAGCAACTTCCTCATTTCCATGGATGGCAACATCATCCCTCTAATCACCTTTTTAAAATCCCTCCTGCAACTGTGTCTTTATATGTAATTGCTAAACCCTACTGATTTTCATCTCAATATATATAGTAGCCAATACCTCCTCTTAAATTCAACCAACACTAACCAGATCAACCACCAATCATCATCCATTTACTATTAGCTTCCTCACTGTCTCTTCTGCTTTTCTTCTCTCACCTTGCTTGTTACCAGATTAATCATTCTAGAGCAATGCTATAATGTAATGTACTGAAATGAAGGTCCTTAGACTGACACCTCTTCAGTTTCATAGCAGCCAGGAGAAGTTAGAATTCAGCTTGAAGTACTTCTGATGCTTACTTTTACTACTTCAAAGAATTGAGCAATCCATCCAGAGATATAGGAACTTCTTTGGTTATTGTTCACTATCAGAAAGGCTAATCTTCTTTACGGTTTGGATATGAGGCATCCATCCAAAACCTCATGTGTGAGACAATGGCAGGAAAGTTCATAGGTAAAATCATCAGATTATGAGATCTGTACCCTAATCAGAAGATTAATCCATTTGGTAGATTAATAATTTGAATGAATTAATGGATAGTAACTGTAGGCAAGTAGGGCATTGCTGGAGGAGGTAGGTCACTGGAGTATATCCTTGAGGATTATATTATCCTTGGCTCCATGCTCAAGCTCTCTTTGTTTCCTGGCTGTCATGAGTTGAGCAACTTTCCTCCAACACACTTTTCTGCCATGATGTTCTGCCTCACCTCTGGCCCATACTTATGGAGTCAGCTGATCATAGACTGAACCTCTGAAATTGTGATCCAAAATAAACTTTCCTCCTCTCAGTTTTTCTTGTCAGATATATTGGTCACAGCAACACAAAGCTGACTAACACATCTATCATTTTCTGATCTTTCACATCAATCATCTTCATATATATACTTCAGCAAACTAACTGCTTTCAACATTCAAATGAACTATATACTTCTTAAATTCTAAGTCTCTGCTCAAAGTGTTCACTTGAACAGAAGAAATTTTTCTTTTTCTTAAAATTTATTTAGAAAGATAATTACTATTTCCTTGAGCTTACTTTTTTACTTGTTCTAATCAGTTATACATGACAACAGAATGTTCTTTGATTTATCATACACAAATGGAGCACAATTTTTTACTTCTCTGGTTGTACACAAAGTGGAGTCAAACCATTCGTGCCTAGGGTGATGACGTCCATCTCCTTCTACAGTCTTTCCTACCCCCATGCCCTCTCCCCTTCCTTATCTCCCCTTTGCCCAATCCAAAGTTCCTCCACTCATCCCATGCTTCACTCCTTATCTACTTATCAGAGAAAACACTTAGCCTTTGGTTTTTGGGGGGATTGGCTTACTTGGCTTTGCATGATATTTTCCAACTCCATCCATTTACATGCAAATGCCATAATTTTATTCTCTTTTAGTGCTGAGTAATATTCCATTGTGTGTGCATACCCCCATTTTATTTATCCATTCATCTATAGAAGGACACCTAGGTTGGCTCCACAGTTTACCTATTGTAAATTGTGTTACTATAAACACTGATGTGGCTGCCTCACTATAGTATGCTGTTTCTAAGTCCTTTGGGTATAGACCAAGGAGTGGGATAGCTGGGTCAAATGGTCAAATGGGTCCATTCCAAGTTTTCTAAGGAATCACCATACTGCTTTCCATAGTGATTGCAACAAACTGCAGTCCCACCATCAATGTGTGAGTGTGCCTTTTCCCCCACATCCTCACCAATACTTATTGTTTCTTGTATTTTTGATAACTGCCATTCTGACTGCAGGGAGCTGAAATCTTAGAGTAGTTTTGATTTGCATTTCTCTAATTACTAGAGATGTTGAACATTGTTTCATATATTTGTTGACTGGTTGTATATCTTCTTCTGAGAACTGTCTGTTCAATTCCTTATCCCATTTATTGATTGAGTTGTTTGGTGTTTTGGTATTCAATTTTTTTAGTTCTTTATACATCCTGGAGATTAGTGCTTTATCTGACGTATGTGTGGTAAAAATTTGCTCCCATTCTGTAGGCACTCTCATCACTTCATTGATTGTTTCTTTTGCTGAGAAAAAGTTTTTAGTTTGAATTCATCCCATTTATTGATCCTTGATTTTATTTCTTGGGCTTTAGGAGTCTTGTTAAGGAAGCTGAAGCCTAATCCAACATAATGAAGATTTGGGCCTACTCTTGTGCTTATTTTTAAACTAATGAATAAAAACATAAAAATTGTAAATAATAATGGAGTACCTTATTATGTTTTGTGTGTGTATATATATATATATATATATATATATATAAATACATGTGTATTTATATATATACACACTATATATATGCATTTGCATATATATATAAATATATTATATATGTATATACAATATATGTAATATATATTATATAATATATATATACACACAAATATATATATATATACACACACACACTATATATATATATATATATATATATATATATATATATATAATGTTTAATTTAGGTTAAACTTAGCTATCATTTCTCTCTTCAGTCCACATTTTTTTTCCTTGCCTTTTAGAATGCTGGATGATGTTTTGTTAAATGGTAGACATGATATATTGGGTAATAGGACAGGAATTCAGCTAAATAGGCCTTTAGTGTGAGGTTTATTTTAATCTGGCTAGCAGTTAGGCTGTATTCAATATTTTCTGTATTTGTAGATGTTAGGAGCTTCAAATGCCTCTCGTGCACTTATTTTTTCTCCTATGTTATCTTTAGGACTATGTTAGAATTCTTTAAATAGAATCTGAGTCTTCTAGCTGTTTCAGTTATGATTTATTATTAGTATGCTGAAGACCTGTTGATGTGGTGGGAAGGAGTGGGCAAGAGGAATTATTCTATAATCATATGATTAAATTTTGTGGGGTTTTTTTGTTTGTTTATTTTTGTTTATGTTTTTGTTTTTAGTGGAACTGTGCCAACTGGCTGTGACTTTTAATATATTTCAACCCCTCCCTCCCAAATAGAAAAGACAAAACAGAATTTCTTGGCATGTTACAAAATGTTTCCTTTTCTCTTCCCCCTTCTAGAAGTATAAGGGGATTTTTCACTAGTATTCACTATAATAATCTGATAGGCAACCCTGGAGTAAAATTCATAAACAGGAGGGGGTCCCCTGGTGACTGTATTACCTGGGAGATTTTATTTTTTTTAGATTTGTCTACACTGAGCTGCTGGCAATTCATCAATTATAGTTCATTTTTCTTTACTTTTTGCATTGGTTCCTGTGAGGTTTTTCTTTCAAGAGTCTTGTCTCTGGTAAGTTCTGATTCTCTATATTCATCTGCAGATCTTTCCAATTATGGGGGTAATGTTTTTCCCTATGATCTCACTTTTATTTCAGATCTAAAGAATTGTTGACTTTCAGTTTATTCATCTTTTCACTTTTGTTAGAACTTTCAAGATTTGTATATGCCAGACCAGAAAGTAATAATTCTATTTACCATGTTCTTTTGACTCTTTACCTCACATCTACCTGACATCCCTTATGTCTTAACTTAATTGCAATTTCCCCTAGTGAGTCTTCCCTAAGTCTTCCATAATTCATTCAGTACATCATATTATAACTGCTGTAACCAATATCTGTCTTCTCCAACAAACTGTAAACTCATAAAGCCAACAAAATCTTCTTTAACGTTGTAGCCTCAGTGCCTATCACTATAATAAATAGGATGTATCAAAAGAAAAAAAAGAGGGTGTATTTTCTTAGCAGTTCACACTTTTAGCTTTTTATAATGTGTTTAAATATTTGGTTGAATATATTTTATTTTATTTTTAAAATGTAATTTGAGTATCTGTGCCTATTTATTTTAACAGATAAAGTATTTTGTCTGGATCAATAAGATATACTGCTGATATATTTAGAATGATAAACAATACATACGAAAAAAGAGGAAACCCTTCCAAACTCATTCTATGAGGCTAATATCACCCTGATTCCAAAATCAGACAAAGACACACCATGGAAAGAAAACTTCAGACCAAAATATCCCTGTTGAACACAGATGCAAAAATTCTCAATAAAATTTTGGCAAATTGCATACAAAAAATATTAAAAAGATAGTGCAACATAATCAAGTGGGATTCATCCCAGGGATGCAGTATTGGTTCAACATACAGAAATCAATAAATGTAATTCATCATATTAATAGGCTTAAAAAGAAGAATCATATGATAATCTCAATAGATGCAGAAAAATCATTTAACAAAATACAGCACACCTTCATGTTCAAAACATTAGAAAACCTAGGGATAGTAGGAATACACCTCAACCTTGTAAAAGCTATATATGCTAAACCCGAGGCCAGCATCATTCTAAATGGAGAAAAATTGAAAGCATTCCCACTAAAAACTAGAACAAGACAAGGATGTCCTCTTTTCACCAATTCTTTTCAACATAATCTTTGAAAAACTCTAACCAGAGCAATTAGACAAAAGAAAGAAATTAAAAGGATACAAATAGGTAAAGAAGAACTCAAACTATCACTATTTGCTGATTGCATGATTCTATATCTAGAAGATCCAAAAAAAATTCCACCAGAAAACTTCTAGAACTCATAAATGAATTCAGCAAAGTAGAAGGATATAAAATCAACTCCCATAAATCAAATGTGTTCCTAAAATCAGTGATGAATCTACTGAAAGAGAAAAATTACCCCATTCAGAAATAGCTTTAAAAATAATAAAATACTTGGGAATAAATCTAAAAAAAAGAGGTGAAAGACTTCTACAATGAAAACTACGTAACATGAAAGAAAGATATTGAAAACTTTAGAAGATGGAAAAACCTCTCTTGTACCTGGATAAGCAGAATTAACATTGCCAAAATAGTCATACTAACAAAAGCAATATACAGATTTAATACAATTCCTATTGAAATCCCAATGATATTCTTCACAGAACTATAAAAAGCAATCATGAAATTCATTTGGAAAAATAAGAGACCCAGAATAGCCAAGCAAGAAGAGTGAAACAGGAAGCATCACAATACCAGATCTTAAAATATACTATAGAGCCATAGTAACAAAAACAGTATGGTATTGGCACCAAAACAGACATGTAGACCAATGGTACAGAATAGAAGACACAGAGACAAACCCACATAAATAGAGTTATTTCATACTAGACAAAGGCACCAAAAACATTCCCTGGAGAAGAGACAGCCTCTTCAACAAATGGTGCTGGGAAAACTGTTAATCCATATGTAACCAAATAAAATTAAACCCCATCTCTCATCCCACACAAAGCTCAACTCAAAGTAGATCAAAGACCTATACACTAGAAGAGAAACCTGCACCTAATAGAAGAAAAGTAAGCTCAAATCTTCACCATTTCAACCTAGGATCTGATTTCCTCAGAAGACTCCTAATGCACAAGAAGTAAAATCAAGAATCAATAAGTGGAATGAATTCAAATTAAAAAACTTTCACAGCAAAGTAAATAATCAATAGTATGAAGAGAGCACCAACAGAATGGGAGAGCATCCACAAAATGGGAGAAAAATCTTCACCACACACACCTCAGATAGAGCATTAATCTCCAGGAATATAAAAAGAACTCAAAAAAACTTAACACCAAAAAACAAATAACCTAATCAATACATGGGCTAAGGAACTAAACAGACACTTCACAGAAGAAGACATACAATTGATCAACAAATATGTGAAAAAATGTTCCACATCTCTAGCAATTAGAGAAATGCAAATCAAAACAATTCTACGATTTCATATCACTCCAGTCAGAATGGCAATTGTGAGGCAACAATAAATGTTGGTTAGGATGTTGGGAAAAATGTACACTCATACATTCCTAGTGGGACTGCAAATTGGTGCAACCATTATGGAAAGTTGTATGTAGATTCCTCAGAAAACTTGGAATGGAACCACCATTTGACCCAGCTATCTCACTCCTGGGTTTACACCCAAAGGACTTTAAAATCAGCATACTATAGTGACCCAGAGACATCAATGTTTATAGCAGCTTAACTCACAATAAATTAAACTATGCAACCAACCTAGGTGTCCTTCAACAGATGAATGGATAAAGAAAATGTGATATGTACACAATGGAATATTACTCAGCCTTAAAGAAGAATGACATTTGCCAATAAATGGATGGAGCTGAAGAATATCTTGCTAAGTGAGGGAAGCCAATCCCCAAAAACCAAAGGCTGAATGTTTTCTCTGATATGCGGATGCTAATTCAGAAATGGTGGGGGTTAGGGAAGAATAGAGTTGCTTTAGATTAGGCAGAGGAGAGTGAAGGGAAAGGAGAGGGCATGGTGATAGGAAAGGTAATAGAATTAATTGAATTATTATTCCATTTGCATATATGACTACATGAATGGTGTGATTCTGCATTATGTACAACCAGAAGAATGAGAAGTTATACTCCATATGATGTGTCAAAGTGCATTCTATTGTCATGCATAATTAATTAGAACAAATAAAAAATAAAGCGATTGACTTCTTAATAAAATGTCTAGGCAGCATAGCATTCATGGATATTGCTGGCAGCTTTTAGCCAAACCTATTGTGCTATTCAGAAGGAAAGAATGGAGCAAAAAGGTGTAAAAAATTGGACTTGAAAGGCAGAAGTAAAACTGGGCCTAAGGAAGTTGCAGTTGTTTGGACATTACTGCCACTAAAAAAATCCTGAAGGCTTTGCCTAGAGATAATAACAAAGATGGCTTTAGGGCATCTCAGGAGCTGGCAAGACCACACCCATCTCAGTCTCAAAGGAGTAAAAGTGAAAATTTTCTTAAGAGGCCAGTGGGAATCCTTCTTGCACAAGGGGGACGAGGTAGTTTTTTCAATGTGCTCAGCCACCCAGACACTCAGAGGCTGCTGCAGCCAGGGTCCCTGGAGGCTTGGCTACTGCTTGAGATAGTGGTAGACCTTGGCGTCAATCATGGGGTGCTGGTTCTGCAGGAATGCAGGTTGCTGAAGTTAGGGGTCATGGAGGCTTCCACCAACATTTCAAAGGAAGGCCTGGGACGCCAGACAAAGTGCAGCAGGGTTTGAGTTCCTATGGGAACTCCCTGAAAAAGCAAGGTGTGGAGCTTTGAGGAGGAAGTCAAAGCTGCAGCGGAGACCTAGGAGATTAAGAAATGCCAGAAAAGTGGGATATTATCCTAGGAAAGCTTCAGGAATTGAGCAGAGACAAGCCAAAAGAAAGGCCACTGGAGCTACAACAAACAAGGCAAAAGGGGCAGAGCTACAATAAGCCTTTTGGAGAGAACATCAAGATTCCATGTGCCCCAGATGTTGGACATGGATCTACAGGGCTTGTTTGCCCAACTGGATTTCAGTCTTGCTTTGGCCCTATCCCTTCTTTCTAAGCCCTTAATTTTGTGAATGGAAATGTTTACTCTGTACCATTATATATTGGACACTTGTAAATTGCTTTTAATTTTATAGGAGCTCACAATGAGAGATTGCCTTGAGCCTCAGAGAAGACTTTGGACTTGAACTTTGAACACTCTTGAAATTATTGAGACTATGGGGACTCTCGGGAATGATCTACACATATTTTGCATTGTCAGATGAATATGAGTTTTGGGGGCGATGAGTGAAATGTTATGGTTTGGATGTGAAGTGTCCCCCAAAAGTTCACATGTGAGACTGCAAGAACATTCAGGGAAAAAATGATGGGTTACAAAAGCCTTAACCCAATCAGTGAATTAATCACCTGATGGGATTAATTGAGTGGTAACTAAAGGCTGATGGGGTATAGCTGGAGGAGGTGGGGCATTGGAGGTGTAGCTTTGGGGTATCTGGCAAGTGGGGTTTTTCCCTGCTTCTTGATCATATGTGAGCTGCTTCCTTCCACTACACTCTTCTGTCATAATATTCTGCCTCACCTTGAGTCCTAAGGAATGGAGCCTGCTGTTTGTGAATTGAGACCTCTGAAACCATGAGCCCCCAAATAAATTTTTGTTCCTCTATAGTTGTTCTGGTTGGGTTCTTTAATCACAGGAGCGAAAAAGCTGATTAAAACAAATAGCAACAACAACAACAAAAATTGAAAGATTAAAACATTATAGTAGAGTAGATACACCAAAGGAAAAGAGAAAAAAATTACACTTATGATAAAAAAACATACTAAACCACAAAGATAAACAAGAGAGAAACAAAACCAAAAGGATATTCAAAACAATCAGAAGAAAATAAACAAAATACTGTAGTCTTTCCATATTAATGATAATCTTGAATGTAAATGAATTAATTTCTTGCCAAGAAAGTAAATGGACAGATTGATTTAAAAAAAAAACAGTGATATGTTGTCTATAAGAAACTCATTTCACTATTGAAGACACAGGCTGAAGTTATGAGATGTGAAAAGATTACACACAAATAGAAGCCAGAAGCAAGTAGGGGAAGCTATACGTGTATCAGATAAAATAGATTGAAAGTGAAAAGCTGTAAAAGGAGACAAATAAGGTCATTATAAAATGACCAAGGGATCAATTCAACAGAAAATACAATAATTTTAAATGTATATGCATGTAATGCCACAGTGCTCAATTATATAAAACAAGCATTATTAGTCCTAAAGGGAGAGATAAGTTTCAATACAATAATAGTTGGGAATTTCAACATTCTACTCTCATCACGGGACAGTTCATCCAGACTATCCCCCCCCCAAAAAAAAATCAACAAATAAATATCAGAGTTAAATTATATTATAGGAAAAATATACCCAGCAGACATTTCCAAAAGTTTTCATCCAATGGCTATAGAACATACATTTTGCTAATCAGCATATGAAACATTCACTGGAAGAGAAAATGTTAGGGCACAAAACCAGTTTCAACAAATTTTAAAAAGTTAAAACCATATCATTTATCATATCTGACTACTATAGAACAAAACTAGAAATCAACAATAGAAACTTTAGAAGTTATATAATTATATAGAAACTAACATGCTGTTGAATGAGTCATAAAACAGGAAAATAGAAAATTTCTTGAAACAAATGAAAATGTCAACACAACATACTAAAACTTATGAGACTTTGCAAAAGCAGCACCAAAAGGGAACTTTATAGGAATAAATGTCTACATTGAAACAAGAAAGATGTCAAATTAACAATCTAAACATTTCAACAAACTAAAAAAGCCCAAAGAAAACAAACCAAAAATTAGTAGAATGAAATAACAACAAAGATCAGAATAGAAATAAATGGAGATTTAAAAACAATACAAAAGATAATAGAAATAAAGTGTCAGCTTTTTGAAGAGATAAATGAAATTAACAAACCTTCAGTTAGTCTATCCAGGAAAAAAAAAGAAAGAAAGAAAGAAAGACCCAAACAAATATAATCAGAATTTGAAAAAGGAAACATTACAATGGTTACCACAGAAATGTAAAGGATCATTAGGGACTGGTATCAACAATCATACACCAAAAAATTGGAAAATCGAGCAGAAAATGAATACATTTCTGGACATATGTAACCTACCAAAATGTAGCCATGAAGACATGGTGTCCCTCAACAGACCAATAACAAGTAATGAGATTGAATCAGTAATAAAAAGTATGCCAACAAAGGGAAGCCCAGGACTGATGGCTTCATTGCCCAGTTTTACCAAACCTTTGAATAAGAAATAACATCAATTCTTCTCAAACTATTCCAAAAATTTAAAAGAGAAGGAATTCTTCCAGGCTCATCTGCAAAGCCAGTATTATTACCCTGATACCCAAATAAGGATGCGTGCACATAAGCACATGTGTTCTCTCTCTCTCTCTCTCTCTCTCTCTCTCTCTCTCTCTCTCTCTCTCCCCTCATGCACGCGTGCGCGCGCTCACGCACACACACACACACACACACACACCCCACAGCAAAAAGAAAGAAAATGAAACAAAAAGAAAACTAGACTAATATCCCTGAATAATACAGATGCAAAAATTTTCAAAAAAAATACTGGCAAGTTGAATTTAACAGAACATCAAAAATATCATTTACCATGATCAAGTGGGATTTATTCAGGGATGCAAGGATGGCTCAACATTTATAAATGAATAAACATCATGCATGACAACAACAGAATGCAGAACAAAAATCATGATCATCTTAATAGTTGCAAAAATGCCTCCATTATCAAAAACCCTGAAAAAATTAAACATATAAGAAATGTACCTCAACATAATAAAATGTTTCTATAACAAACTCATAGCCAACATTATAATGGATGAGGAAAGCTAAATAAAGAGATTCTTCCAAGATCTGAAACAAAGCAAGGATGTTCTTTTTCACTACTTTTATTCAACATAGTACTGGAATTTTTAGCCAGAGCAATTAGGCAAGAGAAAAAAAAAGACATAACAATATGAAGAGAAGAAGTGAAAATATCTGTGTTTGCATATAATCATATTCTATATACCTTAATCATATTCTATACACCTATAAACCCAGAAGTTCAGGAGGCTGAAGCAGGAAGATTGCAAGTTTAAAGCCAATTTAAAGCAATTTAGTGAGGCCCTAAGCAACTTAGTGAGACCCTGTCCCAAAATAAATATAATAATAATAATAATAATAAAAGGGATGGGGACATGGCTCAGTATTTAAAGACATTTGGGTTCAATATCCCAGGTACCAAAAAACTCACAAAGCATCCACTAAAATTCTCTTAGAACTAATAAATAAATTGCATATATGAAACTCAGCATTTTAATATACCAATATTGAACTTGCTGATAAAGAAATGATGAAAGCAATGCTATTCAAAAATAATTACAAAAATTTCTAAGAATAAGTTTAATTAAAGAATTTGTGAGACACTGGGTTTGATCCTCAGCATTACATAAAAATAAATAAAGGTGTTGTGTCCATCTAAAAATATTGGGGGAAAAAAACCTAATACTGTACCTTAAGAAACTAGAAAAAGCAAAACAAACTAAGCTAAACTTAGTAGAAGGAAGTAAATAACAAAGATTAGAGCAGAAATAAATAAAATAGAGAATAAAAAACAAAAAAAGTTCAATGAAACTAAAAATTAGTTTTTTTGAAAAGCTAAACAAAATTTTCAAACTGAGGAAATTTTCAGACTGAGGAAAACATGAGAGATGATTCAAATAAATGAAATCAGTAGTGAAAGAGGAGAAATTGCAGCGAATAATAGAAATTCAAAGGATCTTAAAAGACTACATAAGCAATTACATACCAATAAATTTTTTAAAAATGTAAAATTCTAAGAAATATAACCTACAAAACCTGAATGACAAAGCAACTAGAAATCTGATAAGACCAATAAAAAGTGAGGCGACTGAATAAGTAATTAAAAGTCTCCTCACAAGAAAACAAATGGCTTCAAAACAGAATTCTGCCAAACATTTAAAGAAAATGTAATAGCAGTTCTCAATCTCTTCAAAATGTTCACTTAATTTACAAGACCAGCATCAACCTGATACCAAAGCCAAAGAAGCCCCAAGAAAAACAAACCTACAGGCCAACATTAATGATAAACAGAGATGCAAAAATTCTCAGAAAAAATACTCACAAGCCATATTCAACAGTACCTTAAATAAAGTATTCACCTTAGAGTTGGATAGACTTCTAAATATATGACTGATCCAACAGATGCAAGTCAATGAATGTGTTTGGTCATATTAATAGAATAGAAGACAAAAACTATCATATATCACTGGGTACAGAAAAATCATTTGACAAAATTCAGTATCATTTGTTGATAAAAACTCTCTACAAAGTAGGTATAGAAGGAATGTTCCTCAATGCTATAAAGGTCATAAAAGACAACTCTACAACTAACATCATACTCAATGATAAAGAGTTGAAGGCTTTTTCTCTAAAATCAGGAATTAGATAAAGATTACTACTCCCAACACTTATTTCTATGTCGTATTAGAAATCCTAACCAAAGCAATTAGATAAGGGCACATTCAAACAGGAAAGGATGAAGTAAATTTGTCTGTTTGCTGATGATGTGATCTTTTATATAGAAAATCTTAAAGTCTACACTAAAAAACTGTTTGAACTTATAAATTTAGCAAAGCCGCTGGATACAAAAATCAAAAACTTTACAAAAATCAGCAGTATTTCTATACTATATTTCTATACACTAACAAAGATAGTTCCGAAAAGAGTAATTAAGAAAATCATCTTATTTATAATAGTATCAAAAATTAATACATTAATTAAGAGTTAATTCAAAAAAGGAAGTGAAAATTGACATATTGAAAACCATAAAATATTGATGAAAGAAATTGATGACATAAATAAATGGGAAAACATTCCATGTTCATGGGTTAGAAGAGCTAGTATTGTTAACATGTCCATTCTTCCCAATGTGATTTGCAGGTGCAGTGCAATCCATATCAAAATTCCAATGTCTGTCTTCACAGACATAGAAAAACCATCCTAAAATTTGTATAAAGCCTTAAAAACCCCCAAATATTCAAAGCAATCTTGAACAAAAGGAACAACGCTGGAGGCATTGTATTACCAGATTTTAAAATATTTTACAAAGCCACAATAATATAAAAGCAGGATACTAGTATGAAAATTACACAGCAACCAATGAAAATAGGACAGAAATCCCAGAATTAATCCATGCATCTATGATCAATTGGTTTTCAATAAAGTTCCCAAGAGCACATATTGGGGAAAGGATTGTCTCTTAAAATAAATGATGTTGGGAAAATTGAATATCCATGTACAGAAAAATGAAAATGGACACTCATCTTGCCCATAAAAAAGAGTCAACTCAAAATGTATTTAAGACTTAAACATAAGACCTGACACTATAAAACCACTAAATGGGAAAAAGGTCCATGATTTTTTTATCCAAGGATAAAACCCTGAGAGCATAAGCAATGAAAGTAAAAATTAACAAATGGTAATCTACCAAATTAAAAAGCTCTGAAAAGCAAAGGAAACAACTAAGTCAAGAGACAAACTGTGAATTGGAGAAAACATTTGCAAATTGGATATATAAGGAAATACAACCAATAAGAAGAATAAAACTCCCATTTAAAAATGGGCTAAGGACTTAATGGCCAAAAGATACATATATATATAAATGGTGTTGGGAAAATTGACTACATATAAATACATTTTTTTAAATGCATAACTTTTTTATTTCTCAGTGAAATACAAATTAAAACCACAATGAGATACGCCTCATACCTGTTAGACTTGCTATCATTAAAACTATGAAAGCAAGTGTTGGCAAGGATGTGGAGAAAAGGGAACCCTTGTAAACTGTTTGTGGTATTATAAATTAGTATAGTCATTTTGAAAACAAATGAAGCTTCCTCAAAAAACTAAAAATAATATTATCATATATATCTAGAAATATCATAATTATTAATTATATTAATTTATTCTTTAAAATAAAGAACAAGACAATCATCCTTTCAGTTTAAATTTATCTATCACTTCTGACCTACCAGATGATTTTTAGAATGCATATTTTAACTAGTAGTCATTTTTTATTTCTACCAGCAGGTGGAACCCTTTAGATTTATTTGTCTCAGCAATATATAAACTTTTGTAATTTCTTTTCATTTTTAAGAATTATTTTTCTTTGATTTAATATTTATTTATAGAACAGAAGTTAAGGATAGTTCATACAAATGGTCATTCTATCTGCTCCAAAAAATGTCTACATTAATGAAATTCACATTAACATAGTCAATTAAACTTTTAAGTTCATAGACACTGTCACAGAACACCAGTCATAGGGTAAATTTTTAATATTTATTTATATTTTCAATAATGGAAAATATATAAAGTAAATATAAAGAGATTTCTAACCTCCAGACTAGAGGTTGGCATTTTTTTTCCTGTAGATTCAAATAGAAAAAAATTTAGGATGTGTGGACCTTAAGGTCTCTATCAAAACTACTCACTGCTATAGTAGTATGAAAACAGCTATAGACAACATGCAAACATTGAGAAAGGTTATATTCCATTAACATTTTATATGCAAGAACTGGTCACGTTTTTAACCTACCTGTGCTCTAGGTGAGTGATTCTCTAAACTTGAGTATGAATCAGAACACCAGGACCTGTTAAAATTTTGATTACTAGGCTAGATCTCCAGAGCTTCTAATTAAACTAGTTTCTGGAAGGACTAGAGAAGTGGTACTTCTAATAAGCTTACAAGTGATGCTGGTGCTCCTGGTTTCAGAAACATACCTTATTCAGAAACCCCTAGTCTATGTCATATGTTATCATTTCCGCTGCACCTTGCTTCCATAACATTTTAAGCAGTTAAAATAGACTACTATTAAAAAACATGAATCTGTAATACTTCCTAAAGAGATCATCTACAATAGAGAGGGATTAGATTATTGGGAAGTAAGCTTCATTTTGTGACTATGTGGTTCAATTATCAACATCTTTATAGAAGTATAATATTTTGTATTAGAAATGATGTTATAGAAAATCTCTTGCAGAGGGTCACAGCCTGAAAATATGCTGACCTTTGAGAATGTCAGAATAGAATCAACCACCACTCAGAAGCAAATTCTGCTGTCATTCTGATGTAATTCTCATATTTTAATGTATATTTTTACTTAATTAATGTCATATTACACATTTAATTTTGCAATATGCTTTTTTAATCTTAGTGATCAGAATTGCAAACCTTGTGATTAAAAATTATTTGTGAACACAATTTAAGTAAACATACTTCCACTGAGTTATATCCTCAGTTGTTTTTAATTTATTTTGACACAGAGTTGCTGGCTGGCCTTAAATTTGGGGTATTTCTGCTTTAGCCTCTCTAGTAGTTGGGATTATAGGCATGTGTCACCACACATGGCTTGAACATCATTTAAGAGATCCATTATTGCATTACATATAATATTGCATTATATATAAATATAATCATATTTTAGTCAACAATTCCTACCCTTTTGTAATTAAAATTTATTAGAAGTAATCTTGTAATGAACATCTTTGTGCATAAAAATATTACCCATTTTATATTTCTTGTAAAAACAACAGAAATGGAATTACTGATATATTTAAGACTCTTGATGGATACTGGCTTTATTTATAAAAATCTCTCTGCTACCAACAATAAAAATTTAAAAAAAAATCTCTCTGCTGTTCCAGAGGGACAGCTTTATTCTACTCTATCCTAGCATTGGATATTCTAGGAAATTTTCTAAATTTGTCACAAAAAAGAAATAGCTGTTATAGTTCTAATTTAATATTACTAGAAAAACCTCCCCTTTTCTCCTTTGTGTCCTGCACCAACCCCTTGATTCATTCTCTCAGCCCATTTAGACTGCTATCTCAAAAATACTATAAACTGATTATCTATAATAACATAAACTTCTCACAATTCTAGAAACTGGGAAGTCTAATATCAAGGCACTACAAGATTCACTATCTGGAGGGAACCTTTTCCCTTACTATGTTTGGTGCCTTCTCCCTGTGTCCTCACATGGTAGAAGGGGCAAGTCAGCTCTCTGAGGCTTCTTTTTCAAAGGTCCATTCCCTATTCATGAGGCCTTCATGACCTAATCACCTCCTAAAAGCCCCATATCTTACTATTATCATATACAAATCAGGTTCAACATCCAAATATGGGGGGGACATAAAAAATTAGACCATATCACCATTTACCCTATATCATTCACCTCTATCCCCAAGAATCACAAACACAAAATACAATTTTAAGATAGTTGGTTTTAGGGCCAAACACTATATTCTATAAGGTGTTGTTGTTCTTAGCAGAAACAGTTTTATGTTATTTCTGCAAAGGTGTAAATCAAAAGTCCTACCAGCAGCAAAACCAAGATTGATACTCCAGGGAACAGTCAGGGCCCAGAGCTCTTCACCTTCTAGCAGCCTTACCCACTGCATACTGCATGGTTTGAGTCAAGCCAGATTGAGACAAAACAGTACAGGATAAAGGATGATTTCACTTTTAAAAGAAAATACAGATGTGCTTCTATGGCTGTAGCAGTTTTTGCCCCAGGAAATTTCCCCCTGAAGATAGAGTGGAGAAGAAAGAAACTTTATAAACTTCTGTTCTGCTTGGTTTTGAAAGAAGTTTTCAACAACTGACTCTTGTACACCTGAATTTGGTTCAGGTTGGAGCTTATTTACTAGTAAGTCTGTGGCACCTTTCTTATAGACCTTTTATCCCAGAGGCCCATGCAAGATTATCTCACAAGAGTCACAAGTTCAACAGAGAACTAGAAATCCATCAGTCTTCATTAAAATGTATTGTGGTATAAAGATAAAAAATAAGCAATATTGACTATACTAAAATCAAAATATCATTCTATAATCATAAATTTTAGGACTATTCTTCTCTGCTCTGCACTTCACTGAAATTGCTTTCAGTCAAAATTCTGAGGAAAAACTCCTTATTGCACAAGAAATACAGCTCTGGCCTTAGGAAATTCACCATGAAGTAGGACCCATCCTGTGTGTTTGACTTTACTTTCCATTATTCCCCAGCAAGAATCCAACTTTATAATCAAGCTAGTCTTCCCATTGTCCTTAAATCAACTGCTTTGTCCATGTCTCATTATATCAGCCCCCATATCTTAGATCCTGTTATTCCTATTCCTAGGATCACTTTGACTTAATACCTCTTTATGAAATCCTCCTTTAAGACGTAAACTAAGCTCTAAATGCTAAAAATATCTCTTTCTTAAGGTTCTTAGGGTTTCAATTAGAGACTGAAGCATAATTCCACACAACGAAGTATTAGTTTGTTGAAGAGACTTGAAGAATGAGGATGCATGTGAAGCAATGGTCACATGGATGTCCAGAGAGATTAGTCTGAGGCCCTTTCAATTCTTTCTGTCAGAGTGAACACAGCATAAGAGCAATAGGATAATTCTAATACGTATATGAGAAGCAAGAAAATGGTGAAATGTTAAACTAGATTTGGCAAGTTTCATGAGGATGCATGATGTAGGAGTAACATGATGAACCCAAACATCTAACAGGGGCACTAGAATTGTATGGAGTAAACTCAAAAGAATCTTGTTGTTAGAAAAAATAGAAACTTGGATGTGTTCTGAGAGATAGAATAGAAAGAAGCTGTCATTGTTGATGCCAAGACTAACACTGTCTTATATCAAATTTTCCCTCTACCCCCACTACCCATGCCTTGGCATTTTATAAGCTGTATGGGCCTTGAACTCAATACTGGGAGAACAGGGGAATAAATGGCAATGTTATCTAATTTCTACCCCTGAATAGAATAGGTTCTTGATCAAAATTAATTTCAGTTGAAAACTAGTGATGAAAGTCTTATTTCTTTTAATCTGTGTGAACAAAGACTGAAGCCCAAATTCCTGTCGTTTTTGGACACTCTACTACCAGGTATGGCAGTAATCACCAGAGCCTCCATCTTCCATGCAAAGAATATTTAGAAGTGAGGAATAGTGTTTAGGTTCAATACATACCTATATAGTGTGAACATTTTCATTTAGCTGGCCTACCAGTGGAACTAATTTTGCATTATGTATTTAACTGAGTTGGTAGTTACAGGCAGCTAAAAGAGTTGATCCATGGCACTATGGCCTTATCCTTGTCAGTTTGACCAAATTTATTCAGAGAATAACAGCAGCAGACCCAAGTTTCTGTATTTATATTTCTTGCTTGAACTTCATGATGAAAAACATAAAACTGTTCTGAGCTATTTTAACATTGAAAACATTTATCCTTGGAATTGGAAAATGCTAATGCTTTCCTATGCCCATATGCTGAATAAAATTGGAAGTAAACAGAGCTAACATATTTTGAGAATTGCTACTATAGTCATCAAAGCAATTAAAAACTCATTTCAAGGTAGTTATTATAGGAGTATTTGTTGTTATTTATATGTCTGAAGAAGAGACACTTCTGTAGTGGTATATTAGGCTACATATATTAACAACATAAAAAAAAAACAAGAAAACTTACCCATTTAGAAATTGTTAGGATTGGTTCCTTGAGCCTAAAATTTTCAGATCCAACATCTTGAAGCCTTTTCTCTGCTATCATAAATTTAATATTTTTGAATAAAGTTATATTTATGTTCATAAAATAAAAGATTAAGAAGAATAATATTTGATTATTTGACTCATACCTATAATTCTTCGCTTATTTTACTAGTTCACCATTTCCTTCTCATAAATTAAAAGGCAAGAATTAATAGTACAATTTGTCCCACAACATTACCTAGTTTACTGTTTCTTATATATTTACCAATGCAGACAGTAAAAAAAATAAGTTCTTACGTAAAAATCTTATCTAGATTATGCAAAATAGTATCTTAAAATATTTTACAGGATAAAATATTTGCTAGAAAGTTTATTAGTTAACATTTTTTCATAGTTATATAATTACTCTTATATGAGAATTTTTTTCTCCTTAACCATAGGGTAAACAAAAGGAGGATGGATAAAAATATTGTATGGTGTTCTTTATATCACCAAGTTCACATACTTCTGTAGGCTTGAGCCCTAAAATATTCTAGGAAATTTCATGAAATATATATATCTTGAGAAGCTTTACACATATTCTTCTCTTTTCTTTGAACACATGTGAACCACAGAGTACCAAAAGAAAATGTTATGTAAATAAAATAAGGCCAAAACTATTAAACAGTTTGACAGGCAAATTGCAGCAGTGACTGCCATATTTACAAATGTCCCAAACATATTAATGGCCCCATTCTTCCTCTGTGCCATGAGAAATGGTGGATAAAAAAAAAAAATCTCTGTAGTTTGAACCTTCTCTAAGATACTGTAATAGCTACACTGACATTTCTCACTAGTTTTGTAAAGCCAAGATTCTTCCCCAGAAGGAGTCTTGATTTTGGATTCTGGATTTTGATCCACATTACACTTGATACACCTGTGAATTTCCTGATCCTGTCAAATATTTATGCTGCACTGTATTTTCCATAGTTCTTTATGAATGTTGCTTGACATTTTGGAAAAGTATGACAAAGTCTCAGCTACCAATAGATTGGTTCTTGTAATAGATGGCTGGGATTTCTACCCTTGTCATTCTAACACCTGTTTTTCTACCTATTATGTTGGAATTATCAGTCATAATCAGAGCCAATAGTACCAAGGATTGAAATTTTTGAATATGAACTCACAAAAAGAGATAACTTTCTTTCTCATTAGAGTTTTGGGTTTGGTCAGTCTGTCTAGGGCTTTAAGGTCACCCACCACCTCTTCTCAGGGAAACTTATGGCACCTTGATTGATTGTCATATCCATAGCCCCATTCTGGTAAAAGCTAACACATCTACAGATTCATTTTGAAGAAAGTTGCCTATGTCCATTAGCTCTTGCTCTGTGACAAAAAACCTCCAAGTCTTAGTAGTACTATATTTATTTAGTTCATGAATCAATAGGCTGCACACAGGTTAGCCAATCTAGGATGAGCCCATGAGGGAGAACCAGCTGGTACTCCTAGACATTACAAGTCTCATTCTTTTCCTGGGTCTGGCAGGCTGTTCCACACCTGTTCTTCCCATGGCAATGGTAGAAATGCATAAAAGAAGAAATGCATGTTCTCTGACAGAGGTTCCACATGAGTGTCCCATCACTTCTACTCAGTTTTTGACCAAAATAAATCACATGGAAAGGTCCAAAATAGGAGGATGAAAAAATTTGTTCTGCTTCTTCATCATAGCAAGTGGCATGGATTCAGGAGGGTAAAAAAATGGGGCCATTAATTAGATTTTCCATACTGCAACAAGATTTCCCTTATCCATGAATCACCTTGCTGTATATCTTCACATCACTGACTGGGTTAGGAATCAGTACCTGATCCAAGAGCAGCCATTTACTGTGACTATCAATTTATGAGCTAACCAAACACAAGAGTTCTGCCCAATAAGAATGCAACAAAAAGTTGGAGGGTTACTAACTGATCCAATTAGGTATTTGACTGGAGGAAGTTTGAAATATATGTAGAGAAAAATGGGCAGAAGTTATGTAACACAAAAAGTGAAGGCAATATCAGGCATTAGAAGATAAATGGCCTTAATACCCTTACCACCAGTACCTGTGAATATTACTTTCTATGGCAACAGGGGCTTTTCAAGTGTGATTAAGTTAAAAAGTTTTTGAGTTGGAGAAATTTCTCTGGATTATTCATATAGGCTTGATGTAAATATAATGGTCCTCATAAGAAGGGTTCAGAAGTCAGTCAAAAAAGAATGCAACAAAAGACATACAAGCATAAATTAGAGTGCTCTGCCTTGCAGATGGAAAGATCAAAAGGTTATAGATTCTCCCCCTCAGAGGTCCCAGAAAGAGCCAGCCATGTTGATACTTTGATTTAACCCACTGAGATTGAATTTGGACTTATGACCTGCAGGACTGAAGGAGAATAAATTTGTGTTGTTTTAAGCCACTAAATTTAACATAATTTGTTACAGCAGCAAGAGGAAACTAATACAGAATCCATGAGTAAAGAAAGGGTTTTGTGACATAAGGGAATATAGAGGAAGAGAACCCACTAATTAGTATCAGTAGTCCTTACAGAAATGATAGTTAGCTGAGAGGGACTAATTGGGTAATCACAGTAGAACATTAGTGATACCAATGGTTACTGGTGATGAGTCCTGCTTCCTCACATGTTGAAGTACGAACATTAGAGAAGCACACCAAGGCAAGCATATAAAGAAGGGTTTATTTAAAAAGGGGTAACATAAACTTCTCCTGGGAGGGAGAAGGGAGCCATAGCTGGTATCCTGATATCCCAAGAAGTGAGGTGTTCTGCCCTTTTTATATGTCCCAGGCTTCCTTTGTTCTCTGGCCCTCTACCCCTTATCTTTCTCCTTCCTGCATACTTGACTAGGCATTTGACTGGGCCTTGGAAATTCTAGTGGAATGGCCAAAAGGTGGGAAACAGGTAGGCTGATGGGGAAGGGCAGGATGGAGCAGCCAAGGACACATTAATTAACAACCTTATAGCTTCCTGTAGGGAGGGGCAATTCCTGGGACAGGTTACCTTAGCAACAGGTTGGAGCAGGGGGAGGTTCTTGATAAGGGTGGAGGAAGGGCTTTGAAAGAATTAGCATTTCAATCCCTCAGGGGACAGTCTCCAACCTCCCAGGACTCAACTCAAAATTGGCCTGACTCATCTGACCTGACTTAATTTACTATCTATACTGACTTTGGATCTAATTCTGGCTTCATTAGTATAGAAAGCATAAAAACTTATGCTTCTACCAGTACTCTGTACTCTAAACACCTTTCATTTCTCAAAGATGCTTTTACCTTAGTTGCCAAAATTATACATGTTCCCTATGTATACTTAAATGTCAGTTAAGTGAGGTAAACTGAGTTGAGCCCATGTTTATTATAATAAAATAGGGCCTAACCTGACTTGATCAGAATAAAATTTTACATAATAATTACATTATTAAAATTTTTGTTCAAATAATTCTTTGTTGAAGTGGGACTTTCCTATGCATCATAGTATATTTAGCAGTATCCCTGGCCTCTATCCACTAGAAGCAAGTAGCATTGACTTTCCTAGTTATGACAACCAAAAATGTCTTCAAATATTGTCAAATATTTCCTGGGAATTTTAAATCACCCCTTGTTGAGAACTACTGGATTCTACTGCATTAGTCAGATTTCTGTTACTGTGACAAAATACCTAAAATAATCAACTTAAAAAGAAAGATTTATTTTTGGCTTAGTTTCAGAGGTTTCAGGATTGCTTGGCCCCATTGTTTTTGGGCCTGTGGGGAAGCAGCACATTATGGTGAGAAGTGCATGGTGGAGTAAAGCCATTCATGCCATGAACAAGAAATGAAAAAGAAGAAAAGGAAAGGGCCAGGTTCTTACTATTCCCTTCAAGGGCACACACCCCAATAACTTAAAGATCTTCCATTTGACCCTACCTCTTATAGGTTCTATCACCTTCTAATAGCACCTTTTCTTGGGACTAAGCCTTTACCATATGGACCTTCGGAGACATGCTAGATCAAAATGATATAACATCTCAGCCCTCATATGTATTCTTTATTAATATTTCCTATTATTACCAGAGTCTTGATGTGTACTATCTTTGACTAATATTTTAAAATTTTGAGAGAAGATGTAAGACTGGCCCTCTAATGCTCAATAGCTGTGTGAATTTAAGGAAATTTTAAAACTCTTATGTTTGTTCAGCTTCATACGTAAAATACCAGTGGGAAAAATATCACCTACCTTGTGTAATTGTTGTTATACATATTATGTGCTTAGAACAGTGATCAGCAAACATTTTCTATAAAGGGCCAGAGAGTAAATATTTAGACTTTGTGACTCATATGGTCTTTTTTACTTCTCAGTTCTGTTGTCTTAGTACAAAAGTATTCACACAAAATATGGAAACAAATGGGAGTAGTCACGCTCCAATAAAATTTTATTTACAAAAACAGGTGGCAAGATGGAATTGACCCAAGCCCCCAAATAGTTTGTCACCCATGGTTTAGAACATACATGGCACATAATAAGTACTTGATTAAGTATTAGTTATTTTTAACATTACTGTTACATATTCTCACAAGTATGAGTAAGCAGACATATAATTGAGGAATGAAAGTCCCCAAAGGGCTTTAATGTTTGGTTTTAGTTATTTTCTTCTGTAATAGATGGTGGTTTTCTCTGGCAATCTAAGAACCAAAGAAGAAACTGGGAATCTATATGTACGATAGATAATCCCTGTCCTTATGTTAGAAGTCCTATCTCCCTTGAAGAAATGCTGAGGAATGATACAGAATCTTTCCTACCAAGTATATACTACTTTTCTGTGGTGTGTGTGAGGGGGGATTCTACAACTACAACCAATTTAAAGAACCAACCTTTACAGTCTAGGTTTCTTTGTAAACATTTATTATTAAATCTAGAGAACTTTGGGCTAATCATATTGACAATTCAGAGTTGGAAGGAAGGAAGTCAAAACTAAGCACTTCTCTAAAGGCTTGATATTTTGTGTGAGAAGAATCACAGAAAATTTTTGGTTGTGTCTGCTCAGCACCCCTTTTCCAAATTTTATCTTCCCTAATCCTGCCCACCATCAGTCTATAGAATTATGCCCCATTTCTAAAACATGACCAATTTCCTTACCACGGTAGATTTATTCTTTGGTTGAAAACCTTGTTCTACTTAGAAAAATAAGTTTTTATCCTGAAAAGTTTTATAAGGGACACAAATAGAAGTGCTTCTGTCTGGATGTTTAAACAAATCCCAACAGGCAAAGTGCTAACTTATGAGTAAACCATTGATTTATAGTGGTGGGTTACAAAAGGAAAGGAAATTAATCTGTAATTTTCCTAGAGGGTCAAGAAACTGTACTTTCTCTTTCTCTTTGCTAGGGATCCTCCCCTTCCTTTTCCTCTAGTTTGGATGAGCATTGGAAGTGGCAAATAGTCAGTGTATTCTTATCTCCATACTGAGACCATATTAAGACCCACTCAGTTAGAAAAATCTGCTACTGGAATCACCTCTATAACCAGAAAATTAGTCCTTAATCAGTTTAATTTTAGGGAGGATGATCAAAATTAAGAGTTACATTAAAAATTTGTCCCAGCCATTAAGGGGTAAAGATAAAGGCTATTTTGTGGCTATTTTCAGGTCAACACTTTAATATTAGATTATCCTCTCCTTGTTCTCTAAAACTAGATTATTGCTCTTCATTCATGAAAGTTCAAATCCATCATTGCCATAATATCTCACAGAGATAAATAGACCCAAAAGTAGTTGCATCACAATAATGGTAGAATACTGGTATGGAAGTTCTTACATTGCTATGAATCTAGAAAAAGCCTTCAGCTCCTATCTTTTTATAATGCCATAATGTTACCGCTGTTGACCGGTGACGAGTCCTTGCTTCCCCAATGTTGAAG
Organism: Marmota monax; assembly: GCF_021218885.2. Taxonomy (NCBI): domain Eukaryota; kingdom Metazoa; phylum Chordata; class Mammalia; order Rodentia; family Sciuridae; genus Marmota; species Marmota monax. The sequence continues at coordinate 2,843,425 of NW_026694771.1, forward strand.
AATAACACCAAAGAATCACGCCTAGGCAAGGTCAGAGTAGAAATTAGAAGTTTATTAAAGGACAGCAGAAAAGACTTCTCCCTGAGGAAGAAGGGGACCCAAGAGGTGGAATCGTGGAAGGGCTGTTGTCTCCCCTTTTTATAGTTCTTTCAGTGATGGAATGTAGGTGGGAAGGCCCGAGGGGTGGGACACAGGTGGGCCAAAGAAGTAGTCTGAGCAGGAAGGACTTCATTAACACTTCTTTGGGATGGACTTTGGCCTAGGGCCTTTTCGGGACTTCATTAACATTCCATGAGTTGTCCTGCGTTTCCTGGAATCATTCTCAGCATGGCCTCCATTTTAGATTTCACTGGGTATTAGACCCGATTTATCTAACTACACTGACTACCTAACTTTAAATCTGGCATATGCATCTTCATCCTGGAACTCCAAGGAATCTCATCTCTTAACAGTACACAGATTCTAATGAAAACTCCCAGTGAGTTTACATGACTGGAAATAAAAATAACTTATAACAACAGCCATTTTTATGCTCTTTTGTGTCTTTTTGTATGTTGCATGTCTGTTTATTTAGCAAGACTATCAGCTCTTTTCACTCTTTAAGGCTAGAGATATTATGTATCTTCCCAAAGAAACTAGTTTTCTTCCCAAAGAAACTGTTTCTAGTTTCTCCTTTTTCTGTTTCCTCCTATTATTTTCCGGCTTCTTCCTATTATTTTTCCTGTTATTATCCCAACAGGCAAAGTGCCAACTTATGGGTAAATCATTGATATCTAGTGGTGGGAAGAAAATAATAAATTGAATTGATGCTAGTCCCAATATTCTTTATAAAATCAAATTTTACATTATACCCAAATATGTTTGCTATATGCTATCTTCAGAAATGACAGATGATTTTTCTCTTTTTTTAAAAATTTCATATGTGAATGTCTTCTAACACAGCAGAAAGAACAGAACAGCTTATCTATTATTTTCTCTAGCATTTGATTTACCTTCACTAGAGAGAGAGAATCAGCCAGAAATTCCTTAAACCACAGCTATGTATTCACAAAACCAATGTCTGCTGGCAAAATGCTTCATTCCAGAGTTTTCTGTCCAAGTAAAATTATACCTGTAAGTAGAAACAAGCAAACAAACAAACAAAAACAACAACAAAAAAAACTATGAAGAGTCACAGTGGGACATGAGAGTAAGCCAGAAAAATTTGGGTAAGCATATTGCAGTATATATACTCACCTCCAGGACCCATACTCATTTTGGGTAGTAAAACGGGATAACGGGGTGTTATCTCTCAGTCTTCATCTACATATGACTCTCTGACAGAACATTAGAGACTCATTATATTTAAGTATACAGAGTAACATTACAAGGCTCAAGTTTTTCTTGAGTCTGTGATATTTTGACATTTCAAACTATTAATCTTTAATAGAAAAGATAAATCAAAGGCCATTACCTTGGAAGTACTTTATTTAGCAATATTCTTTATTTATTTATTTATTTATTTATTTATTTTTCATGAGAATTTACTGGTTTTATTTAACTGATTATACAGTCTTTTCAAACAAGCATGGGGATGTTTGGGGTCGCCATCGACAAGAGTATATATATATATATATATATATATATATATATATATATATATATATATAATTCTACATGTATATAAAATTTTTTTTTAATTTTTTATTGTTGGCTGTTCAAAACATTACATAGTTCTTGATATATCATATTTCACAATTTGATTCAAGTGGGTTATGAGCTCCCATTTTTACCCCATATACAGATTGCAGAATCACATCAGTTACACATCCATTGATTTACATATTGCCATACTAGTGTCTGTTGTATTCTGCTGCCTTTCCTATCCTCTACTATCCCCCCTCCCCTCCCCTCCCCTCCCCTCCCCTCCCCTCCCCTCTTCTCTCTCTGCTCCCTCTACTGACATTCGTTTGTCCCCCTTATATTATTTTTCCCCTTCCCCTCACTTCCTCTTGTATGTACTTTTGTATAACTCTGAGGGTCTCCTTCCATTTCCATGCATTTTCCCTTCTCTCTCCCTTTCCCTCCCACCTCTCATCCCTGTTTAATGTTAATCTTCTTCTCATGCTCTTCGTCCCTACTCTGTTCTTAGTTACTCTCCTTATATCAAAGAAGACATTTGGCATTTGTTTTTTAGGGATTGGCTAGCTTCACTTAGCATAATCTGCTCTAATGCCATCCATTTCCCTGTAAATTCTATGATTTTGTCATTTTTTAATGCAGAGTAATACTCCATTGTGTATAAATGCCACATTTTTTTTTATCCATTCATCCATTGAAGGGCATCTAGGTTGGTTCCACAGTCTAGCTATTGTGAATTGTGCTGCTATGAACATCGATGTAGCAGTGTCCCTGTAGCATGCTCTTTTTAGGTCTTTAGGGAATAGACCGAGAAGGGGAATAGCTGGGTCAAATGGTGGCTCCATTCCCAGCTTTCCAAGAAATCTCCATACTGCTTTCCAAATTGGCTGCACCAATTTGCAGTCCCACCAGCAATGTACAAGTGTACCCTTTTCCCCACATCCTCGCCAGCACTTGTTGTTGTTTGACTTCATAATGGCTGCCAATCTAACTGGAGTGAGATGGTATCTTAGGGTGGTTTTGATTTGCATTTCTCTGACTGCTAGAGATGGTGAGCATTTTTTCATGTACTTGTTGATTGATTGTATGTCCTCCTCTGAGAAGTGTCTGTTCAGGTCCTTGGCCCATTTGTTGATTGGGTTGTTTGTTCTCTTATTGTCTAATTTTTTGAGTTCTTTGTATACTCTGGATATTAGGGCTCTATCTGAAGTGTGAGGAGTAAAGATTTGTTCCCAGGATGTAGGCTCTCTATTTACCTCTCTTATTGTATCTTTTGCTGAGAAAAAACTTTTTAGTTTGAGTAAGTCCCATTTGTTGATTCTAGTTATTAACTTTTGTGCTATGGGTGTCCTATTGAGGAATTTGGAGTCCGACCCCACAGTATGTAGATCGTAGCCAACTTTTTCTTCTATCAGACGGCGTGTCTCTGATTTGATATCAAGCTCCTTGATCCATTTTGAATTCACTTTTGAGCATGGCGAGAGAAAGGGATTCAGTTTCATTTTGTTGCATATGGATTTCCAGTTTTCCCAGCACCATTTGTTGAAGATGCTATCCTTCCTCCATTGCATGCTTTTAGCCCCTTTATCAAATATGAGGTAGTTGTAGTTTTGTGGATTGGTTTCTGTGTCCTCTATTCTGTACCATTGGTCCACCCGCCTGTTTTGGTACCAGTACCATGCTGTTTTTGTTACTATTGCTCTGTAGTATAGTTTGAAGTCTGGTATCGCTATACCGCCTGATTCACACTTCCTGCTTAGCATTGTTTTTGCTATTCTGGGTCTTTTATTTTTCCATATGAATTTCATGATTGCTTTCTCTATTTCTACAAGAAATGCCGTTGGGATTTTGATTGGCATTGCATTAAACCTATAGAGAACTTTTGGTAATATCGCCATTTTGATGATGTTAGTTCTGCCTATCCATGAACAGGGTATATTTTTCCATCTTCTAAGATCTTCTTCTATTTCTCTCTTTAGGGTTCTGTAGTTTTCATTGTATAAGACTTTCACCTCTTTTGTTAGGTTGATTCCCAAGTATTTTATTTTTTTTGAAGATATTGTGAATGGAGTGGTTGTCCTCATTTCCATTTCAGAAGATTTGTCGCTGATATACAGGAATGCCTTTGATTTATGCGTGTTGATTTTATATCCTGCCACTTTGCTGAATTCATTTATTAGCTCTAATAGTTTCTTTGTAGACCCTTTTGGGTCTGCTTGGTATAGAATCATGTCATCTGCAAATAGTGATAATTTAAGTTCTTCTTTTCCTATTTTGATGCCTTTAATTTCTTTCGTCTGTCTAATTGCTCTGGCCAGTGTTTCGAGAACTATGTTGAACAGAAGTGGTGGGAGAGGGCATCCCTGTCTTGTTCCAGATTTTAGAGGGAATGCCTTCAATTTTTCTCCATTCAGAATGATGCTAGCCTGAGGCTTAGCATAGATTGCTTTTACAATATTGAGGTATGTTCCTGTTATCCCTAGTTTTTCTAGAGTTTTGAACATAAAGGGATGCTGTACTTTGACGAATGCTTTTTCCGCATCTATCGAGATGATCATATGGTTCTTATTTTTAAGTCTATTGATGTGGTGAATAACATTTATTGATTTCCGTATATTGAACCAGCCTTGCATCCCAGGGATGAATCCTACTTGATCATGGTGCACAATTTTTTTGATATGTTTTTGTATCCGAGTGGCCAGAATTTTATTGAGGATTTTTGCATCTAGGTTCATTAGAGATATTGGTCTGTAGTTTTCTTTCTTTGAAGTGTCTTTGTCTGGTTTAGGTATCAGGGTGATGTTGGCCTCGTAGAATGAATTTGGAAGTTCTCCCTCTTTTTCTATTTCCCGAAGTAGCTTGAAAAGTATTGGTATTAGTTCCTCTTTAAAGGTTTTGTAAAACTCTGCTGTATACCCATCCGGTCCTGGGCTTTTCTTAGTTGGTAGTCTTTTGATGGTTTCTTCTATTTCCTCAATTGATATTGGTCTGTTTAGGTTGTCTATATCCTCCTGACTCAATCTGGGCAGATCATATGACTTAAGAAATTTATCGATGCCTTCACTATCTTCTAATTTATTGGAGTATAAGGATTCAAAATAATTTTTGATTATCTTCTGTATTTCTGTAGTGTCTGTTGTGATATTGCCTCTTTCATCCCGTATGTTAGTAATTTGAGTTCTCTCTCTTCTTCTCTTCGCTAGCATGGCTAAGGGTCTGTCGATTTTGTTTATTTTTTCAAAGAACCAACTTTTAGTTTTGTCAATTTTTTCAATTGTTTCTTTTGTTTCGATTTCATTAATTTCAGCTCTGATTTTAATTATTTCTTGCCTTCTACTTCTTTTGCTGTTGTTTTGCTCTTCTTTTTCTAGGATTTTGAGATGAAGTATGAGATCATTTATTTGTTGGTTTTTTCTTTTTTTAAGGAATGAACTCCAAGCAATGAATTTTCCTCTTAGAACTGCTTTCAATGTGTCCCATAGATTCCGATATGTTGTGTCTGTGTTTTCATTAATCTCTAAGAATTTTTTAATTTCTTCCTTGATGTCTTCTATAACCCATTGATCATTCAGTAACCTATTGTTCATTCTCCAAGTGATGTATGCTTTTTCCTTCCTTCTTTTATCGTTGATTTTCAGTTCCATTCCATTATGATCAGATAGGATGCATGGTATTCTCTCTACTCCTTTATATTGTCTAAGAGTTTCCCTGTGACATAATATATGATCTATTTTTGAGAAGGATCCATGTGCTCCTGAGAAAAAAGTGTAACTGCTTGATGTTGGGTGGTATATTCTATATATGTCAATTAACTCTAGGTTATTAATTGTGTTATTGAGTTCTATAGTTTCCTTATTCAACTTTTGTTTAGAAGATCTGTCCAGTGGTGAGAGAGGTGTGTTGAAGTCTCCCATGATTATTGTATGGTGGTCTATTAGACTCTTGAACTTGAGAAGAGTTTGTTTGATGAACATAGCTGCACCACTGTTTGGGGCATATATATTTATGATTGTTATGTCTTGTTGGTGTATGGTTCCCTTAAGCAGTATGTAGTGTCCCTCTTTATCCCTTTTGATTAACTTTGGCTTGAAATCTATTTTATTTGATATGAGTATGGATACTCCTGCTTGTTTCCGAAGTCCATATGAGTGATATGATTTTTCCCAACCTTTCACCTTCAGCCTATGTATGTCTTTTCCTATCAAATGCGTCTCCTGTAGGCAGCATATTGTTGGGTCTTGTTTTGTGATCCATTCTACTAGCCTGTGTCTCTTGATTGGTGAGTTTAAGCCATTAACATTTAGGGTTATTATTGAGATATGGGTTGTTCTTCCAGCCATATTTGTTTATTTATGTTACTAGACATGGTTTGTTGTCCTCTTTGATTATTTTCCCCCCTTTAGTGTCCTACCTCCCACTCTTGGTTTTCATTGTTATTTTCCATTTCCTCTTCCTGTAATGTTTTGCCAAGGATGTTTTGAAGAGATGGTTTTCTAGCTGCAAATTCTTTTAACTTTTGTTTATCGTGGAAGGTTTTAATTTCATCTTCCATCCTGAAGCTTAATTTCGCTGGAAACACTATTCTTGGTTGGAACCCATTTTCTTTCAGTGTTTGAAATATGTTATTCCAGGATCTTCTAGCTTTCAGAGTCTGTGTTGAAAGATCAGCTGTTATCCTGATTGGCTTACCCCTAAATGTGATCTGCTTCCTTTCTCTTGTAGCTTTTAAAATTCTCTCCTTATTCTGTATGTTGGGCATCTTCATTATAATGTGTCTAGGTGTGGGTCTCTTATGATTTTGCACATTCGGCGTCCTGTAGGCTTCTAGGATTAGGGGTTCTGTCTCATTCATCAAGTCGTATTATTTCATTGAATATATTGCTCATTCCTTTGGTTTGAAACTCTGTCCCTTCCTGTATCCCAATGACTCTTAAATTTGGTCTCTTGATGTTATCCCATATTTCTTGGATGTTCTGCTCATGGTTTCTTAACAGTCTTGCTGAGCTGTCTATGTTCTTTTCAAGTTGAAATACTTTATCTTCATTGTCTGATGTTCTGTCTTCTAAGTGTTCTACTCTGCTGGTAGTATTCTCAATTGAGTTTTTAAGTTGGCTTATTGCTTCCTGCATTTCTAGGATTTCTGTTTGTTTGTTTTTTATAACCTCTATTTCCCTGTATAGTTGATCTTTTGTTTCTTGGATTTGTTTATGTAATTCATTGTTGAAGTGATCTTTCATTGTCTGATTTTGCTGTCTGATGTCTTCCTTGAGACTCCAGATCATCTGAAGCATGTATATCCTGAATTTTTTATCTGACATTCCATCTGCTGCAGCTATTACCTCTTCTAACGTTGAGTTGACCTGCAATGCTTGTGGTCCTTTCTTTCCTTGTCTCTTCATACTGTTCGCGTTCCTTTCTACTTGGTGAAACTGTTGTGCTATTGAATTTTCCCCCTATATATTTATATTGGTCTTGTATAGTTGCAAAGTCTCCCTCACAGGCGCGGGTGGCGGCTCTGCCCCTCCTCCAATTGGGGCAATGTGCCTACCACGCCAGCAGGCCGCTGGGCCTGCTCTGCCGGTCGGTAGCAGGTCCGCCGACCTTGCATGCGAGGGCGGCGGCTCTGTCCCTCTGTGGGCCACTAGGCTTGTTCTGTCGGTGGTCGCAGTTCTGTCTACTTTGCAGGCGCAGGCAGCGGCACTGCCCCTCTGCAGGCCTCTGGGGCTGTACTGCCAGTGGGTCGCAGGTCCGCCTACCTTGCAGGCGCGGGGGGGGGGGCTGCTCTACCCTTCCTCAGGCCACTGGGCCTGTTCTGTCTCTCGGTTGCAGGTCTGGCCTGTTCTGATGGTGGTCACAGTTCCGTCTACCTTGCAGGCGCGGGGGGAAGGGGGCGGCTCTGCCTCTCAGCAGGCCGCTGCTCCTCTTCTGCCGGTGGGTCGCAGGCCCGTCTACCTTGCAGGAGTAATTGGAAGCTCTGTCCCGCCGGGGGCCACTGGGCCTTTTCTGTCGGTGGTCACAGTTCCCCTACCTGGCAGGCGCGGGGGGTGGGGGGCGGCTCTGTCCCTCAGCAGGCCGCTGGGCCTGCTCTGTGCGTGGTCACAGTTCCCTCTACTTTGCCGGCGCAGGGGGAGGGGGCGGCTCAGCCTCTCAGCAGGCCGCTGCTCCTCTTCTGCCGGTGGGTCGCAGGCCCGCCTACCTTGCAGGAGTGATTGGAAGCTCTGTCCCGCCGCGGGCCACTGGGCCTTTTCTGTCGGTGGTCACAGTTCCCGTACCTGGCAGGCGCGGGGGGTGTGGGGCGGCTCTGCCCCTCAGCAGGCCGCTGGGCCTGCTCTGTGCGTGGTCACAGTTCCCTCTACTTTGCCGGTGCAGGGGGAGGGGGCGGCTCTGCCCCTCAGCAGGCTGCTGGGTCTGCTCTGTTCGTGGTCACAGTTCCCTCTACCTTGCCGGCGCAGGGGGAGGGGGCGGCTCTGCCTCTCAGCAGGCCGCTGCTCCTCTTCTGCAGGTGGGTCGCAGGCCCGCCTACCTTGCAGGAGTGATTGGAAGCTCTGTCCCGCCGCGGGCCACTGGGCCTTTTCTGTCGGTGGTCACAGTTCCCCTACCTGGCAGGCGCGGGGGGTGGGGGGCGGCTCTGCCCCTTAGCAGGCCGCTGGGCCTGCTCTGTGCATGGTCACAGTTCCCTCTGATTTAGCAATATTCTTAAATTATATCTCATAACTTTGATCCTTACCCAGAAGTCTATACTTGAATCTGAAACTTCTACAAAATTTTAAAGCTTCAACCTTAACTTTTAAAATGGTTAGTAAAGATTTAAGAAATGTAATAGTATATTTTAAAATGCATTCAAGATCAAATTGCTTCATAGTATTTTTTTCTAATTAAAAATTTATTTAAGTATTCTTCCTCATCCCAGAGACTATCCTGTGTGTTTCTCATTAGATTTAAGTTGACATATCACTGTATTTCTGTTCTTTGAAAACCATGCTAAATCTTACATTTTATGAAAAGGTTGGGAGAAACTTGTCTTTTTCCTATCAGTTTCTCCCCAAACGTGATTTATTCTCTTGCACCTTTCATTTCCAGAGAAACAAATGTTGTTTGTTTCTATGGAGTGCTGTTGCTATAAATCTCAAATTTTTTGCCCTTTGGAAAATATCATCTAAAGTTTTTATACTCTAAATTAAAATTCAGCTTTTATTGTTCAAAAATTCTAAAATGTAATTATTCCAGTATGTGTATATGATAGTACAAGACTAATTTCCATTGAGAACATAAAGTATGACAATTAGAGATGTGATTTAAAAGCTTATTATAGGCACACTTCATTTTATTTATTATTTATTATATGGTTTTGTTTTGTTTTACAAATTGTGGCAGTTCTGCATTGTGTAAGTCTATTGATGTCATTTTTCTAGCATATGTGCTCAGTTTATGTCTTTATGCCATATTTTGGCAATTCTATCAATATTTCAAACCTTTTCATTTTTATTATACGTTATGGTAATCTGTTATTGCTGATCTTTGAAGTTAATTCTGTGATTGTTTGGAGGCACCATGGACCACACCCATATAAGATGATTAATTTAATCAATAAACTTGTGTGTGTTCTGATTCCTTAACAAACCCGCTGTCCCCCGAATCTCTCTTCATCTCCTCAGTCCTCCCTATTACCAGAGACTTAGTAATATTGAAATTTGGTCAATTAATAAACTACAATGGCCTCTAAGTGTTCAAATGAAAGAGTCACATATCTCTCACTTTAAATAAAAAGCTATAAATGATTAGGTTTAGTGGGAAAGTCATGTCAAAAGCCAAGATAGCCTGAAAGCTAGGTCTTTTGTAATAAATAGTCAAGTTGTGAATGCAAAAGTTATTGAAGGAAATTAAAAGTGATATTCCAGTAAACACACAAATGATAAGAAAACAAAACAACCTAATTGTCCTTTTTTTTATTGGTTGTTCAAAACATTACAAAGCTCTTGACATATCATATTTCATACATTAGATTCAAGTGGATTATGAACTCCCATTTTTACCCCAAATACGGATTGCAGAATCACATCGGTTACACATCCACATTTTTACATAATGCCATATTAGTAACTGTTGTATTCTACTACCTTTCCTATCCTCTACTATCCCCCCTCCCCTCCCCTCCCATCTTCTGTCTCTACCCCATCTACTGTAGTCCATTTCTCTCCTTGTTTTTTTTTTTTTTCCCATTCTCCTCACAACCTCTTATATGTAATTTTGTATAACAATGAGGGTCTCCTTCCATTTCCATGCAATTTCCCTTTTCTCTACCTTTCCCTCCCACCTCATGTCTCTGTTTAATGTTAATCTTTTCCTCCTGCTCTTCCTCCCTGCTCTGTTCTTAGTTGCTCTCATTATATCAAAGAAGACATTTGGCATTTGTTTTTTAGGGATTGGCTAGCTTCACTTAGCATAATCTGCCCTAATTGTCCTTATGAAGAAAGCTTTAGTGGTCTGGACAGAATAAAGAGCCACAATAGTCCCTTAAGCCAAAATCTATTCTAGAGAAGAGGCTTAACTGGCTTCAATTCTATAAAGATAGAGGGGTGAGGAGGATTCAAAGGAAAAGTTTAAAGTTAACAGAGATTGCTTTATGAGGTCTAAGAAGTAATTTACATAACATAAAATAAGGTGCAAGGTGAAGCAGCAAGTGCTAATGTAAAAGCTGAAGCAAATTTTCCAGATCTAGCTAATAGACTTGATGAATGAGACTAAACTAAACAAAGGTATAAACAATATAAACAAAGTAGATGTATATTGGGAGATGTTATCTAGGAGGTTTCATAGCTAGGAACAAGTCATGCTTGGCTTCAAAGTTTCAAAGATAGGCTAACTTTTCTCTTTTGGTATAGGCTAATACAGCTGGTGACTTTAAAGCCAATGATCATTTACTAGTCTGAAAACCCTGCAGTCCTTAAGAATTATACTAAATGTACTCTACCCATGTTCTATAAATGGAACAACAAAGACTAAATGACAATTCTGTATTGGAGATGGAGCAATCAAACTTTTCCAGTTTCCATATCGCTTATCACCCAATATATAGCAGCTATTAGGCTTGGGTAGAAGTTATCAATCCCCAACTCCAGAGGTTTGCTTATCCCTTCCCATATCTCCCCAACACTCCCACCACTACTACTTCTAGGCCTTAACAAATGAACAGAGCACTGTATCAATGGAGTCACACTAGCAGAACACAGGTGCAATGGTTAAAATAAGACATTGAAATGGAGAGTAGCCATACTAATGGTGTTTCTACCAGCCAATAGGAAAAACATCATAAGGCAATTCTATCCTATAACAAAGGATACTTCTATTATAACTTAGATGTCAGTCATAGTAAATTACTTGATGGTCTCTGAATTCACTATGCTCTTATCCTAAGTTTCAGTTTCTCCACTGCATTATGGAGAAAATAAATATACCAACTTGTAAAGTAATTGTAAGAATTAATTGTATACATAGACATATGGTAAGCATTCAATAAATGTATCAAAACATACCTCAATCATGGCCCTTAGATTTTAACAAAATTATCATCTTTCTTTAAGCAGACTGCATGATTCATAAGGGCAGGAACCCTGCCTAATTTGTCTTTATACACTAAATATTTAGCAATATTAGGAAGTTATTGGTAAATATTTAAAATGTTCAATATGTCCATAATTTAACGTCAGAGTTGAAACTTCTAATGACCATAAGGTAGAATGGGAAAAATAGTTCTATCTTACAAATATTTAAAACATATACAAATCACATTAAAATCATCATATATAAGTACAAATAGTAAAAATATAATGAAATTATACTTTTCAAGATACATGCTCTGTACTCCCATCAAATCCAAAATTTATATTACCTCTGAACATGAAGGGCAAACAGCACAAATAACAAAGAAAAGAAGCACTCATTCACTATGTAAAAATTAGATCAGGTTGCTCATAATTAGAATTAGAAAGTAGGTTTAAGGTCTTTCCTTATCTCCCATGGTTTTCTTTCCCCTGGTGGAAGAACTCAAATTTACTTCAGGTATATGTTCTCTTACATGGTATGGTAAGCACTAAAATGTACAAGGATTGGAAAAAAGAAGAATAGCTAGAAAGGGTGATGATTATATACTCCTGAATCTGTTTATTTGTAAGGAACCACTCTCTTGATTATCCACCAAACCTAAATCATTTTGATTTCCTGCGAATATAACCATCTATTGCAAAAGCTTAGTTCTTACATGCTTTCAACAGTAGTAGTCTTTAAATCAATTCATTAGGCATTTTTAAATTTCTGGGCTCCAAAACTAGCCTTTTGTCTCATAATGAGTTTATTAGTATTGGCCATAATGACAGATATATATAGATCCAATAAAAATTTTCCATTCAAAATGACAGAACTACAGTTTCTCAATTTTAAATATTATTTGCAAAATATATAGCCTATGAAGGCTTGCAAAATTAAAATTTTTCATAATAAATTGTGTTAAACCTGAAGAAAAAAACCCTATGCTGGGTGTGGTGGCTCAGGAGGCTGAGGCAAGAGGATTGAGAGTTCAAAGCCAGCCTCAGCAAAAGCAATTATGTGAGACACCGTCTCTAAATAAAATACAAAATAGGGCTAGGTATGTAGATCAGTGACAGAGTGCCCCTAAGTTTAATCCCCAGTACCAAAAAAAAAAAAAAAGAATAAAAGAAAAAGAAAGAAAGAAAAGGAAAAAAACATATGATCTCTAAATATGCCAAGAAAACCAAGTTAAAAATAATATATATTCTCAAACAAAATATTTGCTAAATTCTGCAAAAGGTGAAAATAGTCATTATACGTATGTTTTCAAAATGTCCAGTCCTCAAATATCCTTAAAAGTTAATTGTCATTCTTTTCTTACGGCTTTAGTATTTTTTTTGATTTTTGGGGATAGTTATTTAAATTTGAATCTCAGGAATGCATTCTGTTTTATTTTTTTTTAATTTTTTATTGTTGGCTGTTCAAAACATTACATAGTTCTTGATATATCATATTTCACAATTTGATTCAAGTGGGTTATGAGCTCCCATTTTTACCCCATATACAGATTGCAGAATCACATCAGTTACACATCCATTGATTTACATATTGCCATACTAGTGTCTGTTGTGTTCTGCTGCCTTTCCTATTCTCTACTATCCCCCCTCCCCTCCCCTCTTCTCTCTCTTCCCCCTCTACTGACATTCATTTGTCCCCCTTGTATTATTTTTCCCTTTCCCCTCACTTCCTCTTGTATGTACTTTTGTATAACTCTGAGGGTATCCTTCCATTTCCATGCAATTTCCCTTCTCTCTCGCTTTCCCTCCCACCTCTCATCCCTGTTTAATGTTAATCTTCTTCTCATGCTCTTCGACCCTACTCTGTTCTTAGTTACTCTCCTTATATCAAAGAAGACATTTGGCATTTGCTTTTTAGGGATTGGCTAGCTTCACTTAGCATAATCTGCTCTAATGCCATCCATTTCCCTGTAAATTCTATGATTTTGTCATTTTTTAATGCAGAGTAATACTCCATTGTGTATAAATGCCACATTTTTTTTATCCATTCATTTATTGAAGGGCATCTAGTTTGGTACCACAGTCTTGCTATTGTGAATTGTGCTGCTATGAACATCGATATAGCAGTGTCCCTGTAGCATGCTCTTTTTAGGTCTTTAGGGAATAGACCGAGAAGGGGAATAGCTGGGTCAAATGGTGGCTCCATTCCCAGCTTTCCAAGAAATCTCCATACTGCTTTCCAAATTGGCTGCACCAATTTGCAATCCCACCAGCAATTTACAAGTGTACCCTTTTCCCCCACATCCTCGCCAGCACTTGTTGTTGTTTGACTTCATAATGGCTGCCAATCTAACTGGAGTGAGATGGTATCTTAGGGTGGTTTTGATTTGCATTTCTCTGACTGCTAGAGATGGTGAGCATTTTTTCATGTACTTGTTGATTGATTGTATGTCCTCCTCTGAAAAGTGTCTGTTCAGGTCCTTGGCCCATTTGTTGATTGGGTTGTTTGTTCTCTTATTGTCTAATTTTTTGAGTTCTTTGTATACTCTGGATATTAGGGCTCTATCTGAAGTGTGAGGGGTAAAAATTTGTTCCCAGGATGTAGGCTCTCTATTTACCTCTCTTATTGTTTCTCTTGCTGAGAAAAAACTTTTTAGTTTGAGTAAGTCCCATTTGTTGATTCTAGTTATTAACTTTTGTGCTATGGGTGTCCTATTGAGGAATTTGGAGCCCGACCCCACCGACTGTAGATCGTAGCCAACTTTTTCTTCTATCAGACGGCGTGTCTCTGATTTGATATCAAGCTCCTTGATCCATTTTGAATTCACTTTTGTGCATGGCGAGAGAAAGGGATTCAGTTTCATTTTGTTGCATATGGATTTCCAGTTTTCCCAGCACCATTTGTTGAAGATGCTATCCTTCCTCCATTGCATGCTTTTAGCCCCTTTATCAAATATGAGATAGTTGTAGTTTTGTGGATTGGTTTCTGTGTCCTCTATTCTGTACCATTGGTCCACCCGCCTGTTTTGGTACCAGTACCATGCTGTTTTTGTTACTATTGCTCTGTAGTATAGTTTGAAGTCTGGTATCGCTATACCGCCTGATTCACACTTCCTGCTTAGCATTGTTTTTGCTATTCTGGGTCCTTTATTTTTCCATATCAATTTCATGATTGCTTTCTCTATTTCTACAAGAAATGCCGTTGGGATTTTGATTGGCATTGCATTAAACCTATAGAGAACTTTTGGTAATATCGCCATTTTGATGATGTTAGTTCTGCCTATCCATGAACAGGGTATATTTTTCCATCTTCTAAGATCTTCTTCTTTTTCTCTCTTTAGGGTTCTGTACTTTTCATTGTATAAGTCTTTCACCTCTTTTGTTAGGTTGATTCCCAAGTATTTTATTTTTTTTGAAGATATTGTGAATGGAGTGGTTGTCCTCATTTCCATTTCAGAAGATTTGTCGCTGATATACAGGAATGCCTTTGATTTATGCGTGTTGATTTTATATCCTGCCACTTTGCTGAATTCATTTATTAGCTCTAATAGTTTCTTTGTAGACCCTTTTGGGTCTGCTTGGTATAGAATCATGTCATCTGCAAATAGTGATAATTTAAGTTCTTCTTTTCCTATTTTGATGCCTTTAATTTCTTTCGTCTGTCTAATTGCTCTGGCCAGTGTTTCGAGAACTATGTTGAACAGAAGTGGTGAGAGAGGGCATCCCTGTCTTGTTCCATATTTTAGAGGGAATGCCTTCAATTTTTCTCCATTCAGAATGATGCTAGCCTGAGGCTTAGCATAGATTGCTTTTACAATATTGAGGTATGTTCCTGTTATCCCTAGTTTTTCTAGAGTTTTGAACATAAAGGGATGCTGTACTTTGTCGAATGCTTTTTCCGCATCTATCGAGATGATCATATGGTTCTTATTTTTAAGTCTATTGATGTGGTGAATAACATTTATTGATTTCCGTATATTGAACCAGCCTTGCATCCCAGGGATGAATCCTACTTGATCATGGTGCACAATTTTTTTGATATGTTTTTGTATCCGAGTGGCCAGAATTTTATTGAGGATTTTTGCATCTAAGTTCATTAGAGATATTGGTCTGAAGTTTTCTTTCTTTGAAGTGTCTTTGTCTGGTTTAGGTATCAGGGTGATGTTGGCCTCATAGAATGAATTTGGAAGTTCTCCCTCCTTTTCTATTTCCTGAAGTAGCTTGAAAAGTATTGGTATTAGTTCCTCTTTAAAGGTTTTGTAAAACTCTGCTGTATACCCATCCGGTCCTGGGCTTTTCTTAGTTGGTAGTCTTTTGATGGTTTCTTCTATTTCCTCAATTGATATTGGTCTGTTTAGGTTGTCTATATCCTCCTGACTCAATCTGGGCAGATCATATGACTTAAGAAATTTATCGATGCCTTCACTATCTTCTAATTTATTGGAGTATAATGATTCAAAATAATTTTTGATTATCTTCTGTATATCTGAAGTGTCTGTTGTGATATTGCCTTTTTCATCCCGTATGCTAGTAATTTCAGTTCTCTCTCTTCTTCTCTTCGCTAGCATGGCTAAGGGTCTGTCGATTTTGTTTATTTTTTCAAAGAACCAACTTTTAGTTTTGTCAATTTTTTCAGTTGTTTCTTTTGTTTCGATTTCATTAATTTCAGCTCTGATTTTAATTATTTCTTGCCTTCTACTTCTTTTGCTGTTGTTTTGCTCTTCTTTTTCTAGGATTTTGAGATGAAGTATGAGATCATTTATTTGTTGGTTTTTTCTTTTTTTAAGGAATGAACTCCAAGCAATGAATTTTCCTCTTAGAACTGCTTTCAATGTGTCCCATAGATTCTGATATGTTGTGTCTGTGTTTTCATTTATCTCTAAGAATTTTTTAATTTCCTCCTTGATGTCTTCTATAACCCATTGATCATTCAGTAACCTATTGTTCATTCTCCAAGTGATGTATGCTTTTTCCTTCCTTCTTTTATCGTTGATTTTCAGTTCCATTCCATTATGATCAGATAGGATGCATGGTATTCTCTCTACTCCTTTATATTGTCTAAGAGTTTCCCTGTGACATAATATATGATCTATTTTTGAGAAGGATCCATGTGCTCCTGAGAAAAAAGTGTAACTGCTTGATGTTGGGTGGTATATTCTATATATGTCAATTAACTCTAGGTTATTAATTGTGTTATTGAGTTCTATAGTTTCCTTATTCAACTTTTGTTTAGAAGATCTGTCCAGTGGTGAGAGAAGTGTGTTGAAGTCTCCCATGATTATTGTATGGTGGTCTATTAGACTCTTGAACTTGAGAAGAGTTTGTTTGATGAACATAGCTGCACCACTGTTTGGGGCATATATATTTATGATTGTTATGTCTTGTTGGTGTATGGTTCCCTTAAGCAGTATGTAGTGTCCCTCTTTATCCCTTTTGATTAACTTTGGCTTGAAATCTATTTTATTTGATATGAGTATGGATACTCCTGCTTGTTTCCGAAGTCCATATGAGTGATATGATTTTTCCCAACCTTTCACCTTCAGCCTATGTATGTCTTTTCCTATCAAATGCGTCTCCTGTAGGCAGCATATTGTTGGGTCTTGTTTTGTGATCCATTCTACTAGCCTGTGTCTCTTGATTGGTGAGTTTAAGCCATTAACATTTAGGGTTATTATTGAGATATGGGTTGTTCTTCCAGCCATATTTGTTTATTTATGTTACTAGACATGGTTTGTTGTCCTCTTTGATTATTTTCCCCCCTTTAGTGTCCTACCTCCCACTCTTGGTTTTCATTGTTATTTTCCATTTCCTCTTCCTGTAATGTTTTGCCAAGGATGTTTTGAAGAGATGGTTTTCTAGCTGCAAATTCTTTTAACTTTTGTTTATTGTGGAAGGTTTTAATTTCATCTTCCATCCTGAAGCTTAATTTCGCTGGAAACACTATTCTTGGTTGGAACCCATTTTCTTTCAGTGTTTGAAATATGTTATTCCAGGATCTTCTAGCTTTCAGAGTCTGTGTTGAAAGATCAGCTGTTATCCTGATTGGCTTACCCCTAAATGTGATCTGCTTCCTTTCTCTTGTAGCTTTTAAAATTCTCTCCTTATTCTGTATGTTGGGCGTCTTCATTATAATGTGTCTAGGTGTGGGTCTCTTATGATTTTGCACATTCGGCGTCCTGTAGGCTTCTAGGATTTGGGATTCTGTCTCATTCTTCAAGTCTGGGAAGTTTTCTCGTATTATTATTTCATTGAATAGATTGCTCATTCCTTTGGTTTGAAACTCTGTCCCTTCCTGTATCTCAATGACTCTTAAATTTGGTCTCTTGATGTTATCCCATATTTCTTGGATGTTCTGCTCATGGTTTCTTAACAGTCTTGCTGAGCTATGTTCTTTTCAAGTTGAAATACTTTATCTTCATTGTCTGATGTTCTATCTTCTAAGTGTTCTACTCTGCTGGTAGTATTCTCAATTGAGTTTTTAAGTTGGTTTATTGCTTCCTGCATTTCTAGGATTTCTGTTTGTTTGTTTTTTATAACCTCTATCTCCCTGTATAGTTGATCTTTTGCTTCTTGGATTTGTTTATGTAATTCATTGTTGAAGTGATCTTTCATTGTCTGATTTTGCTGTCTGATGTCTTCCTTGAGACTCCAGATCATCTGAAGCATGTATATCCTGAATTCTTTATCTGACATTCCATCTGCTGCAGCTATTACCTCTTCTAACATTGAGTTGACCTGCATTGCTTGTGGTCCTTTCTTTCCTTGTCTCTTCATACTTTTCGCATTCTTTTCTACTTGGTGAAACTGTTGTGCTATTGAATTTTCCCCCTATATATTTATATTGGTCTTGTATAGTTGCAAAGTCTCCGTCGCAAGCGCGGGGGGCGGCTCTGCCCCTCCTCCAATTGGGGCAATGTGCCTACCACGCCGGCAGGCCGCTGGGCCTGCTCTGCTGGTCGGTAGCAGGTCCGCCGACCTTGCAGGCGCGGGCGGCGGCTCTGTCCCTCTGCGGGCCGCTAGGCTTGTTCTGTCGGTGGTCGCAGTTCTGCCTACTTTGTAGGCGCAGGCAGCGGCACTGCCCCTCTGCAGGCCTCTGGGGCTGTTCTGCCAGTGGGTCGCAGGTCCGCCTACCTTGCAGGCGCGGGGGGGGGCGGCTCTACCCTTCCTCAGGCCAGTGGGCCTGTTCTGTCTCTCGGTTGCAGGTCTGGCTTGTTCTGTTGGTGGTCACAGTTCCGTCTACCTTGCAGGCGTGGGGGGAGGGGGCGGCTCTGCCTCTCAGCAGGCTGCTGCTCCCCTTTTGCCGGTTGGTCGCAGCCCGCCTACCTTACAGGAGTGATTGGAAGCTCTGCCCCTCCGCGGGCCACTGGGCCTTTTCTGTCGGTGGTCACAGTTCCGCCTACCTGGCAGGCGCAGGGGGTTGGGGGCGGCTCTGCCCCTCAGCAGGCCCCTGGGCCTGCTCTATATGTGGTCACAGTTCCGTCTACCTTGCCGGCGCAGGGGGAGGGGGCGGCTCTGCCTCTCAGCAGGCCGCTGCTCCTCTTCTGCCGGTTGGTCGCAGGCCCGCCTACCTTGCAGGAGTGATTGGAAGCTCTGTCCCGCCCCGGGCCACTGGGCCTTTTCTGTCAGTGGTCACAGTTCCACCTACCTGGCAGGCGCAGGGGGTGGGGGGCGGCTCTGCCCCTCAGCAGGCTGCTGGGCCTGCTCTGTGGGTGGTCACAGATCTGTCTACCTTGCCGGCTCAGGGGAAGGGGGCGGCTCTCTGCATTCTGTTTTAAAACTTTAAATGTCCTTGTCATTTAGCATATCATTCATTTAGGTAAATTTCAAAAATTTTAAAAAATTAAAATTTTAACTAAGATATTAAAGAAACATTGGTGTTATTAAGAGGTTTTAAATCTTCTCTGTAAATGATACAGAACAGATTAATTTTTTGCATAAATAGTTTGGGGTACACAATTTGGAGAATGGAACTAATCTCACATTTCCTTCATGCTTTCCCCTATCATGTGACAAGACCTTTTCTTTACCTAGAGGGATGATCCCTTTTTGATATGAGCTGACCCCCAAAAGCTCCTGTGTTAATGCAAGAGGCAAAGTGATTAGGTTGTGAGAGCTGTAACCTAATCAGTTGAATAATCCATTTACTGCATTAATAATTTAAATGGACTAAATGGGTGGTAACTATAGGAAGGTGGGGCATAGCTAGAAGAAGGAGGTCACTGGGGGTGTGTTTGGGGGGTTTACATTTTGTCCCTGGTGCCTCACTTATTCTCTGCTTTCCCTCTGTCATGAGCTGAAGAGTTTTCTTTTGCCAAATTCTTCCATCATGATATTCTGTTTTACCTTGGTCCGAGACCAGTGGAGTTGGTAGACCATGGAGTAAATCTTTGAAACCATGAGTCAGGTATTTTGTTCACAGTGATGAAAAGCTGATTAACATAGTTCATAAAGTTAGCAGCCTCTGTCATGTGAAGTTGTAGTCTTAAAAAAAATTAAAAAGTCACCAAAGGTACTTTGCTCCTTTCTGCTAATTTCAAATAAACATAAACTACCTCTCAGAGAATGGGCTTTCTGGATTTAAGGAGGGAGACAAAAAGTTAATTGCCTATTCTCTAATGCTAACTATAATTCTTGATGAAACATCATTGTATTTTTGTGTACAAGAGATATGTAATTAATTTTTAATATACTGAGTTATTTACACAGTGAACCATGCTGAATGATTTTTGAAAGACTGTGGCTTGTTCTCTTAAAAACATATTGTAATGTACAAATACTATTTACCATCTCTACTTTGTTCATCTCAACTCCTCAGAGGTCTATACATTGGGAAACAATTCAGAAGTCCTTCAGTTATAGAAACTCAGTAGTTCAGTTCCTGGGTTTAGAGATGTCTGCATTCTAATGCCTGGAACTTGTGAATGTATTCATAGTAAAAGGGAACTTTGCAGATGTGGTTAACTTAAGGATCATGTCTGCTAGTAGATATCCACTCATGTTCCACTTTGAGTTCAATTGAGTCTAGATGAGCTTGAGACTTGAGTCAGTTAGTGGCACTCTTATGGAGGGAATCCATACCCCTCACCTCCCACCCCAGGACTTTCAGTCTTAAAAAGAAAAAAATATTCACAGAGGCCAAGAGAGTTTTATAGGTAAGCTCTATCATGGAACAAAATGTCTTCAGAGCACAGTAAAAAAAAAAAAAAATTTACCCAACTAATTCTATGAAGCTAGCCTAATACAAATCCCAAAGGTGAAGGTTGCATAAAGTTCATCCAGCTGTGAATATTGATCTCAATTATGAAGTTAGAAAATTCCAAGACAAAAATATTGGTAAACACATTGTGATTACAATATGAGGCCTCCCTCAAAAGCTCATGTGTGAGACAATGCAAGGAAGCTTAGAGATGAAATGATCATGTTATAAAAAGTTAATCAGTGCATTAATTCCCTGATAGGATTAAATTGGTGGTAGCTGCCTGCAGGTAGGGTATTCCTAGAGGAGGTGGAGGTCCCTGGGGATGTGCCTTTGGGGTTTATATGTTGTCCTTGTTGAGCAGATCTCTGGCTCTGCTTCCTGGTGCCATATTTCCAGCTGCTTTCTTTCACCACTCCCCTTCTGTCATGATATTCTGCCTCAATTTGACCCTGAGAAATGGACCTCTGAAACCATGAGCCCCAAAATAAACTTTTCCTACTCTAAAATTGTTCTTGTTAGTTCTTTTGGTCACAGCAGTAAAAAAGCTGACTAAAACAACACATATTCATTAAAATAACAATAAAATTAAAAAACAATATAGCAATGCAAGGAGTTTGAACATCAGTAAATTTATCATTATAACTCAATATATTAACAGAAAAATATAATGATTATATATTTAGAAAGGGTATATATAAAAGTATAATCATTGGTAAAGTTTAAATTTGAGAGCTTTGCAAGCTATCTGTATCACCTTTAAGAAAATCTTCAGCAAGAAAGATACTTAGAGGGGCAATGTCAAAAATTGTAGCTGAGTGGTAGAGCAGTTGCCTAGCATGTATGAGGCACTGGGTCTGATCCTCAGCACCACATACAAATAAATAAATAAATAAATAAAGGTATTGTTTTCCTCATTTCCCTTTCAGAGGATTTGTCACTGATATACAGAAATGCCTTTGATTTATGGGTATTGATTTTATATCCTGCTACTTTGCTGAATTCATTTACTAGTTCTAGAAGTTTTCTGGTGGAATTTTTTGGGTCTTCTAGGTATAGAATCATATCGTTAGCTAATAGTGCTAATTTGAGTTCTCCTTTTCCAATCTGTATCCCTTTAATTTCTTTCGTCTACCCCATTTACAGTAGCCTCAAAAAAAAAAAAACTTGGGTATTAACGAAAGAGGTGAAAGACCTGTACAGTGAAAAGTACAGAATGCTAAAGAAAGAAATTAAAGAAGACTTTATTTTTTTATTGGTTGTTCAAAACATTACAAAGCTCATGATATATCATCTTTCACACATTTGACTCAATTGGGTTATGAACTCCCATTTTTACCCCAAATACAAACTGCAGAATCACATCGGTTACACACTCACATTTTTACATAATGGCATATTAGTGACTGTTGTATTCTGCTACCTTTCCTATCCCCTACTATCCCCCCTCCCTTCCCCTCCCATCTTCCCTCTCTACCTCATCTGCTGTTGTTCAGTTCTCTCCCTTGTTCCCCCCCCATTTCCCCTCACAACCTCTTATATGTAATTTTGTGTAACATTGAGGGTCTCCTACCATTTCCATATGCTTTCCCTTCTCTCTCCCTTTCTCTCCCCCACTCGTCTTTGTTTAATGTTACTCTTTTCCTCATGCTCTTCCTCCCTGTTCTGTTCTTAGTTGCTCTCTTTATATCAAAGAAGACATTTGGCATTTGATTTTTAAGGATTGGCTAGCTTCGCTTAGCATAATCTGCTCTAATGCCATCCATTTCCCTGTAAATTCTATGATTTTCTCATTTTTTAGTGCAGAGTAGTACTTCATTGTATATAGATGCCACATTTTTTTTAATCCATTCATCTATTGAAGGGCATCTAGGTTGGTTCCACAGTCTAGCTATTGTGAATTGTGCCGCTATGATCATTGATGTGGTAGTATCCCTATAGTATGCTCTTTTAAGATCCTCAGGGAATAGTCCGAGAAGGGCGATAGCTGGGTCAAATGGTGGATCCATTCCCAGCTTTCCCAGGAATCTCCATACTGCTTTCCAAATTGGCCTCACCAATTTGCAGTCCCACCAGCAGTGTACAAGTGTACCCTTTTCCCCACATCCTCGCCAACACTTATTGTTGTTTGACTTCATAATGGCTGCCAGTCTTACTGGAGTGAGATGGTATCTTAGGGTGGTTTTAATTTGCATTTCTCTGACTGCTAGAGATGGTGAGCATTTAAATTTTCATGTACTTGTTGATTGATTGTATGTCCTCCTCTGTGAAGTGTCTGTTCAGGTCCTTGGCCCATTTGTTGATTGGGTTATTTGTTATCTTATTGTTTATTTTTTTGAGTTCTTTGTATATTCTGGATATTAGGGCTCTATCTGAAGTGTGAGGGGTAAAAATTTGTTCCCAGGATGTAGGCTCTCTATTTACCTCTCTTATTGTTTCTCTTGCTGAGAAAAAACTTTTTAGTTTAAGTAAGTCCCATTTGTTTATTCTTGTTATTAACTCTTGGGCTATGGGCGTCCTATTAAGGAATTTGGAGCCCGACCCCACAGTATGTAGATCGCAGCCAACTTTTTCTTCTATCAGACGCAGTGTCTCTGATTTGATATCTAGCGCCTTGATCCATTTTGAGTTAACTTTTGTGCATGGCGAGAGAAAGGGATTCAGTTTCATTTTGTTGCATATGGATTTCCAAGTTTCCCAGCACCATTTGTTGAAGATGCTATCCTTCCTCCATTACATGCTTTTAGCCCCTTTATCAAATATAAGAAAGTTGTAATTTTGTGGATTGGTTTTTGTGTCCTCTATTCTGTACCACCTGCTTGTTTTGGTACCAGTACCACGCTGTTTTTGTTACTATTGCTTTGTAGTACAGTTTGAACTCTGGTATCGCTATACCTCCAGATTCACACTTCCTGCTTAGAATTGCTTTTGCTATTCTGGGTATTTTGTTTTTCCATATGAATTTCATGATTGCTTTATCTATTTCTACAAGAAATGCCGTTGGGATTTTGATTGGCATCGCATTAAACCTGTAGAGAACTTTGGGTAATATCGCCATTTTGATGATGTTAGTTCTGCCTATCCATGAACAGGGTACATTTTTCCATCTTCTAAGATCTTCTTCTATCTCTCTCTTTAGGGTTCTGTAGTTTTCATTGTATAAATCTTTCACCTCTTTTGTTAGGTTGATTCCCAAGTATCTTATTTTCTTTGAGGATATTGTGAATGGAGTGGTTTTCCTCATTTCCATTTCAGAAGTTTTGTTGCTGATATACAGGAATGCCTTTGATTTATGCATGTTGATTTTATATCCTGCCACTTTGCTGAATTCATTTATTAACTCTAGCAGTTTCTTTGTAGACCCTTTTGGGTCTGTTAAATATATTATCATGTCATCCACAAATAGCGATAATTTAAGTTCTTCTTTTCCTATTTTTATGCCTTTAATTTCTTTTGTCTGTCTAATTGCTCTGGCTAGTATTTCAAGAACTAAATTGAATAGAAGTGGTGATACAGGGCATCCCTGTCTTGTTCCAGATTTTAGAGGGAATGCCTTCAGTTTTTCTCCATTTAGGATGATGCTAGCCTGAGGTTTAGCATATATAGCTTTTACAATGTTGAGGTAAGTTCCTATTATCCTTAGTTTTTCTAGTGTTTTGAACATAAAGGGATGCTGTATTTTGTCGAATGCTTTTTCTGCATCTATCAAGATGATCATATGGTTCTTGACTTTAAGTCTATTGATGTGGTGAATAGCATTTATTGATTTCCGTATATTGAACCAGCCTTGCATCCCAGGGATGAATCCTACTTGATCATGGTGCACAATTTTTTTGATATGCTTTTGTATTCGATTCGCCAGGATTTTATTGAGAATTTTTACATCCAAGTTCATTAGAGATATTGGTCTGTAGTTTTCTTTCTTTGAAGTGTCTTTCTCTGGTTTCGGGATCAGGGTGATGTTGGCCTCATAGAATGAATTTGGAAGAGCTCCTTCTTTTTCTATTTCTTGAAATAGCTTGAAAAGTTTTGGTTAAAGAAGACTTTAGAAGATGGAAAGATCTATCTTGTTCTTGGATAGGCAGAATTACTATTGTCAAAATGACCATACTACCAAAAGCACTATACAAATTTAAAGCAATTCCGATAAAAATCCCAATGACATTCCTTATAGAAAAAGCAGTCATGAAATTCACCTGAAAAAATAAGAGATCCAGAATAGCTAAAGCAATCCTTAGCAAAAAGAGTAAAGCAGGTGGCATCACTATTCCAGACCTTAAACTATGCTACAGAGCAACAGTAACAAAAACAGGGTGGTATTGGCACCAATATAGACCTGTAGACCAATGGTACAGAATAGAAGACACAAAGACTAACCTACATAATTATTGTTATCTTATGTTAGACAAAGGTGCCAAAAACATACACTGGAGAAAGATAGCCTCTTCAACAAATGGTGCTGGGAAAACTGGAAAGCCATGTGCAACAAAATGAAATTAAACCACTATCTCTCACCTTGCACAAAACTCAACTCAATGTGGATCAAGGACCTAGGTATTAAACCAGAGACACTGTGTCTAATAGAAGAAAAAGTAGGCCCAAATCTCCATCATGTTGAATTAGGCCTCGACTTCTTCAATAAGACCCCTATAGCACAAAAATTAAAATCAAGAATCAATAAATGGGATGGATTCAATCTAAAAGGTTTTTTCTCAGCAAAAGAAACAATCTGTGAGGTGAATAGACAGCCTACATCTTGGGAGCAAATCTTTACCCCTCACACATCAGATAGAGCACAAATCAATAGGATATATAAAGAACTAAAAGATATAAACAGCTAAAAAACAAATAACCCAATCAATAAATGGGCCAAGGAACTGAACAGACACTTCTCAGAAGAAGATATACAATCAATCAACAAATATATGAAAAAAATGCTCAACATCTCTAGCAGTTAGAGAAATGCAAATCAAAACTACTCTAAGATTTTATCTCACTCCAGTTAGAATGACAGTTATCAAGAATACAAACAACAATAAGCATTGGCGAGGATGTGGAGAAAAAGGCACACTTACACATTGCTGGTGGGACTGCAAATTGGTGAGCCAATATAGAAAGTGGTACAGAGATTCCTTAGAATGCTGGGAATGGAGTCATCATTTGACCCAGCTATCCCTTCTTGTCCGTCTATAACCCAAGTACTTAAAAACAGCGTACTACAGGGACACAGCCACATCAATGTTTATAGCAGCACAATTCACTGTAGCTAAACTGTGCAACCAACCTAGATGTCCTTCAGTAGATGAATGGATAAAGAAAATGTTGTACATATACACAACGGAATATTACTCAGCATCAAAAGAGAATAAAAATATGGCATTTCCAGGTAAATGGATGGAATTAGAGAAGATAATGCTAATTCTGGAGTTAGAGAATATAATGCTAATTAGCCAATCCCCCAAAACCAAATGCCAAATGTTTACTCTGATATAAGGATGCTAATTCATAATGGGGTTGGGGTGGTGAAGCATGGAAGGATTAGGTGAACTCTAGATAGGGCACAGGTGTGGGAACATGAGGGAGGGGGCATGGGGTTAGAAAAGACGGTGGAAAGAGATAGACATTATTACCCTAACTACATGTATAAAGACAAAAATGGTGTGACTATACTTTGTGTACAACCAGAGATGAAAAATTATGTTCTATATGGGTAATATGAATTGTAATGCATATTATATTAAAAATAAATAAATATTATGAAGAAAAAGAGAATCTTAAAAAAATAAATAAAGGTGTGGCATCCATCTACAAATCAAATATTATATATATATATATATATATATATATATATATATATATGAATGAAAGGACAAATCATTAAAAAAAATAAAGCATGGTTACAAACACTAAAAGGAGGGAAAAAAATCCTCAGTATTGGAAGATGACATGAATGTCAATATAAGAAAATTAACTAATAAATGGTTAGTAATAATAGAGTTCACCAAGATATATGGATACAAAGTCAACATGTAAAAAAAAGTTGTTTGCTTACACATGAGAAATAATAACTAGAAAATAGGAAAAAATCCCTTCTTATAATTGTGAAAAGAAACTGATAATCACTTCTCATAATAATTATAAAATACTGTGGATCTATGTAAATAAAATTATGAACATCACCTACGATCTATAAATACCAAGTTCCAAGTGCACATGTATTTAATTCAAGCCATCTTCAGTGGCTCATGCACTAAAAATGATTTAGTTGGGTTTAGGTACAACTGGGCCTAGGGATTCAAGAAGTTTCCTGGGTTTTTCATGATGTTGGACATCTACTGTTTTTGTCTTGAGCTCCTATTGGGGACTGCTCTTCCTCCCCAAATCCAGTTGTGTAATTAAAACAAAACCACTAATCATAGTGCTCACCTCATGTTTGCAGTTTGAGGATAAAATGTAGTTCATAAAGTACCTGAAGTAAACATTTGTGTACTGTGTAGAAATCCATTTTCTTGAATGGCATTCCTGTGTCAGCGGGACAGCTATGCCCGGAGTTCTTCACCATGTGGTGTGGTCTCCTGCTAGCCAGCTGAGCTGCAGACCCATGGGAGCAATGGCAAGAAAGAAGGGCTGAGCGGTTTCCATGTTGTGTTGGAAGACATGTTACTTTTCCCTAAGGGCAGGGGACAGCCTGATGACCATGGCACAATCAATGACATCTCTGTACTGAGAGTAACCTGCCGGGGAGCCCAGGCTGATCATTTCACAGGGACACGTCTGGCCCCTGGGAGCCAGGTTCAGGTCCAGGTTGACTGGGAGCAGAGGTTTGATCACACGCAGCAGCATTCAGGGCAGCATCTCATCGCAGCAGTGGCTGATAGTCTGTTTGGGTTGAAGACAACATCATGGGAGTCAGGGAGACTCCAGAGTGTTAATTGAGCTGGACAGCCCCTCTGTGACTGCAGAACAAGTAGCCACCATTGAGCAGAGTGTCAATGAAAAAATCAGAGATCAGTTGCCTGTGAGTGTTCAAGAACTGAGCCTGGATGATCCTGAGGTGGAGAAGGTGAGAGGCCGGGGATTACCAGATTATCATGCTGGACCCATTCAAGATGTTACCATTGAGGGTATTGATTCTAACAGGTGCTGTGGGACTCATGTAAACAATCTTAGTTACCTTCAGATCATAAATATTCTGGTTACTAGAAGGGGGAAAAAGAACAAAACCAACCTGATATTTCTGGCTGGGAACCAGGTGCTCAAGTGAATGGAGAGAAGTCACGGAACTGAAAAGGCACTGACCACTCTGCTTAAGTGTGGAACAGAAGATCATGTGGAAGCAGTGAAAAAGCACCAGAACTACTCCAAATTCCTGCAGAAGAATAACCTGAATCTGCTCAGAGACCTGGCTGTGCACATTGTTCACTGTCTCAGGAATAGCCCAGACAGGGGAGGTGTGGTCATACAATACAGGAAGGAGGGCGATAGTGAGTTCATGAATATCATTGCCAGTGAAATTGGGTCAGAGGAGACCCTCCTCTTCCTAACTGTGGGAGAAGAGAAAGGTGCTGGGCTCTTCTTACTAGCAGGGCCAGCGGAGGCTGTGGAAACCTGAGGCCCAGGGTGGCTGAGGTCCTGGAAGGCAAAGGAGCAGGGAAGAAAGGCCGCTTCCAGGGCAAGGCCACCAAGATGAGCCAGTGGGCAGAGGTGCAGGAGCTTCTACAGGACTATGTCAGCACGCAGAGCACTGAGGAGTGGGAACTCAGGGTGCCCACTCCCTCTGACCGTGGAAGGAGTCTCTTGGACAATAAAATAATGTGACTCAAAATGGTTCTATTACCACTTAAATTTATATGACTAATTTGTACAGTATACTCTAGTGTGCTTGTGTGATCAGCATCTGTTTGTGAATAAGTAGTTTTCTGATTTGGTGCTTATTAGGCATAAAAAAAAAGAATTCCATTTTCTTTCCCCCCTATTTCCTTAATATCATTTATTGAGTATTCCCCTTTCCCCATAATCTGCATTGCCAATCTCAAATTAAAATTTTTTGCATGAGCTTCTTTCTGGTTTCTCTTGTGTTCCTGTGTTACATTCAGTAATCAGTTAATTACACCATTAATAGATTTCCTCTTTCCCCCTTTTCCAACTATTTCTCTAGTCTTATATTCTTTAGTTAAAACTCTTGTATTCTCATTAAGTGAGTGATGTTTTGGGAAAACTTCTTATGGTTCTGGTTTGAGTTTCTTATTCAAATCAAAGATTAGTAGAACAGAATAGGCATGGAGAGTCTATATGCATAGCAAATCAAGAAAACAAGGATTTGCAATCCCAGTGAAATATTATAAAGGGGTGCAGAATTTTATTATACTGTAAATTTGGAGGTTAAAGGCAAATTTTATATAAAGTTTTCAGAGACACAATAACTTGTCTCTCATCTGGGTTACATATGGATTTACAAAAATCCCAAGTTGCTTTGGATGTAAATTGTCTAACATTAATTCTTTGCATATTATCCTGACAAATTTTGGTGTCTAACTCATTTCACTATAAAAGAGATTTTAACATTCTTTCACCAGTTATTATTTTCCCAAGTTATTAGGGAGCTCATTTATAGAAAAATAGTATCAGTTTTTAAATGGCTAAAAATATAAAGTGATATATATTGCACGTGATTGTGCGAGGAAAGGTGGTAAGCTTTCTAATGGATTCTCTAAAATTAATCTCTAAAAACCAAAAGTTACTTCTCTCTCTATATATAAATATATATATGTAATATAGTTATATATGGTCATTATATAATTAGTTCCCTTATTAGAATCTAAGCTCCTTGAGAGCAGAATCTGATTTGATTAACTTTTTATTTCTGTATAGTGATAATTTCATTGTGTTACAAATATTCCCAATTTCTTAGGAGTTAGGCATTCTTTCTCTTGTATTCTAATACTGTACATGACACATGTATACTCAACACAGTAAGTTATTCCTTTATTTCTCTCTCAGAAAACAGAGAACTTTTTGGAGGAAAATTGCCAAATCATTTTGTTTTTTTAGTTTCTAAGAACCTACTGATTTTAAATGTCCATCGAATGTATTTGTTGTGAAAAATATGCACATACTATTTGTTGAATGAATGGGTATAGTATAAAGGAAAGAGGCAGGTAGACTTGAGTTCGAACACAAGTCTGTCACTTGTGATGCAGTATATTCAAAGTCTAAGTGTCCTCATTTGTAAGTAGGAAGATTATCATTTATTACTAATGTCTTGAAAACCTTAGAAACATTTTATTTCTGAAAGCATGTTAGAGAACAGAAGTTTTTCATAAAATTCTTTTCTAAGCAATGACTCATCTTATTTTCCTTTTCTATCTTGCTTTTCCCATTGTCCTCCCATGTTTTCTTATCATGCTGTTCTTATTCTTTTTCCTCAGTTCTGTTAATTGCTAACCAAAAAAATCTCTTGTCTTCTATCATAATTATGAAATTCTTGCTACATCTTTTGGAGTGTTTGTATAGGGGAGAGTGGCAAGGTGGTGAAGATATGTAGGGTGTAATGTAAATATGAAGACTGAGGCATTCCTTAGAGACTTAAGCATTCTAATATTGGCAGAATAGAGCATAACAACTCTTAAATAGGGGCAGTTAAACCCAAGACCTCACTTTACTACTAATGCCTTATAACCCCAACAACATTTATATCAATTTACGGAAAGTTATCTTTAAAAATGTGTTGAAAGCGTTAAGTGTTCAGAAGTATTTTTTTTAATATTTATTTTTTAGTTTTCGGTGGACACAACATCTTTATTTTGAGTGGCCACTGCTTGTTGAATATATAGGATTAACTATTGGAACACTGTTAACCTGTACTATTTTTCTTATGTGAAGTTGATCTGTATGGAATACTTATTAGTTGTCGCTACATCACTTTCCGTAAGATTTATGTATAAATTTAAAAATGTTTCGGCTTCCATGTTTATAGCAATTTGTACACCTCACTGGTCTTTAGATATCTGATTGGATAGTTTTCTTAATTCTGAACGTCTGTCTCTTACATATCATCCTTAAGGTAGCTTTAAAGTTTAATGAGGTCAAGGTCTTATGCTTTTTTTTTTCATTAGGGCTAACCTATTTTGCTTAGATTCTGCCAAAGACTTCTGTCTAGTCAAAGTCAGGCATCTAGTGTGGAAAGCAGGCTGCACGTGCCAAGGAAATATAAATTAAAATCCAGAAGACTTAATTTAAGTCTGTTAGAAACTATATATCAGATTCATGTCTTATAAACAATGTCATTTTCAAATTGAAAATACAGTACATTCTTTATGCATTGTATTTTTGATAACGTCTCTTATTATTATTATTTTTTATGATAGATTACTATTTAAGTTCCCTAAAAATTTCAACTTCTTATTTTGGCAGGAATTATTTTCCTTTATAAACTGAAGGGCAATTATTTTTTCCATCTTAGTCCTTTCAAGAAAAAAAAATTTTTTTTAACCTATCCTGGCCTTCCTGTTGGCCTTGAGACTCATTTTTACACCCCAATGCCTGAGTACTGGACCAATATTTGTAAGAATATGGCTCTGGGGAGTGTTATGTTGAGTGACAAGTCATAGAGAATGAGGGTTTTATTGAAGCATCTGAACTGCATTTAATTTTTCGTGTCCGCTTTATTTGTTCCTTTCAGCTCTCAGGTTACTGAATTTTGTGGGCTTCGGTTGGGTCTTTGGAACTTCAGGCGTTTGGTAATAAGAAACATAATCTGCTTTTTCCGGTAGGATGATAAATCCTCATTTATATTAAGGGTGGCTTATTCGAAAGTGTTTTTTTTTTCTTTTTATTGGTTGTTCAAAACATTACAAAGCTCATGACATATCATCTTTCATACATTTGATTCAAGTTCTAAACAAATTCTCCCTTTGGGCCCTGGCGTTGCTTAAGGCGGCCTCTGGTGACCTACCTTGGCAACCCGTACCCCATTTCTCAAGAATCAAGATGACCCAGTGTGGCCTTGTATGCTGCCACCACGCCAGACCCTCTAGCTTGCTTTCCCTTCCACCACCCAGGATCAGGATTCCATCCTGCTGCCTCAGCCGTCTGCCACAGCGACATCCCCTCCAATCTCCAACCCTCCCGCGGCTCCCCCCTCAGAGCGTCTCGCCACGCCAGACAGCGGGTAACCGCCGCCTCCGCCGGGGCATCCCGGCTTCTAGGCCTAAAGCGCTCCAGACACCTGCCTCTCACTGGCCACCGCCGCTGCCCCTCACCCCGCAGTCCCCTCGACAATTGGCCCCAGGCCGTCATTCGTCATCCTCGGGCCTCTCCTCGTGTCCCGCCTCCATCCTCGGGTCATTTAAGTTTATCACAAATAAATAAATAAAGGAGGAAATAGAAATGCGTAGAAAGTAAAAGCAGTTGGGAGGGGGCGGGGGCGTGGAGAAAATGGGGCGGGGCGGAGGAGTTAACAACCAAACTTGATTGTGTCTGTGTTGGCCAATCAGGGTTCATTCGAGTCCGGTCTGACGGGCTCTGTCGACCAATAGTTTTCCATCTGTCGGATCACTGAACGACAAGATGCGACTGACCTCTCCAGAGTGGGCGAAGGTGCGGCAGAGCCGGGGAGGGAGTGGGAGGACTGTCTGCCAATCGTCTATTAACAATACTTTGAGCGAAGTTTCCGCTCCCCAATGGATGTTTAAGATAGCGGATTGGGTCTCTCCTAGCCCAATCGAACAAGGTAGAGATGAGGGAAGGGGTAGTAGGGGGCGGGGACAGAAAGGGGAGGAGGAAGAGTGCATTTTGTTTATGGGCGGCAACCTCACGAGGGGCGTCCTATTCTTATTGGCTCACTGAAGCCAAGAGTGGCATGAGCGCAACCAAATAGTGGTGAAAGCTAGAGGTTCGCGGCATGAGGCGCCCAATGTGGGCCTTCTGCCGAAGAAGTAGGGGCGGGGGGAAGTTTAGGAGTTGAGGAAAGAAGATTAAAGAGCGCAAGGAGGTAACGCCAAAAACTCTAATTTGTTGTGGGGCCGCGGGGAGAGATGGGTGTATGCGTGCCGAGGGGGGCCAGGCGTCTGTTAGGCGCTGGAGTGGGGGGCGGCGGAACTGGGAAGGCAGGGAGCGGGGTGGGGCTGGGGGAGCGAGTTACGGAGCAGCGAGCCTGCGGGCCGTCAGCCGGCCCAGCGCGCGTCCCGCGCCCCGCCCCGAGCGCGCCCCCTCCTCCGGACTCCCCTCCTCGCGCCCAGCTGCGGCCTCACCCGACCCGGGGGGGAGGGTCTCTGGGTGCCAGGAGCGGGCGGGGCGTCCCGCATCTGGAAATGTGTCTTCTGCCTTTTTCTCTTTACTCCCTGCGCCTGGAGCTGCCGCTTCCAAGAAGAGGAGCTGAGGGGGACTAGCCGGGGCTCCGGAGCTGCTAGAGGCGCCCGCTTGTCTTCCGTCCCCTCCCTCCTCGCCCTCCCCCGCTTGCCGTGGCTCTCGCGGTCTCTGGAGCGTCTTCAGAGAACGGGGCGGGAGGTGTCCTGGCCCCAGAGCGGCTGGACGCCTCTCCAGACGCCTGAGCTACCGGCCCTCGCCTGCTTCGCTTCCAGGACTAGAGAGAGGAGGGGGCTTGGGAAAGGGAGACCCATCTTTCCTTTTTCTCCGTCTTTGGGCCACTTCGGAAACATTAAAAGACGTTGACGCTTTTTGATATCTGAGATAAAACGGTTGGAAGGCTTTTGAAAGTTTCTGTGCGCTCCCTTACATTGTTTAATGCATTCCTGTCTGTGTGGCTCTTCAGGTCCTTCCCCAATCGCGAAGCCGTTACCCTTTTTTAAGGATGCTGGAGAGGCAGGAGGCAGGAATTTTCTAAAAGTTCTATTGATAAACACACTTGCAGAAGCATATGCTAGGCACACACACAAACTATAAACATTAGCGAAAAACACAATATGGCGTACAGCTACACTACCTAGCGCGCGGTAATCCGCTGATCTCTTACTCTCAACCAGGTTGAAAGAGGTCAGTAGCAGGATGACAGCTCTCACAATAAAAATCTGAATGAAACAGGAAGTAATTTTGAAGCTTGTGGGTGTAGTACTGTTCTGAGAGTCAGCATTGGCCCAGGCTAAGTTGAACGTGCTACCTTTCTAGAAATGTGAAAATTATCTTCAGTATGTTTATCATTAAAAATACAGAAATGCTGAAATGGCATTTTCTAGCTGGAGGCCAAGTGTAAATTTCAGCTGTTAATACTGGAGGCCACTCATTCCCCCAGTGTTTTCAAGTGAACTCTGTTCTAAAGTTACTGTTGTAACTTGTTGCCATTGAAAGTTTTAGGCATATAACTTATCTTTTTGTAAATAAATTCTATACATGCAAATACTGAATTTAACTTAAATTCGTAAACGATTCAATTTCATTCTGTTTCTGCTCCTAATCTCTTTGCCATCTTGTGGAAATAGACTCCACCCTTACCCTACTTAACCCTCATGTAGATTTGACCAGTCAAGATTTGACTTTTGTGTATTTTTGCTTTACAACTGGGACTGTCTATATTTGTAGGAAAAGAAAAAAGCTGCTTAAGTTGATTTTCATGCCCTTAACCTTTGTCATTCTTAGCCAGAATATATCAGAATCACATATCGAAACACAAACAGTACATGATAATATTCCTGTGCCATCTCTTGAATTCTATTCTCCCTAGAAAGGTTTGAAGATGTCCTTGAAAATGTTCTGATGTTACAGTTCTTTGCTCAAGTTTTAATTTCCCAGATTGGGGCTGTGATTTCCATTGGGCTCAGTTTTGAAAAAGTTTAGGTTTGAGAACACATGGTGCTGAAGTAATCAGGTGAGAAGAAGAAAAGTGAGTTTTTAAGAAAAGCAATAGCTTGTTTAAGTGAGTTGGGCAGTTGGATACTTCTGGTGTTGTGGTTTCATATCTTAAAAGACAGTGAAATACAGGCTTTTGCATATGAGGATTAGGCAGCAAACTTACTGTCTACCAGCCTTCAAATCAGCATGCCCTTTCATGGTGAGGTTCCAATTTTAACAGGTTAAAGAAAATTTGAGACTAAAAATTGTCAAATTTTATTCATTTCCAGGAAGAAGTCTTTATCGTTACCCATCTAGGCCAGTGTTTTAAGACTACTACTATACCAAGAAGATACAAATATAGATTATTTACACCACTAGCTATATGAGAAGCAAGATGAAATTAAAGGAAATAATTGAGGAAGGAGAAAATTTTCATGTGAGAAATTTTTTGGTGGTGGTGGTGGTGGGGGATAAGTGTTATGTCAGTTTCCTACACAGTTAGGATGGAAAGTTGAGACCCACCAATATCCAGCTCCTCTTTCTGTCAATTTAATAAGAATTTGACTACTTGGATAAGGAAGAAAATCTAAGGGAAAAACAATTTTAAGTGAATTATTTTTGTCTCATTAGTGAAAGTCTTCAGAAGGCTTTCTGATAAATTGGATTTCCTAGAAAAATGGCTAGACCAAATAATTAGTTTATTTTAGAAGAGCAATAGGACTATAACCAAATTCTTGTGAAGGATCTATAATTTATAAATGAATTTCAAATTATTCCAAATATCTTCAGAATAAGTGATAAGGAGACACTTTAAAACATTTGGAATGTGGAAGTGGAGCAAAATGGATTCTGTTTTATTCTCTGAAATAATCATGTTTTCCTGCAGTGGATGGTTAAATCATCAAATTGTTAAAGACATTGTTCTAGGCACTTGGGATATTGACAGTGAATAATACAGAAATTGCCTGCCCTTGTGGAACTTCCATTGTAATATTACACACAGTTTGTGTACTCTGCATTGCTAGGAGGTGAGATTTTTGGGTGGAACTTTAAACTCTAGCTGCTTTCTTATTTTAGGAACTATGATTTGAAAGATCTTAGAGAAGTTTCAGGGATAGGAAGGTGTTTACCAATTGCAAATTATAGGAAAGGGAGAGTTGAGTTTATTTATATTTGTACCTTTTGTTATTGTCATGAAACATCTCCATATATTTCAGTAAGTTTTTTTGACAGATAGGGGTTTTATATTTTTCACAATTTTAACCATGTTTTTAAAATAAATAAAAATGTTGCTTTATATTTAAAAATATCTTGTGTCCTGAAATTTACTGTAAATTTCAAATGTAGCATTGTCTTGTTAGCAAAGTTTGGTAAAACAACTGCTACAATATCTTAATTTTTGGTTAAGATTTGTTTTAGGAATATATCTGAGAAATCAAGTGCCTCAATCTTTTTAGTTGTGGTTTTAACAAAAGAAGATGAAAATTGTAATTAATTTACAGTTGGCATTAAAGAGCTAGAAAAAGAGAGACTGCAAAAAAAAAAAAAAAACTTTGTTATTTAAACCTTTTTTAAAAAACTCCAGAAGCATTTGATTGGCACATCTCTGATTTAATAGACCATTTGTAATGCAAGAGGAACATTACAGAAGATTTTAGCATTACTTTAATCATTTCATCTGTAGGTGGAAAAATCCTAGGTTCTAACAGAAGGAAACTTGGTGCCTCACAAATGAGTGTATGATTTAACTCTGAGTTTGTGGCTTCATGTAGTGGGTGTCTCACCTTTCTAAAACCTAGTTCATGCTTTTTTTTTTTTTTGGTTACTGGAGATTGAACTCAGGTGCACTTGACCACTGAGCCACATCCCTAGCCCAATTTTGTATTTTATGTAAAGACAGGGTCTCACTGAGTTGCTTAGCACCTAGCTAAATTGCTGAGGCTGACTTTGAACTTGCTCCTGCCTCTGCGTACTGAGCCACTGGGATTAGAGCTGCTGGGATTAGAGCTATTGGGATTACAGGCATTCACCATGCAGGGCAGTAGTTCACTCTTCCTAAAGAGCAAGTTCTGATTTTTATTTTTCTCTATCATTGAGAGTCTTACTTTGTTAACCAAATACAAGTTTAGTTCTTAAATGGGATAGTTTATTTTATACACCATCTTCCTTCTCCCAGTTCCCCCATCCTCTGATGTTGGGTTTGTATCTCCATGTGTATATTGGGATCTCTCTTTATGCTAATATGTAGCAGAATGAACCTCCATACTAATGAATTTTAGAGGATTTGTCATCATAAGAAAGCCATAAACATGAAGATTTAGGAGGATATGAAGACTTTACAACATGAAATGAATTGCTTTAGCTGAATTTTTTAAAAGGCAAAGTGGAAGAATGGTTAATAGAATGATAAAAACTAAGAACGTTACCTAATTATAATAAGGGTGGTTAAACAATGTGGGTTTATGTGTGTATGAGAATATATTTATAAATGAGCAGTTTTTAAATAAAGATATATTTTAGTACTGAATAAGTAATTCCAGTTCTGCTCTGTGGTCCTTGATATGGAATGTGTTCAAAGTTCCCAGGTGATTTTGTTTAACATGCTTTGTTACCAGAACTTTCCTATGAGTAACATAAAAACAAAAATTAGTTAAATCTTTGTAAATTTTTTATTGGGAGGATGATTAGCATGCTATTTTGGAAGTTTTCTTCAAGTGTGATTACCAAACTGTGCATAAATAAATACAATCTGAAATGGGAAGTTCATAGAACCTGAATCCACATAAGATAGATGAATGTTTCAAAACGAGTTATTCATAGTTCAAAAGATAAAATCCTGACATCTGTCAAGCTTTTTATAGTAATAAAATAAGCATGACTAATTCTATTAATATTCATATTTGTAAGGTAAGTTTAAGCATGTGTACAGTGCATTTTAAGTCAAAATTTGGGGTGTTATTGGCTAGACACAGTCATTTCTTTGCCAGAGATACTAGGCTGTGTGAGGGCTAACCATCTGTCAACTGGTGATAGAGACAAAGAAAGGTTTTAATATACTAGTTTAAAATGTCCACAAACTTGTTTTGAACTGTATTGTCATTTTGTTTGGCCTTCATACTCTATGTTGAATATGCACTGGGTCAGTCACCCACTTTGTTTAATGAACAAACGATTCAAGGTCTAGATAAGGTTATTGTCACAGCTGATGGGTTCTAGATGCAAGATAAAATATGTTTTGATTTTGCTTTCATGTAATGATCAAAAATTCACAAGTGGACTGACCACCCACTAGCAATTATACAGTTTCAGGCATGCTTATTTTATCGTCCCATTCTTGATTTTGGGTGTCTTAATTTTTGTGCTTTATAGATTCAAGCCTTATATTTCAGTCTCATTCCTGAGCTGTTTGGGGGGAAAAATGTAGCAACAGGAATCCAGATTGCCTGTTTTAGGTACAATATGGTGTGATGTGAAATTGAAACAGCAGATTGGTGAGAAACTTTAGTTTCAAACAAATATAAACTAGTTTGTTTAGTGAAGTCGTACACAAAACAGTAGTCTCTATTGACAGGGCAATTTTTTTTTTTCAGTAATTTCCATATTATGAGGTTACTTTGGTTCTTTGGGCCATAAGTTTATTTCTAAGATGTTATATAACAAAAATAAGTTCTAATATTGCTGATTGCAATAATATAGTTAGATATGGCAGGCCATGGAATTATTTATAGCAGCGCTAATTATATCAATAAAAATAGCAATATTAATACTGTGTCAAAATCCATTCTTGACAGTATAAGGTAAACAAAGCTATAGTCAAAGCAGGCAGCCTGTCTTTACTGTCAGCTCATGAATATACACTTCAGGAAAAATATACACACAGTTTAGAGAGTTAGGTGTACTGATTTAATCTCTTTTCAATTTTGACCTTTTTTTTTTAGAGGTGTTCTTTCTAATTCGACACAAGATTAAAAAGATCTGGGTTTGTAGTTTTAAAATTCTTGGAATCCATTATATTATTGTCATTGGTAAGTTTCTAAAGATTTACTTATTTATACTGCACTGCTTTATAAATTATCAGAAATTCATTTTATGTGTACCTTTATTCTTGGAACACAGGTTACCATTGCAAAAGAAAACTAGAAGAACCTCTAACAATTTACAAAATAAAAAACATAGCTACCATATTCTACTTCCCTTCTCTCTCTATTTCTCTCTCTCTCTCTCTCTCTCTCTCACACACACACACACACACACACCAAAATAAATCACTGGCTTCCTTTAGATATGGAAAAATGTGCTTTACCATAGTTTGATTCAAGGAAAACTTCAAATTTTCTTTTAAGTTTTCATTTTTTTCTAATCAGTTTTTTTAAACAATCTTATTGTATTTTAAACTTACTTTCCTAAGACTATGTATTTAAAGAGGTAGAAGTCTTTATGTAAATTTTTAACTTG
Organism: Marmota monax; assembly: GCF_021218885.2. Lineage (NCBI taxonomy): Eukaryota > Metazoa > Chordata > Mammalia > Rodentia > Sciuridae > Marmota > Marmota monax. The sequence goes on from NW_026694771.1 coordinate 2,882,026, forward strand.
AGGGTAAAACATCTATCTTTTTAATCTCATATATTAATTTTAATTCTTTCATTTTATTGCACATTGTCAAAATCTTGGGTGTAAGAGTGAGTTAGTAGAGGTTGGTCTAAATAGAGTGCTGCCACTAACTAGTGGTATGATTTGGGGCATGTCATATAGTTGTGTGGATCTCTGCTATATGTCCCTGATGTTTTCATCAACATTTGAATCATTTTAGTTGCAGACAGTGATACTGGTTGGTGAAGTTTGGACTATCAGGAAAAACTAAAATATTCACATGTAAAATATTTGACTTTGCTTTTTTCTTTTAGTTTTTTGATAGTTTTTATTTTAATGATACCTGCTTTTAAAGTAAGCAGAATACAACAGACACTAGTATTGCTGTATGTATAAACGTGGCTGTATAACCAATGTGATCCTGCAGTCTGTACACGTGGAAAAATGAGAATTCATACCCCATTTGAATCAAATGTATGATATGTCAAGATAGTTGTATTGTCTTGAGCAACTAATAAAAAATAAAGTAAGCATAATTTATAACTATCTACAGTTATACACTGCAGATACAATATTAAGTGCTCATAATCCCTTGCATTTGGTAAATACAGGAACTTTATTAGTTTACATGAATTTTTCACCAACTGACCTTAACTCAGGAAGCTATATTAGTAACTGAATTTATAAACTTAGTACTTTGCATCTCATCCAGCATAAAGTTGCCCAACTAAGGAAAACAGGTAATAATAATGAATTCAATCATTTTATGATTCCATAAAATACATAGTTCAATAAATATATCTCCAAAGGAAGAAAGTGGAGTTGGTTTTTGTACCTCTCTTGTTTAGGTGGTAAGTAAATATACTTTGAGTCATCAAGAACTATCTCCATATGGATCTTAGAAAATTTGGAATTTTAACTACTGATTTGATTTTTGATTCTATATTATACCCATTCAGAAGTAGATTCCCTTAGAAGGAATGGTAATGCAGACAAATTTGCCTATTTATTTTGATATGGGGTACTGGAAAGAATCTGTGTTAGAATAGACTTTGCACACACTGTCCTGTCATATATAGAAAAAACAACTGTATGCAATTTGTGTGGACATACTTTATGGATCTATATTTATGACAACCTCAATGTTTTCATTTAAAGTTTCAATTAGGGGGCTGGGGATGTGGCTGAAGCGGTAGCGCGCTCGCCTGGCATGCGTGCGGCCCGGGTTCGATCCTCAGCACCACATACAAACAAAGATGTTGTGTCCGCCGAAAACTGAAAAATAAATATAAAAAATTCTCTGTCTGTCTCTCTCTCTCTCTCTCTCAAAAAAAAAAAAGAAGTTTCAATTAGGTTATTTTAATTGATTCATTTACTTCTTTTGCTATTATAAATGGTTATGAGAAGCTCAAATGTATCAAATGCTACTTATTCACAAGTAGAAACAGAAATCTGCAGAAATTTATATAAATATGGATCCTCTGCCTTTCCTACATCTACCCGACATCTACCCACAGCTTCAGATATTCCTGGAACTGATCATACAACATTTTATAAATCACCCCATAGAATATTTTGTAAATTCTATAATAATTAGGGAATATAAAACTAGCCTATCAAATGTCTAGTTAATAGAAGTTGCAAAAAAAATTTGAGATCAATTCATTTGGGACAAAAAGTGGTATGAGTGTTTCAGTACATGCACATAATGAGAAAGATATTCTAAATGAGCTTAAGTGAAACTGATTTGGGAGTGTTGACTGAAACCTAGCATGTGTATTGAGGAATTCCTGTGGGCTGTTTTCTACAGACATTGGTGTCAAAAACACAGCACCATTTTTAGAGGGAAGTACAGTGAAAAGAAAATTAAATGCATTTAAACAGTAGTCAACTTTTATTGTGAGCTTACATTGAATAAGATATTGGTTATATCTGTATTTTTTAAGTTAGTTCCACAATCATAGGAGATGGATACCTTTATTATGCCAATTTTAATGATAAGTTAAGGCTTAGAAAGAATAATTAAATATCTTATTCAAAGTCACATAGCTAGTATGTAACAGGTGGGAATTCAAACTCAAGACCAGCTCTAGAGGACATAAATTTAATTACTACCCAATCAGGACTCTATTTTGGGTCTGTTTTCCCTCAGAACTTGTTCAGATTAGTACTGGTAATTTTATTTAAAGAAAGGCATATTTGATTTGGAGAAGATTCTAGAGAAGGGCACAAAGTCAGAGAGTTTAAAGTGGGAGGAAGAAGGGTTGCTATGGGAGAGTCTGGCTTTTATAATTTAACTCTCCAGTCTAGATTTAAAAATGCTGAGGGAATTTGTGCAAAGGTTTTACAGAGAATGGATTCAGTAGCTGCCTTCTGATGTGGTGCCATAGATAACGGTAGAACTGGGTAACATGTTAAAGCAAGCTATGGAAATCGTGAGTAGGAGCAGGTCAAAGGAAAGGTTAAATTCTGGGAGTACTGGGAAGGTAGAAGTCAAAAAGAAAAACTAAATCAAACCAGATTGAATAATCAAGAACTAAGTATCATAGGGAAACAGGATGTGGTAGAACAGAAATAGCATATTCAAACTGGTAGATCCTACTGACTTTGGAAGGCCCTTATGTTTATTGTTTGTTGTTTGTGCCCTTTTATTTGTTTCAAAAACCAAGAGCTGGCATAAATATGGGCCATGTAGTGTTTGTGGTACAGAGATTGCTATGCTTTTGGCACAGAAAACACAAGAATCAATACTAGCCTAAATTTATGCATGTTTAAGCATATTACAAAGTCTCTAATTTAGTACAACAAACTGGTAAACCAATTTTTGAGTGCCTATTTTGTGCCATCCAATTTTGAACTGTTCTTAGGGGCATTTAAAAATATCTATTCGGAATTTAGCTTTCAAATACAAGAGAATACCTGTTAGCTTTCCTGAGGGTTTGATGGATATGAGGAAGAAATAACTTAATTTTAATTGGTTCATTATGTAATTTAGCCTTTGATCTCTTCCCTTGTGTATGGATTTTAAAACAGGCTCTTCCAAGATTAGCATGGAACATAGTCTAGACTTTGTTCATGTAGTTTTTTTTAACTTAGTATGTTACTATAATGAAAGAAAAGTTTAATTTTATTTAATAGTATATCTCAAAGCAAGTATTTATAGTTGTGTATCCTTTATCTACAAGGTACTAAAGATTTCAAAGGTTTTTAAGAGATAATATTTATTTTTGAGCTATGTTACATATGTTAGTATGAAAGAATGAAAATGCTATACCATCACTTACATTACTTATCACAATATCTCTGATATTTTATTCAGACTTATTTTTAGTGCATTGTGGTATATAGTGCAAGGATGATTTTGCAGGCTTCATATGGTTATATCACTGAAAAAATATATTGTGAAATTTATATTGTGAAAGTCATCAACATTCAATTCCAGCATGATAAGTTTTCCTCTTCAGGTTCATTTTTAGATCTAATCTTTATTTTTGTTCTTTTGATATTCTATGGTACTTAGTCTTCTTAACAGCTATGTTGTTTGTATCTCACCATCCTTTATATATGTGGCCCTTAGATATAGTCCCTTGAAAACTTGTACTCATAATCTTTCTTGTTCTAGAGCATGACATAGAGGGTTCTTTTGAGCTGAGAAGCAAAACAGGAAAAAGTGAACAGGATTCCAGATCCTTCCAATTCAGATATTCTATATGACAGTCTGAACATTTGTAGCAAAGTTACAATTTGAAACAAAGTGTATCTGAGGCAAAAATAAATAGTGGTGGTTTTTCTGTACATTTGGGTTATGCATATCTTTATACGTGTAATGATGACACTTTCTATTTTATGTGTGATGATGAGTTTTATTATGCAAAAATAGATCGTTCTAGTATAAAGTGAATTTGATTCAGTTTGGTGTTCTGTGTGCAGCTTAACTCACAACTCAAAGTCTTTGAGATTTTTCACTCAGGAAACGTAACAGACTTATACCACACTATTTTTTTTTTAAATTTTTTTTAGCTATAGACGGACACAATACCTTTATTTTTATGTGGTGCTGAGGATTGAACCCAGGGCCCTCACACATGCCAGGCGGGTGATTTGCCTGTGAGACACAACCCCAACCCTACATGTGGTCTTTTAAGGACAGATGCCATAATTTACTCATCTTGGTGGCTATGGTATTAGTATGATATTTGTCACTCAGGAGGGATTCAATAAATGTTGTTGTCAAGCTGTTTTTCAAGTGTATCTGAGGAATATGACTTTAATTTTTGCTTTTTAGCCTAAACATTTCCTTATTTTCAGCTAACTCTGGTTCAGATTTAGTATTGTGAAAATTATTACCTGTTTTAGACTTTTTCTGTAATTTTCCAAGACCCAAACATTTTTACACAAGCTTATGATCTTTTATCCTTTTAGATACTTAATGAAATTCTATCATGGCAGAAGTTCAATAAAAAAGTATATTTATTGTGATTCAGAAAAGAAATATATCAGACATCATCTATCAATGGTAAAGCAAATCTACTACAATCAATTCAGGATATTGTGCTGAATAGAGTACACAGAATTATATTACCTACTGATTCAAAGATGAAACCCAAATTTCATATCCTATATGATTCCTATCTGGATATTAGGACAAACAAACCACAGTCCTTTTTGCACCTTGTAGATTGCAGTTGAGATTTTGAACATTTCATATGAGCTTTTTAATTCTTAAAAGTTCATGAAATTTAACATCATTAAAAATGTTCTGTTAATTTTACCTCATCTGAGTTATTTAGAAAACAATTCTAGTTAAATATTTTAATATTAATGATATTCATAGCTCTTCTAGAAAGTAAAAAAGATAATTGGACTGTAAACAATATTAAAGGCAATATCATGTAAACCACATATTGGACACGTGTTTTTTCCCTGAATAATAGTGACATCATTTTTATATTCATAGGACTTGCTAGTACATATTGGGAATTTTACTTGATTGTCCAAAATCATAATTTGTTTTTCTACTAACTGAAACTAAAACAAATTTATTTGAAGTTGTGTACAAAAAAAGATAATTATGTTCTGAAATAATTAAAACTGGAATTGCATTAAAGCTTACATAAAGTGATTAATAGCTGTAGTTTATTTGGAAATCAGTATCTAAGACCATACAAAAATATTGTCATTTTTATATACTGTATTCAGGAATGTGTCTTCTGAGGAAACTGTTGATTTGGGGGAATAATAATAATAAAGTTCAAACATAGACCTATATACCCCATCCCACCCACAGACTATTTTAAAACGGAGGATTTTAAAAACAAATTGATATATAACCATATATATATGGTTCTCTTTCCCTTTACTTCTGATTCTAAGCTTCCTACCTTTCTGTATGAAAGGGCTGATGCAATCTGTGAACAGCTGTCATGAAACCTTGAAAGAGAAATATTGCTCTGGAAATTTTATATCTTCAATTGGGCAAGTAACTAGGAGAAAAAATACAGGAGTCCATGGTCAGCATCAGAAAGCAGCAGACATTGGGATGAAGTTGGGCTTCAGAAGTCTGTTAACCCTAAGGAAGAAGATGAATATTTACACATTTTAAGAATCTAGGTCTCCCCAAATAAGTATAAAGTCAAAATAGCTGAATGGTTTCCTTTTTGTCTTTGCGGCTAAAAAGAAATAGAGATAGGACAATATGGAGTTCTTCCTTCATGTGCCTTGGCAGGGAATTGACATTCAATATTTACTTTGTACAACCTGTTATCTTTCATTTAGGATTCTCACAACATACCTGAGCTCCAATAAGTTATCAATGAACACTTAACAATCCATTGTGGAGATCCGGTAAAAAATGAGACAGGAAGATTATAATAGGCAAATCAGAATACACACCCAAGACATCTAGTTATTGTTGACTAATATAGAAGGAACTTGAACTTGAAATTCAAGTAAATAAACAAATTAGGAGAACTTAAGGTACTAAAAAACAAAACAAAACCCTCATTTGAACAACTTAGTGAACATTGGAAGGAAAACATGATTACTGTTGAAATATGGTGGACATGGTGGCACATGCCAGTAATTGATTGCAAATTCACAGTCAATGTCGGCAATTAGTGAGACCCTGTATCAAACTAAAAAATGAAAAAAAGGACTGGGGATGTAGCTCAGTGGTAGAGAGTCCCTGTACTGGAAAAAAAAAATAAAAGAAAAGATGAAGAAATTTGAATTAATATATACTAAAAGACAAATGCAAGAAATATATCAAAGCACAACATAAACTAAAACAATATCTTGAATAAAAAAGGTGAGATTTTGCAAATATAGAAATCAAAACATGAATAGTAGTATAATTACAGAGGAAGAACTTAGAATAAGGAGAAATATAATTAAAAATGTTAAAAGTAAATTTATCTGAGATTAAGAAAAATCAGTTTATGAATTTAAAGGGTTTACTAATTTAAGGTCTTGATCAAAAGAAAAAACAGGCATTTCCTGATAAAGTTCTGAATTCTACATGTCAATTGAAACATAACTCTCAAGTAAAACAAATTCCTATAAAGAATAGTATACCAAAGTCTCATAGGACTACATATCCACAATACTGGAAATTAGAAGATAAACTACTGCAGATTTCAAAAAGGAAATAAGTATAATCCAAAAATCTCAGTCATCAATTGGACCTAAGATGAAATACATTTAGACATACGCAGGAGCTGAGAGTATATAATAATTACACACCATCTGAGAAAATGCCTGAGAATAGATTATAAGCAAGCAACAAATGAACCTCAACAAAGTCTTCAGGATGAAGACAATGAAGAAAATAGTGAATAATAATGAACATTTACATATAATTCTGCATGTGTGAATATAGGTAAAATTTCATCTTAAAGAGGTATCAAGCAATATTTAAAATAAGCAATTTCAGGGCCTTGAAATAAAAGAATCCTATTTCTGTAAGAAAAAAATTAAGTGTAGTACACGTCCCATTGAAACAGGAGGGGCTGGGTAGCTGAAGTGTCAGAGGAGGAAAATGATAAGGATGGGAAGAAAGGAAGAAAAAAAGAAAGGGATGTATTCTAAAGATATCACAGGAGAAAATGAAGGTGTGGAATCTTGGTGGGAGAAAACTGTCACATAATGAACAGACACATATATCTGTTTATAGAGTTAGAAAAGAGAAGATAATAGAAAATCACTTAGAACTTCCATATTAAGAAAACAATAGAATGCATAAGCACTTTTTCAAACAAAGAGGAATGAGAAAACAATAACAAAAATAAAGTAATTGTCTGAAGATATAAAATTGAGTATTATAAACTATTACATTTAATAAACATGGACTAAGTTCTCCCATTAAAAGATGATGTCAGATTACATTAAAAACGTAAGTCAGACATATTACAAGAAAAAGTTATAAAGAAAAGATGATAAAATGATGGGTATAAAGATACAAAGACAATGCAAACAAAAACAGGAAAATATGAGTGGTAACATTGACATCAAACAAGATAGGATTTAAGGTTAAAAGTTTTGAAAAGAGACAAAAAGTGGTACTATAATAATAAATGGTGTATTTATGAGAAATATCAGACCATAGAATACAATGTAGTCTTTAAAAGATGTGAATTAAAGTTCTTTCAGGTGATCTGAAAGAATTTCCAGGAATTACTATTGAGTGTGAAGAGCCCTGGATAGAAAAGTACGTGAAACATTCAGTTTTTGAATAATAATGACAAAATTCCCCAATATGTGTATTTATATGTGATATCTATCTATGTATGTGTCCATTTTATGGTAGAATTATTTGCAAAGGGAGAAGAATATAGTAAGATACACACTAAATTGTTAAAATGGATTAACTATGGGAGGAATTGTGAAAAGAGAGTAAAAATGCCAAGCAAAAAATGCAAAAGACAAGTTATACTAAGAACAATAAAAATTCTACTTATGGATTATAATAAAATTCAGGATATTTGAATATATATTGTGAATAAATTAAGTATTTAAAATATTATGGCTACTTTTGAGGCTAATGAGTTCTTATTTCTGAATGTTTTGGCATCCAGGAAGACTGCTTTTTTCCTTTACATTTACATTTTCTTTAATTTTGTATTACTTGCCACCAGACATTTCTACTGTTCTCTTAAATCTTTAGATGATCTTTTAACCTTTCATGTCAGAAAAACTTATCTACAAATGATGTATAGTTTGGGATCAGATGAAACTCTATAGGCCAAACCTGCATCAGGGCTGACATGCAGCTGATAACCTTGGTAAAATTTTAGGGATAAGTTTCAGTTTGTTCGGTGTTCATTTTTTTTTGATATTACAAATTAATTATAATGCCAAGTGTACATGAAGTAGTGCCTTGCACATAGAATTTAGCTGATAAGTACTTGCTGATTTGACTCCATAAATTATAGGTATAATAATGATTTCAACAAGGTAATAAAATGTAAAAATGAAGAAATTACAGGTATCAGAAGGAAGAATAGAAGTAAATGTAATATTATTGTAGGCAAAATGCTTGATTTCTGTGTCTCAGATTCTTAATATTTAAAATATTGATAGTTGTATTTTGCTTACTTCACACAACTTATGTGAGGGTCAAATTAAATTAATAAATGTTGATGTGCTTTAAAAAGCATAATGCATTATACAAAGAATTATGATGTTGAAACTCTGAAGGGAGTAATTTTTTTCCCTTAATGGTTATTTATCTGTATTTCCAGTTGCATGCTTGATATTAAACCTCTTAACATATTAGAAATAGAAAATATTGCTAATGAAGCTTTCAAAACCTCAGCCAAACTAATCAATGAAATCTATGGAAGTTATGAATATGGTCCATTGCTTAAAGTCTAAGATCTTTAGAATTTCTTTATTTCTTCCTGGTCATTGAGGGACATTTTTCATCCAGGTACATCTGATGATCTTTTGTTCCATTATAGGAATATGGAAATCTTTTGAGGGGAAATCAAGGCCTTTATTCTATCTGGACACAATGATAATGCTGTATTATTTTGACATAACAAATGGCCCTGGGCAGTTAAGCACAATTTTGTAATTTGTTGTTATATTTCATTCTAAATTCTTTAATTTATACCTACAGTTAATAGTGACTACAGCATGAATACTCTATATAGTAAAATCTTTTATAATATTTTAGTTACCAAACACCAAATATGCCATTGGCTAGTTTTCTGGATGTGGGAAAACCAGGAAATACCTATAGTATTTAGTAGTTTAAGAGCACCACTACAAAAAGATTTAAAACATATTTTATTACAAAAATGGATAGAATATTAACATACCTTACTCTTAAAGGTACCTAGATTCTGGTTTGGAGAGAGTGGAATAAACAAATGTGTCTAAGTCTGAATAAATTACATTATACTTGACTCTTTTTTCCAGTAGTATATCATAGTATGACCCCTACCTTGAAATTTTCTTATCTGGGGGCTGGGGATATGGCTCACGTGGTAGAGTGCTTGCCTCACATGCACAAGGCCCTGGGATCAATCCCAAGCACCACCAAAAAACAAACAAACTTTCTTGTCTCAATTATTTGATTTTTGCTTTCATCATAAACTTGCTCTTTCACTAAGCTATCCTTTTTCTAGTACTGGATATGATTGTTATAAGAGAGTTAAAAAAAATATTTTAAAAGACAACAGTCTTTTTCATTTCTTTAAATAGTAAAAACTACCTGAATTAATTCTCACTGATGTTGTACATTTATTAAAATCTTTTTAATAAACTCATTTTCACTTTCTTGTGTATTGATTACCTTTATTAAATATGAAATTAATAGCAATTGTGTGGTATTTTTAATATATTTTTGAACTCCTGTTTAAAGATAGTAATGTTACTAAAGTAGTAGTGTTTTTAGTATATGCTGCATACATTCTTGGATACATATGTCATTGTCAGTCATCTCTTCTATTCCTTTTATGCCTTCTTTAAAAGAAATTTCTAACCACCAGTGATTTTCTCTCTAAATAGTTGTAGTTTTTTAGTGAACACCAAGGAAATGGAAAATTCAAGTGATCTGTTCATTTTAGATCCTCAAAATACAAAGTGATCTTTCTTTATTTTTAATATCCTTTTAGTTTATTGTAATTCACAAAAGATTGGACTTTTACTTCAAAGTTAACTCTGAAACCTAATACTTTTATTAAAATTTGCTTCTTTTTGAAATGGGCTAAAACAAAATCATCATTTCTGAGCACTAAAATAAATTTCTCTAAGTGTAGCCTCTATTATCTTATTTAGTATTCAGTTCAGTTTAATTAGTTTGCCCTTCAAGTCTCTGAATTCTTTTTAAAGGTACTTGGGATTGAATTTAGGGCTGCATATATGCTAGGGAAGCACTGTATGACTGAGCTGCATTCCCAGCCCTAAGTCTTTGAATTTCTTGACTCAGTGATGTTGAATCTTAAAACCATGGTGGTGGGTTTTTTCTTTTACTTTTTATTTTAACCAAGTTTTAAGCTATCCAAATAAAATACCTTTAAAAACTTTTAATTAATTAGGTGTTATACTGTTCCTTTATTTTGATTCTTTTAGTTTTCTTACGACCTCATATTTGGAATTGACTAGATAATATAGATTCTATGAGATGAGCAGCATTTCATGTCACCTGGGAGCTAAGAATACAGAATTTAAAACTCTGTCCCAGGCCTAATAAATCATAGTATTCCTTTTAACAAAATTCCACATCATTCATATCTACATTAAAATTTGAGAAATACTTCTAAAACATTTGTCAATTTAAAAAATTAAAGTTTGAGTGCATAGAATTAATCATAACATGATTCATAGTCACTGTTTTATGCATTATCCTCATTTCATTTATTCATTCATCCATTCTTTTAAACCAAAATAAATACCTATGAACTCCAGTCTCAAGAATTTGAACATTAAAAATTATTTACTTCAATCTATGTACTCTTCAATATGCCCTAACAAAAGGTACCATTAAATTAAAATTTGTGTTTATTTTTTCATAGTTCTTTAAAAAAATGAAATTTTTATATACAGATTTACTACATATACATGTGTAACTAAATAATATAGTCATACAATTATTATGTATTTATCATATCATCTGGATTTCTTTTGCTCTTAAACATACGTTATCAAGGTTTACTTACATTGTAACTGTAATTCATAGAATTCACTTTTCTATATAATATTTGAACTATACCATAATATATTAATAATTTCTCTTGCTATTGGATTCTTCCCCCTTTTATTTCTACTAGTGGTTCTGGTATAAACATTCATGTATATGTCTCTTAGTGACATAAGACATTTTCTTGGGTGTATATTTAGATTGGACTTGGCGTGTCATATATGTTAATGCTCAACCACACAAGACATTGTTAATTGCTTTTCTAAAATAACACTACTCATATGCACTTCCACAAGCAATGGATATACTATACCTGTTCATCTATATTCTATTTAGCATAATGTCAGATTTTAAAATTTTTGCCCTGAGTTGATATAAAAAATAAAATCTGTGGTCTTGATTTGAATTTTTTTGCAGTGAAGTTGTGAACATATGTGTGCGTGCGCGCACGCGTAATGGTTGTTTATCTCTTTTAACTATTTTTTATTTTTTAATAGCTCTTTTTATTGATTTTCATGAATATTTTAATATTCTGGATACCTTTTCTATCTCCTGATTTGTACCTTACTTCTTCACTTTCTTCTATTATTTTAATGAGGAGAAGAATCTTAATTTTATGTGGTTATGTTTATTATTTTATTTTATGGCTGGTACTTATAACTCACTGAAGTTTATTCTCTGAAATTTATATTATATAGAAATAAAAATTCAAAATGTTTTCTGAAGGGTAATAAATTTCCAGCTATATTTATATGTTGTGGTCATTCCTGTGATTTGCCATCCTACCTTTTGTATAGCTAGGCTGTTATCTAGGTAACAGTCTGCTCAAACTCTCTCTTATACATTTTGATTGTTTAACTATTCCTATACAAGTTATACATTTTCATAATTAGTAAAATTTTATAATAAAACTTTGTGTGTGGTAGGGCAAGTCCCCCAGAATTTATCTTTTTAATTCTATCTTTTCCTTGAATGTCAGTTCTTCCCCACCTCCACTGCTGATTTTTAATTTAAAAACTACTGCTTATTGGTGCATGTTTTTAATATCTGAAAGTTCATACAAAGCATATCTTATAGTAACTGCTTATTTTGGCTTGCAGTTTGATGATACCAGTCTGTTAGATTTGAAAACAAAATATATTGTGAATGTTATAAAATTCAAAGGAATTTGACTAGTGTACCAAATTTGACCCATTTATTTATTTTGATTCAAAGTTGATAAATACTTTATTAACAAAATGCAAAACATGTACTATTAATTTGTCACTTTTAGTAGTTTTTTATTAATCTAAAAATAAATTACCCAATGGAATCCTATCCATTTAGGAAATTTTTATTTTTATTTTTATATTACCGCTATTTGCCAAACAACTCAATACTTAAACATATTTTCACTCATTTGTTTCTAACAACTCCATGAGATAGTTCATTATCCCCATATTATCGTTGAGGAAGCAAAGGCTGAGAGTGGGTAAGTAGCTTGTTTATGAGTTGTTCAGATGCTATATGCAGATAATGCTAAGGAATATTGCCTTGTGAAATTTTCACTGTTATCCTTCAACAGAACTAACTTTATGATCACTTACAGAATTCAGCCTTCCGTGTATCCTGTCCCAGTATAGTTTTATTCAGGAGAATAAAGTTACACATTAACATCACAGCCAATCTTGAAAGGGAGTAGAAAATACAAAATAGATAATCTTGGAGAAGTATGTAAAATTGCCTTGGAAATTGTGGATTAAATGTGTGGTTACTGGTTTGAGTAATTGATTATGTATGTGACAAACATAATAAGTCTCAGGTCACATGTAGCATTAGCTGAAGGAACCTTCCTCACTGATTTGCCTTTTTCTCTTCTCAGGTGTCCAGAGCATGAATAGTGGTATATTTTTGACAAGTATTCTGCTTAATGTTCCTGGTAAAGAAACACTCTTTGACAATTTAATCTGCTTCCCTTATTAATCTTTTGTGTTTCTGGAATACTTACCTCTTTTGTTTTCTAATCTCTGTGTCTATTTTGATTTTTCAAATAAATTATATGATCAGATAAGTTAATAATTGCTCTATTCATAAGTTACATATTAGAATATCTTCAATTATTAATCTGTCCTAGATATTAATTGTTAAGCTTTGTGAAGGGCAGATATTAAGGAGAAAGAAGTTTTTATGAATGTAATGAAAATAGGTGCTCTCAAAATTAAGAGATGATGACAAAACTCACATATAATAAGACTCCTAATACTCTTGTATGTTGGTCAGATATCTTAGGATAGTATATAAATTGAGAAAGTAGATGAGAGACCCTCACACAATCATGAACCTAGAGTGGATGCCACAGAAAGGGGTGTGTGTTACCATAACACACAGAACTAGGCTATGACATCATTTGGAAAGGAGCTATACCTACATCTAGTGATTGGAGTATCACAATAAATTACTAGGTTCTGGCCTTTTGACTGTCTCAAGACAGAGGTTTGACACTGGAAATTAGAGAAAGTAAAATTTGGACAGGTAAGTGGTAATTGGTAAGTGATCTAGCTGTGTGAATACAGGTTTGTGGGAAGATGATGGTGAATGGGAATGAGGATTAGTGGACACCAGGTACTTAAAATGAGTAACTATAATAGAAATATAGTTATCAGGAGGAATAGCCATTTTAGAAATTTTTGGTCAGAAAATGAATAGAATCAATATGTAGAAAATTTTATAGAATATGTTCATTGGAAAAGCAGGATCTTGGATCTTATGTAAAAGCGGGGCAAATAAAGGCATTGTGGGATAGTGATACCTTTTGACTGAACTAAAAATCCATGGAGAACGAAGGACTTCATCAGAGATATAGGATTGTATAGTTATTATGTGGCTTGATTCACATCAATTGCAAGTGGGAATATTATTGATAGAGGAAAATTGTTATATTTGAGGGAGAATGGAGAGCATGAAACAGCTTTATGGTAACATATGCTACAGAAGATAGAGGAAAGAATTAGGTTCCGTTCATTGGATTTGCAACTGAAAGTTAATTTGGAGGACCCAAATAGAAAAAAAAAAAAAAAGAACACGTTTTTGGTACTTAGATTCATGCTTTAAAACTCGAATTGGGCCTTGCTAGTTATTTTATTTTTAAATTTCCTTTCGCCAATTAGAAATTCATCTCTCCTATCTCTACCTGCCAATTCTTGCCTCTTGTTTCATGATGAAAATTGAGACAACTCAGCATGACATTCTTTACATTTTCTTTTTAATCTGCATGTTTTAGATATAGTTGTATTTGCTGCATAGTCAGCTTCTAGCAGCCTTTGCTTTCAACATTTAGATCAGAAATTGAAGTGAGATTCTAAATACTCAAAAGACTCCCTAAGATCCAGAAAAAATAGTTTATTCAATACTAAAACAAAAACAAAGACAAAAATGAATATTTTAGACATTCCTATTTTTCTGATATAATTTAAAAAAAATAGAATGGTATTGAGAAATTTATCATAGAAGAATACAAATTATACTCTTAAATTTTGTTTGTTAATTTTTCCCCATTTTGAACAAGCATATCTTCTTAATATTTTTCATATAAAGATATTTTCTATGGGCTGGGGATGTGGCTCAAGTGGTAGCACGCTCGCCTGGCATGCGTGCGGCCTGGGTTCGATCCTCAGCACCACATACAAACAAAGATGTTGTGTCCCCCGAGAACTAAAAAATAAATATTAAAAAAAAAAGATGTTGTGTCCACCGAAAACTGAAAAATAAATATTAAAACACACACATACACACACTCTCTCTCTTTCTCTCCTCTCTTTTTTCTCTCTCTTTAAAAAAAGATATTTCTAGGAATATATTACTAAAATATTGTGTCAAGTAAAAGCTCCTAGAACTGCTGATGATAATAATGTGACTATGTTCTTACTTCTTACCTCACACTGAGCCAAGTCAGATAGTTTAATAATATTCTTAAGGTATTACTTTCTTAGTTTAAAACTTTCTGTTAAGGAAGTTCCTGGTGGAAACTTTTTTTTTATTATTATTATTAGTTAGTGAAGCAGCCTGGATAGAATAGGAAGACACTAGATGACCTAGATTAAACTCTGGTTTTGTAATATCCTACTTTCAAGATCTTGTGAAAAATCATTTACTTTCTCTGAAGCTCAATTTATTACCATGAAAAATTAGGATAATGACAAATTAGTTCACAGGGTAGCAGTGAGAATTAAATTTAATAGTTTATGTGAAGAAATTTTTTTAAAAGAGAAAGAGAGAGAGAGAGAGAAAGAGAGAGAAGAGAGAATTTTAATATTTATTTTTTTAGTTATCAGCGGACACAACATCTTTGTTTGTATTTGGTGCTGAGGATTGAACCCGGGCCGCATGCATGCCAGGTGAGCATGCTACCGCTTGAGCCACACCCCCAGCCCAATGAAGAAATTTTTTAGCTGTTATTTGATACATGTAAATTGTTGATGCAGATCATTACTAGTTAGAAGAAATTAATAATACAGTAAAATTTGAGAATTTCGGGTTTGGGAAGAGAAGGGGTAAATGTATTATTATTTAATGAGTTTTGCTATGGATCAAATACTTTGTATTTATTCACATTTAATGTTTTCCCCCTTGTTTTCCAATGAGGAAACTGAAATTCAGGGGAAAATTAGCTTATTTAGGGTCGCAACTAAGAAATGTGGATGTTTGATACAAATCCAGGTTTATTTGATTTTAAAGCCCATTTTTCCCCTGCCAATTCACTCTGTTTTCCATATACCTAAAGATGGAGTATATGATCCATGAATAATTAAAAATAAGATGAAATAATAAGGTTCTCACTAAGATACAATGATGCCTTTTATTATAGGTATAAAATGCCTATTATTTATAGCAATAAAATACTTAACAAAAATCAAAATTCTTAATTTTAGTGAAACAGATGATACATTATGTTTCATTATATATTTCAATTGATTTTTGAGACTACCTAGGCAAACTTGATTTCAAATTCATTAGTAAAAATCCCCTGGCTTTCTACACAGAATATCATTATGGAAATCAACATTTAAAGAATTTTTATCTGAAAAAAGGCAAGTTCCATGTAGTTTGAATAATCATAGTAGTGTAGGCTATATAGAGGTGTTAAGTAAGGGTAAAGATCAGATAAACATATTGTGTTCAACTACTTCTGAGTAAGTTTTTAATAGAGTAGCTCATTTTGTTTGAAGTATATTCTTTCTTATAGAATGATTAGACATGCCAGTATGCAAATATAAATATGGAAACACATTTAAAATTCAAATATAAATTATTTTGGATTTCCATATTGTAATTTCCCCAGTACAAATAATAAAGAGATATTGCACTTTGAAAAGCTCTGGAAAGTTCTATCCTTCCTGCAAAGGTATAATAGAATATGTATAAAAATAAAAACATGTTTTGCATCATTTGTGCAGTTAATTTATCATATATGTCAATCCAGGGGTTGCTGTAATTTTTACATATAATAAAAAGCAAGTTATGGTGGTGCCTATGTACATTCACTTAACATTTTAAAAATTATTGAGCACTTGATACATTCAGAAAATTGTACTCATGCTCTATTAACATACATGGATGACTATAACATGGCTTTGCTTTGGAAACCTCGAAGTTTTGTGAGACATAGGAATGTAAACAACCCACTGTATTTACCATAACAGATATTCCTCAATTTGTACAATTAACCCTGTTTCCTGGGGAAGAAAACTAATGTTTATCAAGTGCTCATTATATCTAGAAACTAGACTCAAGAATTAATGAACTTAATGTGTTTTGTCCAGTGCCTTTAACTTTGTATGTTCATAACAAATGTTGTCACATTATCAATCTAATGTAATCATCAAAATAGCTGTGTGATATAGCTATTACTGGATGATAAGTAACTTGCTTAAGAATACAGAGCTAGTAAGTATTTTTCAAATCTGAATCCAAGGCCAATTTTGTAGAACTATGTTGTCAAAAATAGATTCCATGTACTCTAGGGAATAGTAGGGTTTGAGAAAAAAATCAAAACTTTTATGTTTATATATATAATAAATTTTAAAAACTAGTTATAATAAAATACTAATATTTAACATGCAGATATATGTTGGCAATGTCAGAATATCATTTACATGAATTTTAAATTATGCAAAGTATCCTGAAGGGGGAATTAGAGTTCATATGCTTGAAGAGTTGGAGGTATTTAATTTTACTTGTTCCTTGTTATAAGGAGTCATGGATTATATTATCTAGTTTTAACTAACTTATAAAATAGACAAAGTCATACTCAATAAAAATTATAATAAGATAATACTAATATTCCTAGCACATTTGAACAAGAATATCCTTAAAGCATACCATTGATACTTTGTTGGTTATAGTATAAAAATTGTGTATAATCATGGTTAGCAATAGGTCAACCCAAAATAACTAATGAGAAGTCTATTTGAAATGTTGATTAATACTCACTATCGTTCAAAGGAATCTCACTTAGATATATAGTGTACTTTGAGATATTTTTGAATGATGACACAAGACCATCTCATTGATAATGCAGTAAAATGTAACTACCCAGATCATGAAGCAAACAATGTTCAATGTTATGTGATACTCAGTTTGGACTTTACAGAGTCATTAAATTAATGATTAGAAGATTTGGGGGGGGGTTTAAATTAATAGTAAATATATAAATATGTATTTGCATGTAATATAATTTATATATATTATAGATATATCATTAAAAACATTGTTTTTCCTTCCAGAGCAAACATAGCTGAAAAATGATGTCAACAAACTTTATCACATTTGTCAGAAAATGCTGTTAGAAGATGCATAGAAAATATTGCTAAAGATTTGAAGAATCAAATATTGAATAAATTATGCATTATGGAATGTTTACTATGTAGTTAAATTCTAGTCCCAGTATTTCTAATATTTCAGTCAATGGTATTTGCTACGTTCAATTTCAGTAAGAGAAGAACTGTGTTTTTACAAATCACTAAGGGATTACTGGAGAAGATGACTGTGAAGAAGTAAAATACTCTCTTAGTTAAATGATGCATTGTGGAAAATCTATGTTAACTGTATTAACATAATTTTAGAGTATTGGAGTGGTTGTTTTGACTGGAAGAGAAAAGGTTTCTGGGTCATGTTACACAACTACATACACGTGAAAGTCATTCACTTACCATTTATAGACAAACTATTTTAACAAATTGAAGTCAAAAGTTCACACGAGGGTTGTAGGATGTCTTTAATGTAGTAATTTATTTTTTACTTAAATCTTTAAAATTTTGGAGAAAATATATTACCAAATATGGAAAAACCATAATGTTTTAGTAGAGGAATTATGATACCTTCTAATAAAGAGAGAGTTGTCATGAATTTCGTTTGCACAATTGAGATTCATTGGTTATTCAGTGTTAGAGTATTGTGAAATAATATCAAATTTATGGAAGTTACACATTTTTCTATTACATTGTGACAAGGGTTCTCGTTCTGTATACCTTTTCTGAAATGTCAGGTGATTGGTCCTTTCTAACATTTTTCCAAAAAATTGTATTACTTTTTAAAGTAATGGTACTAATAATTAAGAAAAAGGTAATTGCTGTTTAAAAGACCCATGGCATGGTGAGAGCATTTTATTTGTAATGTTTCTAATTATTTTCATTATAATGAGATTTTGTTGCCAAAACCCATTTCATTGTGAAACTAGTTTCTGTAAACATTAAAAACTGTAAAAAGAATGCATCCACATATTTTTGAAAACTTGGAACCTAATTTTATAACTTGTTTTAAAGTCTTATAAATGCAGCCTTTACATAGATTTTAAAATATTTTGTTAAAAATAATATGAAAGATAAATTTTTTCCTTAGTTTATCAGAATGACTTATTTATTGGTAGGAAGATAGAAATTTACTAGTCAAATTTCAACAAAGTTCTTTTACATAATTGGGATTGGGCTGAAAATAGAGTTTTGTGATTTGGTAAGCAGAAATGGTACTTTTCTTCCATTTGGGTCCTATTTTCTGAGACTTTCTCCCTCACCCCTTTATGACAACCATTACAGTTAAATATTGCAGGAACAAACATAGTATCATTTTTCAAATGACCATTTCACAAAATGCAATACCAAGGCAAGACATAAAGAATTATACATATTTAATTTAATTTGTCTTATCATTTCTTAAGTATGTATTTTTAAATTTTTCATAAATAGAACAAATTAAAATTTATTTTATAATGTTTATTTCTTGTTGATCTCATCCTTCAAAATATCTACTACTGTGTGTTCTATAATGTATTTAGTATAGTAGTATATGTCTGTAAAAGTAATAAACAATTATGCCTATATTGGAATGTGGGCTTAATGGTAACCTGTTATACAAATGGGAAATGACTCAAAACAGGAATTCTAATCCAGGGAATTGGATACAAAAGTATCTAAAGGTCTGGTATAACAAAAACAAGATACAAATGTTATTTAACATTAGGTGCCTGCAGAAAGCAGGGAAAAGTTTTGTTTTCAAGTTTATAAGTGCTGTGCTTTTGAGGCAACTGAAGTGCTGCTGCTTCAACTGTTAGAATACCACTATCACTATTTAGCAAGCAGTTAGGTGCCTGCACTCTTACAGACCTTCCAAGAGCCCAGAAGTCCACTGTTCCACTGATGCTATTGTGCTTGTCAAGCTTCCAGTCACTGTGATGGCTGCTGATGTCTATTTTCACAATACTATTGCCGTAGCTAGCAATCATGAGAGCTAACTCCCAAGAGCTCTGTGTTGTAGAGGATGCTGGAGCACCACAGCTGGGCCTGCCAGTGCCAAAAAAGGAGGAAAAAAAATATCTCACTTTGTCTTTAATATTATGCCAGTCTTTCCCATTCTTTTTTTTTAAAAAAAATATTTATTTATTTTTTAGTTTTAGGTGGACATAATATCTTTATTTTACATTTATGTGCTGCTGAAGATTGAACCCAGTGCCCCGCACATGCTAGGTGAGAGCTCTACCACTGAGCCACAACCCCAGCCCAGTCTTTCCCATTCTTGCAAAGCAATTTCAGAAACGTTTTTTACAAGTTCTACCACAGAATCAAGCATGTAAAGAGAATTCATTCATCATTCATAGGCATGTTATTTTAGCAAATGAATTGAAGCCAAGGTACACACAAATATTCTAGGATATCATGGATGTGGCTTTTTATTTTTAATTCAACTTTAAAATTTAATAGAAAATACACAAACAAGTATGGGAGAAGCTTAAGATCTTAACTAATATTTTGCATGATAATGAAGTTTAGAACCAATAGATAAAGATCTGTGCAGACTTCAATTATTTTACTGATGGAGGGTACAGATTTTAACAATTGGAGAATCAATTGCTCTAGAGGAAGTAACTTAGTGGTAAAAGTACATCTTCAATTCTTATTAATTTATTTTAGGAGATGAATTCTGTTACTATCGCTTGAGTTAATATTCAGGGAGTGTTCACTGGTAATGTATCATTTGCTTACAGTCAGCATCTGATTTGATTAGTTTTAGTAACCTTTCTTACTGGTAAATACCTATGCCTTGTCAGCTATATGTATGTTGACTATCACCACTCTCTCAAACTCTCTAATTTATTGCTTATATATACTTCTTAAGGTAACTTTTAAAGCAATAGTAATAGTGAAAGTGTAGCATCTGGAAAATTTTAAAATTCATATTATATGATAATAAATATGATGTTTAATATTATATATTTCATAATATCTAATATTTCCTGATCATGTATTTTACACATTAATTTAACTGATAAAGCATAAGTTAATTATGGGTGACATGCTAAACTAAATGTATTTATTGGTGGAGGGATATAAGGGGGAAAATCTTTGTTATTTTAGGCGAAAATTTCATGAATTTTTAAAAATTGTTACCTTAGAGTGGTTTGCAGTAACTTTCAATTTTATACCTTTAGATCTGACATCATAAGAGGCATGTATCAGTGTCTAGACACTTATATTTCTAAAATGAACTACATAATGATGATTTATTTCTTTCACAGTTCATTTCACAATTAACACAGATTTCATTTTGGGCGGTGTTCTTATTTATTACTGATAAAACTTTCCTTAACTGGTGAGATACTTATGTTTCTATTTCACAAAAGTTTAAATGATGTTGGATATTTTTTTTGTTGTACCATTATTACATTTTAAGTGGCAAAATGTCATCAATTTGAAATAAGAGTATGACATGTTAATATGATGACAAGTCCAAATTTATGAAGTAGAATTTGTTTTGTACAGAATACTTTTTCCCAGACTGGGGATCAAACACAGGAACTGTGCATGTTAGGCAAGTGCTCTACCTCTGACCTATAACTCCAACCCTGTATAGAACACTCTTAATTGACACATAAATTTATAAACTAGTCAAAGTTAAGCAAACTATAATTTTGAAATACCCAATATAATTATTAAAATTACTTCAGATTAAAATTTAGATTGATTTAAAATTTATTTCAAATGGTTATTTTATAAGAATACTGTAAAAAGGTATCTGATATACATTTTGAAAAAAATATATATATACCCTAATGTTATTTTTCTGTACTTATTAATAAACATGGAGATTGAAAGCTTAGATTATAACTTTTTCTATTAACTTATACAATTTTAAAAGTTTATGGCTGTATATGTACAACTTATTGTCATTAAATGAAATTTTCCTGAACAACAAAAAAAATGATAGATTTTACCCATTTTGAATCATCACTATGGCCTGTTGCCTCAGAGGACTTAGCAGGCTGCTATCACGCTGACTCTATTATTAATAACTGGCTTCAGAATTACTGGACAGATTGTTATTAATGTTTCCAACTCTTTAATCAAACTGGTTCATGGTATGTTTCCTTTGTCATGTTTGAAAATTATTTTTATATGCTACTTTTCTTTTTTCTTTCTTTAAATTTTATCTTCAGAGATTTAATGTACTTTTCTTCAAGCATATTTGAAATAAGGATTGCAATTTTCCAGGAAACATAAATGCTTTCCAATCTTTTCCCTATCTTAATTTTTTTCCTAAATGTTTTATAATGCTGTTAGGAGGATTAAATGACATAGTGTCCTGAATATTATACAAGTGCTAGCCCTGCTAGCAGACCTAAAACATATAGCAGTGATAACTTATTATTAAAAAGTATCCTTGTCAATAGTAGCAGCTTAACTAGAGAGACAGGTAGTCAATTGAGGGTTTTTTTGTTTGTTTGTTTCTTTCTTTCTTTTTTTGTTTGTTTGTTTGTTTTGATACCATGGATTGAACTTAGGGGCACTTAACTATGAGCCACATCCCAGCCCTATTTTGTATTTTATTTAGAAATGGTCTCAGTTGCTTAGTGTCTTGCTAAGTTGCTGAGGCTGGCTTTGAACACTCCTCCTGCATCAGCCTCCCAAGATGCTGGCATTACAGGCTTGTGTCCCTACATCAGGTGACAACTGAGTTGTTGAGTGTACATTCACCAGGCATTACAGTGGGGATCTCAACCAGTCTGTAGGACAAACAATATCTATTGTAATTAAGATACCTTTTTATGTATTTTATGTGGCTTTCATTTTTGCAATAGGATGTATCTCTGTAGTTTCTTTTCTTTTTCTTATATAACGAATATAAGCTGCACATATGAATAAATTATGTAGGTGTTGTAACAAATATAGTCATAAGTATTGTCCTAGATTGTTAAGTAAAAAGTGTTGATCAGGGATCAGGAAGGGTTTCCATAGTATGACATTTGTTGTTTTTTAATTCATTGATTTTTACATTTATTGATTGATGGTATACTCTTTCCCTAAGTTTCTGCAGATAATAATATCTTTTAGGATCAGTTTATAGAAATAGTAAAAACAACAATAATAACATAATAATAATATAATCCAAACATTAATCTTTTTATCTCTTTTCCACTTGTCCTGAATATTTGTGGACAAAGGTGATTGACTCATTTCCATATCTGAGTCATTCTATGTTAAACATACTTTTGACTTTTTATTATTCATTGTTTACTGGCTCTTCACTGTTTTGCTGGCTACTGCTTATACTACCACTGGTTACTTCCTGGAACTCTTGGTGTTTTCTCTCTTGTGAAAAAAACTGGCATGTTTGCAAAGGCTACAGTATGTGAGTGAATGTGGGACAGTACCTTCACTTTTTCCCAAAAGTGAAAATATTTTCCCAAAGGTCTAGAGAGAAGGAGCATATTTTTATTGCAAAAGTTCAAATTCTTAGAATTCATTATTAGGCATCACTCTTAATCTTTTGGCTACCTGAACATTAGAATTTCTGCACTGCTCCTCTTTCTTTTCTTCCTCATATCTTTGCTTTCCAAGGTATTTTTTTTTTTTTTTAAAGGAGACAGCTTCATTCCAATGAAGAACTCTCAGGCCAACTTTGACATCTACTTGAACACTTAACATTGTAGATGTGAAAGAAATAATAAATGAAATGTAAATGCAAGTTGGAGTTTATTCTCAGAGTTGATGTGAATTAAAATTCTGCTAGTTATAGGGCATTATCTTTTTCATTTAACATTATTTTATTATAAAAATTTTTTAAAAACAGAAAAATCAAAAAGTTATTACTTTTTTACCTAACAATTTTTGTTATAAGATCTTTAAAAAAGGATATGTTTTATATGTAATAGTTTTAGAAGTACTATTTAATAGGTTGTTTATATCATCCTTAATGGACTTTATTAAAGTTTTAATTAACCAAGGTTTGAAAACCTTACATATCGTTGCATGTGTAATCATGCATTCGTTCATTTATTCATTCATTCAAAACTACTTTATTGGCTTCAACTGTATAACAGGTGTACTGCCGGGTGCTAGACTAACAAAGATAATAAGTAGGGCCCCTGCTCTGATATTTGTTGTGGGGGGTCTCTGTGTCCAGTGTGGAGGGTAGGTGTATAAAATCCTGCAGTGCTGCAAAGAGCCATAATACAGGTACTCCCAGTGGTGTAGATTACATGCAATGCTTTGTTTTCACTTTAAAAACTGAAATATTTGTTGATTAAGATTAAAACTAGATATGTATCTCTTCCTCTAAGGATCATACTACTGGTAGGTATTGGTAAATTCTGATTTACTTCAGTCTCAGTTTTTCTTGAGATCGATGGGACACAAGTTTTAAACAGATATGAAAATTAAGGATTATTATCTAATTAGGCACATAGAATTAATGTTATGACAGTGTCCTCAATGACAGAGTCATCTGCTTAGTGTAGTCTTTATTCATTTTGACCTATCAGTCCCAGACACTACCTTTCTACTCAATTTCTAAAACTGTCCATTATTGCAACATGATGTTTTTTCCCTTTCATCTTCTTCTTTGCAGAAAATGTATGTTTTGAAAAACGCCCTGTAAACAATCTTTAAATATAACAATATTGTTCTTCTGTTAAGCTTGTATATTATAAAAACATTAAAGAACATTAATAATTAATGGATTCAGTAAATGTATAACTTGGGATAACAGCAGATGCTTTTGAAATTACCTTACTTGCCTTCCTTTTGAAAATTAAAAAAAAAGTCTCATCTTTCACATTCTTTTGGAAGTATTCACTTGTCAATATCACCCTGACGAGGTATATTGTAAATCTAAAAATAATGAAATTTTCCACTCCAGGGGAATATTTTTGCTGGTTTCTATAGCCAACTAGGTAAATCTACTGTGCTCTTTTGGGGAAAATTTATAAAGTATACTCAATTCATCTATAAACCACACTGTTAGAGAATTTCTTTCCACCTCTAACCTTAGTACCTACCTCTTCCCTCACAAATGCATATGCACACTATTCCATAAACCACATTTAAAATTTAGGAATTTTTATTTGTTTTGTTGGATTTAATTTTTGGCTAGCAGAAAAGGGAACACAAAATTTAAGGGACTGCATTATGTCAAATGTCACAGTATGTTGTGGCAAGATTATTTGCACTTGTTAGATTATTTACATGTCTGTCCTTCACTAGTCTGAGGTTTTCAAGGGGAGTAATTACATTGTACTTTTTATCTTCACTTTGAACCCCAATTATAGAGTATGTTGCCATAGTGGGCATACAATACATGTTAATGCTAAAAATCAGAACCAGGGTAAATTTTTTCTTTGAGAGCAAGTTTTTAGTATTATAATTCAGAATATATCTCTAAATAATCCAAAGTTAAAACCCCCCCCCAAAAAAAAAGTTAAACCTATTGTATAAAATCACATGATAGTTTTATTCTTTCAGTGTCTCTTATAAAATTTTTATAATTAAATACTTGTTTTTTTCCATTCCTTTCTCAGGCTATAAAAATAAAAAGTGGTTTATTGTATTTTTATGTATTATTTAGTTTTTTAAAAAAATATTCACATTAGTATTATATATTTGGTGCTTGAATTATACAACTTTTAAGAATACTTGATAAGAGTATATATTTTATATAGAGTTGCTGTACTTTTATACCAAATATATTGAAATCTCTGGGTGCTAAAGAATTTGGACTGTGCTGTATTATTAAGCAAGGTATGATGAGGAATCATTAGGATGTGTTGAATTTGACTCACAGGTACAGATTCTTATAACTGGATGGGGCCTTAGCTATTATTAGATATTTGGAAACATCATTGTATAGGTATTAACTACATGAGATCTAAATCAGAGAGTCTGGGTTCAGATTCCATTACTGCTAATTTGTGTGATCTCATGCAAATCACTTAATCTTTCTTGTTTCTTCATCTTGGAAATGAAACTAAAAACAATTCTTATAGGGTCATTATTAGGATTTAATGAGTTTATAATTGAAAAGTACTAGGAATAGTTCCTGGCACATAGTAAGCACGTAAGCACTGTCTATCATCATTATTTCTATGTTATCCAATCAAATTCCTTTCTTTTTTAAAAAATGTTTTCAGCTGTAGACGGACTCAGAATATCTTTGTTTATTAATTTATTTTTTTATGTAGTGCTGAGTATTGAACCAGTGCCCCACACATGCTAGGCAAGTGCTTTGCCACTGAGCTACAAACCCATCCCCACCTCTTTCTTTTAGTTATTTTGTTTTTTATTATATTTACTGAAGCTGATTGAGGGTGGTTACAGGACTTGCCAGGGTATACAAAGTTTAGTGGCAATGTAGAGACTGAAATGGATTTTTAAAAATTTGTTAATAGACTTCATTTTCAAAGAGTTTTAGATTCACAGCTTATATGAGAGGAAGGTACAGGATTTCTCATACTCCTTGCTCTCACCTATCCATCTCCCCTTCACCTTATCTATATCCCCCACTAGAGTGCTACATGATTTACAATGAATGAATTTACGTTGACACATCATTATCACCCCAAATCCGTATTTAACATCTAGATTTATTTACTCTTGGGGGTGTACATTCTATGAGTTTAAATTTTTTTTTTTTACTTTTAATTATAGATGGACACAATAATTTGCTTTATTTATTTATGTGGTGCTGAGGATCCATCCCAGTGCCTCACCCATGCTAGGCAAGTGCTCTACCACTGAGCTACAATCCCAGCCCCATTCTGTGGGTTTGAAGAAATTTATAATCACATGTATCTGCCACCACTGGATCATACAGAGTATTTTCACTGCCCTAAAAATATTGTATGATTTTTTTCTGTTCATCATTCTCTCACCCTAATCTCTGGCAACCATTGACTTTTTTACTCTCTCATAATTTTGCCTTTTCTGGGAAGTCAGATAGTTGGAATTATATGGTGTTTAGACTTTTCACATTAGCTTCTTTCATTTAGTAATATGCATTTAAGTTTTCTCCGTGTCATTTCAGAGCTTGATATCTCATTTCTTTATAGTATTGAATCCATATTCCATTGTCTGACTGTACTGCAGTTCATCTATTATCCATTTACTAAGGAACATCTTGATTATATCCAAGATTGAGGAATTATGAATAGAACTGCTATAAACATCTCTGTTCAGGTTTTTGTGTAGATATAAGTTTTCACCTCCTTTACACAAATAACAAGGAATGTGATTGCTGGATCACATGATAAGAGTCTATTTAGTTTTGTAAGAAACAATCAGCTGTCTTTCAAAGTGGTTAAAACATTTTGTATTCCCACCAACAATGAATGAGAGCTTCTGTTACTCCACATATTCACTAGTATTTGGTATTATCAGTGTTTTAATCTCATTCTTTTAATTTGCATTTTTTGATGATATATGATATGAAATACCTTTCTATGTACCTATTTGCCATTCATATATCTTCTTTGGTAAGGTGTCTGTTAAGCTCTTTGGTCCACTTTTTAATCAGGTTTTTTCTTTTTCTAATTGTTGAATTTAAAGAGGTCCTTGCTTATTTGGGATAAATCTTTTCTAGTATATGTCTTCTGCAATTATATTTTCCAGTCTGTAGCTTTTCTTATTCTCTTGAAACTGTCTTTCAGAGAAGACATTTTTAATTTGATGAAGTTTTACATACCAGTTCTTTCTTTCATGGACCATGTCTTTGGTATTTCATCTAAAAAGTCATTGCCAAACTCAGGGCCATCTAGATTTAATACCTTTGGAGTCTTGGAGTTTTGTGTGTTACATTGAGGCCTGTGATCCATTTTAAGTTAATTTTTGTGAAAGGAGTAAGGTCTGGTTCTAGATTACTCCTCCTGCTCTCCGTACATATGAATGTCCAATTGTTCCAGCAATACTTGTTGGAAAAGATTGTCTTTACTACATTGTATTGCCTTTTCTATTTTGTTAAAGTTCAGCTGATTAGATTTATGTGGATCTATTTCTCACCTCTCTATTTTTTTCCATGGTTCTGTCTCTTTGTTTGCCAATGTCATACTTGATCACTGTAGTTTTTCCAGCTTTGTTTATCTTCTTCAATAGCATATGGTTATTTGGGATCTTTTGCCTCTCAATATAAATTTTACAATCAGTTTGTCAATGTCTACAAAATAGCTTTCTGGGATTTTTGGTTTGGATTGCACTGTCTTAAGTCCATTTAGAAGTGGACTAGTTTTTAAATCCGTTTAGGATCTTTTAACAGAACCAAATTGCCTGCATGACATATTAACATAGGAAAAAAATAAATAAGTTTATAAATTCCACAGTATGAGAGTCAATCAAGATTACTGTAAGTTCTCCATATTATGGGTTTTGTGTCTACAGATTCAACCAGGAGCTGATAAAAAAATGTTGGGAAAAAAATCACATTGTTACTATGTGCAGACTTTTTCTTATTATTTTGTACAGTATAACAGCTATTTCATGGCATTTATATTATGTTAGGTATCATAAGTAATCTAAAGAAGAATTTAAAGTGTATAGGAAGATATGTGTAGATCATATGAAAATGATATGATTTTTGTATTAGGGACTTGAGCATCTTTGGCATTTGTAGGGGCCCTGGAACCAATTACTCTCAGATACCCAGGGAAGGCTATATCATTTCACTTGGTATTCTGGTTAATTGAAGTCTTCCCACTCTCTAGTCTCAGCAAGAAAGAGCATATGTGAAGGTTCAGAAAATAGTAACAATGTTTATTATTGTTATACTTATTATACTTGGAAGTATGTAGATATGGGGAAAGTATTGGAGATGTTGTGCTTTTTCACTAGGCCAAAATGCTTGTTTTTCTCTTTTAAATTCACCTCTCTAAAGTTTTTCATTAGAAAAGGTGAAAAGCCTTCTTAGTCTTTTACATTCCCTTTGATTTTCCGACCTTCAAAAGTCAAATACTGTCTTCTTGTTTTCTTAGGATTAAAACAATAGAAAACAACAACAACAAAAACCTTGAACCTTATTTTCAAAAGTCAAAACATACAAACTAATAAGGATTGTGTACTTATGTTAACAGAATTTTTCTTGATACATTTGAATAAAACTTCAGAGAGACAATCAGGCAATATAGAAAAACAGAGCTGCTACCAGAACAATAAGAAGTGAGAAGCATGCAGGTAACTTGGATACACCTAGTGTCCTTTATAAAGTGTTTTCTCCAGATATGTCACCAAAGTAGGGGTCTGGTAGTCAATTTTAGTGTGGGTTTATTTCCTTTTTAAGCAGCCACTCTTGAGAGGCTAAGATGCTAGTGATGCATCAGAGAAGTAGAATTGGATTTACAATGAGACTAGGGGTCCTGGACACTTGGCTTCTCACTAGAGTTTTCTTAGAATAACTTGTATGGGTAGACATTAACTTCTAATTTTTTATGTTGTAGGTTCTCAACCATTAAAATAGCCCAAATACTGTTAATCTGTGTTTTGAACATGATCCAGGATTTACCTGACATTCTAAAAGATTTATAAAGAAAGTTAATTGAGTTACATATTGAAGTAGTTAAGATATTTACCTTTTAATGGAAAACTAATTTTTAAGCAAAGGAATTGAAGCTTACATAATATAATATGGTAGTTTTGATTATACAAAGTAACACATTTTTGAAGCACAGTAATATGCCAAGATATATAAAAAGGATGATTTTATAATCAATATGCTTAGGATTATTGGTGCCCAAATGCAGGGTTGGAATAATTCAAACGTACTCTTATCTTTTATTTATTAAAAATTTTCTTTAGAAAAATTTACCTCTTTTCTAATGTTCCTTAATCCTACCTGAATGCCACACAGGCAAACTGTATAGAAACATTAATGAGGGTGGGTGTCTAGACTGATACAGTGCTAGAATGAAGTGCAACTCATCAGGCAGAGTCTAGTTTTGAAAAATTGAAGGAGGAGGAGAATGGCTTGAAACTAGTTCTATTTTCTGGTGTTTGTAATTCTGAAGTTGCAAATATGTCACTTAAGGGAAAAAAGGCACCTAGGAGTTAGGAAATGGCATGGAACATGTGATAATGTTGTTGTTATGAGGAACATAACAACAACATTATTTTGGAGCTTGAATGTGGAAAAACATTTGATTAGAGATGTCAGACAAAACATTTTTATTCTTTGAAGGAAAGTTTATTTAGAAGCACTGATTATTTTAATTTTTTCCTCATAATAAAAGATTAAGTTATATCTACGATAGTTTCAGATCCATATTCTAAGAAATCTTGTCTGCCTGTGATGGTATCTTCTTAAGGGATTTTTGTTGTTATGTACTATGTACTTATTTGCATCGCACCTGTTCATACAGAGTACACTGCATTGTGATGTTTGTATAGCTAGATCCTTCAAATGAGAAGCCAGTCTGCCTTCTTCTAGAGTACTAGCCTATTAGTAACTTAATTAAACTTAATTCTGTTTTTGTCTGCAATTTTCTATATGGTCTTGATTTATTTACTGAGCAATGATTTCTTCTTTGCAGTTACCAATTTTGTCTGAGATCAGTTTTCCTATCGTATGAGTCTGTTTCTCACAGAGTCTCCTTTAAGACTGCTCTGACTTTAAAATCATTAATAATAGGCTTTTGTCAGAACAGATTTGTTGACATTTTTCTCACATTAAAAAATAAATTTAAAAGATTGCAAAAATAAGCTATGCATTTCACTATTTCTTGCTAATATGTGAAAAATGTATTTATGATAATTACACATACTGTGTGCCAGAACTGAAACAATACATTCCTCATAATGGAGCATAAATAAAGAAGGTGGAGCCAGCTGCTCTTAAACTGTTTATTTGCAAGCAGTAATGATATAGAGAATATACCTTTTCACTCTGTTAGCCTAGCAATACTGAACCTGTTGCTGCATTAGACGAGTTGCATTTTACTGGATAGGGGAAGGAGGGCTGTCTGCTGTCTGGTAGGAGGGCTTTGTCTGTGCCTTTCTCTCTCTGTTTCTTTCTGTTTTTCTTTCTCTCTCCTCTCTCTCACTCGCTTGGTTGCTGTCTGTCTCTCTCTCTCTCTGTGCCCCCCTGTCCCTCCCTCTCTCTTGCTCTCTCTCTCTCTCTTCCCGTCTCTGTGGTTTGTAAGGTAGGTTGCAGTGTGTGTATATACACAACATCAAGAGCAGGAAAATGGACTCATTAGGGAGGCAGGCAGTCATTACCACTCACACTGTACTTCCAGGGAGACACCGATTATGAGAAGAGAAACTCAGCGCTGGGGAAGAAGGTAGGGAAGACAACTTTCATAAAAAAAAAAAAATCCTGCTGCCTCAATCACCCCTCCATCTATCATCTTCTAGTTCCCAATGCTTTTATCCTTTCTTCCTTGAATTTTAATTTCCATATTTAAATTTGACAGAGCTAATGCTAGCTTAAAATTTGGAACATATATAGGAGGCCTAACCTCTACTAATTTTCTTGTTACTCATTTAAGGGTGTGACCTTGTGATTCAGTTTTATTACTTTAAAAATAATTGCAAACCTATTTTCTCACTAAAGTACCAAACAAATCAGAATCTTTCACTCTTTTAAAACAGACTCCTCCGTATGTTTGTCTCTTTGCTTTTCTTGTCTGTTTATGCAATTCCATCTGTCTATCTATATATCATGTTGTCCTTATTTATTGCTAACTGGGTTTTGTTAGTTATTTGCCAATGAGTTTTAGCTGCAGTGCCAGTGTGGGTATTACTAAAGTGAGACTTGTTCTTTGTTTTACATTGAAGTTTAAAGTCCATATTTACAGTTTAAATCCTTGAAGCAGGTTGAATACTTTTTGCCAGCATGTTTATTTGATGTTGTACATAAAGTGAGGAGTAGTTGCTGAGGGTAGGTGAGAAGTAAGTAATTGTTTTTTCATCACATACATGGAAATATTTCATCCAGGGTTATATTTTGAAAGAAATAGGTACTCTGTTTACTAACTCTTAGTTTACAAATGGACTTTTGCATTTATAGGACTATCACTGTGGTTAGAAGAATGAAAACTTTCTTAACAAGCAGTTTTTATCCTAGGATAGTTTCCTTTTAGTATGTTACTGTTTATTTATGCTTGGGGAAAGAGGGGAGGGGGGTTGGCCATCTTTTTACAAAGTAGAAGCTATGAAGTGTATCAGGCCATCTTGTGCAACAACTGTAAGTATTCATTTAACATTTTGGGACCATAAATAGTGTATTTGTTATTTCAAATACAGTTTTGAGGTGCTTTCTTTTTCTTTCTTCTTTTTTTTTTTTTTGTGGTGGGGAAAGTTATGTTTCAAACTAGCTGATATTATTGAACAGTTTTCCCAGAACAATGTTCTTCAAAATTCAAAGGAGAAGTTATGTAATGTCCAGTTGAAACAGACTTCTTTAATTTTTATTTGGATTGTCTGAAAGCAAAACTGCTATTCATTTGATAAAAATTAAGACACAATGAATGTTTTCAGTATGTAAAAGACTAAGGATAGAAAATGGATGCTCATCTGTAGAGAGCTTTGATAATAACACCTTTTTTATAATAAATTACTTATTTAATATAAGTGGCACACTCCCCCCCAACCTTCTTAATTCCATTAGGCCTTTCTAACAACACAAAGAAGTGCATAAGCAATATTCTTAACCCACCTGGGAGGCTAGAACAGATTCCCAAACACATTCTCAAGGTTCAAATCTAGTAAAATGTTTATTAAAAATCCATTATTGCAGGAGGGTGGTGAACTTTGCTGCTAGTAGTCTTTTTTTTTTTTAACCACTTTTTAAAAAACATTTAGATTTTTGCTTTTTTTCCTAAAGTGTCTTTTAAGCTCCGAAAACCAGATTTGACCAACAATAGTACAAATACAAAGTACACGCAATCAGGTCCTGCCAGAGACTTTTTTTCCCTCTCAAAGGTTTAAGGGGAACTTTGGGGGAAGTTTTTTGTAACTGCATATTAATATGACACACAGTAAATGGTGTTTTGAATTTGATTTCTTCCATTTCAGACTCTGACCTAAAAATTTGCTTTCAAAACTAAGGAGGTAAAAAATGTACATGTTTTCTTGCACCTGTCATTTTCTATATTCACATGTTAAAACTATCTAAGATTCTGTTCATATTTTTAAAGAAATTTTTTACATATCTCTTGACTAAGTTTTTTTTTCTGTATACATGTATGTGTGGAAATATTGGTGTACATTTCTGTGCCTTTATTCATAGATATGTATACAGATAAAGAATCACAGATTCTTTGCTGATATGAGTTTTTAAAAATTTCACATTAAGTATATTTATGTTACTCATAAGCAAACAAAAAATGGAGATAATTCATGAGAAAATAAAAATTTATTTTTACCTTCTAGAAATAATAAGCAAGATTTTAGTTGGTTTGTGGTTGTTTTAATTTTCAGAATGTGTATATATTTTCTTTTGCATCATAATTCTTAGCCTTGGATAGATTTAAAATATTTTTAGTAAGAAAAGTAATCTTGCCCTTTTCTGGAAGGAACTATCACAATCCAAATACAGCAGGACATTGTAAAATGTGCATAAGTAAACTTAAAACCAGTGTGTTCTGCTGTATAGGGATTTGGAAAGCTGAAAGGCTTGCGTCACAGGAGGGCTATAGAGTGCCAGAAAAATTCATTAACCAGCCTTGCTGGTTATGGTGGGCTCTCCCTATCAGCACATGAAATCTGCCTGTTTAGATTCCTGAAGCCTTGGTCAGGTCACAGTGTGTTTCATTTTAATGTTGGAGCAGACAGTTATCTAACACACCCACATGAGGAAGTGCTCTAAAGCAGTTATTTCATGCTTTGCCATGCCCTGTAGCTAAAACAATTTGGTACTGAGTGACGTGTGTATGCTCTTTAACTCCTATCCGATGAAAATCAGCTTTGGCTCCTTGAAAAGGACCAAAACAGTGGAATGCCAAACAGTATAATTCAAGTGCTAAGCACATGCCAGTTTAAACTTTTTATTTTTTTTAACTTAAGGGGCAAATCACTATGATTATTTTTAATGCAAAGACTATATAGTGGTTTCTTGGATCTTACTCATTAGGGTCTCAAAAATTGCAGATACTTTCTTCTTATTTTTCTGCAGAAGCCTATATTCATCAAAAGGATAGCAGCTGCATACTTTCCCCCAAAATGTTAACAAATAAATGGCATTCCTGTTTATTTATCTATTTTTGAATTTTAATGATTAGTCCTTGTGCTAATTAACAAATTCTTGTATTCATAAAATCTGGCACTACATAAATATCCAATTGTGTGATTATCTACACATGTTCTGGCTTTCTATAAATATAGAAATTATCAGTGGATGTGTTCATAGACTTGCCCAACACTGAGTAGTAGTGGCCAGTCATGCTGCCACATAGGAAGCAAATTCAGGCTCTGAGAAAATGTGTTGCTCCAGGGTCTGGCAAGGTGTGTAGAAGCAGCATCTGACTCATATTGCTAACTAATGATCTTTTCTGGCAAAGGAAGGACTGGTGTTGACATTCTTTGAATACTGTTAGTTCCAGCCTTCTTCAACCCCAAGGGTGGCCTCTTAGGTATAAATGTTGACAATGGGCATTGAAAGTGACTTATTTTGGAGGCCACTGTAGAAGCATATTTTAATTAACTGTGTTTTTTAAGTGGAAAATATGTTTTTCTAAACTTATGCAAAAGAAGTAAAATAGTATGACCATCTTTTAACTTTCTTAACTAGTGAGTTAGTGTAAGAAGTCACAAAGCTCTGAAAAAGAAATCTATATTTTCATTTGCATAGCCATGTAACTATTTATTACAAGTAAATTATAGACATCAGTTATTCCTTATATAGGAACGGTTTACCCTACATCAAGGACAAAAACTCTAGCAGTTGTGCAAGTGTGTACTTGCGAGAGCTATTATTCAATTGGAAACCAAACACTTAGAGTTTTTCATATTGTGTCCTTACAATTGGCTGTCCTATACAATTACTAGGGAGTATTTACAATGCTACCAGAGTCAGCATTGACCACTTGATACTTGGCTTTAAATCTTCAAGTCAAATCTACCCATAGGTGTTTTAGAAAACTTGAAACTTTACAATTTTCCTGAAAACTGTTTCATATATTTTCATGCCTTAAAATAATTTATAGTATTTTGCAGAATTCCAAGAAACTATGGTCAATGTCAAATAACTAGTAGGTCCTTTTCATTCTTTACCAAAAACCTGGAGGCAATAACCATATCCTAGAAATTCTAGAGAATGCCTGAATTCATGTTTTCTTGTTATGTATATATTATGCAATTAATCATGAAATAATATTGATGCCAATAAAAAATATCCTTAAACTCTCTTCTAATTTCAGCATAGGCAAGTTTCTGAGGCTGTGGAAAGATATAATGCAACGTATTATCACTCTTATGTATGTAGTAACCACTATAGCAGATGATGGAAACAGCATTCAAGGGCTTAGAAGAAAAAAGGGCTTTTCTGTCACCCTTGCTGTTCAACTGTGATAATGAATAAGTCATGTGCTATTTCTGCACTAAATTGTGGAAAAAAATCATGCTCGACTTTGGCTTCCTAACCTCTCTTTTACTCCAGGATCAAGCCTTTTGGTGATTCTCCAGTTCACTTGAAAGTAATCAGCTTGAGGACATGGAGCCTGCCTTTGTGGAATATCTTGATACTCAACTGAAACTCTTGACAGGTGTTTTATAGTCCATTTAATCAATTCAACCCTTATATAATCACTTTAACTTTGACAAAGTTAGCTACTTAGACAAAGTTAGACATCCAAGTGGGAATACTAAGACAAGGTGCAAGTACTTTCTCATTGACCCTCTAGCTCTCAGATGGAAATGGAATACATTAATATTAATTCTGAGTATCTAGCATTACTTTTGAAACTCTGATGGAAAGAGTGGCAATTATATGTTTACCTTCTTGATATTTGAAAGGAATTTTGGCTTTCAAGATATGATGAATTTATACATTAAGCATTTAAATATTAAAAAAAAATATTTGTAAAGTTTCCATATTAAACTACTAATATAAGGATTTACATTCAATAAATACAAATTCTATAATAAAAAATTGTGTGATGGAGTTTGGGGATTTGGGGAAATTAAAAAGATGCCCAATAAATTAAAACTCTAAAGGTAGAAGGATAGAAATGGCAATAATTATAACTGTTTATTCTTAGGGAAATTCTTAATCTAAACTTTTTTAAACAGTAAAATTTAAGTTATTTAAAATTTAATTTTCTCAAAGTTTAAAATTTTCCCCCTAAATTAGCTTGAATACTCATAATTTTTATCTTTCTTTAAAAAATGTTCCATGAATTACTGTTGTAACCAAATTATGATTTGTTATTGCAGTTCCTTTAACACTTTAAGCTTTTTTCAGATAAATGAAATGTAACTGAAGAAAATTAAAGGAAAATTAAATTTTGTTTGATATATGTACATGTATGAAAACTCCTTAGACTATTAGTTTGAACAAAAATACTTAACAAGATGTTTAAATAATAAGAAAAAAACATTTCTTTCTTTTATTGTTTAAGTAGAAACTAAGCAAATAGTATCACCAGGGTAATTTTATACTGTTTTTTGTCTATTGATTGTTTTGACTTTCTTTTTTTTGCTATTGGACACACTAAAATTCTTCTTGGCCCAATAAATATACTCTGGTTATGTCTATGTTTATTAAAGTCTCCGTCTTCTTGATCACTTGTACCTATTGCCTTGGCTTTAGGTAGGACAAAACAAACTGGAATAGTTCAACTTTTTTCTGATTCTTTAAATCAACAGTGATGTAGAGGAATAGAGATTTTATTTCTAAAGGGAAGAAGTAGAGAGATAATTAACAAGAAACTGGAGATAAGTTGAATAATGCTAAGGGAGGAAAGGAGGATACTTTTGAAGCTTTTGTATTTAGAAGTATAATGAAAGAAAGCGATTTTTCCCAACCCCCAATAAAAGACATTTGACCTATCTATATAGCATTAACTTTTTCATCTGACTGAAGCAGCTCTAAATTCCCTTTCCATTTCAAGACAGATGCCCAATTGCACCACCAAAAGTTCATAGAAGAAAAAGTCAAAACATCTCACATTAGTGGTACAGGTACTGCCTGGTTTCTATCATATCTTTTGCCCTTTAATCCTTAAATTTGGAGTTGTGAGCAGATTTTCATAGTTGGTGGGCAGATTTTATTTGTTTTGATAAGAAGCCTTCTTAACAAAGCATTCCCCAAATCTGGCCAAAGCAGCATCATCAGCTGAATTAAAATGGATGAAATGTTCAACCGAGTAAGTTTGTGTTTCTTTTTTTAAAGTCAGATAATTTCTATATAAAACAAAACAGAAAACTCTAAAACTTTCCATCAGAATGGATTCACATTCTGTTTCACATGACCTTCTGAAACCAATTTTGTATAGCACATTCTATCCAATTACCTGTCTCCGTGATGTTTTACTTTCTAAATGTTGAATGAATATAAGTGATTTTTAGGATTAAAAACTTATATTCTTACATTCAGAATATATCCATGAGTCAGGTGCAGTGGCTCACACCTGTAATCCCAGGGAGGCTGAGGCAGGAGCATCGCAAGTTCATTCAAAGCCAGCCTCAGCAACTTTGCAAGTCCTAAGCAACTTAGTGAGATCCTGTTTCTTAATAAAAAAATATAAAAGGGCTGGGGATGTGGCTCAGTGGCTAAGTGCCCCTGAATTCACTCCTGGGTACGAAAAAAAAAAAAAAGAATATACCCATGAATATAAAGATGTGCTAGGGCCTGTACATAAAGTTACAGTCATATCAACTAAGTATGAAAATATGTGAACAAAAGTTTTCAATATTAATTATTTTCCAGGCTGATAAAAACCCTATGGTTTAGTACAAGAAGCATTGTCTTACCAATCAGGAGGCATTAATTAATGCCCCAAAGGGTTTGAAGTAGTTAAATTTAAATATCTGGCTTCTTGTACTATGTGACTTTAGGTGAATCATAATCCCTCTTTCCTCAGTTTCCTTGCCTCTAAAATGAGGGGTAAAGCAGATTTTACCTTAAACAATGTGTGATTTTATATAGCTACATATGCAGTTATATTTGCTTGCATTCTCTACCTACGAGTTACAAAATTATGGAGAGAAGTTTGGGCTAGTATATAGAGGAACAGAGTACATATGGTTTGAGAGAGCACAAGCACTTTAATTCTGACTTGGTTGTTCTATGTGTAAGTAGGTGTCACAATACATTATTGAGTCTATTTAATGATCCAATGAATGAAAAAAAAATTATTGTTTGTCAGACTTACTTACTGAATTTGATAAAAGACTGTTTTTAACTAAGTAAAGCAGAACATGGTTACTATGGTTCCACTCTTCCCCACTGGCCACTAGATGGAGAGGTGGTCCATGTCCACAGCTTGCCCACAGTAAACAGTTCTGAGTTTCTACTGGCTAAGTAGAAACTATATGCTTTTGAACATTTTATGAACACACACATGACATTTTGGATAAGCCATCAGAAACTATGTTCTCTTTTGTAAAGGAATGTGATATTCATGAAATGCAAAATGCTTTGCTTCTCCTTAGGCCACTATTAATGGGAGGAGAAGGTCAGTATTAGAACTCTGGTTTTAGTTGTCACAAAAGAGCCTTTTGCCTCTATCAATTTTGTCC
Organism: Marmota monax; assembly: GCF_021218885.2. Lineage (NCBI taxonomy): Eukaryota > Metazoa > Chordata > Mammalia > Rodentia > Sciuridae > Marmota > Marmota monax. The sequence goes on from NW_026694771.1 coordinate 2,920,627, forward strand.
ATTAGAAAGGGCCCTGAAATGAATGTCAGCACGACAGTGCCACCTTGTGTCCCTTTTACTGTGAGAGTAACTAATGCATGAGCCAGTGAAAAGGAAAGAACAGAGCATTTGCAATAATTTGACAAATTGGTTTAATCTCTGATTTTGCAGTTGTTCTACAAAAAATTCTATAAAATACTTTGTGTTTGGAAATTCTTATTACTCAAGGAAAAATTAGGATGTGTGTACTTTATCCCTTCTTTCATAACAGTGAATATTAAAAATCCTTTAAAAATTCTAGGCACAAACAGAGATGTATTCAGTTTAGATTTGGAAATGGAGAAGGCAGGATCACCAGAAATATTCACCTAATTCTTACCACTCATAAAACCTCAGCTCAGTCATTGCAGACAGTGAGGTACTTCTTTTCTTCGGATTCTCAAGGCAACTTTTATATGCATACTTGGTAATATCATTTCTCACATGATAATGTTGTTGTTTCTAAGCATATATTCCAACTAAGTCTTGAGCTCAAGGGGAGTGTTTGTGTCTTATTCATCCTTGTGCCTCCAGAATTTTCTATGGTATTCAGCTACGAATCACTCAAATGTTCGAGATCTGAATGAATGATTATGTCTGACTGGTTTTTAAACATTTTAATTCATTACTTAACTATACATGTGTGCGTGTGTGCATACATACATGTATATTTCTGTATAAATTTGCAATTATATATAAATACTTTGTATAATTTGTGTGTACACACACACATATATATTAATATTTTAGAGCATTTTCTCTGGAAAAATATCTTCTAATACCATCTCTTTTCCAAACATTTCTTTACAAATTTACTTCCTTTTACATTAAAATGACCTTTTTCTTCATTTGATTAGGAAAACAATGCATTATCTGTACACCAGTGTGTATTGTAGCTAACTTTGGAGTAAAGATACTCAAAATTTCTAATTCTAGCTTTATAACATATTTGCTTTCTTATCTGGGAAGATAATTTGCCTTCCTAGGTCTGTTTTCTGTGCATAAAAGGAGTGCTCTGGGCTACTTGATCTGAAGGTGGTTTTGACTGAGGGTTTTTGTGGAGGCTGGACTAATCTTAATATTATTCTAGTTGTATATTTGGTTTCACAGTTTTTTTAAAGTACCATTGTAGTTGAAAATTGAATTGCTAGCCTTTAAGAGTACTACTTATTATCTCATGTTTTAGAAACTGATTTTCTTGTACCAGATGAATTGTATATAGACAGGGTAGATAGTATTAAAATGTAGGGGTATTCCAATTTTTGTTTATTTTTGTAATTTTTTGCATGTGTTTGATTAATTGAGCTCCACTTCTATCCTTTGAACATAAAATAACTAAATTTAAATAGCAAGATGAGACATGTTTTAGTATAGAACTATAGACTACTTGCAATTTCAGGGCTAACTTTTAATTTCAGTATGTTTGCATGAAATTTACCTCTGGGAGTTTTAGCCCACATATGACTATAAACACTAACAAACTTAGGACTGGACAAGTCTCTTAACTTTTTAAGCTTGATTTTCTAATTTGCAGAAAGGTAATAATAAATGTCACCTTTCTGTTTCTCAAAATTACTATGAAGATTAAATGAGTTAAATGTATATAAAATATACAAATATTATAACTATTACTACTGCTGTAATTAAAGATAGAATGGATAATAAAAATAAGTAAAAGCAAAACACAAAGTTATTAAAACTTATAGCATTTCTTAGTTGGAGTATTTCTCTATGGTATTAGTCTCTGGAAATGATTTGAAATGGTAGCTCAATTTCCTGTTTGGCTTTAAAACCTTTACTAATAATTATAATACTTAGACTAAAACTAGTATTTTCTTTATATAACAATTTTGATCTATTATATATGTATATGTTCATTTTGACCATGATATTTATTAAAAATAAAAAGTAAAAAAAATTAAAATTATCAAAGATGAAAAAAATTTCTTTTAAATATCATGGCATTATACACTAATTCAGTGGTTCTTAAACTTTAGTGTACCTAAGAATTACCTTAGGGGACAGGATGTGGTGGCACATGTAGTAATTACAGCAACTTGAGGAAGAGAGGCTGTGGCAGGAGGACTGCAAGTTCTAGGCCAGCCTCAGCAATTTATCAGGACCCTCAGCAACTAAGTGAGTCCCTTCTCAAAATAAAAAATAAAAAAGACTAGGGATATAACTCCAGGTTAAGTCCTCTGAGGGAGGGAGAGAGGAAGAATGGAAGAAAGAAGGGAGGGAGGGAGGAAAGGAAGGAGGGAGGGAGAGAAAAAGGAGAAAAAAAGAATTACCTTGGGTGTTTGTTAACATTCAATTTCTAAGTTCCTTTCTTAGTAGGTATTATGTGGAACTCAGGAATCCAGAGTTTTAGCTGACTCACACACTTTAGAAACTTTAGTTAGTTCTTATATATCATCACCAGCTGGGGGCTTTTTCAAATGCACAGATTTCTAGGTTCTACTCTCAGATATCTTAAATCAGAATATCTAGAGTAGTATGTGGGCATCTGTATAGTACAAAAACTACCTCATAGATTCTAATAATATTGCAGCTTATTTGAGACAGATTATTTGAATGAAAATCTTCACTCTTATCTATTATAACATGCCATGAAACACAGGAATTTCATAATATAGCCATTGCTATGAGTCTTAAAATAATTGGTTTGCATTGAAAATACAATGAAAGTGTTATCAGAATCAATGTATTATTGTTTTATAAAATCCCCAAACTTATTCCTGATCATTCCTAATCTTGTTTGAAAAGAATAAACCACATAGTATAAAATAACAGCCTATGTATAAACTATAGAGTACAAACTAACGCAATTCATATATATAAATATATGTAAATATATCTAAAATATATATATAAATATCTAAAAATGTAATGTTTATTTTTATATATAATATATATATAAATATCTAAAAATATATATAAATATCTAAAAATGTAATGTTTATTTTTATAGGTTTAATAATATTTTATATGAAGTAGGACTATTCACAACTTAAAGGAACTCTGAAATGTATACCTGAGGTGTGAAAATAATCTTGATTTTATAAATTAAGAAACACATACATTTGGGGGATATAGCTATATAATCATGTATTAAAAAGTAAATTTTAAAAAAGATCCACAAAATCACTGACCAGGGGATATAATCTTTAGCAGACTTCTTTTAAAGTTTTTGGACATTTGGGTTATTTTTCAGTTTTCTACTTTAAAAAAGTGATCTTTTCTCAAATGGCATACTTTTTAAATACTATCAAGTGAAGAGATAAAGATGAAAACATAAAGCGAAATTTACTTATGCTCCTTTTTCAGAAGTAGAATATAAAACATGATTTTGTAGAAAGTCCCATTTAGGAGCAGAGCATGAATTGGAAAATTTGGTCAGTGATTTATTTAGGCTCCAAAGGGAAAATCTTGTAGGGTGTTTTTTGAATATCCTAAATTTATTTTGATTTGAGACCAGCTTAAAGGGCATGTCTATCTTAAAACAGTTCTCCATTTTCCTGAGAAAAATTCCAGTAGAGCTAGTTGTGGGAGGTAATATTCCAACAATGAACCTTTTGGGGCCAAATAAGCACTTTAGCACAACTTACTTCATCTCATTCCTTAAACCAAAGCCTGTCTTGCCCACTGGGCATGTTTAACTTTGACTGCTAATTTTATTTCCTTGCAGAGGCAAAAGAGACAGGAAAAAGGAGGGAAAATAACTGATGGCATGTGGGTGAGGTTTTGGCTCAGGAAATAAATTTTTAAAAATCCAGCTAGTACAGAGATGCAGAAAGCAATAGGTGTCTGAAACTATTTCCCTGTTTTACAGATTAAGAAATAGAAGCCAGTAGAGGGAAAATAACTTGCCTAAAGTTACCCAGAAGTTTTCAGGGCTTGGTTTGGTACTGGAAGCTAGTCTACTCAGTGTTTCTATAAGAAAATTCGATAGTCCAGTTCCTCTGTCCATCAAGATATTCCTTTAATGCCCCTTACCACTTTATCCCCCATTCTCCTTTTTCACTGCTGTCTTAACATCTAAAAAACTAGTCTGATGATAGCCTCAGATTTAGAGTCTGATTAGCAATTATATTTTGACTATTCACACAATTTGAAATTAGTTGAGCTGTAAGGATAGTTTGCACATTTTAAGCCTCTGCCTCTTTTTTATTTGGATTATGTAATAAACATAGAACCAGAAATGAAAAATGGTATTGAATAAATTGGTTCTGAGCTCATGGCAAAGTTATAAACATAAAAAATGTGGGGTCCATCGATGTTTATTTTTTACATCCTAATTACAGTCGATTGGAGGGGTTTGAAGTGAACATAAACTAAATTTGGTACCTTTTCTGCTAATTTGATGTCATCATTTAGATTTAGGGTGGGAAGGAGGACCATGGTAGAAATACTAATCAGAACTTTGTCTTCTAAAAATAGTTTATGCCTAGCATCCTGTTTGTTTGAGCCTCTAGAAAAATTGCTTCTTCGTCTTAGTATCACCCTGTCAAAGTTGTATGTAGTTTGTCAGTTTCTCACTGATAGAATATATATTTGCTTTAAAAAATAGTGAAAATTATTTGTGTTGAGGTATCTGGTTAGCTTTTCCATTTACCTCTTAATGCTATTAGTAAGATTCTAGAAACCTAACAAGCTAAACTAGAATATGAGTTTAATTTGATTACTAGTAGCTAAGTAAATGAACATGCAGCAGAACTTATAGGTGATGCATGATATAAACAGTCTAGTGCACTAACAGATCCTCTAAATTTTGATTAGGAAAAATATAAGTCATTCAGAGCTCCAAAATCCCAATGCAGATCAGATAGATGATCTTTATATTAACACATCTGAAGTGTTGGGGTTACATTTTAAGAATTGTGATTAATTAGGAACAGAATTAATTGAGGCCAGAAGCTGCTATATTTTTGATTTCACCAAATGTGTCCTGTCTATTTGCAAATAAGGTCTGATAAATTTGTTGCTATTTTTTAAATCTTAGTAATAGAGTCAATAGCTGAACCATGCACAGGCTAATTGTTAGGATATAAGGCTTTAAAAAAATGAACACAGGCTTCTGGTAGTCCACTTAAATTCACAGCAATTGTCAGGAAATTAAATATGGCTGTCAAGAAGTATATCTAGAAAGCTTAAACTAGAGGTGGTTAAAAAAATAACATCTTTGCGTTTTTTTTAATTATTTTCTACCCAAAATGTAATTTCCATTTTATTTATATCTTTATTAAACCTTTAAAATGAAAGACAAGAGTGACAACCACAGAATGACTGGAACCTAAAAGTGTAAAATTATAGTAGGTGGAATTTGGGTAGTCTTAGGGACAAATATAATCTGGGATATTTATCAGTGAACTAAATGAGAAGGGACTGTGCTTTCACATACTGTAAACAAAGTACTTAATTAAAATTCCCTAGAAAAATCAACAACTTACTCTAAGAAATTACTTGTGAAGAATTTGAGACTGAAAAAAAGAAACAATTTGTACTTATAAACTTTTCTTATATCTAAATATTTTTAAAAATTGTTTTTATTAATTCCTAAATTTGAATAAGAGAGGGGGGGATTTGATTATTTGCCATTTAAATGTGTAACTTCAGGTTTGTAGGCATCATTCTGAATCAGGATGGAAAGACCTGGTGTGGAAATTATGTTTCATTTGGCTAAAAAAAAAAAAACCTCAAGAAGTTTCTTGTCATAATAAGGTGAAAGTGGTTACCAAAGAAACAAGTTTCCTATCACTTGGCCTGAGGCAAATGTGGCATATTAAGCTTAAAATGAATTCTCCTCTCCTGAATGCACACAACCCTTATTAATGTCTTGGAAATTATGCACACGTAGGAAAAGAGAATAATAAGATTTTCTGGATACATTGAAAAAGGCATTCATTGAGGTATATGGGCTGTTATATAAAGACACTTTAACGCTAAACTAGCCCCAAATCACTTTGCACTATTTTACCTTTAAAAGTTAAACCAAGTAGGTTTAACTTTGGAGGAATGACATGTTTTCATCTTAAAAGAGGCCTTTCTTTTAGTGAGAGTTAGGTTCCCTGGTAGCCTGAAAGAGTTAATGCAGTTTCCAAGAGTGCCCAACTTCCTTCCAGGGAGATGTGCGTGCATGTGAGAGAGTCTGGCTCCAGGATATTTGTTCACATCCCAAAACCAATTTGGCACAACTTAAAATGTCTGCTAGGCAGAGGATTCAGTGTTGTTAGGCCACGCAATTAGTGCTTTATTTCATGAGCACCAAATTCACCCAGTAGTGTTTTGTTTTAAAGAAGAGCTTGAAATTCACAATAACGGGTTTCATTTATCAGAGCCATATGGGACTCACCATCTTTGGATATATTTGCAAGGCTTTCACAAAGAAGAATCCTTAGGCATTTCAGATTTCACGAATTGGAGGGCAATCTGGATGAATATCTTTTTTGGAAATGATAAACTATCGTTTTCATGTATAGTCTCCAATTTCAATAATCCTTGAGAAGCTAAAAAAAAAAAAACAGGAAAGAGTTAAGTAAGTCTTAGCTTATTAGTTTTTATTGGAAAATAAAGACCATGATTCTTAAGAGATCTAGTTCAAATGCCAAATGCACCTTTGATGTTGAAATCTTGGCCACCTAATCTTTGCAGTTTCTGATGTGGCATTTATGAGAGGGTAGATGGGTTCTAAATCTCAACCTATTTTTGCACTTTTTACTAGTTCTCTGTTGGTCATATGTCAATGGATTTCTGGGAAGCTACCTATAATGTAGCTAACTGAAAATTTAACATTGTGATTCTGATGATATTTACCCAAGATTATTTCTTTGTTGTTTTCTCCTTTTCCATAATTTTGTATTTATACACAATGTACTCTTGAAACTGTCAATGTAAATTAATTTTTAAAAGAAATCTTCTATTTTTCACAGATCTACAAATTTAGATATTTTTAAAAATATCTGATTGTTCTTCATTTGGCAGTAGTTGCTAATACTTTAATTTTTAGTTCCCAAATTCTGTTAAGCCATTAATGACCTATAAACAACTATTTAAATTTTCACAAATTAAAATGAACATATTTTTAAAGTTAGAGTACTGTATGTTATGACAGTTACCCACAATTATGGTTTCAAATTTTAATTTTCATAGTTGTGTAGGCTTTTTTTGGTTCTGTATGAATCTGGTCATGTTAGAATATTTACAAGTAGTAAGTAGTACTGTAATAATTACTACTTACCTATATGAAGTCTATATAAACTCCATGAAAATGGTAATTTGTTTTATTAAAAATTGTGTGGAAGTTTGAGAATTATTTGAAATAAACTTTGCTTATTTGAAATGCCATTTTATTACTCAGTTTAAATAACATTAGTATATCTTCTAGGTTATATTTTAAAAACAACTTTTAACATTCAATTAGCTAAAAATGCCTGTTAGCATTTTTAGGTTTCACAGAGAATGTTTGCTAAATTTTGTCCAGTTATGAGTATGTTGAATAATGCTAAATTTTAAAAATTTAGTGTATTCTTGACTATCATTTAAACTTTATATTGATATCAGTGTCATATATTTTAAATCATATTTTATAAGTATTCAGAAGTCTTCTTTCCATTTCTTCTCTAATACGTATTATACCCAGGAGAGAACACTTAGACCGTTCTTACATAGTACATCTGTAAGGGTTCACATCTGTATTGATATGGGTTATTGACCTTTATTCTGCCATATAGGACAATGAGACTGTTGGACAAAAGATAGAAAATTGGAATTGTAAAATAAGTTATAATTGCTTAAATCAACTTGAGCATTAATTGTTCTGGATGGCTGATATTCTCATATTCTCTATTTCATTCACCGTCAAATATTCTCAAATAATTTAATCAATTGTTAAAATACTTTTAAGATTAAATTTTATTCTTTACTTGTTTTCTTCAAACCTAGGTATTCTGACCCAATGAGGTTAAGTATTTTTCTCACTGAAAATTTCATTATGGAATTAAGCACAAACTCTTTTGGCTGATGCCTAGTCTTTTTCATAAAGGGCTTTAAAATATTTTCTTTGTGAAAACAATGTAGGGTTTGGGATAGTGGTCAACAGAAATAAAGAATTAAAGATGGCAGAGGAATTCAGACTAGAATATGTGGCTATAAATACATTAATATCTCACAGAATTTTGGATTTAATATAAATTATAGACTGAGGAGAAGATAGGCACATGAATTGGAGAAAATGTTGATGTGATGATCAATGCTTTATTCTTTATTTATTTTTTTATTGTGATGCTGGGGATTGAACCCAGGGGCATGCAAGGCAGGCACTGTAGCAACTGAGCTATATCCCCAGGCACAGTGCTTTATTCTTTATAAATCTTTCTAATAAAGGATACAATAGGAGTAAAGGACATAATTTAATGGAGTATATGTACAAATGATAAAGTATAAGGATACTGAGAGGAGAGCATGGGGTAGAGATAAGGATTATATGTAGTTTTGTGGCTGTAACTGTCTAGTTTTCTGCATTTACATTGAGTTTCTATTGTAGGGATGAATGGCTCTCTTATATAATGTTTGTGGTATTAAATATAACCCATAAATCATTTGGACTGAGCAAACATTTTATTTGCTTATGAAGATAGACCTGTTTGATTTTAAAGTGTAGCATGCTATTATTCTTACCTTATGGTCAAAATATATATTGTTTTTATTTAAATATTATTATGAGTATATTTATGTGGGCCACATGTATTTGTCCATGTGTGTGCATGCATGTGTGTGCCTACATCTAAGGAAGCACACTGTCGTCTCTAGCTTTACTGTGTCTGATGCCTTTTCCTTGTCAGTTTTTCTTTGTCTGTATCATTTTTTATTACTGAACCTATCTGTTTAGAAAATGGAATGCTTGGTTTTATCATTATAAATTATTTTTTTATTTTTAAATTTTTTCCTTAGCTTGTTTTTGCCCCAAGAATGAAGGCTCAAGTGTAAAGCATTTCAATTCTCACATTCAAGAGGTATTTCTGCCTTCTTTCCCGTCCGTTTGTCCATATGTTTGCTGGTCTCTGATAGGCTGTGCAGTGAGACAGCAGTTTACTATCTGTGTGTGTGTGAAATTAGCTAATTGGTGTTAGTAGAAATATTTTCACATGTTTTATAAGCAAAGTGCAGCAAGGTATATAAATGTAGATATGATCCAGACACGCGCACGCTCACGACTGTCACTGCTCATGCATAGGCGCTCAGAAGTAATTAATGTTAATAAGATTTTAATGTGCTTGTGAGATCATAATGAGGAGAAATGAATGCTCTGATTAGGAAAAGGTAACTGTGTGTGTGTTTTGGCTTAGAACAAGATTTCAATTTTTATAAACCGCAATTTTAGAACTTGTTTATGATTGCATCAATTGGTTTTTATTTTCAAATTAGAGGTCTGTTTAGCCATTTGAATGATTAACCAAATAAATGGGTGAAACCCTGATCATAAGGAATAGTGCAGGTTTTCATTTGCAAGGCAGTGTTAGTGTACAGTAATGCTGTGATGTCTTTTGCCAATGTACCATTTTACTGTTTAAAAAAAATCTTTTTCAGAAGCCACTTGTGGACACAGTAATTATTTTTATAAACGTAGATGCTATCTATATGTTCCAGAGACACCAATCAGACAGTGTAACTATTGTGTCTGAGATGCATTCCTGCCAGTCAGTAATGTTATATTTGGTGTCCAAAAAATATGTATTTTGCCTCTTGAAATGTTTATTGAGAAAGATATAAAACGACCATTTTTTTTTCCTAAACATGATGTTTAGAAATTTTCAAGGCTTGATATCTTGTATGATAAAGTAAAATATTTCCAAGTAGGCAAGATGCTATCTCACAATGAATTCAAATGCTGTGCAGTCAACAGCTACATCATTAGACTGGCTTAAATCCAGCTGGACACCAGGGGTCCTTCTCTGCAACAAATTTTTTGAAAATATTGTTTACAGAGTTTTGGCATATATTTGCATTATTATTATTTTTAATTATGGTATGTATCTAAATATCTATTATGGGACCTTGTGCCACCTTATGCATTTTAATATACATTGTGGATTGAGAGATTTGAAGATTGTAATCCTTTTTAAAAAGTAAACACTAACTGAAACGTAAAGAAAAGTTTTGGATCTGAATAGAGCTATGAGGCAGTGTAGTTTACTTCTAACTAGTCCTACAAGTGTGGTTTAGGCTTTTCAACAATACTGAGATTTCTGTGATTCCCAGAGGTATTTTAGGTTTTACTTTCCATAATATCCTGGGAATTACGATCCTCTGTCTAAAAAGGGACATTTTCCTTTAATATTGTTTAGTTGACTTTCTTAGGCCTTATCACATTGAAGCATAATTAGGAACAATTTTACTACTTTCACTTTGTAAAGAAAGGCATCAATTTTTTTTTCTAGTGCTTTCATATGCCTTTATATTATTTTAATTATAGAGGCTTTATAACATGTTTTAATATATAAGATTATCATCCTCTTTCCCCATTCCCACTATTACTCTTCTTTTTCCTGGGTTCCCTGAGTTTTCTTGTTTACATATTATTCTAAATGAACTTTATAATTGTCTATAAGACCTTAAGGGAAAAATGCCTGATGGTATTTTTTGTTGGAATTGTAAGAAATTCATGAATCTACATAGGGGCAGTTAACATCTTTATTAAGAGAACCTTCTTTCTTTCCATTTTTTAAAACTTTTGCGTCTTTAAGAGGTGTTGTATAGTTTTCTTATAGGTTTAAACATTTGTTATTAAGTTTATTCCAGGGTATTCTTTCATTTATTCATTTATTTGCTTACTTTCTTATGTATTTACTATCCTAATCAGAGTCTTTTCTTTCATATTATTTTGTAACTGGCTTTTTCTTCTATGTCAGAGGCTGTTGACTTTTGTGTGCTAATTTTGCAACTTCCTATTTTGCAAAATAGTTTTATTGTTTGTGTTAGCCCAGGGTGAATTTGAGTCTGATTCTAGTATGGTGCTTTGTATCTATGACTATAGATAAGTTGTTTTGAGGGTCTTAGTTTGGGCTGCTACAAGTAAGTAACATAGATTTGGAGGCTTATAAACGATAGAAATTTAGTTCTCACAGTTTTGGAAACTGGAAGTCCAAGTTCAGATTGTCAGCATGCTTAGGTTCTGGGGAGTGTTCTTTGTAATTTTCAGATAGCTAACTTTTTGTGCCCTTACCTAGTAGAAGAAGAATAAGCTAACTCTCTGGGATTTTGTAAGGGTACTGCTCCCATTCTTGAGGGCTCAACCTTATGACCTCCTCTTATCCTGATTATCTTTCAAAAGCCCATCTCATAATGCCATCACATTGGAGGTAGGGTTTCAAATGTGATTTTTTGTGGGGGGACACAAAAATTATCAGTTCATAACACTAAACTGTTTTCCTCATCTGTAAAATGCAGACAACTAAACCAAACTCCCAGAATTATGGAGAATAAATGATATTACATGGTAAAGCATCTAATTTTTACATGGCACATAATAGGCACTTCATTACTGGTAACTCTTAATAATGTAATATAATGTGATGTTTTGTAATATGACATTATCATTTTTATTTTAAAGTATCAGAGTTTTTGCTAAGATGAAGTGAATCAAACGAAAAATGTAAACTTCATGATAAGCATTTGTGATTTAAGATACTAGCAATTGAAAATTAATCTTAAGATTATGTTATTTTATAGCCATGCACATACATTTCCATTACTTCTGTTTTAATCATGATTATTGCCTGCAAAATTTCTTAATTCTGGAGAGTAAGTGGAGGGAACTTGTTAATCACCTATGGATTATTCAAAGCAATTCTTAAAGTATATTGATTTTAGCACTTGCTAACTACGTAAGTGAATGTGAACATTAATTTATAGTCCTGTAACCCTTTTGTCCTAACTCAAGAATCTGGAAACTTTACTATAGTTTCTTGGTAAATAGAATACTAACTTGTAAATGGATTCGTGTGAATTAAATACTGAAGTCATGGTTGTATTAATGTCAGTAGAATAATAATTCTTGTCAGGAAATTTTATAAGACTTTTTGATAATGTTAATGAAAAAACTAATTAATAATGAGATACTCTAATATAGTAGTTGATGACTTTTAAGCTTCTACTCTAATTTACTAAAATTGATACCATCTTTGCAAATTCATTCTTTTAATTCATTTGACATAATCTACTGTTTATAAATAAGAATTCCAGAATTTCAGGGTGCATTTTATTCCTTTCTCATGGTTGTGATGAAGGTTAAGTGAGATAATGTGCTTAAAATGCCTGCTAAGGTGCCTAGCTCATTGTAAGTACTTCATAAATATTACTTGTTTTTGTTTCTGTTCTTTTATTATTACCATTGCAAATTCTTCATTTCCTCTCTACACAGACATTTTTCTACCCTTTTCTTCCTCTCTCTCCCTCCCTCTCTCCCTCCTTCCCCCTTCCCCCTTTCTTCCTTCATTCCTTCATCCCTTCCTCCCGACTTTTCCTCCTCCCTTCCTTACTCCTTCCCTTCTTCCTTCCTTTTTTCCTTCTTACCTCTCTCCCTTCCTCCCTTCTTCCCTTCCTCCCTTCCTTCCTTCTTTGAGCTCTCTCTCTTTCTTTATTATGATCATGTCTGGCATCTGTATATATTTCTAATATTATTGTTGTATGCTTAGAATAAATATATGAATATCTCCCTTAATTTTCATTAAAAATAGATGTAAAAATACATCAATAATTTGCTAATATTGAAATTAGATGAAAGTGAAATGAAACTATACCAGTGGAATATGTGGAAGATTTAGTGGCATCTGGGTGAAATTTCTGAGGAATTGTGAGGATGAAAAATAATTTCTGTCAAAGAATTATAGGTACATTGTGTTTACAGTTTAGGATTTATCAGAGTTCTGATTTAGCACTTGATCTAAGTACTTTTCTTCAACTTTATCTTGCTTACTCATTCATTCATTCACTCATACCAAAAATAATGTACAGTATCTATGAGACATAAAGCATTGTTCTGGGTTGTGTGGCATATACAAATAGCAAGATTAATTAGATGAATTGTCTCAATTTAAGAATTCTAGTAGATGATTCAGACAGGAAAACCACTAGATTATGTGCATGGATTTTGGAGACAGATTCTCTAGTTTGAATTTGTTTTCTAGAATATACAAGTGGTGTGAATTCAGGCAAGTTATTTAGCTTGTCTGTGTTTCAATTTCCTTATCTACAAAGTGAGTCTCAAAGCAATACCTATCTTATGAGGTTGTTGTGAGGATCAAATAATTTGGTACATGTACAGCATTTAAAGAAATAATGTATTAAATTCTCTGAGATCCTGATTTCAGCTATTTTGGATAATTGCCTAGAAGTGGGAATGGTAGATCATGTGATAATTCTATTTTTAGTCTTTTGATGAACCTCCATATTATCTTCCTTAGCAGCCATACCATTTTGTACTCCCATCAATAGTGTACCAAGGTTCCAATTTTTCTGCATTTTCACCAACATTTGCTTTTGTTTCATTAATGGACATCTTGATAGGTGGTAGGTGATCTCATTGTGGTTTTGATGTACTTTATCCTGATTGTTAGTGACATCTACCTGTTGGCCATTTGTTGGTCTTCTTTGAAGAAATGTCTGTTGAAGTCATTTAATTGGTTTGGGCTTCTATAAGAAAATACTTTAGACTAGGTAATCTGTGAATAACAAAAATTCATTGTTCACAGTTCTCTAAGAAATCCAAGATTGAATTTCTAGCAGATTTACTGTTTTCTGTTGAGTCCCAGTTCTTCATAGATGGAACTTTCTGTATTCATACAAGGTGGTAGGGGAAAAACAACAACAACAAAAACAAAAACAAATCCTTTTACCTCTTTTATAAATTCCCCATTTTCAAGGACTGTGCCTCAATAACTCAATTACTTCCTAACAATCCACCTCTTATTTCTATTGCATCAGTGATTAAGTTTCAGCATTCAGAGTAAAACAGTCTTTAGCTCATTTTTAAAAATTGAGTTAGTTTTTTCACTTTTTTCTGTTTTTTTCTCTATATTTGTTATATATTCAGATATTAACCCTTTATCAGCTGTATGATTTGTAAATATTTTTGTTCATTCTATAGGTTCCCTTTTCATTCTTTTGACTGTTTCTTTTGTTGTACAGATTTTTATTTTGATATGCAGTTACAGTTGCATTTGTTAATTTTTTCTATAATTTTGGTATCATGTCAAGAAGTTTTCTTCTACAAACCTTACAACTTCAGGTCTTACATGTAAATCATTAATATATTTGAGTTGACTTTCATGTATGGTATAAGACAATGGTCCAATTTTGTTCTTTCTCATTCTTTTGAGACTATCTTTTCCCCATAGTGTATTGTTAACACCCTTATCAAAGATCAGTTGATTATATATGTGTGGATTTATTTCTCAGACATCTATTTTATTGCCTTGGTCTGTCTGTCTTTATGTCAGTATCATACTGTTGATACTATGGCTTTGTAATATAATTTGAAATTAGGAAGTGTGATGCTTGCAGCTTTATTCTTCTTTCTCAAAGTTGACTTTGATATTCATGGTGTTTTGTGGTTGCATATGAATTGTAAACTTGTAGAATGGTCTATGTAGATCACTGGTTAATTTGCACATGCTAACAATATTTAGACTCCCAGTCTGTGGACATAGTATATCTTTTCGTTAGGTGTGTCCTTAGTCACTTTCATCAGTGCTCTGCAATTTTTGGTGCACAGTCTGTCATCTCAGTTTGTTCCGGAGCATTTTATTCTTCTGAATTCTATTTTATTTTATTTTATTTTTTTTTTTGTTTTTTGTTTTTTTTTTTTTTTTTGTTTTTTTTTCTATTTTAAATGGAATCATTTTCTCAATTTTGTTTTCAGACAGTTTAGTGTTAGTATATAGAAATACAACTTATTTTTGTATTTATATTTTTTTGTCCTGAAATATCACTAACTTTATTAGTACTGTTTTTGTTTTTATTGTTTTATTTTGTTTTTAATGCTGGGGATTGAATCCAGTGGTGTTCTACCACTGAGCTAAATCTCCAGCCATTTTTATTTTTTATTTTGAGACAGGGTCTTACTAAATTCCCCAGACTGGCCTGGATCTTGAAATCTCCTACACAACTAGAATTACAGTTGAGTGCTACCACACCCAGCATGAATTCTATAGTGTTTTCTATACATAAGATCATGTCATCTGCAAACCTGGACATTTTTACTTTTTCCTTTCTGATTCTGATACCTTTTGTTTCATTATCTCCCCTCATTGCTCCGACCAGGGCTTCTAGTACTATGTTGAATAGAAGTGGTGAGAGTGGGTATCCCTGCCTTGTTCCTGATCATAAAGGAAAAGTTGTCAGGTTTTCACTGTTGAAAACTGATACATGGATTTTTCACATATGGCCTATATTATTTTGAGATGCTTTTCTTCTATTTCTACTTGGTTGTTTATCCAAAATTATTGAAATCAGTATCACGAGGAAATATCAGAACTCCTGTGTTCATTACAGTGCTATTCACAACAGTCAAATATGGATACAACTTAAATGTTCTTTAAGGGATAAGGAAAATTTGATATATATACACACATGGAATATTACTCAGCCTTAAAAAAGAAGGAAATATTTGCAATGTGGAACTACATATATGAAATTTAAGGATATTATATTAAAATACGTCAATTATAGAAAGACAAATTATACACGATTCCACTTATATGGAGTATATAAAATAGTCAAATACATTGAAATTAAGAGTTTAATAGCTGTTTCCAGGGTCTGGGGGTCAGAAGAAAATGGGAATTACTCATCAATAGGCATAAAGTTCCAATTAAACAAGATGAATAAATTCTAGACATGTACTATACAACATTGAGCTATAGTCATAAATACTTAAAATCATGCTTTTACAATTTCACTAAGAGGGTAACGTTCATATTAAGTATTCTTACCAAAATAATATAAAACACATATAATATAGTAAGTTCTCAATAAATGTTAGTTAACAGTATTAGTATTAGATAAAGTAGAATAACTTTAATGCCATAATAACAATAAAAATAAGGCAATACAGTATTATAGAGAATGATAACTTGTTTTATTTTTTTTAAATGTGATTGGGTACAATGGAATCAGAGGAGCCTTATGGAATAATGTTTAAAATAAACCTTGAAATATGATTTCTGCAGGTAAAAGAAAAAATAGAAGTAAAAAGGTAAGTAAAAATTAAAACTTCTGGGGGCTTTGTATTAAAAAAGGTTCATAGGCAAAGCCCAGTTCTAGTCCTTTTATTAGTTGTGTGGCTTTGGGTAAAACAGCTCCTATTTGGGTTCCCCTTGAACCATGATCTGCTAACTCTTTCCAGGCAGTAAGCTATAGCAATGATGGAGATAACTCTTCATTTTTCTTTTGTGAGAGACTGCTCTTCTGTGCTGCCTATTGTCCAATGTATGCAAATCAACATATATTTTATTCAGATATTTTGCTGTTTAAGGCAAGAGGATAAATACTATTTTTATTACTCTATCATTTTCAGAAGCAGAAGACTAAACTGTCACTAATACTTTTGCATTCAGTGAGTTTGGTACTTATCTATTAGTACCCTGCAGTTACTTTTTTCCTTCTACCCTGCACTGCAATTTTTACTTTACTTACCTGCTTTCTGTTACCCTGGATTCTTTAAAAATAAGGAGCATAATAGATTGTTTGTGATTATAGGATATAACAGTGAGAAAAGGAAGGAAGAATTGACAGGATTTAGTGACTGACTGTTAATTGGAAAGGTGAACAAAATGATGACCCATATTTTCACTAATTGTTGACCAGTTTCTTTGGAATGAGCTACGAGGTTCTTTTGTCTTTCGTACCATCTAAATGATGGATTTTAGCATAAATACTTGAAATCAAAATTTCATAATGAAAAGAAGTAAATAGTTATAGGGATTTATTTTAAAAATTGAATTTAAAATCTTTTATAATTCTCAGGAGAAATGAATTCTGGGTTTTATAATTTTCAATTATATTACAAATATCATTGTCATATATTTTTCCTTCATTACTTCCCTTTTCTTACTCTATTTTATATACTTTTATAACGTATATTTTTCTTTTCCTGTTAGTTTTAAGTTTTTCTGAAAGATTGCTTCCTTAAGTCTTTAGAATATGTTGATAATGGATTTAGGGCTCAAAGTTCACTTTGTGCAATTGAATGCACTAGCACCTCTAGCATAAGCCAGAGTGAGAATTAATTTTTCTCAAATATATTTTATTTTTGCTTTTGTAGTAAGTTTTATAAGTTTAAACAACTTTTCAAACAGAAAAGAGCTTACTTTCAGTGTTCTAAAGGAGATTAATTGGAATGAATGGAGTAAATATGTGGAAAAGAAATCTTTCTCCCAGTGGATTTTTTCACTTTGGCATAATCTAAAGAAGCAATGGTTCTTTTAAAGTATGATCTAACCTGAAGTATATGATATAGTGTTAGAATCAATAATAACATCCAGACAGGATGGTGGATATTTTTGATACTATGTTCCATTTATCATTTCAGTTTCTTATGTGAACTCTGTTATTGAGAATGGCATAGACAATAACTACCCTTTATTGAATCACCCACCTTTTGTGCTCATATCTAAATAGTGTGGTAAATATTATGATTCTTTACAACAATCTCATAAGGCAAATGTTATTTCCATTTTAACAGCAAGGAATCACAGCTAAATGAGATTAACTCAATTCTACAAGCCCACACATCTAGTTACGGCAGAGTTCATCTGAATCAGTGATACAATCGAAAAAGTGATTGCTAAGTCTAATATGTGCACCATTATAGGCAATGAAAACATTCTTTCATGTTTACCCTGTAAATAGAGGAAGACAAGGAGTGTGAGAGAGTGAGGGAGGAAGAGAGTTTTTTTTTTCTGTTTTCAACTAAGAGGAGTGATTATTAGAGAAGTTGATGCCTCATTATGGCATACCATTCTAAATACCTAGATGCTGCTGTTGACACCCCTGTAGATGGAACCGAAGAAATGGACTGTGCCTTGCTGTGGCCCATTAAGGGGCCAGAAGTGATGGTGGTTTCAGAGAAGCTTCTTTTGGCTGTAAATTCTATTTGGAGCACATTTTATTAGTTATCGATGGGCCTTTATTTACCTATCTATCTATCTATGGTGCTGAGAATCTAATCCAGTGCCTCACACATGCTAGGAAAGTGCTCTACCACTGAGCCACAACCTCAGCCCCATATTTGGAGCACTTTTTGTCAACAAACTCTTACCTGGCACAACTAAATTAGATAGTGAGATCCCATGAGACCTGAAGCTATGTAATAAACATCAGTTTCACCACTGATCTGGCCTTAAAGTATGTGGTCTTAACCAGTGTGCTATTTGTTTAACAAGCATTATTTATTACTACAGAAAAGCCCAACACCTGTTTTTCAACCAGTCTTAAACTCTGGAGTAACACTGAGCTCCAACCCAGAAAAGAAAATTAATTATATAATATCATTTCTTACCATAAATGGAGAAATCCTTAAAATGCATAACCAATTAGAAATTCTCCAAGTGTATTTTAGTTGCAAGAATATTCACACCTGGGTGAATTGAAGAGATTGAAGAACACTGAATCTCTCAAGTTCTGCAGTAAAGAATACTGGTTATTGCTTTAGTTTCAAAAGAATAGTTTCCTAAGTATTTCAAAATGTCCGGGTGGATGCCCTGGCCATTTTCTTTGGAAGCTTCTTTGTCATCCTCATGGCACATCCCTCTGGCATGCATGACCAGCTGCAAGCTAAACTCTATGGAATAAGAATTCTTTCATCCCTTTGTGTGATGTGTTTCATTTTCAGAGTTTGGATGATCCTCTTCGGCAGCAGCAGCAGCAGGCATTGTTAGTTTCAATAGGCGGCCTGGATGCACAAGAATAGTCATCATAGAGAGACAGGCTCTCAGGGTCTGTCCCTTCATGCCATGGTGCTGTGTAGATCACTTTCCCTTGCTGGATTAATGGCCAGAGAAAAGGAGAAATAAACTATTCCCAAAGGAATCCAATTAAAGTACTTGAACTTCACTGACGTCCATCCTATTGTTTTCTTAACTTCCTAACCTTTGGTTAATTATTCTGACCAGTAGAAAGGAATATTATAGACATCACAATTATATTAAATTTTCTAATTTATTTAGTTTGTTAAAGCCATCAAAATTTTTAATAACATGGATTGTTAGGTATACTATAGTTGAAATTTTTCTTTATTCCTTAAGCGATTTTGTATTTTCCTTAATATCTTTGCCAAAGCGACTGCTAAGACTCTTTGTATGAAATTGAGTGATGTCAAAATTTTCTCTCTCTTCACAGTCTACATTAAGTGTTAGTTCATTCTGGGCACTTTTGCTTCTTTCAATCTCCAATGGATCTCACTTCTATGCCTATGATATTCTTTTATTGATTCATCAAGAATTCTTTATTTCTGCTCTGTCATTGATGCCACTGTAAGGAGGAAAATAATTTAGCTTTTATTTTTCTCCTTTTATTTGGTGCTTAGAGATTCAACTAGGAGCTTTGCTTATGGTTAGCACATGCCCCACCAGTAAGTTACAGCTCCAACCCTAAATTTAGGCTTTTAAATGTTAGCTTTGGGCTGGAGATGTAGTTCAGTGGTAGAGCCCCTGCTTAGCATGCACAAGGCTCTGGGTTTAATATTCAGTACTGCAAACAAACAAATAAACTTTAGCCTTGTAATTTTAAAAATGACCTCCTTTGATTCTAAAGTTCTGTGTCCAAAATATAAACCAGGACTTCCAGTAATATTAATTTATACGTATATATGATGATTGATCATTTGCAGAGAGTTTTCATATATTTTATGCATTTCTGATCATGTAACTGTGAAATGGAGAGAACTGGTATTATTGTCTCTTTTATCATTAAATAATACTGTAGCTCAGAGAAGTGGAGTAACAACCCCACATGAAGTAAATAGTAACTGGCTGAACCAGGATCTTAAATTCAGAGCTTTTTTCATAGAAGGTGTGGTTTCCCCTAGTAGGGAGAAGGTTTTTTTCTTTTCCTTAAAAACGTAAGTTTCTCCTTTTCTTAATGCTTAATCTGCATGTGAGTATATATTTTTATGCTTTGAGAAGGTGTCACATAATGCTTTATTGAGTTAGGGGTAGAGTTTTGTGATCTGTTTTTTAATCAGTGAAGGACTTTCCTAGAATTTTTAACTAAAGAAAGATAAGAAGGAATGTTTTACTTTTCTGTAAAGAATTTTGGTGTCATTATAATTCTATCACATTTGTTTTTAAATTATAAATCTATTCTGTCAGAAACTTAATATTCTTATTAAATTGTCCTCTTTGTAATTTGGGAAATTATAACAATACTGCAGAAGCCTTCTTAGCCAATCCCTGCTTCAGGGCAGTGGTATACGCTCTGAAAATATGGTACATTTCTATTTATCTGTTTACTTGCTGGTGTGTTTACCAAGAATGATGTGTATTTCAAATTTGTTTTCAAATTTGTATGTGCCAGTCAAATGTGCAATTATAATTTAAATATGAAAATCGATGAAATATGAGTACAAATATAAAGGGTTATTATTTTAGGCAAGTTAAGTTGAATGCTTTGGAGAGACTTTCAAAAGGTGAATCATGAAAACAAATTACAGTTTAGATAGGTATGGGCTATACAACTGTGAAAGATTGCCTTGGGTACAGGTGGAAGATGAATGTAAAAACTCCAAATTCTTCATTCACCTTGCTTTCCAAGTCCCTTCATGCTTTTGCAGATTTTAAATAAATCCAAACTGGAAATAATAGATGATATGGTATACTTTAACCCACTTGAATCTAATGTATGGAATATGATATGTCAAGAGCTTTGTGGTGTTTTGAACAACCAATAAAAAAAAGAAATAAAAATAATATGAAACTTCATTAGCCCTTGGTCTTGCATCACAAAGTTGGTAAATAGGTATAAAGTTTTATATTTCAGTTTTAAATAAGCTAAATATGTTTAAATTGTTTTAGCTAACTTCTCTTTCTTAATGTCCCTTTGTGTAGAATAGGGATAAAAAAATTTTGCCTGGCAAGGATTTTTTTTTTTTTTTGAGTGTGTGAGGATTAAGTGAGATGTATAGCACCTAGAACAATGCCTTGCACAAGTACTAAACCATGTTTGCTGTCACAGTCATCATCATCTGAGATCATCTGCTCTAAGACATACATTCTAAATTATAATATTATAGATCAGTGTCACCTACTATTAGAATATTTCAGCACCAAGATTTAACTGTTTCTATTTGGGTTAACAGAGGATCTCTATTTCCTAACCCCACCTTGCTCATTTTTTTTTTTCAGTATTCACGAGAACAGGAAGTTTGACCATCACTGTTTGTTCTCAGGAAATTCTGAGATCTGAAATAGTGTGTGAGATGTTAGTGAAACAGCTATGGTTTTCTCAGCTGAAGCCTATCAAAAATATTGGGATCAAGAGTTTAAGGTATATTGGTAGAGGTATGTAGAATGTTCACACACCCCTTCAACTCCCGCCCACACTGATCCTAGATCTAGTTAAAATGTTTTTCACTAAAATGAGACCTAAGCTTCACACAGTTTGCTCCCAATTGTAAGTAGAAAAATAAATAAAGGAAAAGAAAAAAACAAAGATCTCGACAAAAATCCTGATAGCTAAACTGCAATAGTTGTGTTTTAGAATACTGATTGTAATGGTAGACATTATACTGCATGGGTTCAATTCCTAAATGCTCCTGCTGACTGAAAGGTTACAAGTTTTCATTAATGAATCCTTATTTAGAAACTGATTTTTGGGTAGATAATTAAGCTTTTACCTGCCATATTTCTGAATTCTGGCACAGACCTTTTTATATAATTTCACTTCCTGTTTTCCTCTAGGAATGTGTTCCCCAGTGGTAAGAGGCTCAAGCTTCAGGGTTAGAGACATTGGTACAGCTGATAGTTTCCCCTTAGTTGAATGGTATAGTACTCATTGCTGGTAGCATAAAAATGAATGCAGTATCAGCCATTTTTAGCTTTTTTAAAAAATAAATGATACTATCTACTATCTAAAGGTGTTTACGTGACTTCCTTAATCTTCAAAAATAAAGCAAGTCATTAGCAAAATGGAATTTGAGACATTTTCTAATGTTGGAAAACAATTTTTAAACAATGGTATAGTTGAAAGTTATTAAGTACCCATTTGTTTTCTTAAATATTGTATGTATCATCATTGATTACATGCTATACTTATTGTAGAATTTAGGTCTGTTTATTCTTCACATTTAGTGCATACTTACCTGTCATAAACCCTGAATAAAAGAAATATTGTCTGACTTAACTTTTCTATGTGAGTGTGTGTGTGTGTGTGTGTGTGTGTGTATGAATACACCACACAAATCTCTACATCATGTACAACCACAAGACTAGGATCCTAATTAGAATAAGATGTACTCTGTGTTTGTATAAAAATGTCAAAATATACTCTACTGTCATGTATAACAGATTTTTCATCTACTATCTTTGCTGTGCTTTCATTTTGATTATTATATATTGTATTAATTTTGACTCTCCTCAGCCTTTTCCTGTCAGACATGGCTTCTTCATATACTTTCTTTGTTTTTCTGTATGACATCCTTTATTAACCTGTATCCTTCTTTTTAGCCCACACTTTTATTCCTTAGTTTACCAATTTAAATTTCAGCTATTTTGTTTCTTTAGATGTACCATTTCTACAAATGTTTTCAATATGAGGATAACTCTAGAACTTAGAAAAAGTAGGCAATATCCCAGAAAATGGCAATCTTCATGTTTTGCGATGATATTACATACTGTTGTTTCCTATTTAGACAATGGGCTAGATTATTTGGGCTTCTACATAGTGAGTCTCTACCCATAATACCATTTTGTTAAATCTGTTAAATGTAAGTCAGGAGAATTTCCTTCATTTGACTTCTATCAGTGAACATAATTGATTCAGAACTCCTTGTTAATCAGCTTTCTCAGCAGAGAATGAAAAGAGACAGTCTCAGTTTGGATGTTTAGAGTTCTTTGGGTTTTTTAAATTATTATTTAATTAGTAAATTATTTTTCTTTTGTGCATTAGAGATTGAAGCCAGGACCTTGCACATGCTAGGCAAATTCTCCACCATGGAGCTACATCCCCTGTTCCTTTAAAAAAGATTTTATGCTGATACGGAGTCTTACTAAATTGCTCAGTTTGGACTCCAACTTGTGATCCTCTTATCTCAGCCTTGCAATTAGAGTAGCTGAGATTGCTGGTGTGGGCCACCATATCTAACCAGAGTTCTCTGCTCTTGATTTATATCTCTGTGTTGGACCATCTCCTTGGTATTTGAGATTTGGTTTGTGATTAAGGCATTTCTGGCCCAGGATCAATTGCAAAATGTGAAGTTGCAGTAGGAAAAATCTACAATTCTGGTACGTATATGGGTACCATGGTGCTATTCTATTTTGCTTAGAAGGCAGTTTGGATAGCAATACAGTGGTGTGAAAGGCAGTAACTTGACCAAACTTCTAGCTAAAAAGGTTTTTATTTCTCTATTATGGGGGGATCTGCTATGGAGGATAATCTAAAGAATGTTAGCAACAGGAACATCTTTCGTTCATTTAAAATATTTTATTGACAGATATTACGTTTTTCTGTTATGTTTATTCTTTCTATGAATTTGCTAAAATAAAGATCTGATGAGTAAATATGTGTCTACAAATTTTAGAATATGTACACTTGGTATTTTGACTAAGTTTAATAGCTACAATAATAAATGTAATGGGATTGTTGAGCTTATAATATAATAATCAAAATAATCATAATTGTTGAGCCTGAGTTTGTAGATGACATTATTTATAATTTTATTTGATCATTCATTCATTCACTGTGAACTTAATTATGTTGGGGGTTGTGTTTGGCACAGCAGGGAAAGAAGAGGTGATTAGAATATGGAATCTTTTCACTAAAGGTGTATAGTCTAGTGGTACTGTAGAAAGCATTCTTTGTTTTGTCCTGTACTATAGTAATATATTATCCTTAAACTATTTTATACCCTAACATTCTATTATTGTTATATGCACATATTTAATTTGCATCTTTAGTGTTCTGAATAATTAGTTTAATGTATTGCCAATACCTTTAAAAAGATTTTAATTTCTAAAACATAATATAAAATACTTAAATAATAAATAAATTATGGTAAAAGAACTTTAATAATTTTTATATGGCAATACTGTTTTTTAATCATATAACTCTTTTTCATTTGACTGCCTTTATTTGTGAGAAGGAAAAGGATAATTGACATTTGGTGGTGAAGATCCATTTGGAATAGAAACCTAACAGGAGACTTTTGATTTCTACCTGATTCCTAGTTCAATAAAATGCAAAGTGAGGAGCCATAGGAAATGAAACTGAAGGGATTAAACAGGTTTCTATCATGAAGTTCCTTATATGTGACATACTAAGGTGTTACAAATGACATAGGATCCACTAAAGTGTTTAAAGTAAGGAAATCTCTCCTTAGTTCTGTTTAGGAAAAAATAAACAAACAAAACAAAACAAAAAAACCACTCAGCCATAGAGTGTGGAAGAAAGGGTATGAAGAAATTAGACTTAAGTCTGTGCTTTTGGTAATGAAGGCAATTAATAGTAATCCAGATGAAATACATTGAGGACCTGAATTGGAATGGTGACTGTGAATCTGTGAGGAAGGCTATGAAAGATGGTATTAAGAGATTATTAGGAGTTAGACTTGTGAGGACTGCTCAGATGGAAAGGTAGGAGTTGAATGCTGTTGAGGAAAATGGAAATTTAGGATTACTATCAAGCTTTTTGATTATGTACCTGGATAATGTCATTCAGAGAGAAAGAGTTTATTTTAGAAGTATATTATTAACCAGATAGAGATCCATGAGCAGATAGGGGAAAAGTTGAATTTCAAACAAAAATATGCTTTTCTTTGAGAAAATATTGGGTGATCCTGGAGTCTGAAAGATTGAAAATTAGGGTAAGTCTGGCATGCTGAAGCAGGCTAAGGATAGTGAGTTTCATAGGAGAGTATCAATTAGGGGATTTCTATAGAAAATAGGAGGGTCAGAGCCAGACATTTATTTATTTATTTATTTAAGTATTTTTTTAGTTGTTGATGAACATTTATTTTATTCATTTAATCATATGTGGTACTGATAATTGAACCTAGTGCCTCACACATGTGAGGCAAGCGCCCTACCATTGAGCCACAACCTCAGCCCTTTGATATTTATTTTTGAAGTTATTGTTTACCATATTTTATTTAATGGCAGATTTCTGCCATTTTGCTATCCCAAACTAAACTGGCTAATTCAAATGTTTTAACCTTAGGATGAGTCTGGGAGTCCTGGGTAAGTAGCTGCTTTAAGATATTTTCTATGTGAGGAGCTAGGATGGTAAAGATGATAATATCAAATTCCAGATCTATGCATTGTTAAATTAAATAACCTTGCACAAATGACATAATTTTTTTGGATTTTCATTTATAAAATGAGATTGAATCAGATGATCTTTGTGATGCTTTCTGATAGTAAAAGCTCTATGATTTTATGGTCCTATGAAAGTATGGTTATACATATAGGATAAATATCTTTGGAAAATTTTAATGGCAGACTTCTATTTAAACTTGATGATTGAACTTATGTTTTTCCTTTTTATTTTCTAGTAAGGTGTTAAAAATCTAAGTAAAGACTAAAACAATATTTGAATATAACAAGCACAAGGAAGAGGAAGAAACATATGAAAGAGTTACAATTTTTGAAAGATGTAAAAGAGCAATTAGTGTAACTGAGGAAACTGAATAAAATGACTGGAGAGTGTTGTGTTGATGACAAGCAAACCAATTCATGCTCCAGAAATTATGTAATAATTAGAGGCAGTATATTTCATAGATGAAAATAGCTGAAATAAAAATAAATTATAATTAATAAATAAATTACAATTAGAATTATTAATTTAGTAGATTCCAGCTCAATATAAAATCAATACACAGCTGTTATCCAGAGGTTTCATTTTACCTTTTTCTTTTCATTTTCTGTAGAATTACTATTCAATGAAATATAACAATATAAAGAAGGAATAATCAAAGAATAAGCTAAATAATATATTAATAGCTAAAGTAGTATTATTAATAGCTAAATAATAGATCATAATAGCTAAAATAATAAATTTATAGGAGAGTTAAATTTTTCTTTGTAAGTAGAGTAAAAGGTAAAAAATGGAGTATTGAGGAGAAAAGATAAAACCAGACAAACAATACAGTAAGCTGGAGATCTGACTAGTAGGATAAGAAAACAGGGACAGTAAAGAAAATGACAGGGAAGAAATTATAAAACTATATGGTAATATTTTTTAGCACTGAAGGATATGAGTTTCTAACTTGAAAGATTCTGCTTCTGTAAAAATGCAAAGCAAATTCAAACCAAGGTACATAATTAGAAATTTTTAGAATATCATCAATGAAGTAGATGATACAAACTTTTAGAGAGAAAATCCAAATGGGTCTGATTTATTAATAGCAACATTCAAAACTAGAAGATCTGATTTTAAAATTAATTTTGAGAGAAAATTACTTTTATGATTCTTTACCCAGCCTAACAATTAATCAGATATATGTGTGTCCCACCACATATATCCCCTACACTTATTTTATCAGGAATTATTTGTAGGTTATTCTATATACAAATGAGGAAAACCAAGTAGAAAAGAGTAAGACAGAGCATTCAGAAAATAAATGTTGAAAATGAAAAGAAAAAGGTGAAAGGAAATTCCTGGATAACAGCCATTCATTGATCTTATATTGAGCTGGAAGATGGAAAACTCCAGGAAAGGATGGCCTCAGAGGAAAGAAATGGAAAGGATTCTTCAAGTTTAAAAATGTGAAATATTACATTAAGATAATATTTTTTAATTTTAGATTTCTCCTATAGACTTGGGGAATGGCAGGGCAAAAATGATAATAACTCTAGGAAGGAAAAGTTGATACTTAAGGTAAGAAATGTATTCAAAATATGTTACTTGAGTGAATATTGGGAGGATGAAAGGGGAATGATATAGTTAAGAAAGCTAAGTCTTTATCTTTCATGATAGGAAATTAATAGATGTGTCAAAAATTTACAAATAATAATAGCATTATAAGCATTTAATTTAGAAGAGAGATAAACCCTATAGTTTTAGCAGTAATCCTTAAAGGTTGGAATATTGGATTCTGTTTTTTCATATAGACTTATATTACTTTTTAACTCAAACTATACAGATGTGTTGTTTTGACAATAATGAAAAATTGTAGTTTAAAAATTCTAACAGATTAAGAACATGAGTATTATGCACTGAGTGTTTGGATTTCTCAAAATTCATACACTGAAACTCTAATCCCCAGTGTGGTGGTATTTGGACACGGGGTCTTTGGGAGGTGATTAAATCATAAAAGTGAAGCACTCATGTTGGGCTAAGTGCTCTTATAGACAAGAGCTTGCTTCCTGTGCTTCTCTGCTCTCCATTATTTGAGGGCACAGCAAGAACGCAGCCATATGCGAACCAGGAAGAGGGCACTCACCCAGAACCTTACCACACTGTCTTTCTAATCTCAGACTTCCCAAACATCACAACTGTGAGAAATAAATTTCTATTGTTTAAACCAACCAGTCTATGGGGGTTTTATTTTTGTTGTTTTAGTTGAATTGTCTAAGATGCTAAATATATTGAACTTTGATTTTTCAGCTAGAAGAGTGACTATTGATAAAATCTCCCACTTTAGTTATCTGGAGCAATTAGATTT
This sequence comes from Marmota monax, assembly GCF_021218885.2. Lineage (NCBI taxonomy): Eukaryota > Metazoa > Chordata > Mammalia > Rodentia > Sciuridae > Marmota > Marmota monax. The sequence goes on from NW_026694771.1 coordinate 2,948,516, forward strand.
ATAGGTTGACATTGCTGAAATTTGGACATTCTGTCTTTTGAAAAGAAATATTATTTGAAGGGATTTCCTCTTATTCCTATAAGGTACACATGTTTGCTTGCATGTTAAATGCAATCGGAGGAATCTAAAGTTGTTGCTGAAATTCTCAGATCTTAAGTATGTGTTCCAAGTAAAAGACTGGCATTAACTATTGATGTCTAAGAAGAAATAGAAAAAGACTGATAAATTTTGATTTGGGTAGGTATAGTTATATAAGACAAATGGTGCATTTGTTAAACAGATAGCTTCCCCAGATTCTAAGTAATGTTTAAATACTGAATTTTTTTTCTATCAAAACTTCACATGGTAAGTGCATGCTTTCTCATCAAATGCTTTTAACTATTCATTAACCCATTACCTATTTATCTATAGCTAATATAAATTACTTTTCTTATGGTTTACAAATTATGGAGGTTATGTGATTCACTGCATGTAGTTCAGAATTTATATTATCCTTCAATAATCGGAAACATGCTTTGCCAAAAAAATCCTGTATGAGTGTGCTCAAAATATCAAGTGCCTTTTGAAGGTTTTAAATAACAACTCCACAGTAAAAAACCAACAACAAACAAACAAAAAGAGCCAAAAACAGGTCTTGTAAACAAAAGTGTTTAGCAGACATCCTTAAACCTCCTTGAGAGAATTTTTTAGAACATAACAGATGCAGAGGCAGAGACCACAGTAGAAAAGGGAGAAATTTCCCCTTTATTTTATTTTTTTCTCTCTTTCAATCTTTCGCTCTCGCTTTCACTCTCTGTTTTAGCCAAGGACATTTGGTGTTGAGAGGGGAAGAGGAGAAATAAAGAAAGAGCAAGATTTGTCTCAAAGATTTATTTTGTGATTGATTGTGATTTATAAAGGTTTTCATTGATAGAGCACAGGAGGGAGAATTGTAAGTTTCAATGCCTACACTTTGAAGAGTTGCCCTGTTGTTGCAGCTGCTTGGGCAGGCTTGCTCAAACATCAATGGTGCATTGTGGCAGTTTGCTCTGCTTCCCTGTTTCTGATGGACATCCTCCAGGCAATGAAGGGCAAAAGGGCTGGCAATGCTGGTAACTGGCATAATAGAAGTTGTTGGACCAGTTTTGAGTATATGTGTGTGAACTGAACACTTAATGATAAATTCTGTATTGTGGATAGTCTAAGCTGAGGGTCAGAAAGTACTTTCTTGTTAATTAATGCAGATGGGAATACGTAATTTATATTTTCTTTTTATGGCGAAGGGTGCATATTATTTAGTTTTTGTGTAGTGGTTGATAGAAAGGAACAATGCTTGAACTAAAAAAATAAATTCAAGATGTAACCACTCTGAAATTAGTTCCATCATAAAATGAAAATACTGGCTTTTGCTGTTCATAATACTTGTTTTTAAGGATACCCATATCAAATTCTTTTAGCAATTTTGACAACATGTCCCTCAATGTTTTTAGCTCTCTTCTATATATGTACTCTAACTTTTACTCTTAACTTTCAAAAGAGTAATTTGAAAATTCACATTCTACTGAATTACTTGGGAGCTATGACATAATGTTAGGAGGTAATATGTAGAAGGCAGAGATTATAAACATTTATAATTTTTAATATTTTATTGTTTATATTATATTATATTTTTTATATTGTTTATATTATATTTTATATTTTTATATTGTTTATATTATATTACAATTTACATTATATTTAATATTTATATTAAATATATAATATATATAAATATTTATATATTTAATATTTATATTATATTTAATATTTTATTGTTTATATTTTTTCTGCTAAGAAAAATAGTCTTCAAATTGGAAGAGAAAAGAATGGGAATTGATGAATTGATTGGCAAGGGGACATTTTGGCAAATTTAAAATCAAAGTCCACAGAATTTGGCAAACATTATTCAAGAATGATAATAACCATAATTTTAAATACCTACACATTTAGGCAACAGTTTTCAAAGCAATACCAATATACATTTTTACTGCATTCTTATGATGACCCTGAAAGTTAAGGAGGGATATTTATTTCCATATAGGTGAGGACACAGAAAAGCAGGCAACTAAAGTGCAGTAGGTGCTAGATCAAATATTTTCACTTAGATTCATTTAACAATTATCATACTCCCAAAAGATAACATTATCTTCACCTATAGATGTCTAAACTAAAATTACCTGTTTCTTTTTCAAGCCACTCAGATGTCCATCAGAGCAACTGAAATCCTAAATTAAGGATTTTTGTTACAAAGCTTATGATTTTCTACTGAACCTCATAATTTTCACATATGCAGAATTGAAAGGTATAAAATAATGGATAAAATCAACTATATAAAATGTTAAGATAAAGATGAATTCTGCAACCTACAGTGTAAACTTATCTTTCATAAAATTCCAAATGAAATATTGACTAGATTGACTTTATGGTAAACTGCCTAAGTTTGTACTCTAACTCATAGAGCAAGTTATTCTAGGACCACCTGGGCCTTCATAGTATTATTTTAAAATTAGGAATAATATATACAAAATCCACATCAAAAGAATTTTTGTAGAGAATAAAAGAATCAGAGTACATAAGTAATTAATGTGAGCTAATGATATCACTTATAGACCTTTTTCCTATTTCTTTATATGCAAATCATATTCATAATTTAAGTTCCAATTAAAATGTCACCTCTACAGGAAGCTGCCATATAGGTCCTGAGAGTATGCTTTCTTAAAATACACATCACGGAGTATATATGTTTTTTTCTTAGATTCTGTACCAACCAGTGAGATACTTAAAGGAAGCTTCCATACTTCACTTTTAGTTTTAACAAAATTACTCATAGTACATGTAAATTTTTTTATGTCTAGTAGGTCATTAACAAATATTTGTTTATGAAAACAAAATCAAATGTGAATATGGGATGAAGGTTTTCAAAAAGCTATGAATCTCCTAAATTTATTGCCATTATTATTTGACTAAAACTATATGTCTAAAGATCTGAGAATCTTAACATAGACAAAACAAAGATATCACATCAAGACATATCATATTGAAATTCTTGAAAACCAATGATAAAGAGAAAAATCTCAACAGGAGACATAGGGAAGAGATGCATTACATACATGGAGAAGAGATAATTATGAAAGACCTCTTGCCCAACCTAGTCCAAACTATAAGAAATTAGAATGACACTGGTTCTTTATTTTGTTGAAAGAAAAAAAATTGTAGATTTTATAACATCAAGGCTCTTTAAGTTTAAGAAAAGCAGAAAAATCATCTACAGACATTTACTACAAGAAGAGTTAAAAACTTTCTTGAGGAATAATAAAAATTATACCAGATGAGATGGAAAGTTGTAATTAGACAAAGTAAAAAGGAATATCAGGAATGGTAAATATATAGACAAATAAAATACTTTTTTATCTTTTAAAAATTTATTTAAAGTAACATTATATATATATGAGACCCCAAATGGATCACCCTTTTTCAGTAGAACCTAACAAGCACCCTAGGCTTGCCTTGATAGAGCTTTAAAATGAGACCCATATACTTTTTGTTTATTTTAAAAAGAGGTGTTTGACATCTATAATGAAAACTATAGAACACTAACTGAAACTCTAGAACTAAAACTATAGATCACTAAAGAAAGAAATTGAAGAAGGCCTTAGAAGATGGAAACATCTCCCTGTTCTTGGATAGGCAGAATTAATACTGTCAAAATGACCATACTACCAAAATACAGATTGAATGCAATTTCCATCAAAATTCCAATGACATTCTTTGTAGAAATAGAAAAAGCAGTCATAAAGTTTATTTGGAAAAATAAGAGGCCCAGAATAACCAAAGCAATCCTCAGCGAGAAAAGTGAAGCAGTGGGCATCACAATACTAGACCTTAAATTATACTACAGAGCTATAGTAATAAAAAAATAGCACGGTGTTGGCACCAACACAGGTATGAAGACCAATGGAATAGACTAGAGGACACAGAGACACACCCATATAAATACAGTTATTTCATTAATTGACAAAGGTGCGAAAACCTTCTATTGGAGAAAAGGTATCCTCTTTAACAAATGGAGCTGGTAAAACTGGAAATCCATATATAGTAGAATATAATATAACCCCAATCTCTCACCCTGCACAAAACTCAAAGTGGATCAAAGACCTAGGAATTAGACCAGAAACCCTTCAACTTCTAGAACTAGAAAATGTAGTCCCAGCACTTCAACATATCATTTCAGGAAGTGACTTTCTTAACAAGACTCCTGAAGTGCAAGAAGTAAAATAAAAAATCAATAATCGATGGCATTAAATAAAAAGCTTGTGCATAGCAAAGGAAACAACCAAGAGTATGAAGACAGAGCCTACAGAATAAAGAAAATCTTTGCCACCTGCTCCTGAGATAGGATGTTAATATCCAGGATATATGAAGAACAGACACACACACACACATACACACACACACACAAACAAACAAAAGAAAAAACAAAACAAAACAACACTAAAAAATACTAAAAACAAACAATACATGGGCAAAGGAACTAAACAAAAAATAGGAACAAAAGAAAAAAATAGTCAACAAATATATTAAAATACATCCAACATCTCTGGCAATTAGAGAAATGCAAATTGAACCTATACTGCAAATTGATGCGACCACTCTGGAAAGCAGTATGGAGATTCCTCAAAAAACTAGAAATGGAACCACCATTTGACCCTGTTATCCCACTCCTCGGGAAATAACTGAAAAATTTTAAATTGTCATACTACAGTAAATCAGCCACATTAATGTTTATAGTGGTGCAGTTCACAATAGCTAAGCTAGGTTGAAGGGCAACCTATATGCCCTTCTGTAGGGCATGTCACATCAGAGAAATAGAAACCTATAATGGAGAAAAGGAAACAATTTGCAGACTGATGCTCACTTCCTGGTCTTGGGGCTGCACATGGCTAAGATGGCGCCTGGCAATCAGCCAGAAGGCGGTACCGTGGGTTGTGATGAAAAATCGGACCACCTTTAGGATACGCTCAGAACTCTTCCGCCCTCGTGGACAGCTCACGTCTCCCCTTACTGCCTGTAGAATGGGTGTACACGTGAACTCTCCTCATCCTGCTGACCTTTATCCTGATTGGCTCCTGTGCCTTATATTAGCTGTGTGTGCTTCCTCAATAAAGAGCTCCAGCCTTGACTGGTCTCCCTGACGTGTCTGATTGTCCTCTGGCGAGGGAAGGTTGGGTATGGGCAGTCAGTGGGCCCTCTCCTTTCTTGGCTCATCCTGGCCCCCGGGCATGTTCTCCCTATCTCTCCTGCAGGTTGGAGGGAACAAGGACTTAAAAATCCTGACACCCTTCAACATATGAATGGAAAAGGTGGTATATGTACACAATGGGGTATTATTCAGCCATGAAGAATGATGACTTTGTGACATTTATTGGTAAATGGATGGATCTAGAAAGTATTATGCTAAATTAAATAAGCCAATTCTCCCAAAGGTTAAATGTTTTCTCTGATATGTGGAAGCTAACCCACAATAAGTGGAGGAGGGAATGGAAGTTCAGTGGAGTAAACATAACAAAGAGGAGTAAGGGGAAATGATGGAAGATGGGAAAAGGAAAGACAGTGGAATCAATCTGACATAAGTTTCTATACACATGTATGGATGAATATACCACATTGAAACTCACCATTGTGTACATCCAGATGAAATTAATTAAAAAATAAATGGGTAAATGGCAGACAGATTATTATAGAGAAGGAAGCAGGGGCTGGGGGAGGTAAGCGAAAGACAGGTACTAGAGACTGAATTAGAACAAGATATATTTCATGCTTTTATGATTATGTCAAAATGGGTTGTACTTTCATGTGTAACTAAAAAGAACCAATTAAAAAACCAAAGTATTATAAGGTATATGTATAAGATATTTGACATGAATTGCATAAATAATAGGAGCAGGGAGACAGAAATATGTTGTTGAAAGGGTCTGACTTTATGAAGTAGTATTACAGACAGTCTCACATTTATAATAGTTCAACTAGTGATTTTTTGACTTCACCATTGATGCAAAAGCAATACACAGACGATTAAAATCAATCTTCAAATTTTGAATTTTGATCTTTTTCTGCATTAATGACACATAGTATAGTGCTCTTTTGTAAATGCTGGGCAGTGGCAGTGAGTTGCAGCTTCAAGTCAGCCACATGATCATGAAGATAACCCATATTCTACAGTGTACTGTATTTCCTAGCTATGATTTTCAGTAAGTTAGGTATATTAAATTCAATTTCAGCTTATAATATTTTTAATTTATGATGGGTTTATGAGGGCAAAACTCTAAGTTGAGGAGCATATGTATTTCAAGGTAGACTTAATTGACTTAAAGTTACATATTTTAAACCCTAGAACAATCATTATAAAGTAAAGCAAAGTGATATAACTAATAAGCCAAAATGAGATAAAATGAAGTACTCAACTAATTACAAAGAAGTCAGAAAAAGAAGGATCAAATGGGACTAAGAGAAAAGAAATAGTAAATTAGTGGAATTTAGCTCACTTGTATCCATAATTACATTAAACACAGTCAACAATCCTGTTAAAACATAGAGATTGTTAGACTGGATAAAAATGTAAGTCCCAATTATATGCTATGTATAAAATAGAGATATATGTAAAATAAATAGATGGAAAAATATACGTCATGTAAACACTAATCACAAGAAAGCTGGATACATCTTAATATCAGAAAAAATATACTTTGTGACAAATAATATTGACATTGATAAAAAGGAATAAATTACAAACCCAAAGGTCTATTAATCAAGAGAATATAGCTGGACACAATGATGCATACATGTAATACCAGCAACTCAGAAGGCTGAGGCAGGAGAATCTCAAGTTCTAGGCCAGCCTGGACAACTTAGTGAGACCCTGTCTCAAGATAAGAAGCCAAAGAGATTGGGCATGTGGCTCATTGGTAAAGTATCTGTGGGTTCAATCCTCAGTCCAAACACTAACACACACACAACCTAATATTTTTTACCTTTATTAACAGAACTCTAAAATTAGCAAAAAACTAATTAAAAGGAAAGGAAAAATATACAAGTACAGATAGAAATTTCCCTCACTTATTAATGATCTTAATAATAGGAATATGCAAAACAAGCAATAAAGATAAAGAATACTTAAAACTGAACCAATTTGACTAAATTGATATCTGTAGACTCCTACATCCAACAGTAGCAGAATACATATTCTCTTTTGGTCCACATGGAACATTCACGAAGATGAACAAATACTGAACAATAAAACTTCAATAAATTTTAAATGATTGAAATAATTCAAATATTTTCTTTATACACAACAGATTTAAGTTAGAAATCAAAACCATTAAGAAATCTGGAAAATTTTCAAATATTTGTAAATAAAACAACATATTTCTAAATTAGATTATTTATATTTTGACCTATAGATTATATATATTTTGACCTATAGATTTAGGTCAAAAGTCAAATAAGTAATTGTACTATTTTCCCAGCACTGCTGTTACAATTAACCACAAATTGGATGGATTAAAATAATGTAAACTTATTTTTTCATAGTTCATAAAACCAGAGTCCTAAGTCAGTTTTACTAAGCCAAAATCAGGTTGTTTGCAGGGTTTCACCACACATGGAAATTCACAAGAAGAATCTATTCTTCATTGGCTCTAGACACTGGAAGTTGTTGACATCACTTGACTGTGGCCATATCTCTCTGTCCTTCTTATTTACATTTTTGTGTCAGTGTGGTTGCAGTTAGGGCCCAGCTAGACAATCTAGAATAAACTACTCTCAATATCTCTAACATATCTTTTGCCCTATAAAGTAAGATTTACCCTTTTCCAATTGAGGTAATATTTACTTATTTTAGAAATTAGGATGTGTACTAATCTTTAGAGCTGAAATTCAATCCTCTTCACCACAGGAAATTAAAAAATCTTTATAAAAATTGGCAGGATATTTCCAAAATTTATTTGGAAATTTAAGTGATCTAGAGTAGTCCAAGTAATTTGTTTTAAATGATGAACAAAGTTGAGGAGCATAACATTATCTGATTACAGGATTTACTCTAAAGCAGAATTAACCCTACAGATCAATATGTAAGAATAGAGAAGCCAAGAAATAGACTCACATTTATCATGAGTAAATGTTTTTAAAAGCTGCCCATATAATTCAACATGTAGTGAAAAGTTTTCTTAACAAATGGTACTTGTACAACTGGTTATAAATTTTCTTGAAAAAGAGAGGAAAAAATGTTTGCAATTTTGGGTTAGACAAATCTTTATTGAACAGGCTAACAAAAGCATGAACCACAAAAGAAAATAAAATATAAAATATATTTCAAAATATTGACTTTTGAAAAATGAAACTAGAGGAAAATAGCTCTATAATTTATTATTATCTGTTTAAAACTTGGGATAGCCCTAATAATCTCTTCATACCCATGATTTATTATTTATATTTATATTTATAATTCTAAATGTCCTGTAATAACCACTGAAGAGAAGATACTTTTAAAAAACAAAAATGACAACTAACTTTAAAGATATAGCATATAAAAGAGATATTTTTCTTAAGAACTTATGGATATAATTGTATATGGCTCTTTGCACACTGAGTGATTATTTCTTTTGGATAGAAACATTTCCAGATAAGGGGTGGTTCACAAAGTTACAAGATATATTGTCAGAGTGTACATCAGAAATCCTTGCTCAACCATTCCTGTGGTTGTTTTTCTATTCTCTCATAAATACTAAATATTTTCAGCAGAAATATTGTTAAGCTAGGTAAGAAAGAAATCAACAATGACATCTTGATTTTTAAATTTCTATTAATTTGAGCATCTCTTTATGTGTTTTCTAATCATTTAAGTGTTTGTGAATTTTCTATTAGTTACTTGTTTAAAAGATTTTTTTTTTCTGTAAGAACTCTGTTTTATACCCTCTGCCTCCCTACAATTCACATATAAATCTTTATGTGTATTGTTAATATATTCTTTTTTGTAATACACACAAATATGTATGTATGTATGTATCTCTATCTATCTATCTATCTATCTTATTATTATTATTCACCCTTTGGCATTTGATTTTTGACATACAGAATCATTTATTCCACAGATATTTTCTATAGGACTACCTATAGAGAATATGTTTGTGTATTATTTCCATTTTATATTTAATGTTTATAAAATTTATGTTTCAATATTTTTATGTTGAATTAACTTTGGCCTTATGGTAAGGGAAGTTTTCCTACCCAAGGCTATGAAATTATTCTTAGTATTTTCTTTTAATACTTTTATTGTTTCATTTTCTATAAATTTTAATTTTCTGTACTTTTTTACTGTATGAATTTCATCTACTTAGCTAAGGAAGTGAACATAAGCCAAAAAAGTTATGAAACATGTTAAAGTAATGTGATTAATAATATTACTTGATTATAATGTTAATGGGGAAATAATAAGTGACATTTATTGATCTTTTGTTGTTTACTAGGAATAATTTTTTACATTGTTTATTTTTACAACAGCATAAGTTAGATATTAATTTCTCCATTATCCCTTTGTACTAGAGAAGAAACAGATTCAGATAACTAGATTATTTTAATAATTTCTCATATTGGATATTTGTTACCTGCTACATATAACATGTTACCTAAACTTGGTGACTTAAAACAAGAAACATTTATCTCACTGTTCAAGATTATAGGAAAGGCTTAATTAGAGAGTTCTAGCTCAGTATTTTACAGGTTGCAGTGAAAAATTTGGCAAGGTAGCTGTCATCTGAATCTTAGAAGACCTGCTTCCAAGATGGCATATTCTCAGGGAGATTGGTAGGGAGTCTCATTTCCATGCTGCCTATTGGTCTCTTTCTATTTTGGCCTCTCCACAGGGCTACTTGTGCTTTCTTGTTTTTCCCTAATCAGAGAGAGAGAGAGAGAGAGAGAGAGAGAGAGAGAGAGAGAGAGAGAGAGAGAACATGTAAAGATGCAGCAAAGGTTTTTTATTAGGATTAAAATTATTCTGTGACTGTAGATAGTAATAATTAGAGAAGGAAGTTCAGTACCTGAGATCTGTACTATATACATGGCTCTGGTCTCAGGGAACCTGTGAAATGTGTGCTGTGAGGAAAACATGAAATCTAGTAAAAATCTGATTTCTATGAAATCTGACTTAAAGATCTTTAACAGAAATTAGCTTGAGAACTGAGGTAGTTGTAATAATTTTTATAATTGTTTCTACAGTTTTCTGGTGCATTATGAGAGTAAATTATTGATTACAAAAATTATAAAATGATAAGAAAACATGAGTGTTATTTTTAGGAATAGTTGTAGTGCTATGAGTCAACCTAGGATCATGTCCTAGGTTTTTGTTTGTTTTAGGATTTGTATAGATCAGTGTCAATTCAACCAATTTTGACTTATCCAAGTAATTGTTGCTTTCATGATATGGATAATATTAAATATCACTGCTGTGTTGGCAAGTAATTAATTATGCATTGTTAATTTTCACTTCAACTGTGTTGATTTAGCTCAGAGAGACTAAAATTAGAACATTGTAGTATTCTAATGGAGTGCTTGACTGGGAAAAGATTTGGGTTTAGTTGTAAGGCTTCCATTGAATAACTGTAAAAATCTGAGATAATTTATACAGTCTTTCTGAAGCTAAATTTTTCATTTTTAACATTAGGAATTTGTATGAGAAGCTACAAACTTGCTATGATTTCAACCATTGAACTTAAATTAACAAAGTTTAAGGAATAATTATACGTGGTTATTTCAGCCCTTTCTGGAAAGACACATTAAAAAAGGACAACCTATGTTGAAAATACCTTTGTATGCTCACTCTGAAAAGATCATTTGATATTTTTATCATAGTGAGAAATATTTTCTTTCATAGCTATGTCTCTACAGTTTGTTCCTTCAAAGATTGACTCAGAGATTTTATGTTTTGGTTATGTGGAAAACTACATTTTGATGCCTCATGTTAAAATTCTGAATATTTAGTTTTGCAGAGCAGATATTGACTAATGGGAGAAAATGATTATGATTGTGCCTGCAGAGTAAATAACTAATTTAAACAATGTAATGTAAAAGTCCAATTTAATTAAACTTGTAATAACTAGTAGTTTATGGAAAAAGTGTATGTTTACAAACTAACCACAAACTAATCCAAATAAAAACTTGCAACATACCCCAATATTGATACATTCTGTAACAATGCTTTGTTTCTCATTGTTTTTTGTGGGTATTATGGTGTTTTATCTCTTAGAAGTTTGATTCAGAATTTAAGAATGATACACTGCTTCCCAGGGCTTTGAGATGATATAAGCAGAATGAAAAAAAATTGTTCTTAGTTTTCAATATGGAAATTCTTGAATTATAGGATGAATAAATATACTCATGAAAGGATGAACTGTGGAATCTCACCAATAAATATAAGTTGAAATAAGCATATCTAATTCATAAAAATTTAACTACATATATTTACTAAAAGAGTAAGAGAAAACAAGTCTAATTATTGGATAAATACCCTTGCTATTATTCCACATATACGAACTCATCGCTCTGAGATGAAACATGGTTGACTTCCATTTCTGTCTACCTTTCAGGAAGTGAACGTTTTACTATTCTGAATGATTCTAATACTTGATGAAGCTTTTAAAGAAATAGAGCATAGGATCTAAAACCAACCCAACTACTTTCTGTGGTATAGAAGTAAAAGAAAAATAAAATAAATGACAAAAACCCCATAGTTCTAATTATGAAGAAAAAGAAAAACTCTATTGGGCTTATAGAGAAAAGATATATAGTCTACAATATGGAACAGATGAAGCAATTTAAAAGTCTTTTTTTTCTTGTTTGGATTTCACATAAAAATAAGATAAGCTTTGTTTTGTAGTTATTTATCTGTATTAAAAATATTAAGTTCAGGGAAAAATTGCTATCCTGAAAAGGGAGCTAAACTGGCTAGCCCAAAGGAGAGAATCATGAGCAGAGTGTTTAGCATTAATGTGAGTCTTTATTGTGGATTTTACTATATAGTAAGAAAAGTTGAAGAGATTGGTTGACTACAAATATTTTAAAAATTACTAAAAACTCAAGAATTAAAATTACTTTTAATATTAATTAAAATAATTTAAACACCAAAATGTTTATAGTCCTCATTGTTCAGTGATGGAATTCTGAATGAGTTGACCTGAAATTTTCATTTTTTTAAAAAATATTTATTTTGGTTGTAGTTGGATACAATACAATAATTTTATTTATTTATTTTCATGTGGTGCTGAGGATCGAACGCAGCACCCCTCAGTGCCAGGTGAGCCAGGTGAGCGCTCCACTGCTGAACCACAGTCCCAGCCCTCATATTTTTCTTTTTCCAGTTTCTTACAAAATAATTTATAGGTGGATATTTAAAATTAAATATACTTCAAAATTAAAATAAAACTCTTAGTAATTTAAATTTGTTAATTTTTAAATTTGTTTTTTTTTTTTGTTTATTTGTATAGGATAATCAGTGATAGGAATGAAAACGTGACAAGATTTTTCCTAAAAGGCAAGTTTATTTGCCTTTTACTTAAACTTTGTAGAAGAAAGGGTGATGGATTTTCTTTTATTAGTACAATATAATTCTTATCTCTTTGACTACATAGTTCTTTAGGACACATGATAATTCTGTGGTCTAGGCACTTTAATTTTCAGAACACTTTAGTTGTAATCAAATCTAGGTTAAGTCTCATCAATTATCACTAATTCTAAATGTATGATAATTGGAAAAAGAACTTGCTGAAATTTGTTTTATTCAAAGGAGTTTTGAAATACACTGATATTATGATCAGCATCACTAGAATAAATCTAACACTTAAGAGAACAAACTATCCTTAAATTATTACCTCACCATCATTAATATCTATTCCAATAATTAATTAACAAGTAACTCTTAACCAGCTCTTATGATTTGGATATGAGTTATTCCCCTAAAGCTCCTATGTTAATGTGGGAATTTTCCGAGGTGAGATAATTAGATTATGACAGCTGTTTCCTAATCAATGGATTAATCCATTTGATGCATTAATAATTTGAAAGGACTTCTATGTTGGGTGGCAACTGTTGGCAGATGGGCGTGACTAGAGGAGGTGGGTCGCTGGGGGTGTGCACTTGGGAATTGTATCTTGTCCCACCAGCTCTTCCCTTGCTTTCTTTGTTTCCCATCTGCCATGAGCTGAGCAACTTTCCTCCACTATGCCCTTCTACCATGATGTGGTTTCCTCATCTTGGGCCTAGAGTAATGTAATCAACCAGCCATAGACTGAATGTCTGAAACCATGAGCCAAAATAAACTTTTTCCCCTCCAAGTCAGGTATGACCATAAGGAAAAAAAGCTGACTAACACACTAGCATATGTATTCCTTTAAAACAGAAGCTCAATCATAATCCTCGCCCCCTACTGTCTTTTATTTGCTGGTCCATATCCTGCCCATCCATCACATTTTAGATTAAAAACATCACTTTCTTAATGAAATGTTCATATGCATATAAGTCCTTCCTCAAATTCTTTCATAGAATCTCATTTTTTCCCCTCTAAAATCTATTGGTGGTTATATAGTCATTTCTGTGACTATTGATAAAGAGCCTGGCTCTCATTATTCATTAATTATATAAAACAGGGATTGTTTCTGTTTTTTTCTTCTCATTGTCATTTTAGGAGCTAACATAGTAGTACTTAAAATATTAGTAGGATCTCAATATTTATTTGTGAATTAGTATCTAATCAATACCAGAATAAGTTGTTGAATAAATATTACCAGTAGAAAATATGGCTGGGATATCTTAAGCATGGGATGGGGTTGGTGTTACAGGTCAGTGATGGAACACTTGCCTCTTACATGTGGGGTACTGGTTTTGATAATCAGCACCACATAAAAATAAAAAATAAATAAAATGAAGATGTTGTGTCCATTTACAACTAAGAATATATTTTTAATTATTTAAAGATACTCTAGCATTATAAAATTTCAACTAAATCAATAATAATTTAGATATAGCCTGATTGGAATTTCTGAATACTGGGACACTATAATTAAAACTGAAGAATGCTTGAAAAATAGCTCATCATTTAAAAATAAAATTGTATAATTTTATATTTTTATTATTTTGCATTGATTTTCATTTTCTTTTTACTCTAATTGAGTTTTATAGTAGATTTTGTATTACCATCCTTCTATTGTTACTATTTTCTGTGGGTAAAACTACATAGTGATATTCTAGCCATATTGATCTGAACTGGTATCTGTATGTTAAAAAATGTTGAAAAATTCTCTAAGTTTACATGCTAATAATTAGCCTATATTTCTGAGATGATATATATTTATGGTAGGTATTATAGAAAGTGAAATAAAACTTCAGAAATCATTGACAAATGGAGATGACCAATCCTAGAGAAACTACATATTCTCAAGGAATCTTAACTTGGAAAATGTCTTATAAATTGCTTTTCCAACAAGTGTTTGATAATGTAATACCAGCTTTGCCTTCTAAGAGAAGGGGCCTGAATTAGAACAAGATGTATTCCATGCTTTTAGGATTATGTCAAAAGTGATTCTAATGTCATGTATAACTAAAAAGAACAAATTTAAAAAAGAGAAATTGAATACAGCTTAATTTAGTCACTCAGTTAATCAAGCATACATCAGATTCCATATATACTTCCAAATAAGTTAACTCTAATTAATAAGTCAATATATTTCATATTTTATAATTAAAAACAAAGCTGTTGGGGTAACCTAAGATGGGCACATTTACTTATTTAACATACTAATTTGTTAATACATGCATAACTAAAACTAAAGTTCTATAAAATAATATTTTAATTTATTGACATTTTTTAATTCTGTGAAAGTTTTTATATACTTAACATACATTTTTTAAACTAGTACACATCACTTCAGCTTTGGCCTGTCATAACATGTTTTAAATACATTTGATATTATCACTGAAGATATCACAAGATACAATACCATTTGCATAATACTAGAGGAATTAACACTTGTTCCTTAAATATATATTTATGATCTCTGTGATGTAACCATATAATCTTTTGCTTTTCTGTGTGATCATTGAAAGACTGATTTATATTGGCATATTATACCTACAATTGTGAATAAAGTTATCAGAAATAGAATCTAAACTTTATTTTTTTTATTTTTAGTAATACATGAAGTATAATGTATTTTCACATATTATACATACATGGAGTATAACTTCCCATTCTTGTGGTTGTACATGATGTGGAGTTATGCTGGTTGTATATTTATATATGAACATAAATAAGTTACATCTGAGAAAAAATCTAAACTTTATTAAATTGTTTTGTCTTCATTTTTACTTTTAGTAGAACATCCTCTAAGATTACCCAAAACCAGCCAGGCATGGTGGTGCATGCCTGTAATCCCCACAGCTCAGGAGCCTGAGACAGGAGGATTGCAAGTTCAAAGCCAGCCTTAGAAATGGCGAGGGGATTCTGTCTCTAAATAAAATATAAAAAGGGCTGGGATGTGGCTCAGTGGTTGAGTGCGCCCGAGTTCAATACCCAGTACCACCCATCCCACCCCCCAAAAAGATTACACAGCACCAGTACTGATATAGGTCATTTCTAGCTAATAAATCATTGCTAAATAATACTTTGTTACTCCAAATAAATAGGGTATATGCCCCATAATATGAAAGCCTTTTTTTCCCTGAAAAATAATACTGAATAAACAGTTTGCCTTTATCTTTTTAAAATTAATTTGTTTATTTTAATTAGGTATATATGACAGCAGAATGAATTTTTATTCATTGTATGCCTTTATCTTTTGATAATATAAAATTTAGTTAATACAAAATATCTATTTCTAAATATCTATTTCTAGCTGTTTGTCTAGGAGCTAGAAATAGAAAAGCCGTCATCCAATACTCTCTGTCTTCAAGGAACATGTGATATGCAGGGGGATTCAAGCAGGCTATTAGAATTTTCAGACTATACAGGAATTGCTATTAAAGCAAGTTACTGTAGGGAGGTATAGAGGCAGATAGAAAGGATACCTAACCCAGTTGAGGGAAGCTTCCCATAGGACAAGATGGCACTGGTAAGGTTAGCCAGAGGGAGAAGTGTTAAGGGTATTGTAGAAAAACAGCTTGTCCAAAAGCATGGAGGTTTTTTTTTTTTTTAAAAAAAAAAAACAAAACAACTGTGTGACTGGCTAATGAGTCCATGTGTTCAGTATGGCTAGAGTAAGTTTGCAGACAGTTCAGTATGACTGATGAAAGTGTGTGTATTGTACCTATGAAAGATGAAGTTGTGAAAGTAAGCTAGAACGTACATGGATTACTATAAATCCTTTTAAAGATAGAAATCTTTAATAAATACAGTTTTGTAGATCATCCAAAAATTACTATTTAAGTCAAATGTTGAAGAAATGCCCATTTTAAATGTAAATAAAAATTCAAAAATAGTCACATCTTTATAAATAAAGTACAGATCATTGGTTTCACTTCCTATGTGTATAAGGAAAGACTGATGGATGACCTTTCATAGTAGTCCTTACATAAACTTTGTGAGACTAGCAATTGTGAATTTGATTCATTTTGTGGAGATTATGGTTGCTTTGAAATGTACACAGTAATAATCACCTCAACATTTGTTTTAATTCAGCCAAGATTATTTATCTTATCTGAAATGACAGACACTTCTGTTGGGATATTATTATGATTACCATTATAATTTATCAAAATAAATCGTATGAACCCAAGACCCTGACTTTAGCATAGGATTTAAACCACATTAAATAGACAGACATTGAGAACTTCTCAAAATGGTATGTTGTGCAGGCTTCTGTGGAACTTTTCTATTTTGGCAATTCAGGAATATATGCAGTTAATTGAATTGATTAGCATGTCTTTCAGTCACGGCAATATTATATCTATGCTTTTTGTTTCTGTGAAGATGTAATCCAAGTAAGAACAGAGTTGGTATTTAATATGGAAAGGTTTTCAGCCCTTATAATTATTAATTTTATTACAGCATCATGGTCATACCATTTCTTGGATCAAGGAATTGTCACAATTACAGGTAAAGTGTGCAGAGAACAAACCTTGTAAATAATTAATTTCACCATACATAGAATAAACTTTATTGGAAAGAGTTCTTCAGCACCAAAAATCCTGAAGTTGATTTATTTATGTTTAGTAATTTGTGGCAAAATTCAGACAGTTTCAAATTCTTTGCATTCTGTTTTCTTCAAAATATAATAATGAGAAATATCATCTTTCATTCATTTTAATGTGTCTTTAAAATAAATTTTGCAACATGTATAGAGTAAACAAACTCCACTGGGACACAGAGGATAACTTCTCCATGCCACATTTGTCTACCACACAGACCTGTAGAAGATACGTATTTGGGGCAGAAATATATGGCAATTTTGGAAGAGATCCCTATAATATGCCTTTAATGAATAGACACAAAATTATTACCATTTGAGCAGTATCTAAATGCTTCAATAGAAAAAAATTAAGAACTGGTGAAAGGTATTACAAATACTTATCTTACATACCTATAAACTTTATTTTGCATGATTCCATCCATAAATCTTCTTAGGCCTTTCATTTTGGGGGGGGGGCGAGGTAAATCAAGTTGTTTTGTATTTTATTAATTTTTTAAAATATATGACAGTGGAATGCACTACAATTCATATGATACATATAGAGCACAATTTCTCATATCTCTGGTTGTATACAAAGTATATTCACACCAATTCGTATCTTCATACATATACTTTGGATAATGATGGACATTACATTCCACCATCATTGCTAACACTCTGCCCCCTCACTTCCCCTCCCACCCCTCTGCCCTATCTAGAGTTCATCTATTCTTCCCATGCTCCCTCTCTGTACCCCACTATGAGTCAGTCACCTTATATCAGAGAAAACATTCGCCATTTGTTTTTTTGGGATTGGCTAATTTCACTTAGCATTATCTTCTCCAACTGCATTTATTTACCTGCAAATGCCATGACTTTATTCTCTTTATTCCTGAGTAATATTCCATTGTGTATATATGCCACATTTTTTAATCCATTAATCTATTGAAGGACATGTAGGTTGGTTCCACAGTTTAGCTATTGTGAATTGTGCTTCTATAAACATTGATGTGGCTGTGTACCTGTAGTATATTGTTTTTAAGCCCTTGAGTATAGAACAAGGAGAGGGATAACTGGATCAAATGGTGGCTCCATTCCCAGTTTTCTGAGGATTCTTGATACTCCTTTCCATATTGGCTGCACCAATTTGCAGTCCCACCAGCAATGTATGAGTTTACCTTTTTCCCCACGTCCTTGCCAACAGTTATTGTTGTTTGTATTCTTAATAGCTGCCATTCTGACAGGAATGAGATGAAATCTTAGAGTAGTTTTGCTTTGCATTTCTCTAATTGTTAGGTATGATGAACATTTATTCATATATTTGTTGATTGATTGTATATCCTCTTTTGAGAAGTGTCTTTTCAGGTATTTGGCCCATTTATTGATTGGGTTTTTTGTTTTTTTGCTGTTGAGGTCTTTGAGTTCTTTATATACCCTAGAGATTAGTGCTCTATATGATGTGTGAGGAGTAAAAATTTGCTCCCAAGATGTAAACTATTCACATCACAGATTGTTTCTCTTGCTGAGAAGAAACTTTTTAGTTTGAATCCATCCCATTTATTGATTCTTGATTTTAATTCTTGTGCTATAGAAGTTGGGACCTAATCTAACATGATGAAGAGTAGGGCCTACTTGTTCTTCTATTAGACTCAGGGTCTCTGGTTTAATTCCTAGGTCCTTGATTCACTTTTGAGTTGAGTTTTGTGCATGGTGAGAGATAGGGGTTTAATTTCATTTTGTTGCATATGGATTTCCAGTTTTCCCAGCACTATTTGTTGAAGAGGCTATTTTTTCTCCAATGCATGTTTTTGGCACCTTTGTCTAATATAAGATAATTGTAATTTTGTGGGTTAGTCTCTGTGTCCTCTATTCTGTACCATTGGTCTACCAGTCTGTTTTGGTGCCAATACCATGCTATTTTTGTTATTATTGCTGTGTAGTATAGTTTAAGTTCTGGTATAATGATGCCACCTTCTTAACTCTTCCTGCATAGATTGCTTTAGCTATTCTGGGTCTCTTATTTTTCCAGATGAATTTCATGACTGCTTTTTCTATTTCTATGAGGAATGCCATTGAGATTTTGATTGGAATTGCATTAAATCTGAATAGTGCTTTTGGTAGTATGGTCATTTTGATAACATTAATTCTGCCTATCCAAGAACAAGGTAGATCTTTCCATTTTCTAAGGTCTTCTTTGATTTCTTTTTTAGGGCTGTGTAATTTCCATTATATAGCTATTTCACCTCTTTTGTTAAGTTGATTCCCAAGTATTTTATGTTATTTTCTGAGCTATTTTAAATGGGGCTGCTTTCTCATTTCCCTTTCAGGGGATTTTCACTGATATAGAAAAATCCCTTTGATTTATGGTGTTGATTTTATATCCTGTTACTTTTTGAATTCATTTACTAGTTCTAGAAGTTTTCTGGTGGAACTTTTTGGGTCTTCTAGGTATAGAATCATATTGTCAGCAATTAGTGAAAATTTAACTTCTTCTTTTCCTATGTGTATCCCTTTAATTTCTTTCATCTGTCTTAATTACTCTGGCCAATGTTTAAAGAACTGTTAAATAGAAGTAGTGAAGAGGGCATACCTGACTTGTTCCAGTTTTTAGAGGGAATGCCTTCAATTTTTCTCCATTTAGAATGATGTTGGCCTAGAGCTTAGCATAGATAACCTTTACAATTTTGAGATATGTTACTGTTAATCCTATTTTTTCTAATGTTTAGCATGTAGGGGAGCTGTATTTTGTCAAATGCTTTTTCTGTATCTATTGAGATTATCATGTGATTCTTATCCTTAAGACTATCGATATGATGAATTACATTTATAGATTCCATATGTTGAACCAACCTTGCATCCCTGGGATGAATCCCACTTGATTGTGGTGCACTATCTTTTTGATGTATTTTTATATTCAATTTGCCAGAATTTTATTGAAAATTTTTCATCTATGTTCATTAGAGATATTGGTCTGAAGTTTTCTTTCTTTGATGTGTCTTTGCCTGGTTTTGGAATCATGGTGATATTGGCCTCATAGAATGAGTTTGGAAGTGCTCCCTCTTTTTCTAATACCTGAAGTTAATTAATGAGTAATGGTATTATTTCATCTTAAAGGTCTTGTAGAACTTGGCCCATTCTGGGCTTTTCTTAGATGGTAGGCTTTTAATGGCATCTTCTATTTCATCGCTTGATATTGGTCTGTTTAAATTGTGTGTATCATCCTGTTTCAAATTGGGCAAATTATATGACTTAAGAAATTTGTCAATACCATTGATATTTTCTATTTTATTGGAGTACAATTTTTCAAAATAATTTCTAATTATCCTCTGTATTTCTGTAGTGTCTGTTGTGATATTACCTTTTTCATCACGTGTGTTAGTAATTTGAGTTTTCTGTCTCCTCTTCATTAGCATAGGTAAGGGTCTGTCAATTTTATTTAATTTTTCAAAGAAACAACTTTTGGTTTTGTCAATTTTTCAATTTTTTTTGTTTCGATTTCATTGATTTCAGCTCTAATTTTAATTATTTCCAGCCTTCTACTGCTTTTGGTTTTGATTTGCTTTTCTTTTTTTAGGGCTTTGAGATGTAATGTTATATCATTTATTTGTTGACTTTTTCTTCTTTTAAGAAATGAACTCCATTCAATTAACTTCTTCTTAGTGCAGATTTCATAGTGTCCCAGAGATTTTGATATGTTGTGTCTATGTTCTCACTTGCCTCTAAGAATTTTTTAATCTCATCCTTGATGTCCTTTGCATCCCATTGGTCATTCAATAGCATATTGTTTAGACTCCAGGTGTTGGAGTAATTTTTATTTTTTATTTTGTTATTGACTTCTAATCTCATTCCATTATGACTGATAAAATGCAGGATAGTATGTCTTCCTTTTTTTATTTTGCTAAGAGTTGCTTTGTGTCATAATATATGGTCTATTTTAGAGAAGGATCCATGTGCTGCTGAGAAGAAAGTGTATTCACTCATTGCATGATGAAATATTCTATATATGTCAGTTACGTCTAGTTATTGATTATATTATTGAGTTCTGTAGTTTCTTTTTTTGGCTTTTGTTTGGAAGATCTATCCAGTGGTGAAAGAGGTGTGTTAATGTAACCTATGATTATTGTGTTGTGGTCAATTTGATTCTTGAATTTGAGAAGAATTTGTTTGATAAACATAGATGCTCCATTGTTTGGGGCATATATATTTATATTTGTTATGTCTTGTGGTGTATGGTTCCCTTGAGCAGTATGAAATGCCCTTCTTTATCCTTTTGATTAACTTTAGTTTGAAGTGTACCTTATTTGATATGAGGATAGAAACCCCTGCTTGCTTCTGCAATCCACGTGGTGGTATGATTTTTTCCAACATTTCACCTTCAGTCTGTGTATATCTTTTCCTATCAGACAAGTCTCCTGGAGGCAGAATATTGTGGAGTCTTTTTTTTCTCCAATCTGCTAGCCTATGTCTTTTGATTGGTGTGTTTAGGTCATTAACATTCAAGGTTACTATTGAAGCATGGTTTGTATCCCCAGCCATATTTGTTTATTTTTCTTATTTAACTTGACTAGTTTTCTCCTTTGATTAGTTTTTCCTTTAGGATACTCCCTCTCTCTGCTGATTTTTATTATTGTTTTTCATTTCCTCTTCATGGGATATTTTGCCAAGGATGTTTTGTAGTGCCGGTTTTCTAGCTGTAAATTCTTGTTCATCATGGAAAGTTTTTATTTCATCATCAAATCTAAACCTTAATTTTTCTGGAAACAAGATTCTTGGTTGGCATACATTGTCTTTTAGCGCTTGATATATGTTGTTCCAGTATCTTCTAGCTTTCAGGGTCTGTGTTGAAAAATCTGTTATCCTAGTTGGTTTCCCCCTGTATGTAATCTGATTCCTTTCTCTCGTGGGGCTTTTACTATTCTCTCCTTATTCTGTATGTTAGGCATTTTCATTATAATGTACCTTGGTGTGGATCTGTAGTGATTTTGTACATTTGCCATCCTGTAGGCTTCTTGAGTTTAGTTTTCCAATTTATTCTTCATGTTTGGAAAGTTTTCTGATATTATTTCATTGAATAGATTGTTTTCTTTGGTTTGGAACTTTATGCCTTCCTCTATCCCAATAACTCTTAAATTTAGTCTTTTAATGCTATCCCATATTTCTTGAATGTTCTGTTCATGGTTCTTGCCATTTTCACTATGTGTTCTACATTCTTTTTAAGATTATATATTTTGGGGCTGGGGATGTGGCTCAAGTGGTAGCGCGCTCTTTAGCATGCGTGAGGCACTGAGTTCGATTCTCAGCACCACGTAAAAATAAAATAAAGATATTATGTCCACCTAAAACTAAAAAATAAATATTTGGGCTGGGGATGTGGCTCAAGCAGTAGTGCACTTGCCTGGCATGCGTGCGGCCCAGGTTTGATCCTCAGCACCACATACAAACAAAGATGTTGTGTCCGCCGAAAACTAAAAAATAAATATTAAAATTCTCTCTCTCTCTCTAAAAAAAAATTATATATTTTGTCTTCATTTTCTGATGTCCTATCTTCCAAATGGTCTACTCTGTTGGTGATGTTTTCCATTGAACTTTTAATTTGGTTTATTGTTTCTTTCACTTCAAGGATTTTTGTTTGTTTGTTTTTAGAACGTCTATCTCCCTGTTGATGTAATCTTTTGCTTCCTGCATTTGTATATGTAGCTCCTTGTAAAAATGATCTTTTGCTGCCTGTATTTGCTCTCTTATATCATCCTTTACTTCACAAAACATTTAAATCATGTACATCCTGAACTCCTTCTCTGTAATTTCTTCTGCTGTGCTTGCCATGGCATCTTGATTTGTTTGGGGCACTTTCTTCCCTTGTCTTTTCATGTTGCTTCTGTGTCTTCCCTTTTAGCTCTGTGGGTCCAGGGTGTTATTGTTTTTACCCCATAGACTTATAGTACTTCTGTATGGTTCTAACACCTCTTCTTTGTGAGGAAGGATAATGTTAACAGATCCCAAAATCAACTATATACTACTTATGAACAATTCATTGCTATTAAGACATTTATACTTTGGTTACAATGTACAGAAATGTTGAATTTGATAATTATCTATAATATAATCAGTAGGTTTGTAAAAGGGTTTACAGTTTCTGATGGTGGACAATGAACTGGGCATGAGCCATACTATGATATGCTGATGAGGTGGGATGTGAGGATATAGGGTTAATATATCTTGGAAATTGTGAAAGAGAAATCTAATGAAGAAGGTTAGTAGTAATAGAATACATAGGAAGCAGTTTTGGGTAGACCAGTACGTGAAAAGACAGTCGAGTACATAAAACAAACACATATGTATTCAGAAAAATAAAGGATTCTTAAATAGTAAAAATTGGAGGGGAAAAGAGAAAAAAAAAGAAAAGAAAAAAAGGGGTCGTATACAGCATACCTACAGTGTATTATTCAAATGTCCCAGTCCTCAAAATCATAATTCATGCAAAGTACTTGGTTTCACATATGTTGGGAATGAGAGGGCAGGAGGATAGATGGGAGAAGAAAAAAAGAAAAATGAACAAACAAACAAAGTCTGGAAGGAAGAAACCAGGATTGTTGATAGTTTTAGAGATCAGTTACTTTCTTGCTTCCCTTCTCATCTAATAGGTGGGGTTGCCTGTTGTTATCTGGTATCTCTGCCCTCAGGATGGTGAAGGTAACCAGGGTGGGACTGCTGGTCCTGGTGCAGGGTGCCTGAAAGCAAGGTGTGGCACCTGCCAGTCCTTGCAGGGAGACTGCACCTCAAAGGTCTCTTTTTGGGTCCCCTCATATGACTTAGTGGCTCTCTCCCTATCTTGCCTGAAGATTTCCCAGTTCCTGATCTCTCTGTCTCTAAACCTTTGCCCCATCTCCCTCTCCCTTAGCAGTTCCAATTGAGAGATCTCTCTCACCGGGGCTTCCATGGGTGGTGCCCTGGTGGCATTGTGCACCAGTCCCACTGAGAGCTGTTTTGTGTTGGGCATTACTGTGCTGGGTTACTGCCACCAGGGACTGGGGGGAGTTGAAAACCGTGTACCTGGCCAGCTGAAGTTCCAAATATGGAACTGCCCCCACCAAATATGGTGAGGAAGGTGAGCCAAGATGGAGGAAGTCTGCTTCCAGCGCTGGGGTGTCGGGTGGGGTGGGGGGATCCGGGCGATGGCATTGTGCAATGTGTTCAGCGATGAGCTCTGTAATATTCAGTACTTTGTACTTTGGCTATCTTCAGAGCCTGTGACATACCCCCAGGTGCAGGAAGATTACTGCGTAGGGCACTATGGCAATAGCTGCAGAGTCGAGTCACAAGATGTAGGCAACTGAGGGAGCCCCTTGTTGGTAGATGGAGGTTTACAGGGGAATGGAGGCCAGAGTTCCTGTGGGTAGGTATCAGCTGAGTGTCCTATATGGGAGTGGAGCAGTATCTGGGAGTTCTGTAGCAGTGCTGATAGGTAATCCTGCTAAGGCACTCCCTAGCCCTGTGTGGGCTAAAACTTAGGGAGTTGGGTATTGGGAGTAGGGAGTCCTGCTTGAATGCTGAGGCCCAGAGCCCTGCATGGGGGCACAGTGCTGGTGATTTCTGCATAAGAGCTGCTTTTTAGGGGTCCTCTATCACTCTCAGAGAAGCAGTATTCCCACTAGTTAGTTGAGACCTAGGTCACAGAGTGACACAGAATGCTGCTTCCCTCTGGCCTGGCATCTTGGATTCTCCTCTAGGCCTTTCATTTTTAAATATGATGTTATGGTTTGGATATGAGGAGTCCCTCAAAAGCTCATGTGTGAGACAATGCAGAATGACCAGAGGTAAATAATTAGATCATGAGTGAAAGTTGTACCCTTAACATGGTTTAATCCATTTGATGGATTAATAATTTGAAAGAACTAATGTTTTGGGTGATAAGTGTAAGCAGATATGGTGTGACTGGAGGAAGTAGATCACTGGGGGCATACCTCTGGGGTTTATATTTTGTCCCTGAAACTTTCTTTCTGCTTCCTGACTCTCATGGGCTGAGCAGTTTCCCTATGCCATGTCCTTCTGCCACAAATGTTCTGCCTTACCTCAGACAGCTGACCGTGGATTGAACCTCTGAAACCAAGTGTCAAAATAAATGTTTCCTCCTCTAAATTGTTCTCATCAGGTATTTTAGTCACAGTGACAAAAGCTGACTAATACATATGCTTCAAGAAGTTGTGGTACTATAAATACAGTACATGGATATTAAAAGGTGGAGATTTACATAAGGATTTTTATCTTAAAGTGTCCCACACATACCTGAATTTTTCTAACATTTAGGAAGAAAATGTACTGAATTCATATCTTCAGTGGGGTATTCTGTTTTGCTTGTTTGAACTGTTGCTCAAAATAATGACCCTTTGCCTATTTGTAATAAAACTACCGTGCTTTATCACCTGTCCTAACTCAAACTTCTTTTTTTATCCAGTGTAACAGTTTCTCTCACAGTTATCTGTGGTTTTGGCGATTTAGGAAGAACTCCGTGGCTTTGGGTGTTTTTAGGGAGAAAAAAAGCAATGAAATAATTTTGTCCTCATTTCTTTCTAATCTTTAGATGTGTGAGATAATTTTTTTCACAATATTTTATAACTAAAGTTCACATCTATATTGCAAAGACTATCTCAACCAACACTAGTTAACAGGATATGGTATGTAATATAATTTGACTAACATGTTTTTACATAAATTATAGATCATGTAATTTATTAAATTTTACATTGTTCATTTTTACATTTCTGTTATAGTCCCAATTCACAAAAATGCATTAGTAGTTAAAAATAGATTCATTGAAATATATAAGAATTGGTGAAATTTTAACTAAATAATTACCAGTAGTGTTAGAAATAATAAACAGTGTTCTGGAGCAATACAGTGTACATTTAATATGTATTAGGGGAAGTGAACATTCAAGTGTGAGGATTTCATATAAGCAGTTTAAAAAAAGGACAAACAGAAAGCCCAATGATGAATACCAGCAGTCTTTTTTCCTCCTAGCTTCTAGTGTGTTGTCTTTTTTCAAACCTTGTAGAATAATCAAAGGAAGCTATTGAAGTTTTTTTTTTTTTGTTATTTTTAATGCTTTCTGATACTAAATAGATGACTTTGTTGCCAAAGGTGAAAAGATCAAAACTACAAAGGCTTTATTCAGAGTTTTATTCCTCATAGCAAAACCTGATACAAGTGATTGTTAAGATAGTTTCAAAACTGGGAAATCAACCTCAATGTTGATGGCAAAAATGTCCAAGGAAAAAGCAGAATAAACTACTAATAAAATTTATCTCACCACCTTCTTGGATTTTTTATCATATTGACTTTTTAGTGCATTCTGAAAATATAGATACCATTTAATGTATGTGCTAGTGATAATTAACTTTTAAGTTGGAGGGTCTAAATCACCTCTTGGTATTTGTGCTGTAAATAACTGAGAAATATGTATGATGATTTTTATCTTGCTTTTCCCCAAAAAACTCAAACTTTACAATTGACATTTGTGTCCATTTTTTTTTCTTTTTGGTACCAGAAATTGAACCCAGTGCCACTTAACCACTGAGCCACATCCCCAGCTCTTTTTGTATTTTATTTAGAGACAGTTTCCCTGAGTTGCTTAGGGTCTTGCTAAATTGTGAGGCTGGCTTTGAACTTGTGATCCTCCTTCCTCAGCCTCCCCAGCTGCTGGGATAACAGGTGTGTGCCACAGCACCAGGCTGTTCATTTGTTTTTCATAATTCCGTTTTGAGTTGTGATGTTGGCTGAAAGAATGTAGTTGTTACAGTACGGAGAGCCAGCCTTACCCAACCAGAGCAAAGGGAGAAAACTACATTGTTAAGTGAAAGTGAGGAAGGAGAGAAATACTGTTTCTTCAAATAAAAATTAGAATACCTGAAAAATTTTTTCTATAATTTAAGTAGCCTCATCAAGTCATATACACACATATGTATGAAAATATATGTGTATTAAGTAATACATATGTAACATATATGTAAATTTAAGTACTTGACCTATTTATTTAAATTCAATGTGATTTTTAATTGAGAATAAGATAGTAGGATTTCTTTTGAACATAAACTCTGCAAATTGATCAGTGATTTATAAGAATTTGACTCTTATCCAACATTTGGTGTGTTTATTTATTTTAAGGACAAGGAACTGATGCTATGTTATTAAGCCCATTTGAAAATGATTTTCACATGCAGAACATAAATACTTTTTCTTGTAATGACTTTATAGGACTGAATTTTGCCATGGTAGCAGGATTAAGAACCCATTTTCTTTAAGTTGAAACCTTCAGGATTTTAGGTATGAGTTTGGTATAATTGTTGACCTAGCATCTGGCACATACTGAAGGTAATTAACAAGAAACCTTTTCATAACTCTGGGCCAGTATTTTTTTGCAAATTATCTAGAACTGTCTCACACAGCCACATCTAATTTACTACTAATCTCAAAGGTCTATATTATAAATTAGGGGTTTTTTTTATTCAGTAAAAACAAAGAGTTTAAAACACTTTTTTTCCTGACTAAAAAATTTCCCTAATCTGTGGTTTACGCAGATATAATTGAGCTGGATAAACATACCTTGATGAAAAATTTCAAACAAGTGCATTTTCCCAAATAAAGTTGGTAGTGCATTTGTTTATTGAACCCTCAAGTAATCTAGCAGATGCAAACAATGTGAGAAACAACTGTAAGATGTTAGAATATGAGAAGAAAACAAAGTAGAGAGATTCAGTTAGAATTTAGGAAAAATAAGTAGTAGAGAAAAAAATAATCTATACTGAGATTTTTCCCCTCATTTTTTGAAAGGGATATAAAAACCTATATTCATGTCTCCTTTAATTTTTTTTCCTTTCATATTATAAGGTTCTTCCCTGCTGGTGATTTTGGAGAACATTATAACACCATGAATTCATCTGGATTGATTACATTTTAGTTGTTTGCAATTTTTTTTTCCTTTAAGAAAAGGTAATGTCAATAACAATAGTCAACTTCTGTATAAATTAGCTTTGTACTTTTTTAATGTACATGATTTTTTTGTCTAATTCAAATAAAAAGACCTATGTAGTTTTAGTCATCATAAGAATGATGAATGCTTATTGTACAAAACTCAGTCCCTGAAGAGAAATTATATCAACAAAAGAAAATCATTTAGTTTTTTTAGTATTTTAAATAAATATATGTAGCATATAGATATAGGTGTGTGTGTGTGTGTGTGTGTGTGTGTGTGTGTGTAAACTGAATGATAAAGTACATGTCTTGCAGTTGATTGGAATTAGATCTAAGGAAATTGAATAAGAATGTTCAATATGACTTAACTTAATGAATAAGATTCATAAATCCTTACAGGAAATATTTTGTAGGGTCCATCAGAGCCATTGTGGTGCTGTATATGTGGCATAGGGATACACTTTATTAAGGCTAACATCTATCAGAGGAAGCCAATATGTCATTTGCTGATTTTTTCCTATCTTATTTTGTGGGCAGAGGTTAATGTAGGAAGAATGTTCTCCCTTCTTCATATTCCAGACATACCATTTCCCTTTTATAACACATAAGGTTCCATCCATGCAGAGTAGTAAGAATTCTAATAGGAACATGAATGTGTGAGTGCAGCTGTGGACTAGTCATTGTTCTAAGTTCTTTGCAAGTATTATTCCAATGATCATAATATCCACATATACTTAGTTATTTTGCCCATTTTGGAGATGAGGAAAGTGAGAAGCAGGTAGATAAAAATAACCTGTTTTCTTGGTAACTAGCTAAACAATTTAAACAAAAGTGTAATACTATGTATGCTTTAAAATGGGGACTGTCATTTGTGATTTCATCAGTATAGGGTAGGGTTCTAGCAGTGGCATATTTTAGAAGGTTCTCAAGTGATTATTATGCTTTGCTGTGATTAGAAATCACTGATGTAAAAAAATTACTAGGTATATATATTTTTTGCAAAAGTTTAAAAAATGAACACTGAAATCTACAAAGCAACATCATTTTGTTTATCTAGATTTTATTTATCTATTTATTTATATATTTTTATCATTAATTTTGCCTTTCAGATTAGCCAAGTAATAGGATGAGCCACCTCTCAAATGAGAGGTGAAGTTTTGGGAAAAAAGTAAAAATGATACCTATAAATACAATGAATGTTTTCATTTAAAAATAAAAAGCAGCTGTAAGGACTTAGTGATTTCTTCTCACTAGAGAATGCTACCATTTATTCTTAAGTAATTTGAAATTTAATTGGAGAGTGAATCCTAAAAATAAATGTATATGAATGCATGGAAGTAAAAATAACAAAGAAATAATAAAGAATACAAGAATTAAAACTTTGTATCTAAAAACTCAGTTACTATGTAGTAAATGATCTATTCTTTACTGCTTCCAGTTTTTTTTCTTAAAAATAATTTTTAAAGGAAGTTATAAAGTCTTTTACAGAATATGTTTTCAGAATTAAAACATTAAATGTATTGATCCATTCTGATATTATAGAGAACTTATGACTCAATTTTATTTAAAACACTGTTAACATGAGACTTTAGGGGTAGAAACATTATTTTCAGATTTAAGGTAAGGAAAAGGACATGCATTTCTAGATAGAAGCAGCCCAAAACAAAGAAAACTGAAAGTTCTTTGGACAGAATTTAATGAAAATTTTAAATTACATGTCTTCAGTTAATTATTTTCTCCCTTTATGTTAAAACCAAATATCTCTAATTTTAACTTTGGATTTCAATATTAGTCTACTTTCTTTCCATACTTTTTTTTTTGCTTAACTTTAAAAAATGGAGTATAATAACCAAGCATGGAAAACAGCTTCCTAGTAAAGATCTCATGTTGTTGTTTTTTTCCCAAATTCAAATATAGGGTCTTCTTACTTGGTCTTACAGAATCTTAATTAACAAATTTTGCTTTCATTATGAAAAACAATTTTAGGTTTTGGTCCAAACAGGAAAATTGAAATGTCTTTTTTACAGGTATGGATATATATGCTGAATTTGTCCAGTTTATAAACTAGTAAAAGATTCAGGGAAGGAAGGAGGAAGAAAGAATATTTAATTGTTTATAGAGTAAGCTCAATGAAAGTGAGTTTTCTTTTAGCTCTAGGAAAATACACTGGATACTTTGGTTTTTTAGACTCATTGTTGAATAAATAAAGATGTTTTAAAATCCGCTCTATTCTTTTTGAAGACCCTGAATGGAAATTTCCATTGTATTTGACAGACTTCTGCTACTAATCTGCAGATGAACTCCTCCATTAAAATGTTTCAGCATATGGACTGTAGCATGTTTTACCTTTTATAAAATGTGAACATAATGTTTTGAAATTGATTTTTACTTTACTGATGGCCTAAAGAATATTGAGATAGGATTTTAAGTATTTGGGACAATAAATTGAGCTCTAAGAGGCTGCTGGTGTGAGTTTCTCTTTTTCAATGCTTTGTGTATCTCAAATTTCTGTACTGCTCTACTTGAGATTTTTGCCCTCTTTCTTGTTTCATAATGGTTGAACAACTTGGTCTCAGTGTACCTAAGGATATCTTGGTGAAGATTTTTAACTAAAAAGCAAAGGCACTCATGCCATTCTTTGGAAAATGGAGACAAAATCAATGGATTCTTATGGGAACTGGAAAGATAAGTAAACTCTGAGAAAACAGAAGCTCTTAATTCTCCAAATCCAAGCAGGATCATTATAGTACCTTCCCCATAGGAAATGGAGGGAGACCTTCCAAACTACTAAATAAACAATTTTCAGTTTTTGAACTTTGTGCTTAATTTTAAAGGTATGATAACCTGGTATAAGCAGAGCTGATTTCACCATAGGAAATTTATAGTCATTTGGAATTTTTTAGGTTCTAAATTACAAACTGCTTTTGTGTTTCTTATTAATAATCTTGTCAAAAATTTTACAAACCTAATCATAAAAATTGTTTAGAACTTCTCCAATGTAAATTCCTTAGTGGAACTGAATTGGTCGTTATTTTCTTTGGGATGCACAATTATTTTTCCAAAATAATTCTCAGAAAATCATGCACTTAATGAATATGCAATTTGATTTAGTGTTTGTCTTTTCTTTCTCACCATTTTCCACAGAGTTGCATGGAAATTATTTGGTTCTTTTAACTCCTTTTCTTAATCTGTTCAAATTCTTAACTGCTTTTCAGTTGTTCAACATGACACAATAAACCAAGACTGGATTTCTAATCAAAGAATTAAGGTTTTGGTTTAGGCACTATCATCTGTTAACAGTACCATAGAAAGTAGCCAAGTTATTTAATTTATATGAGCCTTGGTTTTATTCTTGGTAAAATGAGGATATGTTCATAAGGTCATGGTAGGGATCAAGGCAGAGAGGAGAGATGGTGAATATAAAATAACTGTAAATTCTTATATGCACATATGTACTATTATTATTCCAAGAAAAATGGAGAAATATAAAAGTCCATTGAACTCAAAGTTGTACTTTTAATTTGATTCAAATACTTTCTCCTTCCTTGAGCTAACTGCTATTTACCAAGAGTGTATCAACAAAGGCTTACTTCTTTAAAAAATGTGTTTGCCCTTTCCAGTAATTTACTTCATGATAATCAATGAAAATAGTACTTATTCATTTAAGTTAATTTTTTAGTAAAGGAATTCTTTAAGTGAAAAAATATAGGATCAGAAATAGTAATTGTTATTGTAAATAATTGGGCATTCTATGCTGCTGTTAGGTACCTATGAGTTTATGCTTACTGATGCCAATAGCTGAAGGATTCAGCTTCCCCCAAAGTATAATTTAAAGTAAAAACTAACATTTTACAGATGCAAATTTCTCACACTTGTGTCTATAAATTTTATAAAATCCACAGCAAACTATTTCACCCTCTATTTGAAAATATCTTCCCTTTGTGCTCAAGGTTAAACCCAAACACCTTAGTACGGTTTATATATTGACCTCATGTGTTTGATCAGTTTATTTTCTCAGTCTTATTTTCTTTCTTTCCTTATGCCTTACAGTTGGATTTTGTCAAGTATCTTCCTATTCTTTCAAAGAACATCTTGTATTTTCATGCCTCTTAGCATGCCTCTTCTACCTGAAACATTATTTTCTTCCCTTATTATCTGTTAAAATCTAGTTCGTCTTTTAAAGCCCAACTCCTATCACTTCTTCTGTGAAGTCTTTTTGGTTTTCCTTAGAAAGTTAAACACTATTCCAGCATGTTCCCAGAGCACCAGCTTCTGGAATAAGATTCAGTACTTGGACAATCATTATTTTTTTGTGTGTCTACTTCCCCCAACAGATTACAAGTATAGGCCCTCTCTTGCCAGCCCCGTCCCATTTAGTCTGCAGCCTTGCAGTCCTTAGCACATATTATTATCTGAATAAATGTTTGTTGACTGAATGAGTCATTGATTAAATTGGACAGTGGATCATTCAGCACTTGGTTTAGCTATAAAACCTAGAGTAAAGATGTACAAAATAATTTAATTTTATGTATTTTCTTATAGCAACTATTTTTTAAAATTGGTTCTTCTTACTTGGGCATTACAGTAGAATCTATTTTGATAAAATTATACAAACATGGGGTATATCTTATTCTAATTTGTACACCATTCTTGTGGGTGAGCACAATTGTGGGATTCATTTAGGTATTTTCATAAGTATATATAGAAAAATTATATTATATTTATTCTACTGTCTTTACTATTCCTATCACCCTCCTTCTGTTTCATTCCTTTGCCTAATGTACTAAACTTTTCTTCTTCTAATTTTATAATTGTTTTCCTTAACCAGTTGTGGTAGTGTATGCCTATAATCCCACCTACCAGAAGTTGGGGCAAGAGGATTGTAAATTCAATGCCAGTCTTGGTAATGTGGGAAACATAAGAAGACCCTGTCTCAAAATTAAAAAAGGGTTGGGAATGTAACTCAGTGGTAAAATATCTCTGGGTTCAATCCCCAGTACTAAATAAATAAAAGTCTTTGGTATTATTTTAATTAACAAATATAAATTATATATGTTTATGGTGTGCATATGTTTATGATGTTTTGATATACATACACTTTTGAAAATGATTAAATCCAGTCCATTAATATACTTACTTAATTAATATAATTAAATAATATAAGTATGTAATTAATATACTTAATATACTTAATCCATCACTTAATATACTTGTTTTATCCCTGTTGAGAACATTTACAATTACAATCAGTTGGCCCTAGCAATTTTGAAGTATATAACATATTCTATTAACTATAGTCACCAAGCTATGCAATAGGTTTCCATAACTTATACCTTTTGTCTAACCCAAACTCTGTACCCTTTGACTAATATCTATTACTCAGTTCCTACCCTAGTCCCTGGTAATCACCATTCAGTATGGTAATCACCATTTCAAACAACTTCTGAAAAGCAATGGACATTGAATTAGCTGGAGGGAAATACAATTTGTAAAATGAACAACATTTTAATATTTTGCTAATAGAAATCAGATTATAAATAGGTTGGTAAATGCACATTTGAGGTACTATCAGAAAAATATCCACAGCTCAATTACATTAAAGATTTCAGTTCTGAGCTTTGTACACATAAGGAATAAGCTTTGTTATTAAAAATTGTTAATTGGATGTTTGTGAGTAGCTTCAGAATTAAGGGTGTATAGTATTTGTCTTGTTCTTAACAAGTATATTTTAGATTTATGCATATTGGATAACCCATCTGAGAGCTTACATAGATTTTCCTTGTAGGTCTTCAACCTTGTGACCATTTATCATCATGGACTGCTTGAGACTGAAAGTTTAATGCTAAAAAGCTGGCTTTAAAAACAAAACAAAACAAAACAAAAAATTATGACTATAATTTGGTAATGTGTGACTATATAGGTAGTAGTGGTACCTGTGTGAAACTTCATTGTTTGAATAGTTAAGTTTTCTATAGTTAGGTTAAGTGAGATCGTTTCTAATCATATTTTTCAACTTATTTGGGCTATTTAGAAATGCAAATAGAATTCTCTATTAAGACATCAAAAATAAATGTCATCTAATAGGCATATTCGTTGTAAAATAACATTCAAAGCTCATTGTAAAATAACATTCAAAGCAAAATTTAAAGGTAGGTTCAGTTGTGTCTTTTTGTTTTTGTTTTAACTAATTTTTACCTATGGATCACTGCTTAAATATCCTTTTCACTGAACCCTAATTCATCCAATGTATTTATTCTTCTTCCTACAGCCTGTTACCTTGTTTACAGCTTCATTGAGCTTGAGAATATTTTAGCTTCAGATATTCTTGGTGAGATAATTTTTATTTTAAACTATTAACTATTTCCCAGTTTTGAAAAACTTACTTATTAACTAATTAAGATTCTTTACTTTGGATACAGACAGAGATGTGAGTTTAACATCCAGTTGGCCACTTACTACTTTTGTTTCTGGTCAGTTTTCTTCATCTTGTGATCTTTGCTTCTAAAATAGAGGAATTTTATCAGATTTTTAAATAATTGTCATATGTAAGATGACTGTTATACTTATTATAATGAGAGTAATTAGTATTTATTAGAAATAAATAGTAATTATTAAAAACATACATTACTAGTCAACCAAAGTCTTTCGTGTTATTCTTCTGAATAAGCAAAATCATTCCCTTGTAGGTTTTCCCTAATGTAGCTCTAGACTCATTTTAAGTTCCTTTGCGGATGAAGCTGGATTTTATTTTAAAATGTTTTCTGCTGATCCTAAGGAATGTTCTTAGTTTACTTTGTTGGCTAGGGGTTTTTTGAGGTCTAGGGGTCTTGCAGAGAATTTTTTTTTCAGTATCAAGGCCAAAAATAGTTAAAGAAAGGTAACTGCTATTTCTTCAAGCCCAGTGATTACCATGATGAGTTCCCCAGAATATTTAAAAGCATATTTATGCGAGCATGTGCGTGTGTGCACACACACACATACACACACACATACACACACAAATTTATATTGTGGGACAAGGGTAAGTAAAAAGTCATAAATCCTTTCTACAATTTTTCCCAATTTTTAAAGTTGTAATTGAATATACATAATGTGTAATGCACCGTCTTAACAATTTTTAAAGTTTAAATTTATTTTTAATTGATACATAAAAATTGTACATACGTATGAGATACCACCATTTTAACCATTTTTAATGTTCAGATCAGTGGACATAACTATACTTACATCATCGTGAAACTGTTACCAACATTTATTTCTATAATTATTTTAAACTTGTAAAACTAAAACGCTGTACCCTTGAATAGTAACATATTTCTTCTTTTTTTTATCAGTATTTTTTTCTGTTTATTTATTTTTTAACTTTATTTATATTTTATGTAGTGCTGAGGTTTGAACCCAGTACCTCACACATGCTTGGCAAGCGCTCAACGACTGAGCCACAGTCCCAACCCGGTATAGTGACATCTTATTTTTCCTTTTTTTCCTCCCTCTGGCAACCACCATTATACTTTATGTCTCTATAATTTTAACAACTCTAAGTACCACATATAAATTGTACCATATAATTTTTGTCTTTTTGTTTTTGGCTTATTTTATTCAGCATAATGTGTTCAAAGTTCACCACATTGTGGTGTCTGTAAGATTTCTTTCTTTTTAAATATATATAGTATTCCATTTTATCGGTATACTACATTTTGCTTATGTGTTTGTGCATGGATGGACATTTTAATTGCTTCTGTTTTAGCCCTTGTGAATAATGCTTCCATGAACATTAATGTATGCCTATCTCCTTGAGACCATGTTTTCATTCTTGTTGTATATATACCCAGAATTGAAATTGTTGATTGTTTCAAAGAACCCATCTTGGTTTTGTTGCTCTTCTCTAACTTTTCTTTCTTCTGCTAACATTGGTTTTAGCTTATTCTGTTACCTGTTCCTTAAACTGTGAATTAAGATTGCCGGCTTTAGATTTGTTGTTGTTGTTGTTTCTTATTATTGTAAGCTGTATTTAAAACTATAGTTTCTCCTTAGTACTATTAATTTGTATAAGTTTTAGTAAGGGACAAACTTTCCTTTTTCATTTGCCTCTAGGTATTTTCCAGTTTCTCTTGGGATTTATTTTTTTGACTCATTATTTCTTTAATATATTTAATTTTCACAAATCTGTGTATTTTTTTGTTTTCCTTTTTACTGATTTCAAACTATATACTATTGTAGTAAGAGAAGACACTTTATGATATCTTAAATCTATGGATACTTATTTGACCTAACATATAGTCTATCTTAGAAAATATATCATGTGTACTTGAGAAGAATGTTTATTACATTGTTAGGTAGACTATTCTTTGTATGTCTGATTAAGCACCTTTATTTATTTATTTTTATATTACTAACAAGTGAGTTTCATAGTTTTCTATACTTCACAAATCCCACTCCTGCCTCTTCTGCTTCCGGTGTCCCCTGCATGTACACACTTCTCTTTCCCCATGACTCCCTATTTTCCCTGTTACAAAATTATTTGAAGGATCAGGACCACTACATAGTCCCAAGAAGTCATGATTTTTACTACTGGTTAATTTAGCTTGTTTAAGCAATTCCAATTTTCCCACATCCCCTGAAAGCTCAAAGGAAGACAGTTTTGTCATGATAATGTGACACTAACTTATCTTTTGATAAGGGTGTTAAGAGCAAGCAGTCTGATGTACTCAGGGTTGGATAGCATGCCCTAATTTTTGTTGACTAGTGACCTCTAAAACTTATTACATTTGAGCCCACTTAATATCAAGTCACCTAATGGAAGCACATTTTTTTCTACCAAATCATTTTGTACTAATTCAGTACAATTTTGCCCATTTAATATCAATTGACACTAAACGATTTCCTGTGCAATGTCAATTGAAAATCACCGATTTCCTGCTAATACAGCACTTAGTGTCAATTTCTTTGTGCAGCAAAAGCATTTTTTCAATTAACTACACCATATAATTTTTTGTTTTTAGTTGTTTGCGATGACTGTCTGATAATAGTTTTGTGAAACAAAGACATAAGGAGAAAAAGAGGACTTTCCTTCTTGTCATTAAATAATTCAATTCTAATGTTTTTATTTTTTATCTAAAGGAGGTCAGATATCTTATTGGAAAACTTTGAACTATAACAAGCAATGTGGTAATAAATTGACATTAGTGGTAAATAGGGTTATGTGTTTTG
Organism: Marmota monax; assembly: GCF_021218885.2. NCBI lineage: Eukaryota > Metazoa > Chordata > Mammalia > Rodentia > Sciuridae > Marmota > Marmota monax. The sequence continues at coordinate 2,985,919 of NW_026694771.1, forward strand.
GGACATTGTATGGACTAAGCTACATGAAGAAAATGTTTGACTAACGACAAAAACAAAAACTTAACAGATCTTGATTTAGCTCCAGAAGACTGACTATTGGAGAGTGAGTAATGAAACTTGTTCTATCTTTTGTGGAGGAATGAGTTCACTGATATATACTTATATACTCTTACTAGAAAAGTGGGGTAACATCATCTCTTCTGTTGCACTAAAATTGGGATAGGTCTGTGATCTAGCATAGCTAGAAGAAGCACAGGCAAAACAGTTCTTAAAATTACATAATATTGGGTATATTCAGCAAGTACAAAGTATTTCTGTGTTACTATGTGATACCTAGAATATCTGGTACCTATGTACCATTCTGGATGATGATGGGGAAAGTAGGAAATTGGAGTTGACCCTCCCTGTCCTAAGGAATTATGAATATATATATATATATATATACACACACACACACACACATACATACACATACACACACAAACATATACTTACACACACAGAAGATTATCCAGTGCTATAATTAATATATGCATTTATAGAATATTAAAACACTAAGCTATTTACCCAGATTATACATGTGGTGACCTCATTGCATAAAGCAGTTCAACCTGTGATGAGAGAAAAGACTCATATATAAACTCATAGATGAGAAATGATTAACTAACTATATATTTTAAGTTGTGGGACACAGTCTTTAAATGATATATGTCTTTAGGTTTTTGAAAAGATGGTTACAAACTCAGGCTACAGAAAGTAACTCACTGAGCTGTATCCTGAAGGAAGCTTCGGTTTATATTGGAAATGAGGACAGAAGGAATTCTTATTAAGTTGCTCTCTCTCTCTCTCTCTCTCTCTCTCTCTCTCTCTCTCTCTCTCTCTCTCTCTCTCCTTCAGCATTCTTGTACTGTTTGATCATTCTTACACTGTTTGGCTTTCTATTGATGTTAGCTCCATTTTAGAATAATTTTAATTAGAAGATAATTCAGTAATAATTCAGTGCATGAAAGTATGGAGATTTTAAACAGTATGGTGTATATGGGACACCATTATACCCAAACATACTTATATGTTTATATGAATATATACATATATGTATGATTGGGTGTATTGTCAAAAACATTATATACACTGTTAAAATATGTATACCTATATATTGGCTAATAACCTCAAAAACTTAAAACTAGTGAATACATGTTGACTATATTCATATATATATATGTATATATATATACATATATATATATATGTATATATATATACATATATATATATATATATATATATATATATATACTGCTTTATAAAATTTTCTTCATTTAACAGTATCTGGTTATAATTTTTCTCAGGTTCTTAATTATTTTTCAAAAGACATTATTTTTAATTGCTACATAGTGTTCTGTTATATGTTGCAAATAGTTTTTTTTCTGAATTTATTGCATATCTTTTAATTTTGTTTGTTTTTGCTATATAGACCTTTTTTGGTTTTTTATATGTTCAAATTTACTATTTTCTAAAAATCTATTACATTTTCCTTTGTGGCTTCTACCTTTATTTTTGTGCTTAGAAAAACCTTCTCTAACTCAAGATAAGATGAAAAATTCTCCTATATTTGCTTCTAGTTTTTTTTATGGTTTCATTGTTTACATATAACTCTTTAAACCATCTGGATTTTATTTTGATATACAGTATGAGATAGGCTCTAAATTTACTCTGTTCTAAATATTTAACCAGTTGTCCCAGCACCATCAATTGAAAAATCTATGTTTTCCCCACTGATTTGAAATGCATTATTTATCATATGCTAAATACTTAATTTACAAATGGGTTTGTTTCTAGCCTTTCTATTTGATTTCCAGCCTTTTTATTTTTTCCTCTTAATTTCTACCAGTTTCTATATTATTTACTTGGACTATGCTATTTTGATTATTGTGGCTTTTGCAATGCAGTTTAAACCCATAATCAGTTTCCTTTTATTATTTTTTAAAGGGTTATTGGCTATTCATATTTATAGAATCTTTCATGAGAACTTTAGAATAATTTAACCAAGGACCCCCAACCCTAACTTGCCTTCAATTTCACTTGACATCCTCAAAGAATTCCATTAAATTTATGAATTGTTTGGTGTGTGTGGGAGGAGAATTAATATATATGTTTTCCATTTACAGGATGTCTAAATATATTTAAGACACATAAACATTTTTTAGAAATTTTTTTCATATAGGTTCAACACTTCTAGTGTTCTTTTCTATCGTTTTAATGTGTTACCATAATAATAATAAAAGACTTGCTTTTCTATTATATTTTTATATGGCTGTCCTTAGTATAGTGGAAAAAATATATGTATACATACCTATATATATGTATATATATGTCAGACAGCATATATATATATATATATTATATGGCAAATAAGCAACTTCTCTTACTATAGTAGTTTCTTAGTTTATTATCTTAGGTTTCTAATGTAACTTGTATCTACTTGAGTAATGATAATTCTGCTGATTCCTTTCTCATATTTACAATTTTCAGGGTTTATTGCATTGTATTGCTAGAGATTTCATGTTATAATAGCTATAAATAAGTGTCTGCCTTTCTCTCAGCTTGAGTGAGAATGTCTAGTGTTTTCACCACTAAGTGCAGTGTCAACCATTTGTTAGTTGAATATTCTTTGTCATGCTGAAAGGATTTATTCTACTCAGTTTTTGAGAGTTTTTAAATCAAGTATATTGGTTAATTTTTATCAGATGCATTTAAAAATGCTTGTTTTTCTTCTATATCATTGTTTATATCTATATATGAATGTATTATATAAAAATTATATGAATAAATATCTGAATGGTGAGCCATATTAAACATTCTTGGTCATTATGTATTATTATATATTTTGCTTATATTAATTTACATAGGAGTTTTATATACTTATTTATAAATGAGATGGTCTGTAGTAACAGTTGTCCACTGGAAATATAATGTTGGCGAAACATGTAATTTAAAACTTTTTTTAGTAGTGACATTTTAAAAAGTAAAAAGTAACTGATGAAATGAATTTTAATAATATATTTTCTTTAAAAAATAAAGCCAAACTACATCATTTTAACATATTATGAATAAAAAGTATTATTAATTAATTGATTTTTATTAAATTATTATTATACATAATTATTTGATTAATTATTATTAATAATATAAAATATAAATACTTTAGATTTATTTTTCTTTTGGTTTTATAATAAGTTCTAACAACCTGGTGTATTTTACACTTTCATCCTATCTCAATTCAGAGGAACCACCTTGCCTTGCTTAATAGCTTCATATATTTTTCTGTGAAGTTGTGTCATCAGAGTTGTGCTGTAATCAGAAAATCAATGTGGAGGACTTTTCAAAAAATGCTGTTGACTTATTTTTATTCTTGAAAATTTAATGGCATTTAGGTTTCCATTAAGGAGATGTTGGTCAAAAGTTTCAAAATTTGGGTGAAATCAATGGAATACATTTATGAGATTCATCTTACAACATATTGACCATGTTAAATAATATATTGGAAAAATGCTAAGAGAGTGAACATAAAGTATTCTCACACAACAAAGATAAGTGAGGCAATCTATAAGTTCATTAGGTAGATTTAATCATTGCACAATAATGTATACTGACCATGTTGTATATGGTAAATATATATAATTTTATCTGTTCAATTAACAAAAAAGAAAATTTAAAGGAATTCACCATTAAAATCATTAGTTTTGAAAAACCATTTGTTTAAGTTTCTGGTCTATTAAAATTTCTACTTATAAAATCAGTTTTGAAAATTTCTATTTTCTTAGGATATTATACCTTTCATTGAAATTTTCAATTTTTTTAGTATATATTTCTAGATACTGTTTTCAAGTATTTTAATATGTTATGGACATTAGTAGTATTTTTCTTATTCTTTATCTTCTTTTTCTATTCTTTTATGTATTGTTTATTTGGTGTATTTAAGCATTTTTCCATATTATTTGATTAGAACTATCATTGATTTTTAAGCTTAATTTTAAAATACTATTATCATATCTATTTCTTTTTTTTCCATTAAATGTTCTAAGACAGAAGAGCAGTCTGTTGCAATTTATATTTTAAATATGTCATCCTGGTACTAGTATGGAAAAGGATTTTAAAAGACTATTTAGAATCAGGAATCCAGTAACACATGGTTCTTTTTATCTTAGTTGTCATAGAGAGTGAATTTGCTAATGCTTATTAATGGCTTGGGTATAAAGGTGAGGGATAAAAAGTTGTTGAGGATCAATCTTCACTTTCCAGCCTAGGAGATTTAGGGTATGGTTGTACTGTGTTTCAGAGGATTGGGTAATATGTAATAATTCAAAGCATTTTGAGAGGTAAGAATAGTTAACTTTTTTATTCACTTAGAATCTGACATAGCTATGTGGCACTTGATAGAATACTGTCAAGGAGTAGTTGGACATTGGACTTTGAGGTTCAAGGGAGAGGTCAAACCTGAAGACAGAGATTTGAAAGTCATCAATAGATTGGTTAGTTATGAAGCTCATAAGGAGACTGGCAGAGGATAAGGTATGGAATAGGAAGGGCTAGAGTATACATATAAGTACCCCGATTAAGTAAAATCTATTTGCTTTCTTTACTCATTTCATCAGTAACACAGAATTTTGAATACAAATGTAAACGGACAAATTTCCCTTAGGTTATGAATAGGTTTTTAGCTTGTGTTTAAAAAGATAAAATGTATTTACATTGTTTATCTTTAATCAGTAATTTTAATATGTGGGGATTATTTATAGAAAAAATCATAAGAGATTTGTAAAAATTTATGTAGAAGCATGTTTATCAATACCATTTTTCCCCCCTGTGATGCTGGGGATTAAACCCAGGACCCTGTGCATTGAAGGCAAGCACTCTAACAACTGAGTTACATCCCAGGCCTAAATACCATTTCTAGTAGTGAAAATTTTGAACCATTGTTTTTTAGTAGCAAAAATTTTGAAACAACCCAAATATCTAAATGTAGCAGTGGATAAATTATATTTCACTCAGATGATAGTGTATTATGCAGTCATTAAAATACTATTTTAGTATAATTTTCACAAAGTATAATGTTGTCAGTAGAAATATTGAGTTTTCAAAACTTAAAATGATGAGTACAATTTACATAATTTTATTATACCAGAAAATAAATGCCCGTGGTTAAAAACAGGTAATTTTTATATTGTTATTATTGCATTTCATTCTCTATACTTTTTTAAAAAAATCACAAGTTTTTTTTCATGTAGAAAAAGAAATAATTTGACTTTTTTTTCTTTCTTATTTAGTCAAAGACAGGAGGGAAAATGAGGGAGAGTTGTTGCTAATGAAGGGTACAAGGGCCAAGGGCAGTTGATATTAGGATGAATGCGATTTACATGCTTTGAAAAATAAAGAGCCAGTAGAGGTGACAAGTATGGAAGATAATAAGCATTGAAGGTAAGGAGACAGAAATGGTAACTGATAAAAAGCAACATCGCAGAAACTTTGGAAGATTACGAAATCCAGTACCTAAGTAGAGGAACTGAACTCAGAAGGATGATGATAGTGGAATGGTAGATAAATAACTGGAACTATGTCATGCATTGAGTTCATTTAATTATCATGATGATTCTGTAATGTAGATCTTACTGTTTTATAGGTAAGGAAATTGAGTTTTAAAGAAGTAAGGTGAACAAATTAATTTCTAGAAAAATTTTGTGAGATAAAGATCTAGGATATGTATCATAGAAGCAAGCAAAATCTTTATATATTATAGGTGAAATGATTTCAAACTGCTGGGCATAATTTGGGACAGAGTAAATCAGTAAGCATAGGCTAGAAAACATTCATGAATCTACAGAAAGTAGATAAAGGGAAATGCCACAAATTATCCTAGTTGAAATGGATTTTATTCAACTTAACTTCAGTTTAATCCATTTTAAAACTTCTTTTTCTTGACTCCCCTAATAAATACTAGTTATTTATTAATTTTTCAGAGTCTCAAAATCTGTTTTAAAAAAGCAAAAAACATACAACCCCCCCCCCAAACACTCATTCCTTATTTCTAGGTCTTCACTATCTCTCATTCAGTCTTCAGAGACATAGATATGCCCATGACTTCATAAAATTCATTTGTATCAATGTGATTTTCTACTTATCCAATCTTCAATCCATATAGACAGCCAACTAAATTTTTACTAAGGTCCTCATTTTGGGTTAAACATTTGTCTGAGCAAATAAATATAAAAGGACCTGATTTTAATCTATGCAGACTCTCTAATTATGATGGAATTTGTAAAATTTAATGTGATAGGAAAATTGGGAAATATTTATACAAATTATTCACATATATATCAAGCCTATAAATAGAGGCAAAGTTTATTATGATTTAAACCCTTCATTTTACATGGGAGGCAACCCAGGTCTTACATATATTAATTTCTTCTTAAAGATTTTATTAAATAATCTGTTTTCCTCAATATATACAATTTTTGGTCCCATGAATCATTTTCTTCATATATGTATATATTTCTGATTATATTTTAGTTTTCTAATTATGGGAATCATGCTTTTGCAACTGGAAAATAATCCCTAGTTATGTATCTGAGGCAAATCTTTGTATAAACCAATGAATAAGGCAAACTTCTATAATTTAAAATCAATGCAATAACTATTTGAGTAATAATAGTTATTCATAGCAACTGCTAACAGAAGTAATTAAATTAGTTTGTATATTCTTACTAGGTACATAATATGCTGTGTTGTTTTAAAGAATAATAATAATAATAATAATAATAATAATAATAATAATAATAATAATATCCAGACATATAATGGAAATTTTTTGTTGAATAGTTAATTCCTCCCTGTTTTGATTTTGAAGTGTATAAGAACTATCTAAAGGTGTATAAGATATATAAGGACTGTCTAAAGATGTTTAGGGACTGACTAAAATTTTTTTTTAACAACTTGCTGTATGTACTATATGATTCTTGAAACTCCTACCACTGGCAATTGGTTCTTTTCAAATGAAGTGACTTGTTAAAATAGAAGAGATGTAATGTGTAGCTTTTATTATTTTCATATTCATGTGAGTTAATTCTAGGTTGTTTCCCAAGACACCTATCTAAGAGATAGGCCTTAGGGAAAATGGGATTTACTGACAGGTAAGTTTTAATGCAGAGGATAGAGAGAGAGGTTGTAAGTACAGGGAGAATTCAAGGAATAAAGTAGAGGACTCTTGAGCAGCAGGTGTATAATGAGAACAGCAATCTGTTGTTACTCCTATTGTGGGCCTTATCACATTATATTGCAGTTACATTCCTCCCGCTCCACCTAGTTTGTAAGCTCTTCCAAGTCAGAGAAAGCCTAATTCATCTCATTATCAATAGCACTTAACCATTGTTCCTAGCAAATTGTTGGCATTCAGTAAACAATTATTGAATCAGTAAAGGAAAAAATGGAATTTAATAGTTTGAGTTTATTACAAGGAAGAAAATAGGGGAGACTAAAGACAAACACTACCATTTCCATTTTTGCCTGGACCAACTTTGCCTTCTGCTAATGGTAATCCTCTGATTTAATCTTGCTGAAGTGATGAGCTACAAAACATCCCATGCACTACAAATTAGACTGTGTAGTATAATAGGGAAATAAGATACAGATATCAAATATAAATGACTACTTTTCTTAAGAAATTATAGAGTAAAATATATTCATCTCCCAATTACCAGTCACTTAATATTTGTTTCAGAAAAGAGGTAAAGAGATATAACTTAGAACCATTAAAATCCAAATTGAACTTATGGTGATTGAACTACTTGTGCTTGGAAATACTAGTTAAAGATTTTTCTGATATGAAAAAAGATTTGCTGTATTTTTGCATTATTTTTTCTTATGAGTCTACCAGAAGCGTAATGTAAAAATCAAAAAAATGGAGAAGAAGAAAAGGGAGAAAGCAGAGGTGATGTATAAAATTTGGAGAGTCCAAAGAAAGAAATGAGTTGTTGAAAATTAAGTAGTATGAGATTTTATTCAAGTTTGTGTTTGTCTAAGAGAAGTATTTTCAAATGTCTGATTGAAAGCATCTTTTTAGTTTTCAGCATTGCCTAATGGAATTAAAGATAAATAAGTAGCTGAACTTTACTTATTGTGAATAATTTGGTGTTTTCAATTTCCTCTTTCAATAGAGGAAACAAACCTTTTGGAAATCAACATGTATTTTTAAAAAGTCTGGACCATTAACTATATCTATTGATATTATTTCTTCATTGCTGTATTTATATAGCCAAAGGCTGTCTATCAATATTATTTCTTACTTGTATTGACATAGCCAAAGGATTATAGTTATTTTAAAAAGTTTTAGGAATGCATTTGTATCTAGGATTATTTTCATTTTAAATCCATGCTGCTGTTGGGATGAAGGCAAAGAGTTCCTATAGTTTTCACACAGCCTATTTCAGTACTTCAGCAGAGTTTTGATTATAATAAGAATCTGGGGATCAGTCTCTGGATCATGGGTCCATATTTTACTTAGTCTGCCAAGACATTAAATTCTGTGCTTTTTCCCAAAATCAAATCTCAGTTTAGGTCATCTGCCTTCAAAACATGCAAATTTGGTCCTGAAATGAGTGAGAAGGGCAAAATATTAGCATCACTGAGGTTTTAAATTATTTTTAAAATGCTTTAGATATAATCTCTGCATATGCAGGATTGAACACACCAGTATATAGAAATATTGTGTGATCGAGAGTGTTATACTTCCTCTTTTGAGAATATTTAAGTTGATTGTTTTTTGTGCGTTTTTTTTTTTTTTTTTAAAGGAAGGAGTAAGTAGTCTTCCTTTAAAAGATAGCTATCTGGAGGCTTAAGAGCAAGATTTGACAATAACTCTCAGAAACAAGTTTTCAGCAGTTTAATTAAGCCTTGGGATTTGTAATTTTTGGTTGCTGTTGTTTAGTTTTATACATGTATAAAGGGAAGACAAAAACAAAACAGTCTTTCATTTGCCACAGTCTCCTTCCTTAAGTGCCATTCCTTCCATTGTTCAGAAGTGAAGACTCCCTGTGTTCTTACATAGAACACTCAGCCAATTTTCCTTTTGTTCTATTTTAAAGGTTATGATACTTTTTGAACTGAGGACACATATTTATAATTTTAAAGTAAGATTTTTATTTATTTATAATTTTTGTGGAAGGTTTTTCTATAATTTTGGCAAGAGATGCTTCACTATAATTGGCCACATTTATCTGTCTTCATTTCAAGGATCTCCTTGGTATTGAAATTTCTGTTTAAAGAATTTGAAGAATGTTCAATTATATGCAGTTCATGAAACTTCTTTTTTTCTTCTTTTCAGTTATTCCTTTGCAAATATTAAACAGGGTTGCTAAAAGCTGTGTGTGTGTGCATATGAAGGAGGCATGTAGGCACAGAAAAAGGCAGTAGTCATTGCATTTAAGTCAGTAGTCCCATTTTAACTGAGAAGGATTTTATTCTGAAAAATTTGTTTTTAATTCATCACTTTTAAATTAATACATTTTTAGAGGGGCTGGGGATATAGCTCAGTTAGTAGAGTGCCTGTGTCCCATACACAAGGCCCTGGGTTCAATCCCCAGCACCACACACACACACACACACACACACACAAAATAATAATAATAATAATACATTTTAAAAAGGTTTAATACAATATACTCCAAACTAAATAGAATTTTTCATGTTTTGTAGGTTTTTTTGTTGTAGTAAATTGGATAGTGCCTTAAGATCTAGTTTTTATAATCTTAAATGTTTCATAAATCAAATATACAAACATTCACTTGGTTATCTAAAGAACTATATACACATTTTGAAAACCAAACAGTTAATATCAGTAGATATTTAGTTGCTATCACTGGAGTGGACATTATTTTAAAATAAAATATTTGTAAAGGAATGAGATTTATTGCAGTTTTCCTTATGTCTGATACTTTCCATGTCTTGTTTCACATAATGCTCTGAACATCTCTTTGCATTAATACAATTCACCCTAGTTTATAGTCAGTAAGTTAAAGCTCTGAGAGCTTAGAATAACTAAAATAATTCAGGAGAGAAGTGACAAATCTCTCAGATGACTTCTCTCTACACTACTGCCTTTTTAAAAAAATATACATTTTTAGTTGGGTATGGACATAATACCTTTATTTTATTTATTTTTATGTGATGCTGAGGATCAAACCCAGTGCCTCACATGTGCCAGCCAAGTGCTGTACCACTGAGCCACAACTGTAGCCCCCAAACCACTGCCTTCTTAATGGAAGTCACTGAGATAGCCATCTTGGACCATAACTGGATTTTATACTATCTTGCTGTATTCAGTCCATGTTTTAGGAAGAAGGTTTGCTCTTAGATTTTATCATTCTTCAGCAACTTCCCATTTCACCCACAGTAAGATTCTCTATGGTTTGTCTTTTCATTTGTCATTAATCTCATCTCAATCCATTTTCCTCTCACTGCATTCTAGCCACATTGATGTCATTTTTGTTCCCAGACATTGTCAAATGCTTTTCTTCTTTGGAGACTTCATATGTGCTGGTCCCTGCTCTGGCTTCCTACATTATTGGATCCTTCTTTTTCTTGAAGTCTCAATTACCTTTTATAACTATCACCTTCTCCCCTTGCCTAGACTTCTGTTAGCTATGTCAGAGTATCTTAATTTGCAATAAACTATTTTGCCTACTGTTTACCATCTGTTACCTACTCCCTCCCTGTAGTAAACTGCAATATATATGAGGACAGAGATATTCTACTTCGTTCATTACTCTCATATAGTGTACAGCACTATATGCACTGGGCAAATGTTTGATGGATGGATGAATGAAGCCTCTAATATGGACTTCTGTTAATTAGTTGAAGCCATAAAAATTATCCACATGACAATGTATATCATTCTTTACCATTTTTTGTTGTCCTTTATTGAAGTATGGAATATGTAAAATGTTTTTATTTCTGTTGAATATTCTCCTTGGTCAGAACATCTCATCTTTCTGCTTGACCAACTCAAAATATATTGTGGCCTTATGTTTTAGCAAAGTATATCAATGAATCATAAAATCATAGCATCATAAAGGTGAAGGGCACCTTAGACCTCAAGTATTCCTATTACCTATCTGAGACTTGAGTCTGTTCCCTCTCTTATGTAGTCAGTCAAACATTACCAGGCTCAAGGAAGTAAGTACCACCTTTCTTAAAGTACTATATCTAATTATTAATGTGTTTTAACAGCCTTCTGTTTATGTTTAGAATTTTAGTTATTAGTGCATTCCAAGTTTCTGTTGTCCTCTGAATTTTCACTTTTTATTCCCTTGAATTCATTTGAAATCATATATGTTTAGCCTGATTTTGTTGTTTATTTAGAAATTCACGGAAGCTTTTTTTTCTCTCCAAATTGATATAGCAATGCCAGAAAATTCCTTTTAGGATTAGTCCTTTAGATTGCTAGTAACCTTAATGATGAGAGTAGGAGAACCTTAGATTTTTCTGCACAGTATTTCCATTTTTATTTGTTTCCCTTTCTCTTTGTGTCAATTCTGTTCTTTCAGCCAGATATTATATTTACATCAGAGTATAATGTTTTAAGTAAAATTCTGAAATCCAGTTATCTTACATATCTTGATATTTCTAAAAAACCGTCCAGGTTTTGTTTTGTTTTTGTTTTGGCACCAGGGATTGAATACAGGGGCACTTTACAGCTAAGCCACATTCCCAGCTCTTTTTTAATATTTTCTTTAGAGACAGGGTCTTGCTAAGTTACTCAGGGCCTCTATAAGTGGTTGAGGCTGGCTTAAAACTCATGATTCTCCTGCTTCAGCCTCCTGAACCACTGGGATTACAGGCATGCACCAGCACGCCAAGCAAAACCTTTCAATTTTAGTGATCAAATTAAGTGAAATATCATTTTTTACTTGAATATCTTCTAGAAGTGTATGTCTTACAGGTAAATCATCATTAAATTTACCAATTAATGGCTACTAATTTTGAATAAGGAAGGAACACCATTTTCCGTAATCAGACAACAAAAAAGGAAAAGAAAAGGAATTTTAGAGAAAATTTTAAGGAAAGTATACCACGTGTTTTGAATGCCGTCATGCTTTTATTCTCTAGGACTTTGCAAACTTAAAATAAGCTGTTTAATGAATACTTATTTAACATTTGTTCTAGCTTCTTGTTCTTGCCTAAATGTTCAATATTTTCTTCTCTACTTGCTCCTTCTTAGAATAAACATGCACAGATATCTCTCATCAAATATACTCTTTCTTTATGTGTGTGTGTGTGTGTATGCGCGTGCGCATGCGCATGCATGCACACATACAAACAAAACCAAAGATAATTCTTTTTGAATATTTACTCTGTTATCATTTTTTCCCTTGTTCCTACTGAAAACCTTGATAATAATTTTTACTTCCTTACCTTTCAACCTCCCTACATACAACCCATTGAAAACTGACTTCCATCCACAAATCATAAGGCTGTCAAATTTGATGAAACAGATTTCATCTTGACCTTAGTTTGTATCTTGGATGTTCTGGCATTTTTGATCACCACTTTCTTTTACAATTTTTTTTTCTCCCAATTGGCCCATGATATTTGTGGGTTCTTCTCTTGACTAGGTCTCTTCCTTTTCGGGTTTTTCTCCTTTCTGTCCCTAATGCTGGTTCCTCTTTTTAAAAACTGTCTCTTGTTGTCATATAATACCTTTCCTTGGGTGATTATATTTATATCTTTGATTTTAAACATAATCTATATTTTGGTGACTTTCAGACGTGTAGCTTCAATCCATTTCTTAGCATTTTTATATCTCTGCAGACACACAAATAGATGACCACTGATTGTCTATAACTGAATGCCCTGTAAGCACTTCAAGCTTAACATGTCTTAAATTGCAGTGTTTTTCAAGCTAAAAATGGTTATTTCTCCTGTTCTTTCTACTTATGTAAATGGCACCAGCATTTACCATGACAGTTTGGAAGAATCTTGACTTTAAGCCCTTTGACCTTTATACTTTTACAGTTTTCCTGTAGCTCTATATGCAAAGGGTTAGAGGCAGAGCTAGGAGAAAACATATATCTCTGGTATATGAAATGCGTTAGCAGTATTTCACTGATATTGGAAAAACAGCCATTGAATGATCCTGATTGAAAAATAAAGGAAAACTCAGTAACAATATTTGAGAGGTAAAAGTATCCTTGGATGTTCTAAAATTCCCAACATTAATCTTCCTTATGAAGAAAGATCAGTATCCAATATAAAAGCAAGTCAGTGAAAGAATATGAACTAAAATCTAGATTCACTTCTGAAATGTTTTGAATTTCCTAGATATTTAAAATAGCTAATTCTTCACTGCCCCTCTGTGTAAACATGTTGCTTTTTCTCCCCATCCTCTCTAGCATTTATTATTGTTTGTATTCTTGATGGCTGCCATTCTAACTGGAGTGAGATGAAATCTCACTGTAGTTTTCATTTGCATTTTCATAATTGCTAATGATGTTGAACATTTTTTTCATATATTTGTTGGCCATTTGTATTACTTCTTTTGAGAAGTGTCTGTTTAGAGTTCATTTTCCCAATTATTAAGGAGGTTACTTATTTATTTGGTGTTAAGCATTTTTTGGTTTTAATTCTTTATATATTCTGGATATTAATCCTCTGTCAGAAGAATAGTTCATGGAGATTTTCTCCCACTCTGTAGGCTCTTTTCTCACATTTTTAATTGTTTCCTTTGCTGTGCAGGAGGTTTTTAATTTGATGCATCCTATTAATTAATTCTTGGTGTTTCTGAGTATTAGGGGTCCTTATGAGAAAGTTGTTGCCTGCAACTACACATTAGAAGTATTACCCCATGTTTTCTTCTAGGAGTTGTAGTTTCTGGTCTAATTCTTAGATCTTTGATCCATTTTGAGTTGACTTTTGCTCAGGGTGAGAGATAAGGCTATAGTCTCATTCTTCTACATATGGATAACCAGTTTTCATATCACTATTTGTTTAAAGGGCTATCTTTTCTCTAAGTTATGTTTTGGGCACTTTTGTCAAGGATCTGTGTCTATGTCTGTGTGGCTTTGTTTCTATGTCTTGTATTCTATTACATTGATCTGTGTGTCCGTTTTTATGTCAGTACTCTGTAGTTTTTGTTATTCTAGCTCTGTAGAATTTAAAGTTAGATATTGCAGTGCCTCCAGTCATTGCTGTTTTGGTTTAGAATTGCTTTGGCTATTCTGGGTCTTTCTTTTATTTCTTCAAATAAGTTTTAGGACTGTTTTTTTCTAGTTGTATGATTAAAGTCATTAGTATTTTAATGGAGATTTCATTGAATGTGTATATTACTTTTGGCAATATGTCCATTTTAACGATATTAATTCTGCTTGTCCACAAAAATGGGAAGTCTTTCCATCTCGTATCTTCAATTTTTTTCTTAAATATTCTCTGTTTTTCATTGTAGACTTCTTTTACCTACTTGGTTAGATTTATTCCTAGGTGTTTTAGCAGTCTTCTGGTGGAGCTTTTTGGATATTCTAAGAATGGGATCATATCATCTGCAAACAATAATAATTTGACTTCTAACTTTCCTAATTGTAGCTAGAATTTCTAGTACTATATTGAATAGGAGAGTAAGAGTGGATATCCTTGTCTTATTCTAAATTTTAAAGGAAATGCTGCCAGTAACCATGTTTGTCATGATGTTGCTTTGGTTGGTTGTATGTAGCATTTGTGACATCAAGGTATGTTTCTTATGTCCCTAGGTTCTTCAATGTTTTTATCTTGAATCATTGCTGATTTTTTTCATAGGCTTTCCTTCTATCTATTGAGATGACTAAGTGATCCTTAATTCTATTTGTGTGGTGAGTTGCATTTATTGATTTGTGTATATTATACTGTCCTTGCAACCCTGGGATAAAACCAATTTGGTCATGATGTACAATCTTCTTAATATGTTTATGAATATATTTTTCTAGTGTTTTGGGTTTTTTACACCTATGTTCATCTAGGATATCGGTCTATAATTTTCTTTCTTTGATGTTTCCTTATGTAGTTTTGGTATGAGGGTGATAGTGGTTTCATAAAATGAATTTGAAAGTGTTCCAAACAATTCTAGTTCATGGAATAATTTGAGAAGCATTGGAATTAGTTTTTCTTTAAAGGTTTGGTAGAATACAGCTAAGAATTCATCTGTTTCTGGACTTTTTTTAAAATTGGAAGACTTTTTATTACTGCTTCTGTCTCATTGCTAGTTATTTACCTTTTTAGGTTTTCTAGGTCCTCTTGATTCAATTTTGGCAGGTCATATGTGTCTTGAAATGCATCAGTTTCTTCTAGGTTTTCCAATTTATTACAGTATAAGTTTTAAAAATAGTCCCTAATCATTCTCTGAATTTCTCTGATGTCTGTGGTGATTTCTCCTTTTTATCTTCAATTTTATTAATTTGGGTCATCTCTTTTTTTCTTTTGGTTAGTTTTGCTTGGGTAGGGCTTACCAATCTTGTTTATCTTTTCAAAGAACCAACTCTTTATTACATTGACCCTTTGTATTTTTTTTATTTTCTGATTTTGGCTCTGATCTTAGTTTCTTTCTTCAATTGGTTTTGAAAATGGTTTTTAAATTGGTTCTTGAAATGTATTATTTTTTTTTTCATTTGGGATCTTTCTAATTTTCTTATGCAGGCATACATAGCCATAAACTTTCTTCTTAGAACTGTCTTCCTAATATCTAGTTCTGGTATATTGTATCCCTATTTTCATATGATTTAAATAATTTTCTTAATTTCTCACCTTATTTCTTCTATAACCCATTCATTATTCAAAAGTATATTGTTAAATCTTTATGTGTTTATATAGTTTCTGTAATAATTTTAGTGTCAATTTCTAATTTCATTCAATTATGATCAGATAATATATAAGGAATTATATCTTTTAAATTATTTTTTAGTTTATTTATGACAATGGAATGCATTATAAATTATATCCTTTTTATATAATATAAATTTCTGCAGGTGGAATTTACCCTCTATATAGAAATTTAAGAGTTGTTTCTAATCTGCCATCCAAAATGTTTTATTATTTATTTTTCTACCAACCATGTGTTGTATCTAATTCCTATATGCTCATCAACCCTGAGTATTATCTAATTTTTAAGTTTGTCAATCTGGTAAGAGAAAATGGTATGTTTGTATATAAAAATGAAAAAAAATTCATACATTTCTTGAACCATTATGTATGCTTTTATGGATAATGTTTTCCTATCCTTTGACCATTTTCTTTCTTTTTTTAAAATTTTATAACTTTTTTAAATTGATTTTTATGTGCTGCTGAGGATCGAACCTGGGGTCTTACACATGCTAGGCAAAGGCTTTAGTGCTGAGCCACAACCCCAGCCCCTCCTTTGACCATTCTCTATTGGGTTATTTTTATTTTTAAGATTAATTTTTTTCTTATTTTTTGGATTAGGTTTTCTTCTGGAATGTAATCTTAAATTATGTTTTTTATACTAAATATTATTTTTCCATAGTATTTATACATAGTTGTTTAATTTCATTTAGATTGTATAAGTCACTATGTATCCTTTAATATAGGCTTAAAGACTATGAGTAAAAGATCCTTGTCACTCTTTTCACCCCATCTGAATACAGTTTAATTTTCCTTCTGAGCTTTTATTTAAGGATTAAAATTTTGCTTTAACAGAGCCAATCAGCTGAGGTGCTGTTTCTTCTATTTGTCTGTTTTTACCTTGCTTTCTTACCACCTTTTAAGTAGTAAAGTCATTAGAGTTTGCTGCGACAGTACTAGTCTAGAGCTGATAAATACAGAATAAATGTGTGCATGTTAGTATGAATATTTACTCCAGCCTTTTCTCTCCTCAGATGACTGTGTATTATTTATTTTTCTGTTTATTTATTAGTAAGGGTTATTAACTTTGGTAAACTATCATGGTTTTCGTCTTCCTTCTTAAATTTTTCACCCACTAAAGAATAAACAAAACAGTGAGTATTGATCCTCACCTTTCCCTAGGAAGGAAGCATGGAAGGTTTTCTAGTATTAAAACAAACAAACAAACAAACAAACAAACAAAAAACCCTTCTACTCCCATATTAAGATTGTCACACTTTTTTGGTAAATGTTTTTTCAAACTGGGGACTAAAGTTTGTTGTTTTCGTTTTTAAAGGATTTTACCCAATCTTCTTTTTAAAAGAACTATTTCTAGTGGGAGAGAATCTTGCAAATTAAGAGTTAGATTTTTCATTGTTTATGTTTATATACAGATATACACGTACATACACTTTAAAATTTTTATATTTATTTATTTGTTTTGTAATGCTGGGGATTGAACCTAGGGCCTTGTGCATATAAGGCAAGTTCTCTGCTATTTAGCTATACAACCAGCCCCCAGATATATTTTTAACAATTTTATCTTGGTCCTAAGAAGAGGTTTCTATAGAAACTTTGTTGACTTTCTGTAAATTAGATTATCTCTCCTATTCATTTGTGTACTGTTTTATGACTTTAATGAAAAACAAAACTATAGGAACAGAACATATTTGCAAAGTTTCAAACTGTTTGCCTCATTTAGGCCCTGGTCTATTATATTTTTGTCATTAAAGTATTATGCAAATTAATTCTGCTCAATAAGTATTTATTGAATTTTTTCTGTGAATCATACAGTTTCCCAAGCTTCTGTCTGCCAGGAGATACAGCAGTGGATTAAAAATTTGCTGTTGTAGAGCTTACAGTCTAGTGTTTGCCATAGAGGGGTTTATATAAAACTCAAAGCATCTGTTTATTAAAAAAAAGAAAGAAAGAAAAGTCTGTAAATCTAAGTGTCTTTTTTTCAGTTTTTGTCTTTCTGTTTTTGTTTTTTCATGTGAGCTCATCAAAACATTGGCTTAAGCATCATGTCAAAGATTCTGGCAAAACAAAACAAGATAAGACAAGACAAAACAAGCTCTTTATTGTATTGCCTCACTTAAAAACTTATAAAGTTGCTGTCACTTTATAAGAGCCTGAGAAAAAACATTTTAATGAAAACCTTATTGGCTGTTTTAATGACATCACATCTTGTAGTTCTGTTGTGCAGACACAGCATGTAAGGAGTGGAAAGAGGTCTGACTCTGTTTGCTTACCTGCTGTGTGATGGGTCTCAGATGCTCCATACACTATTGCAGGTATAAAACTTGGTAATTATTTTAAAATAAGTTTGATTGGAATATAGCTAATTACATAGGAGAGTTATACAAGAAACACAGAACAGGAATATTCTAGATCTGTAAATCTATATAAACAGTATGAAGTAAAATAAGATGATTTTTGCGAAGATAAGGAAACACATTATTTTATTACTATACAATGGGTAAATACATTTACTTTAGACTGAGTAGTCAACAAATAGCTTCAAGAAACATTATGATACAAATTAATAGTTTAATTTGGTAATTTTTATTGTAGTAGATAAAGAAATAGAAACAGTGTAACGTGCTGTCACAGAAAGATATAGATTGAACTACACCTAAGAAATATGGAAATATGCTAACATTAATACTTTCCTGTGATTTCTTTCATATTAAAGAATTTAAATTTTAAGTTATATGCTATTGCATTTACATCATCACCAATTTATAATTTCTTCAACACATATGTAGTGAGCAAATGTTATGTTATAGATTATGCTGGGATTTGAGGATACTGTGGTAATGAAATGAAGAATCGCTTATGAGTTTTATAATCCAATTTAAGTAGAAATATATCTCTCTATCCATCCACCATTGCCCCCACATACACATACATACACACACACTTGTACATACTAAAAATCACAAATATAAAAATATTTACTTTCAAGTAATGCTATAAATTATAAATTATGGTTACTTTGCTGTTGGCAAAGAGTATCTATTTCATTGATCTACATAGTTCAATGACTTTTACCAAATGTAATCCTGTTTATACTTATATACTTAAGGTTTTTTGTTTTTTTCATTTTTCTCTAAGAGTTTCAATTAAAATTTAAAAATTGCTAAATTGTCCCCATAAATGTTACTAGGACTCTTTATTTTTTGAAAAGTTTTATGAACTAATATCTTCCATTAGAAATGTTGATTGGAAAATGCTTCAGTTGCCTGAGATTTATTGGCACCAAGGAAAACAGTGATTAGTAAGATATAAGTAGCATTTACATCATTGGCTTAATCACGGTTTCCCAGAGTATCATCACTGTCCTTTAAGGACAGTGGAAAAAGGTCAAGTTAGAAAGCTTTTAACAAGTAAAACTTATCGGGGCTTTGAAGGAAAGTAATTTCAACAGGATTACTTATGCCTTCAAATAAAATTCTAAAAACAGACCAGAAGATATATATATATATATATATATATATATATATATATTTGGCATCATCTTACTTTTCTCAAGATGACTCTTTTTTGCATCCTTTGTTCTCTGATCTCCACATGAACAGAGGCACTTAAAGTAGCATTGGGGCCAAAGGTGCTAAATGTCTTGGCATTCATTAACTATGGCAATTAGCACCACTTAGATTGATATATTTCCAAGATGAAAGCATAATTTGGACCAGACAAACAAAAAAACGATGATGGCATTTGTAAAAGTGGAATAACAGTGACAAAGGGGAAACAAAAAAGAAATACAGCTCGCCTCAAAAGACTTGGAATATTTGAAAAATTGATTACATGATAAGATCATTTCAACGTAACTACAGTTCCCTGAAGACTTATTAATGTTTCGGTAGCATTAAAGTAAAATGAAAAGACACCAGGGCAGTGTGCTTTAATAGCTTGCTGGCTTGAACCCTGATACATAATGTTCTTGTAATACTTTATGGGTGACTGCAGTAAATTGGTAGCGAATGTTTTCCAATTTTTTGGCTCTTCATATCAGATCTGCTCTTAAAGAACATTTTGTTCTCAGAATATTATGAAGGCAATTGATCTAGTTTAGAAGTTGCTTGACAATTTTAATGTAGTGATAACTTTCTTCCCCCCCAAGATTGTGTGATTTTTGTCCTTTGTGGCTGCAGTCAAATTACAGTTAGTTTGTACTTGAGCCATTTGCTGTTATATTTCAACTACCCCAATTAAATATTTTACAAGTACAGTCACAAAAAGTCTAATTTTTCCTAATGCTTTGATTATTTGTATCTATTTAGACAACAATTTAAATATGTCCTTCTTGACAGAGAAAACCATTTTAGATTGGTTATTTTTAAACATAATTTGTTTGTTAACATAAATTATGGTCCTATTCAAGGATTATAGTTTATGTGAAAATAAAATTATGATATATCAAATGAAATTACAGTATTTTAAACAAAATAAGGTTGAGAATTGCCTTGCATTTGGTGTATGAAATTACCCAATATGGGATTCCCTGCATCATTTATTACATGCCCTATCTGTGTTAAACTTTTTTACACTAGCAAATACTCATGCTGTATATACAGTAAAAATAAGAAGTTACACACTTAATAGAAATATAAATGTCAATATTAACATTAGACTCATGAACAATTAGAGATTATCTGAGAATGAATAAGTTCATCCTTTTAGTTTTTGGTGTGCCTAGGAACATTAGTTTCATATAAAAGTTATATTACAAAATTAATGAACTATTGGTAGAAAGGCAGTTTGAAGGAAAGTGAAATAAATCTGGTTATATACTGAATGCAGGTTGAAGATGTCTGGGAAACATTTAAGGCAACAAAGTGCGGTCTCTTCTTATTAAGGTACAGGCATCCAAAAGCTTCAGAAAGTCACTTGGTTATATAAAACAGCAAAGATAAAATCTTAGAGAGAATGAAAGGGGTGACATCCTGAAGAAGTAAAAGGAAAAAAATGAACACATAAGAAAAAAATAATACAAAAAAGAAGGGAAAAATTAGAAATAATTAGAGAAGAAATGAAATGTCTCAACAAAAATAGGAACAAGAATTCAGGATATTTTAATGCAGAACAACCCAGAGGACAGAAAAGCATTTTCAAATTGTGTGTGCAACAAAGAGACTGTATGATTGGAAATGAAGTATTTGCTCCTTCCTATAAAAGTTGAAGGGAAGAGAGGGAGGATGGGAATGAAAACAGTAGAATGCATCAGACATAACTTCCCTATGTTCACATATGAATACACGACCAGCATAACTCCACATTATGTACAACTACAAAAATGGGAAGGTATACTCCATGTCTATATGATATGTCAAAATACATTCTATTTTTTTGTGTAACTAAAAAAACCAAAAACTTGAAAACAAGAATTGAAGTGCAGGACACTGCAATAATTAATTACATTTTCTCAAATGTATTTTTAAGCAAAAGCTGAAAGCCAAATATCTTGTGTTTGAGCCACCTGAAGTACCCACATTCTTATGTTACCACATTACCTTTAGAGTTTTAGTGACTACATGAAAAAAGATAAATTATATTTTAAAATTGATAGGTGTGTTAGGATGGTTATGCTATACCTACAGATTACTGAAACTAAGGCTAATAACAACCATTGTGTAGTCAATTTAGCCTTAGTATTTTAAAAACACTTAAAAATGTTTTGTTAAATCCCATGAAAGTAGTTTTCAAGGACAAAGGTTTCAGATCTTTGCAAATAATAATGACTTCAGAAACATACAGTGGGGCACATTGTAGTCAGGTGTAGACAGATTTAGATAAATTAATAACCCAACTAGTTGATGGCAGCCACAATCTTTAACTATGAGTAAAGGAATCTTAAAAGCACTTCAATAAAAAATATTTTTCTTTTCTTTTTTAAAACATTTAATCATCTTTTTTTGAGGATGATAAACAAAATGAAATCTAGAGAATTCATTGGACTATACATTATATTCTCTGTCCAATGTGTAAATCTAATTTGTCTTTGCATGCTTATTCATCCCTTTCTTGAAGTAAAAATATATTTTACATATAATATATGTTCTTTATACACACACAATTTCCTCTCCCATTTATTCTCATATTATGGTCTTTTATACATTAGTTGAACTACTTTGGGGGTAGATTGATTTTACATCAAGTGGTTTTATTGTTAATGGAAAATTTCCTTCTATTAAATGAAATTTTTTAATAGAATAAAAATAGAACATGCTTGATACAGCATATCTTCGTATGGTTGGATATCTTATTGGCTACAGAACTTTTACTTACTTTAAATTTTTACTTTTAAATTTGTATAGACTGTTAGATGGAGTAAAGGGCAGAATTTATCAAATATCAAGTTCTGTGAACTCATCAAGCTATTATTCAGAAAAAAGTAATTATGAATTTCCTTTAAAATACTCTAAATTAAAAATAGCATTGTAAAAAAATTAGGAAAGACTCAAGTAGCATATAAAATTTAAGGTTGCTTTTGGTCACAAGATGTAAATTGTCCATTAATGTGTAGAAAAAAAATAACTAAAAGACAAAAAACCTGCAGTCCATGACTGCATCTTCCCCGTTACTCCAACAGCCTATAAAAATTTAATGGACATTTTAAATTAAAATAAATTATAACTTATCAGTTTTCTCATGGATCAGACTTTTGGTTTTGTACTAAAAACTCAGTGGCAAACCCTAAATCATCTAGATTTTGCATATATTATGTTTTTTGCATTTTACATTTAGGTCAGTGACCAATTTTGAGTTAATTTTTATGTAAGCTATAATGTCAGTGGCTAGATTAATTTCTTTTTCTTTGTTTCCTTTTCTTTTTTCCTTTTGCATGTGTATATCCAGTTATTGGACTGTTTGTTGAGAAGTGTGTCTTTCCTCCATGGAATTGCTTTTATTCCTTTGACAAAGAATATTTGACTATATTTGTGTGGGTTTAATTCTGGACACTCCATGTATTTATTTGTCTATTCACCAGTGCTGTGTGCTGTCTTCATTATAGTAGTTTTAAGTAAGTCTTGAAGTTGGGTAGTGTCAATGTTTGGACTTTTTCTACTTCAGTGTTGTGATAACTAATATGCGTCTTTCTTTTTCTCCTTATAAACTTTAGAATTAATTTATTGATATCCACAAAATAATGGAACTTTTATTGAGATTATGTTCAATCTCTAGATTGAGTTGGGAAGAATTAAATTTTTGTTAAAAAATTGTTCTAATTAGTTATATATAACAGCAGAATTCATTTCAACTCGTTGTACACCAATGAAGGACAACTTCTCATTTTCTGGCTGTACACAATGCAGAGTCACACCATTCATGCAAACATACATGTACTTAGGGTAATAAGGTTCATCTCATTCCACTATACTTCCCACTCTCACATCCCCTCCCCTCACTCCCCTTTGCCCAATCCAAAGTTCCTCCTTTCTTTCTTAGCCCCCTTCCCATTGTGGATGAGCATCCATATATAAAAGAAAACATTCAGCCTTTGGCTTTGGGGGACTGGTTTATTTCACTTAGTGTGATATTTTCTGACTCCATCGACTTACCAGCAAATGCCATAATTTTAATATTCTTCTTGAAGGTGGAGTAATATTCCATCATGTATATATACCACATTTTCTATATCCATTCATATTTTGAAAGATATCTAGGGTTGTTCCATAGTTTAGCTATTGTGAATTGAGCTGCTATAAATATTGACGTGGCTGCATCAATGTAGTATGCTATATAAACAGAAAAGTGGGATAGCTAGGTTTTCTAAGGAATCTCCATTATGCTTTCCATAGTGGTTGCATCAATTTGCATTCCCACCAGCAATGTAGGAGTGTACTTTTTCACCCCACATCATTGCCAACATTTATTGTTGCCTGTATTTTTGATAATTGCCATTGTGACTAGAGTGAGATGAAATCTTAGTTTTGATTTGCATTTCTCTAATTGCTAGAGATGTTGAACTTGTTTTCAAATATTTATTGATGGATTGTATATTTTCTTCTGTGAACTGTCTTTTCAATTCCTTTGCCTATAAATTGATTGGGTTATTTGTTTCTTGGGTGTTTTTGCTGTTCTTTATATATCCTGGAGATTAGTTCTCTATTTGGTGTGCATGTAGTCAAGATTTTCTCTCATTTTGTAGGTTCTCATTATTGATTGTTTCCTTGGCTGAGAAGAGGCTTTTTAGTTTGAATCCATCCCATTTCTTGATTCTTGATTTTATTTTATTTTTTTGTGCTTTAGGAGTTGTGTTAAGGAAGTCAGGTCCTAAGTTGACATGATGAAGATTTAGATTAGTTTTTCTTCTATTAGGCTCAGGGTCTCTGTTCTAGTGCCTAAGTCTTTGATCCACTCTGAGTAGAGGTTTGTGTAGGGTAAGAGACAGGGGTTTAATTTCATTTTGCGAAATGTGGATTTCCAGTTTTCCCAGTACCATTTGTTGAAGTGTCTGTGTTTTGGGCGCCTTTGTCTAGTATGAGATAACTGTATTTAGATGGGTTTGTCTCTATGTCTTCCTTCTGTACCATTGGTCTACATGCCTGCTTTGGTTACAATACCATGCTATTTTAGTTACTATATCTCTGGAGTATAGTTTAAAGTCTGATATCGTGATGTCTCCTGCTTCATTCTTCTTGCTCAGGACTGCTTTGGCTATTCTGGGTCTCTTATTTTTCCAAATGAATTTCATGATTGCATTTTCTATTTCTTCGAAGAATTACATTGGGATTTTAATAGAAATTGCATTAAATCTGTATAATGGTTTTGGTAGTATGGTCATTTTGACAATATTAATTCTGTCTATCCAAGATCAGGGGAGATCTTTCCATCTTAGGTCTTCTTTAATTTTTTTCTTTAGTGTTCTGTAGTTTTCATTGTAGAGGTCTTTCACCTCTTTTGTTAGATTGATTCCCAAGTGATTTTTTTTTTCTTTAGGCTATTGTGATTGGGGTAGTTTTCCTAACTTCTCTTTATGTGAATTTGTTATTGATATATAGGAATATATTTGATTTATGGGTGTTAATTTTATATCCTGCTACTTTGCTGAATAAAAAGTCAACAAATACATGAGCTAATATTTCATCTTAAATTTCTAGAAAAACAAGAACACACCAACACCAAAAGTAGTAGAAGATAGGAAATAATTAAAATCAGAGGTGAAATCAATGAATTGAAACAAAAGAAATGATTTAAAACATTGACAAAACAAAAAAGTTGGTTTTTTGAAAAAAGAAATAAAACTGATAAACTCTTAGCCACACTAACAAAGAGAGAGAGAGAACTTGAATTATTAAAACTTGTGATGATAAGAGAAATATCATGACAGACACTACTGAAATACATTAGAAACTATTTTGAAAATTTATACTCCAGTAAAATAGAAAATACTGAAGACAGCAACAAGTTTTTAGAGGCATATGATCTGCCTAAACTTAATCAGGAGAACATACACAATTTAACAGATTAATTTCAAGTAATGAAATAGAAAACAGCATCAAAAGCCTACCAACAAACAAAAGCCCAGGATCAGACAGATTCTCAGCCAAGTTCCTCAAAACCTTCAAAGAAGAACTAATGCCAATCCTCCTCAAATTATTCCATGAAATAGAAAAGGAGGGAAGCCTTCCAAACTCATTGTATGAGGCCAGTATCACCCTGATACCCAAACCAGACAAAGATACATCAAGGAAGGAAAACTTCAGACCAATATCTCTGATGAACATTGATGCGAAAATTCTTAACAAAATTTTGGCAAATTGTATACAAATGCATATTAAAAAGATAGTGTGCCATAATCAAGTGGGGTTCATCCCAGGGAAGCAACCTTGGTTCAACATAATGGAAATCAATAAATGTATTCATCACATCAATAGACTTAAAGATAAGAATCATATGATCATCTCAATAGATTCAGAAAAAGCATTTGACAAAATACAGCACCACTTATGTTCAAAATACCTCAACATTGTAGAAGCTATCTATACTAAACCCAAGGCCATCATCATTCTAAATGGAGAAAAATGGAAAGCATTTCCTCTAAAAACTTGAAAAAGACAGAATGCCCTCTTTTACCACTTCTATTCCACATAGTCCTGGAAACTCTAGCTAGAGCAATTAGACAGATGAAAAGAATTAAAAGGATATGAATAGAAAAAAGAACTCAAACTATCACTATTTGCTCATGACATGATTCTATATTTAGAAGATCCAAAAAATTCCACCAGAAAACTTCTAGAGATAATAAATGAATTCAGCAAAGTAGCAGAATATAAAATCTATAAATCAAAGGCATTTCTATAGATCAGTGATGAATCCTCTGAAAGAGAAATTAGGAAAGCTACCCCATTTGCAATAGTCTCAAAAAAAATTGGGAATCAATCTAAGACTTAACATTTGACAATATTAAGTCTTTCTGTTAATGAACATGGAACATCTCCCCATTTAATTACTTTTTGATATGTTGGGTCAGAGTTTTATATTTTTCTTTACAGTGATCATATACATATTTGGTTAGATTTAGTCTTAGAATTTATTTAATTTTTTGGTGCTAATGTAAATGGTATTGTGCTTTTAATTTCAATTTTCACAAGTTAATTGTTAGTATTTAAGAAAGCAATGAAATTTGTATACTTTTAATGCTTGTCACTTTCTCTTTTTTAAAAAAACCCTTTAGCTATTGTAAATTCATTAAATTGCTCTTTGCGTCCATATGGTTCTCAGTTTTTTTACATGTAATTGGAAAATAAAAAGTTCCTCAAAATAAATTTATAATATTACTTTTGGTTATTAACTCATGTGTTTTCTTTGAATGTTTTTTCTGGAATGTATACCAAATGTGTTATGAAGAATTTCCCACCAAATTATAAGGCTGATCCATATAGTCCATTGAAAATAAGAGTAGTTCTGTTTTTTTTTTAAGATTAGAAGGTTAGAATTTATCAGGTAATATTTTATTTTTTTTTCTGTGTTTTTTAAAGGTGCTTATTTTAAAAAACCTAGAAAACACTGAAGAGTATAAAAAAATTACCAGAAGCCCACATACTGGTATTATTTGGGGGATGGATCTTGTGTTTTTTTGATTTGTGAGAAAAGACATCTGGTTTAGAGAGTGCCATTTTAGATATAATCCCCCCCCCCAGTAATGATCAAGCATTAGGTAAATGTAAGATGAAAGTTTATGCTAGCTCACCTAAATGTAGACATAAGTGTATCACTGCTAGTATTGATAGAAGATCTCTGTCACTGGAGGAAGTTGATTGTGTTTTCCTGTGCCAGAGTTTTGGGGACTGAAATCACAGGTTTTGCTAACTATCCCCAGAATTTTCTATTGACCTATTTGTAGAGTCTATATTTTTCTTTAGAAATATGTGAGTACATTTTCTTTGAGAATCATTCACTCTTGGATATATCATTTGGAATCTGGTAAATTCTTTTTGGCATCATGACCCTTAGTGACACCAATTTGAGTGTGAATGAAGTATTATGAGTTACACAGAAGGTAGAGTATAGTTATTTCCAAAGTGTTGCCTTCTCTTTGGGAATCTTCCTAAGCTCAATACTGAGTGGTCCTTGACAGGCCAATTTTTCTTTTGAATTTAGTCAATCTACCTGGAGAAAAAAGTGTTGTGTTGTTTCCCAGGGCTTTAAAACTTGAAAGGATATTAATAAGTAAAGGCTCACAAAAAACTTCACTGAAGAAGAAAACAGGCCACCAGGCTGAGAATTAAACTCTACTTCAATCTTATGTTTAAAAATTATAATCTTTCATTTAACGTTTTTGTTAAAAGCCTTTTTGGAGATGGGGGACTAGAGATAGTTTTGTAAACTCAAGTTCTGCTAATGTACAAAACTTTAAAAAATTAATTAGTAGATATTTAAAATATAAAATAATATACACTGACATTTCAAATTATGTACTTTCAAATTTGTTATCCTAGAATCATTAGAAATACAATATTACTTTATAAGTAAAAACAGAAGGCTTTGCCTCCTACAAGCATTTTAGAGTAACTGCTCAGTAACAACACATTCCAAGTTAAATAGTAGATGATATTGTCAGATGGATTTCAGATAGATAGTAGCCGTCTTTGAGATAGCACTTTGTACTGTTTATTTTTTATTAAAATATTTTGATTGACAAATACTCTTTTTATATATTTATGAGTTACAGTGTGATGTCTTGATTGATGTATAGATTGTGTAGTGATCAACTCAGGGTAATTAGTATATCCTTCATCTCAAAATTTTATTATTTATTTATGGTGAGTACATTCTAATTCCTTTCTTCTAACTACTTTGATATGTATAGTGTATTATTATCAATTATATTCACCTTGCGGTCCCACATAAAACCAAAACTTATTCCTCTTATCAAATAGTCCATCTTCATGTGAAATGCATAAAGAAAATGTGGTCTAGGGGCTGGGGTTGTGGCTCCAGTGGTAGAATGCTTGCTTCACACAAATGAGGCACTGGGTTCGATCTTCAGCACCACATAAAAATAAATAAATAAAATAAAGACATTGTGTCCATCTACAACTAAAAAAAATGTGGTACACATATACACAATGGAATAGTATTCAACCATAAAAATAATAAAAACCTGTCATTTGCACTAACATGGATAGCTGGAGGACATTATGTTAAGTGAAATAAGTTACACCCCCAAACCAAAAAAATAAAAAAGAAAAAAAATGTGACCTCACTCATAAGTGGAATCTAAAGAATTTGATCTTATAGAAGCAGAAAATATAACCAGTGTTATTAGACTAGAGAGAATAGTGGGAGGAAGGGAGAAGGAAAGGTTGGTCAGCATGTTTGTACTTTCTAAAAAATGTTTATCAGGAAATTGTCTAGGTCATTAAATGAACTCAACATTGTGCCTTAAATTAAAATTGCAATCTAACAAATACAAGTGAATTCAAAGTTGAAGCTGACTTTTTCAATTATGTTTTATTTAATTACCGCAATAACTTTATTTTTTTTGAGAGAGAGAGAGAATTTTAATATTTATTTTTTAGTTTTCCGCGGACACAACATCTTTGTTTGTATGTGGTGCTGAGGATCGGGCCGCACGCATGCCAGGCGAGCGCGCTACCGCTTGAGCCACATCCCCAGCCCTACCGCAATAACTTTAATTATCATTGGACAGTTTTTATTTTTGTTGTTGTTGTTGCTAACATAGCTTTTCACCAAAATACCTCCAAATGTTTGGTCGTATATCATGTATTGTAGAGGCACATAAGAAACAATAATAACAAGACTAGTTGGGTGGGTATTAAATGAGAGAAAATTTAAATGCAGGTGGGAACTTTCTCTATAGGAAAAAGAACACTTCCAACTTTATTTTTCCTAGTCTAACAAAGACATAGTACTGTTTTTAAGTTCATCAACATAGTTACCATGTTTCTTGGGCCAAGACAGTAAATATAAAGGCTTTATGTTGAAAAAAATATTCAAAATATAAGTATTAGAGTAAGTTCTTTCTGAGTAATTTAGTTCTTTTTGAGAAATTGGATATTATGTAAACCAAAAGTTTCAAGAAGAAAGAAATGTTTCATTAAATTTTCTTTAGCAATAATTATGTTTGTTGGTTGACATTTGAAGTTCATATATGTACAGAGTGTACAAGTTCATTGTCTCGATTCCCACTCTCTGCTTGCATCATTTATCCCCTTCCTTCCTTCCTTCCTTCTTTTCTTTTCTTTCTTTTCTTTCTTCACTGTCTTGTCTTCTACCCCATATTCTCCTTATTGATCCTGTCCACTCTTATGGTTTCAGTTACTAACAGTCATAATCACGATCCTTTTTCCTGAACTTCAGTCTCCAGTACCAAATTACCTATGAGATATCTCCACTTAGATGACCCATAAGTAATTCAAAATAGTAGGAACAAAAACAAATTTTCCCCATATCAGCAAATGATACTACCATTTGCCTAGAAATCTAAGTCAGATAATCTCATGACTTCTTTATACTCCACCTGTCTGTCCAATTCCCTATTCGATCAATTACCAGATTCTTTTTTTTTTTACATCCTTGAATTTATTGGTATGGCTTATTGGGTATGGCCTTTTTGTTCTCTACAACATTTAGTATTTATTTCATTTCTTACCATTACATAATATTTAGCCTTCCACTTGCAACACTGTAGTGACAGTACAGTAATACATATGCTTTGTTACTTTTTTATTACTACATTATTGTTACCTTCATTACTGTAATAGTATTCTAATGCCTCTTTTTTCTCCAGTACTATACTTTTCTGTTCCTATTTGAAGTGGAGGGAATAAGGGGATGAAATATGAATCTGGTGATATGACTTTATCACTTAATACTTTTCAGTAGCAGCCCACCTGACCTCCACCCCTACTACTCTTAAGATTAAGTCTGGTCATCGTCAGGGGTTTCAAAAGGAGAAGAATATGACTATAGAAAGGTGGCATAGTTTTTTTTTGTTGTTGTTGTTGTTGTTTTTTGGTGACAGAACAGTTCTGTATCTCGATTTGGTGGTGGTTATGTATATACATGTGGTAAGAAGTTGTAGAATTATATACAAAAAGAATCCAGAAAATAAGTGTATGCCTATACTGATGAAATTAAGTCAAGTCTGTGGTCTAGTTAATTTTATTGTGCCTATATCAATTTCCTTGTTTCAATAATATACATAGTGATGTAAGGTGTTGACAATGTGGAAAGCTGGGCAATGGGTGTACGTGACCTATCTATACTAATTGGCAATTTCATGTGTCTTTATAATTAGTTCAAAATAAAAAGATGTTAATTTGCTTGACTAAAGTAATCATTTTCACCCTGCATATGACAACAACATGTTATGCACCTCAAATATATTCTAAAAAGTAAAACGAAAACATTTATCACTTTTTTTATGGAAAACATTCAATATCCTTTCTTCCAGCTTTTTGAGATATACAGAACCCAATCACTATCTATAATCACCCTACTATGCTGCAGCACACCAGAACTTTTTACTCCTATCTAACTGTAACTTAGTATACACTGATCAATCTTTATTTCTTTATTTTGCCTATTTGTTTGGGCTAGGACTTTCAGCATTATGTTGAATACAAGGAATGAAAGTGAATATCCTTGTTAGGTTCCTGAATTGAGAGTGAAAGCCTTCAGTTTTTCCCTATTCAGTATGTGAGTGCTGGCTTATTGGGTATGGCCTTTTTGTCCTCCCCAACATTTATTTCATTTCTTACCCATTACATGGCATTTAGCCTTTCACTTGCAACATTGTTGTGGCATTAGAGTAATACATGTTTTGTTAATTTTTTATTACTACATTTTAGTATTATACATAATACTGAAGTTCATTTTGACATATTCATAAATGCATATAACATAGTTTTTGTTCCATTTCAATTCCCAATATTTCCTCTTTGTCTCCTCTCTTCCTATTCCTTGATCTCCTTCATCTATATTCTACTGGTCTTTCTTTCTTTTATTTATTTATTTTTTAATATTGTTTTATTATTGTTAAATATAAAATTGGAATGGTGGCCTTTTTTATAAACCCAGTGAGTTGGGTGACTGAGGCAGGATTACTACTTCAAGGCCAGTCTCAGCAATTTAGTGAGGCTCTAATCAATTTAGCAGGACTCTGTTTCAAAATAAAAAATACAAAGGGCTGACGATGTGGCTCAGTGTTAAGTATCCCTGGGTTCAGTCCCTAGTACCCCCCCCCATAAATAAATAAATCAGAATGAATTGTTATATTCATACATGAACATAACAAACTTTGTTCAACTTTATTCTTATGTTGAGTTATGTTCCCTCTATATCTTATTTGTGATTATTTTCATCTGTAAGGGGTGTGTAGTTTTATCAAATGCCTATTCTGTATATATTTAGATGACCATATGCTCACCTTGTTGATGTGGTGTATGATGTTTATTGATTTGTATATATTGAACCATCCTTGCTTCCCTGGAATCAAGCCTGCTTGATGATGGTGAATAATCTCTTAAATGTACTGTTGAATTTGGCTTCCTGTTATTTTATTGAGGATGTTTGCATCTATGTTCATCAAAGGTATTCCTATAGTTTTCTTTTTTGGTGTGTTTGTGTGTGTTTTCCTGCTTTTGATATCAGGGTAATTCTGCCCTCATAGAATGTTTTTGGAAGAATACCCTACTCTTCATTTTTGTGGAATAAATTAAGAAGTATTGGTATCAATTCTTTATTAAATGCTTGGTAGGACTCAGTAGTGAACCCATGTGGTCCTGGGCTTTTCTTTGACAAGAAACTTTTTATTATTGAGTCAGTCTGGTTACTTATTATTGGTTTGTTCACGTTTCCTATTTCCTCATGATTCAATTTTGGTAGCAGGATGTGTACTGAAATTTGACCATTTCTTCTGTGTTATCAAATTTGTTGGCATATAGTTGTTCATAATAATCTCCAATTATCCTTCTTATTTGTGTGGTATTGTTATAATATCTTCTTTTTGATCTCTGATTTTGAATCTTTCTCTTTTGTTCTTGGTGGTCTAGCTAAGGGCTTATCTTTTCAATGAACCAGTTCTGTGCTTTGTTGATTTTTGAGTCTCTATTTTATTTATTTCTACTCTAATCTTTAATATTTCTTTCCTTCTACTAATTTGGGGCTGGGTTTGTTCTTATTTTTTCCAGTTCCATGAAATACAGTGATAGATTGTCTTGAAATAGAGGTCTTTGCACTGAGTTTTTTTTTTTTGTTTGTTTGTTTTATTTTTGTTTTTCTTTAAATGTTAGACTAGTCCTGTTGGATAGTTCAGTAATTCTAAATGGAAACTGTGTAAAAGTAGGTCTAACAGTAACCAGATGTCCTGGAATTTAGAATGGCATGCTAAAACTAGCAACCTATATAAAGCTTTTGAAAACGCATATTGCTTGTCATTTATTATAAACAGCACAGAATTAATAAAATAAACACCAAGTATCCATTATACATGATTTTAAAATGTTAGCATTTGACATATTTAGTTGAGATATTTTTTACACAAATTAATCATTGCAGAAATTGTTGAAGTCACCTCCTGTTTACAATTTCATCATTTTTTCCTAGAGGTGATCACTTTCTTGAGGTTAATATGTATACTTGCAGTCCATATTTTGTTATATTTTCATTTAATTTCATTTCATGCATGTGTACACATGAAGACACACACATAAACATTTAGTGCACTTTTGTATGCTTACAAATACACATAAATCATGTCTCATCATAATTCCATGGTTTCTAATTTGTATCCCAAGGAGTGCCACAGCTGTGCCACAAGATATTTAAAAATTTCAAGTGGAACATAGCAATATTCAACATTTGTCAGAAACACTAATTTGAAGTAGTTCATAATTTCAACATTTGATTTGAATATATTTCTCTTAATGGTACCTGCATTTGCTAAGCTGAATTTGGTGGTTGCTGTCATAAAAAGCATGTACTCTATGGAATACAATATAGAACAGGACATAAGAGTGGCAGTGTCCTCCAGGCACCACATCCCAATAAAAAGGCTAAACAAACAAAATGAAAACAGTGTTTTTGTATTAATTTATGTTTATTATTTTTATATGGCTATATTGCTGGACTAAAATACTTACTGAATTGTTTGGAACTACCTACTTAATAAACGATCTGGTAAGCCAAATTTGTTTTGAAAACAGTTACTAAGATGCTTATTGAGGGCTGGGATTGTGGCTTAGTGGTAGAGCACTTTCCTAGCACATGTGTGGCACTGGGTTCAATCCTCAGCACCACATAAAAATAAATAAGTAAAATGACGTGTGTGTGTGTGTGTGTGTGTGTGTGTGTGTAAAATGCTAAGGGCTCTGAGAACTGAGAAATTTGGGGTCATTCTGCAACACATTTTGATTTCCACTTGACATTACATTCATTCAAAGTTTTTATGTTAGTATATATATATATAGATCCAGGCACTTTATTTTAGCTGCAACATATACTGCTCTATGCTTTTCCATTATGTGATTGAGCCACAGTTCATCCACTTCCTAATATTGAGCATTTGGATGTTTCTTTCCTGTCCTCTCCTTCCTTTGCTCTTTTCTTTATCTTCCCCCCTTTCTTTCTCTTTCTTTCCCTTTCTCTCCATCTTATTTTTCCTCTCCTCCTACCTTCTTTCTTACTTTCTTTCAAAATTTCCTATTACAGTCAGTATTATGGTAAACACCTTTATAAATGTGGGAGAGCTTCAGTATTTGAATTACGTGATTTAGGGAATGTACTTTTTAACTTTACAATATAACAAAAGAGCTTTCCAAATGTATATGAGTTTCCCATTCTCCATACTGTCTCCAGCTTTATATATTGAGAGAATTATACATTTTTTTTTGATCAAAAGAATGGAGTAAAAGTGTATCTAGATAGTGTTTTAATGTTAATTATTCATGTGTTTTCAGTAATGGTGAACATCTCTTCATAGTCTTGTTGGCAAATGAAATTTTATTTTCTTTATTTTTTTGTTCTCACAGCAGTTTTAAAAATAATATTACTTGTCTTTTTATTTTGACTCATTTTGTTATGTACTCTGAATATAAATACTTCACCGGTTACCTATTTTGTAAATATCTTAGTCTACTGCATGGTTTTTATCTACATTTATATTGTTGGTTTTTTTTCCTGCTATTGAGAGAATTGATTTTTTTAAAAATTATCTCTAAATATTATTATATCACTTGACATATTTTATGATGCTGAATAATCCTTACCTTTCTGGGATAAATTATATACTTATATGTTTACATATATATATATATATATATATATATATATATACACACATGATTTTCCTTTTTTAGATTTGCTATAATTTTATTTAGAATCTTTAAATTTATATTCTTAAGTGAGATTTTCATATGGTTTCCTTTCTCATGATCTCTAGATTTTAGTATCAAGATTTTATTTGTCTCAAGAAATTAGTTTGGGATATTTATTTTTCTTTTTGGAATAGCTCATATAAGGTTGGAATTTTCCATTCCTTAAATAGGCGTGAAAGGATTTACCTTTTAAACCATATGAGATACAACTCTTTTGTAGGTAAGTTGTTTTCACCATCAATATTAATCATTTTTTTTCAGATTTTTCTCTTTTAGTATTATTTCAGCTTTGCTATGTTACACTTTTCCAGGAAATTTCCCACTTCATTGGTGTTTATAAATGGATTGCCATTTAGTTGTTTAGTATATTTTCTTGTGATAATTTAAACCTTTCTTGTATCTTTAGAGATACATTCTCTTTATTCCTAAAGTTTTAAAATAATGTCTCATTTTCCTTGCCAAATTTTTTAACGATTAACTTTTGATCAGCATAAATTTTACTATTAGGTTGAATCCTGGCACTTTCATGTATCTAATGTTATTCATCTTCTTAACAAATTTTTATTTTGTTGATCGTATCTATGTTATATTCGTTTTATGTCATTAATTTTTGTTCTAATCAGTATGTTTTTCCTTTTCTTTGTTTTACTTTACTCCAATTATATTTTAACTTGCTGATTTAGATCCTTAACCAATTAACTTTACACATTTTACAAATCTAATATATGCATTGAATGTCATGCAGTTTCCCCCAAGTACCACTTGAGCTATATCCCACAGGTTTTTGATATATGTTGCTGTTGCTGTTCAGTTTTAATATTTAATATTTCCATTATGATTTCTTTATTGACTCATAGGTTATTTATGAATGTATTTTTAGTTTACAAATATATAGGAATTTTTCATCTTTTTGTCTTAATTTCTGATTTTATTGGATTATTTTCAAATACCTTGTTTTTATAATACCAATTCTTTGGTTAGTATTGAGATTTCCTTTTTAGATCAATAATTATTGTATTTTATAAATATAATAAGTTCATTTCAAAAAGTTTGTATTTGTTCTTTTTAGGTATACATGACATTAGTTTTGAGTTGAAAAATTTCTACTGATTAGTTGAAAATTATTAATTATATGGTTTAAAACTTTTGTGTCTTTAGTATTTTTTTCTTTACTATTATATCTCTGCCTTCTGACTCCTTTACTTTGTTCATGGTTCTGCTCAGGTCTTACCTTCTTCAAAAATATTTCTCTAAATACCACTTCTCTGTTTACTCTATATTTCTGTATCTTGCACTTTCCTTATGGCATTTATACATTATGTTTTATATTTGTGTCCATTGTCTTCTTTACTGGAATATAAACTTCTGAGTACAGGGATATGTTTTATTGACTACTATATCTTTAAGGTCCAATATAGTACCTACCTAAAACATGCACTTGATGGATATTAAGTTCATGAACAAAACAATAGCAGGTTTTGATACTATGTTGGGTTCATTTTCAATTGAAGGAAGTTGTTTTCTGTGTGAGTTCTGTGTGTTCTTCCAGAGTGATGTAGCACTTCCTTCTATCCTGT
This sequence comes from Marmota monax, assembly GCF_021218885.2. NCBI lineage: Eukaryota > Metazoa > Chordata > Mammalia > Rodentia > Sciuridae > Marmota > Marmota monax. The sequence goes on from NW_026694771.1 coordinate 3,022,262, forward strand.
GATCCAAGATCTGAACTTGTTCTAGTCTACGGAAAACCTTACTATTTTGATATTAATTTTATCCTTGGGTTTTCTGACCCAACCAGATAGTTTAAATGCTGATTCCTCAGGTGCCTATGATATATTACTGGGTTTGACTATTTTCCACCAGAGAGTCCTAAGTAGACATCAGCTTTCTTACTGTATTTCTAAGCTAGTCTGTCGACTCTTAATTCAAATTTTATGGGCGAGGTGTCTATTAAAACATATTTCTTAGGTACTTTCATCCATTTCAATGGCTTCAGGTCTTGTCTCTTGTCCAATTAGTGTTAATGCTCTATATATCAATCCAAATATATCTCAGTATATATGCGCGTGATGCCCTTCGGGGCCATGAGTCACCAGTACACCATGGGTTATACTTCTGAGCTCTGTTTTCTGACATTCAGAGATTACCTTTTCTATCTTTTCTAACTTCGCTCACTTGTTAATTAGCAAAATTATCCTGAATATCTGTGTATTTGAAAAGAAAGGGAGATACAACCACATCCAATGAATCAGCCTGTTCTCACTTTACAAGGGAGAAGTTGAAGAGAGAGAGAGAGAGAGATTATTACAAAGAAAAAGTAGTTTAGGAAATGAGAAATAGGAAGAAGATGGGAAGTAGTGAGATTGCATCAATAATATAGCTTGCATCTAGAAAAGATAAATCTTTGGGAAGTTTGGTTTCATTGAGGCAGTTGAACTGTAGCAGAGGTAGATGCATTATTCCAATTTCAATCTGCTCTCCCCTTCAACCTTTTTTTTTTTTTTTACATGTAGCTTAACTAGTACTGTTTGCTGAAATATAAGTGAATTTGAGAGGTTTACACTTGCACTTAATTTTTGGCACTTTGTTTTGTGCTGTACTTTGGTTCTTCTGAGTACAGAGTAAGTTATTGTCAGTTTGATTGTGTGTGAATGCTTTTGCTCTATCATGTGATATTTTCAGGAACCCAGGATCAGCAAAGCTGTGTTCTTTTGGAAATACTTTTCTTTGGCATGCTGAATACATAGCAAGAGCCTAGGTAATAAAACTATTCAAGCTTCACAAGTGAGATGTGAACACTTCATCCTCTTTTGCAAATGTTGCAACATTTTTTTATTTTCCTTCATATCAGGATAAAGAAAGAATCTTTCTAATTATTTCTTTAATGAATCAGTTACTTTATGGAGCTTCTGAAAAATGTTATTTTTTAGATAGGTTCAACAATGTTATTCCTATTGTGTGGTGTAGTGGTAAGCTTTTTGCATTCATCATACCTGGGAAGGTCAAGCATTTTATGACCTCAAAAAGCCTGATCCTTGTTTTGTGCAGACAATTACCTAAATGTTCCTATTATTTAGAATGGATATTTCAGCCATCTCAAGGTTTACTTTTACTAGGATTCTCAAGTGTTTTCATTTGTTGAACACTGAATACAACTGAAGCAGACGTTATAATATTATCAAAAACTTACTATCTCCTTATTTTATTTTAAAAATCTTGTTTGTATGATATGCTAATGTAACTTAATAGTAAACTTAGATGTTATAGTTTTAGCATTTTTGCAAGACACTAATTGAAGCAAAAAAACATGTTTTGAGACTATATATTTTAGAGATTTATGTTATGAGAGCAAATAAAGCAGAATTGGATGTCAGAAACATGGAGTACAATTTATTGGTTATCATGAATAGATAGGCTGATTTGTTAATGAAAGCTGATTGGCAGTAGAATTTATTATAGCAACTGTAAGATGGAGAATATAAAATGATTGTGTTACTAATTAATAAATAATGTATCTCAGGACAATGTGGATCAATGCACTATCATTTAGAATCTTTACAAAATTTTAGTTTAATTGTGTAGCTGTTTTGATTTTGGAATGCAATTTTGAAAAGTATGTAATGAGTTTAAAATACCTTTGAAAATAGCCATCAAAGAGAAACAGGAAAGAGATATTTAGTATATTTTTGTATATATAAAGGTATATTCTAACTGGGAAATTTAGAAGACCTGAAAGATTTTGAAGGAAAACAATTCTTATAATAGATATAATGCAAATGTAATTTGAAATGGACTTACAGGATATCTGACAACATTCTCAGAAAAACACTGGAAGAGAAGTCAGTAAACATCTTAAAGACAAAGAAATCATGAGCAGTGAACAAGATGAGTTCATTACAAACAAATCATGTCTGACAAAATTAATAGTTGTTTAAAATAGAACTGCAGAATTAACATGGATAAAGGGAATGTGTTTTTTGAACTTCAACCAAATGTTTGTTGTAGCTTTTCAAAAATAATTTTAAAATTATGATATAAATAATGTGATGGATGGAATATTTATGGAAAGATAATGAATCTATGTAAGGCCAAAATATAATACTCAGTAGAGTCTCAACTTCATTGTGGGATTAAGCAGTGAAAAGGGTGACCTGAGGAGTTCAAGTTCCCCATAGTCTCATCCAACCCCCACATACTCATTGTGTTAGTCAGCTTGCTGTGACCGAAGCACCTGACAGAAACAACCTAGGGGAGGAAAGATTTGTTTTGGCTCCTGATTTTGAAAGTTTCAGTGCATGGTTAACTGGCTCCATTGCTTTGGGCCTGAAGAGAGGCAGCATATTGTGATTAAGAGCATAGCAGTGAAAAGCTGCTCACCTCATGTCATCCAGGAAGCAGAGCAGCAAGGAAGGGCCAGAGTCAAGGCATACTCCCCAAAGGCATGCCACCCAGTGACCTACTTCCTGGAACCATGCCCTATCTGCCAATAGTTTAAACAACCTTTCAGTAGTCCATTCAAATGATTAGTCCATCAAATGGATTAAATCACCATTGAGGTTAGAGTCATCACCATCCAATTACCTACCCAAAGCTCCACCTCTGGACATTACTAAATTGGGAATCAAAGTTTTTAACCCAGGAACTTTGGGGGGACATTCCAGATTCAAACCATAACACTCATATAATTCATATAAAAACAGTATGCATATCACATGAAGGCAGCTTCTAATAAAGACTCTCCTAATACTCCCACTTAGTTAAATTTTATCATTAAATCCCAATAGAAAAATTCTGTAGTCTTCATTGATAAGATAAAAAGTTCCACAAGTCTGTCCCATCTTATGTTTGTCTAAACAAAATTTTAACTTAAACTATGCTCATTTGTTTATTGTTTATTACCTATGGTTACTTTCACACTATTTAGGCACAGTTGAGTAGTTGAGACAGATACTATAGAACTTGCAAAGCCTGAAATATTTATTATTTGGCCTTTTACAGATAAAATTTACTGATCCATGGTTTAAAAGAATGATTCTTTTTGTTTTAAACCTGTAGAAGCATTTGAAATGTTAAATCTAGGTAAGCAGAATATTTTTATATGGCATGAAAGAAGGATTGGATTTATACATGTAACTGCATTGATAGGATCATCTCCCCTGGAATATTACATCGCTCATGGGGATTAACCCATCCATTTGGTAGTAAAGTTTCTAAATGAGATGTGTCAACATCACTGCTTTCATTCAGTTGTTTTTGTTATCATAAAAGGAGATGATGACACATCAAGGGCTTAGTGGGGGCACATGAAGGAAACAATGGCTGAGAAAACCATGTTTTACTCTAATGCATCAAAACACTTTAGGTGTAATTCTACAGCAATCTATGTTTTTAGAACTCTTTCAAAATAAATGTCATCAGAAAAATCTTGGATTTTTCTCTCATATATACTTATGTTAGGGACAGGAGATTTGTCAGCCTAATTAAGTAAAAAAAAAACCTACTGCATTGTAGGTGCTTGATAAATATTTATGGCTTGAATATTAACTTCCTAATGATTTCTATGTATTCATTTATTCATTACTCAGATATTTGAGTGCTTACTGTGTGCCAGGCATAACACCTAAGTGACTTGGCAGTAAACAAGATAGACAGTGTATCTAATGTAGGGAGATAGATAGTGAATAGTTTATATATGAATAAAATAATTTCAGATAGTGTGAGGAAAAAAAATCTGGAGAGTGGACTGATGAGTGACTTGGTTCAAAGAGATTGGGTAGTGGGATAAAGAGTAATGAGGTGCCATTTAAGTTGAGAACTGAATGATGAGAAGGTAAACTCATTATAAAGTTGTGTAGGGGAAGAGACTGCTAGAAGAGCAATTCCAGAAGCCTCAAACAAGTGTGGTCTGATAAATAAAAGAAAAGAAGATCAGTGTTGCTGAGTTTTAGTAAAATAGTGTGTATGTGTGTGTGTCTGTCTGTGTGTCTGTGTGTATGGGGTGGGGGTGCTGGTTAATTTAGGATCTTCATATTTTGTGTCTGTGTGATAGTGTTAGTGCTAACAAGGCACAAGATCACTTCCCTATACATTTTTCTAATTACTAAATTTGTCAATATATTTCTAAACAGAAATGTAGGTATCTGAGTGATTGAACTTATTATATCTAAGTCAATTGCTGTGAATGAAAGAGAAGCCACTGCACAGGTGTCTGGATAAGAGTTAAGAGAAGAGTGAGAAGGGAGATGACATTGAGATTGTGAGACTTTGGGAGATATTGAGGATTTGTTGTTGGTTCTTTGGCGTCAAGACCAAGAGGAAGCTACTTGCAATGTCACTATCTGGGGCTAGGTCTGTCATACATCCTGATGGAACAGAAGCTTCCACCCAGAAAGCAGTGAATGAATAGGAACATTTAAAGAAAACAGTGTCATATAAATCTGTATTCTATTTTCAAATCATTCCAGTGGCATGATTTGAGAATAGAATATAGATTTAAAAAATAATGATATTTAACAAGAAGGTTAGGCCTGGGGATGTCCAGATTCAAGTGACAAGTGACATCCCAAACTCCACAGTCTCCATCAGTGCCAGCCTCACAGAGGGAAAAATGCATTATAGGGAGATGTGCGGGATAATGTGTGGAAGGGTGATATGTTGAAATTAGAATATCAAGAAATGAAAGGAGTATGTTCCACATCAATACACCTTTTAGAAGAAGGGGAAAAAAAGGCAAATTCAGAGAGCAAAACTAGTTTTGGAAAAGAGTCAACAGGGCAATAAAATAGCAAAGGAAATAATCACCCTAGAAAATGAATTACTTAAATGGAAATTGAAGCAAAAGTAAAAAAAAAAAAAACATGAAAGTTATGAGTTTATGCAGAGAGAATTATATTTTTGAAACTAGAGACTAATGGGAGGTCTATAACATAGGAAATTACTAAGCATTTAAAACATGTAATTGAAAACTTGATTAACTTAATTCAACAAATTACTTAAAGTTTAAACTCTGTTAGCCATATTTTGGTTACAAAGTAAAAAATCCTAGTCTATAACTTAACTGCTAAACTGTTTTATATAGCAGATAGGCAACTCTTGGCTTTTAATTGAGAGAGCCTTTGATAATAATCGGAACCCCAAAATTATGCTGATACAAACTTCTTCTTTTTTTCAATTTGCTTGGATCAAGTGCTAATCAGGTGCTTTGGTCACATACAGACTTATGGTTTTACTATTCCTTTCATCAGCATTTTCAACCCTGACCACATCCCTGAAATATAGTGACCAGAACAACTTGAGTAGCAATGCTGTCCAGTTCCTACATTACTTCAGTATTTAATTTCTCTATTTGGAATTTCTCAAGTTAAAATTAGTTTTTCTTCACTATAAACTTAATAGAAAATGACAGAGTAGACAAAAGTACCTCATGTTACACTATATAGAAGAGACATCATTGAGGACATGTTGTGGACTTACGAAAAGCTTGAGACATGTGAAAATATTTTGGCTACATGAACATTGCACGACATGTTATAGACACAATAGTTCACTGAATCAATGTACACTCTGTTTAAAATTTTATCGCATTGGACTGGAATATAACTTGTGCATTATATGCAAGTGGCAATACATAATGGAACCAGATTGTGGAGGACTTTGAAAAGTAAGTATTTAAGACTTGATGCTATAAGTGATTGAGAATTATTATAGGGAATCAGCTAATAACTAGATAGTTTCAAAACATTTGTTTTATTATAGTGTATAGGATGATTTAGAGTCAGATTTAAAGGTTAACATTGAATACCCAATGAATCTGCTATTATAAGCAGGTTCTCATTCTCAGCCCGGATTGGCTGCATTATCATCAGTTACTCCATAAAAATCCCCAGGTGTTATTGTAGAAGAGCTGCCTCAGTTATCAAGTTTCTTTCTTTTATTGTTTTGCATCTATCTATTTGGCTTGAGCCCTTGTTAACTGTTTTTCATTACTTTGAATATTTAGCTTTCTTTTGGCCTTTTATTTTTGTATCTCACTAGTACCTGCTTATTTGCATTTACATGTAGGGAGTAATTCAATAAAAATTAAATGGGATTAATTTATAACTAAAACCTCTTCTATACAAAATATAAGGACAGGATTTATTTATTTCATTTTATTTATTTATTTATTTATTTATTTATTTATTTATTTATTTATTTATCTTTGGTGTCAGCCTTTGCTTTTCTTAGAACTGCTCAACATATAAAGGTTGGTACACTAAAAGCAAATCTTGTACTACAAATTGGTTGCTATCTCTGGAAACATTCAATCTGTCAGAGAGATGGACATGCCAAGAAAATGTTAATATTGCTCCAGCTTTGACCAAATGAAGCAACTTGCCTACCCTCAGTAAATATGAATTTTACTTTAATATTTTACTTCATGGAAATGATTTAAGTCTAGAAAGTAAAAATTATATAGTGTGGTTTTTACCTCTCTTCAGATGAATCAGAAATAGCAGACATTCCCACCTTTGGGAACTGTTATTATGATAATATTGCCCATTTGCATTGTTGTGTTAGTTGGCCCTTCTAATGTATAATCATTCAATTTTCAATCCCATCAGAACTATTTCCAAAAAGGAAATGAGGGGTCAGCTTCTATTGTATGGTTCCACATTTACTGAGCTAGTGGTGTCTTATTTTTCCATCTGGGGCATTGGCTCTGGGAAATTTACGATGGTATATAGCTGCCAGCTACCCAATGGTGATGCCAGTTTTGTCAGCAACTTACAAATAATTCCCCACATAAATTTGTCTGGGCAAAATGATATGTTTCTTGCATGGTTGTGAAGAAGTGAACTTGTGCTCAATACCAAATCACAAATGAAATCCTATCGGTTCATGAAAGAATGAAACTGGAAATGTATGCCTTATGAAAAGTATAGACTCTGCAGCCAGATTGACAGAGTGTGAGTCCTGGCTTTGCCACTCAGTAGAGGAGTGTCCATTGGCAAATTGCCTAGTTTCTCTGTGTCTTGGTTTACACATCAATAAAATGGGTATTATGATATTATCCACCTCCTAGAGTTTGAGGTTTAAATAAATAAAAATATTTAAAAAGCCCTTAGAACAGATTCTGATTATAGCGAATACTTTTGTGTTTTCTCCATCTTTAATTTTTAATTTTTTTTAGTTGTCAATCGACGTTTATTTTATTTATTTATATGCAATGCTAAGAATCAAACCCAGTGCCTCAAACATGCTGGGCAAGCACTCTATTACTGAGCCACAACCCCAGCGCCTCCATAATCTTTAAATCTTTAGAATTACAGATAAAAATTAAGTAACTTTCTCTCTGACTCTGTCTCCCCTGAGAATTATGAACATTTAAGAAAATATTATTTCCTCTTCTAAAATATGCAATGATGTGAAAGCAGCACTATTTTATGTTAAAGCTCAAAGAACTGGTAGTACATACAGTTGTCCAAAAGGAGATGTTTAACTTTTAACAAAGACTAAATTAACCGGAATTGTTTTATACTCCCCTTTTTGAAGAAAAGAGACAAATCTACAAAAAATAACTCATATTAAAAGTGTCTTCAAAAAGAAAATTCAAATCCTTTTTATGTCCTCAGAGCACTGTATAGTCAGTACAATCTCTGGGTCTAAGAATTTAGAATTCTGCAAAACCAGAAGGCAAGGGGATTTTATGTGGGTCCCTTTACTCTGGTGTTCTTGTGAGCATGTACACTTTTATAGAGGAAAAAATTCTTGGTTGTTATGATCTTTCCAGAGAGTCTTTTGAGCATTCACCCACAAAGATTAAGAATCTTCCTGAAGGCAAAGTGAATTTTTTATCTTTAATGAAAGATAAAATTATAATACCTTATTTACCAAGGCAGAAAAATCTACTAGTTTGTCTTAGATTTTGAATAAAAAAGGATCAAAACAAAACCTTTTAACACCCTTTGCTAACTGGAAAATTAAATTGACCATCATTATAGGTAATTGATGTTTTCTTGTGTCAAGCAACAGTCATTCTTCAATACCAGTGAGCTAGTGCTTTATCCAGAGAAAATGGTGAATTTGTCTACTGTTCATTCTTTCTTTTATTTCTTCTAATTTCAGGATTTTAATATTTTCTATAGGTTCATAATTGTATATTTCTTATGGTCTGCTTAGGTATTCTATAAATGCTTGCTTAAAATAATTATTATATCAATTTAATTAATATAGCTTGGTACTGAATATTTCTACTCTTTTTGCCCCAGTACGGTATGAAATAAATTATTTGAAAGAGGACAGGGAAAATTGAAAGGAGAGGAATTTTACTGACCTCTGAAATCTTAAAAATGTGTTCTGTTTTTTATGTACTTTGGCAAATATTTACATTCACATTTATTTGGTGTTTTTAAATTGCTTTTATTAAAATGGCTTAATAGGATATTTTTAAATGGCTTAACAGAATATTTTTAAATAATTTTTTTGGATCCTTAGAAAAGGTGCACATTCCAAGCTCAAAAACTTTAAAGTTTTTAGTTTAAGGAGATTAAGTAAATTACTCAGAAATGCATTCTGTTTACCTGTTAATAATTAAGCAGGTTAGACTGTGTACTTTTTATAGTCATTGAGTTTTAATTTATTTATTTGTTGGTTTGTTGGTTTTAAGAATTTATTTAAGGCATTCTGCTATTGAGAAATAAAACCAGAGTGAAGCTGCATAATAAATGGAAGGGTTTAGGTTGCTCTAAAAGGACAAGTAAGAAAAAAAAATAAATCAATTGGATTTTAGGGTTAAAAGTAGAATTAAGTACATAATCTTTCTGAACTTTTCCCCTCTATTTGGAAAGGAAACTGCAATAACTAACAAGTATAATTGAGTTAAGTGAACCATCTTTTGTTGTTGCCCTGGAGCTCTGGCTCAATGGAATTTGAGTTGATTTTAGATGGCTTTAGTTATGGTTTAGCTAGGCCACTTTTATGAAGGATTATCTGAGAAGTCTACAACAGAACTTATCAGATTTCTCTGGAGTTTTAAAAACTCCAATAATGAATACCTGCACCAGAATGAATACCTGCAGTGTTGTGGTAAACTAGAACGAAGTTATTCTCTTTGAGACTTAAGAGGAAAAGCATCTTGTTATCTTCATCACATAAATGCAGATTCTTTTGGATGTTCCTTGAGGATCATAAGCTGGTTTTCATTTATCCATATTTAATAAGCTAAAACTAAACCTATTTAAATATTTATTTAATAAAGATGCTTTGTTTTCTATAAATGTTAGTTAAGAAAGGCCTTTAGCAGTTTTATTAACTTTGTTCTCAATTGGGAGGGCCCATATAAAATACTAATACTAGCTGATTGACCAGAAAAGTCATAGTTCATTTGTTGTAGGTGACTTTTAAATGGCATGGTAAGTATTATGGATTGAGAAAACATTTCTTATGTGGTTACAGACAGCATGAGTTGATAGTTAATCAAAATCTACTCATTATTAACTTTTATTTATTTGAAATTCATACCAGTCCTACTTTAAAAACTTATTTGGAGCAGTGTCAGTTGTTCTCATGGGCATATTTTGTTTGTCTTTCCCTAGTGGCTCTATAATTAAAATTGGTGGATATTTTGTCTGTTTTCTCTTTTTATGTTGTGCTTACTATATACGTGTCAACCATTCTACATACATGCTTCCTTTGGAAGTTTAAATAAAGATGTTAAAATATGTTAAATTTTGTCTCTTTGGAACCTAATCGCTATCATTATAGGTAGTTGCTGTTATTTTGACAAGTTCTACTTTTCTTCCCATTTTCTTTCTTATTTATTCTCTTTCCTTCCTTCCTTACAACATCTACTCTTTTTCTTTCCTTCCTCTTTTTTTTTTTTCCTTAAAAACAAATACTGTAGTTAATGGAGAAAGTAGTCACCAAAATTGGGGACATACAGACATTCTCAACTGACTTTTTTAACATTCAAGAAGACTAATAATATTACATCTAAATTTTGTTTTCAAAATGTATATTAGGTATTTTGGTTTAGTGTTTTCCTATGTTTATATATACAAATTCTTAAAAACTAGTTAAAATTTAAAATTATTATTGTCATTTTATTACCTATTTTTAAGCCTAATGATTAATTATAAATTTTCACTTATGTTTAATTTAATATCACATATAATTTATTTAACCTGTTAATTATTATGGAATATCTATAGTTTTAATTTGCATTTCTTTTATCACTATTGCAGACTGATATGATTTCATGTATATTTTAGCTTATTATTTATCACTACATTAGTAAGCTCGTTATTTTATATATTTTTAAACAATATGTTATAAATATTAACATATTTTTAATGTATGTTATATTTTATAATTCTATTGTGAATTGCCCATTCATATATTTAGCTTATTTCAAAAATAGAATGATTCATTTATTTACAAATAAAGAATATTAATTATATGAACATCATACACACTAAAATATTAAACTTTATTTGTTTTTGGTCTCTTACATTTGTTAAAGACATTTTTAACTTGTGAAAATTTTTAATTTTAAATAGTAAAATTCATAAATCTTTATGTTATATGCCACTGTGTTTATGCCTTAAAAGTCTCTCATTGTAGAATTCAGAAAACCATATGCATATCTAGAGGTCTTTAAATACTTTATTTGTTATATTTAGAAATATTAACCTGATTTATATTTTGGCACCTGGAAAGATATAGGAAATGGAATTGAATTTTCCCCATATAATCAGTCATTTATATCAACATGGTCCATGGAAATGCTGCCTGTAGTATGTACCTCATAATGGAGTTGTTTTGGCTTGTCCTACTTATTTGTCTCTTTCAGTGATAATATCATACTGTAATTTGTATTTCAATCATAGGTAAAAATCTGCCTTATTCTTTACTCCTTTGCCAAAGGGCTGAGACCTAACACTTGATAATTTTACTTTTTAAATGTAGTTTTTAAGTTTGTCAATCTCCTGGCCTTTTGGTTTTGTTCTTTTGAGATAATTTTTAAAAATCAAGAATATTAAAGATAATTTTAGTTCAGTTCAATAGATGTTTTTAATATTTTAATATTAGTATTTTAATATTTCATAGATCAACCTCTGTGCTCTAGCAATATATTAGTCTGATAGAGGTGAACACAATATGTAAATCCTTGAGGTAGTGGACTAATATCGATAACTTTCTTTTTTTCTTTTTTGATTCATTCTTTTTCTTTTATTATTCATGATTTGTTGGTCCTAATAATTATATATATATTTTTTCCTTTTAATCTAAGAAAAATTGTTACATGATACAGACATAACAGAGATAGGTTAATTTTGACATATGAAATATGGTGACATTTTTCTTGTTTATATAGTCTGTTTTTTTCTAACTAATGAACTTATAATTATGTCTTCCTCTTTTCAGTTTGTTGAGTTCATGCTAGGCACTATTTGAGAAGCCTTAGGGAAGATAAAAATGAATACATTCCACAAATTCATAATCTAGTGGGGAAATCCTCAGTTTGTAAGAACAAGAACATTATAATAATAGTTGTTGTGTACATTGTAGCTTGATATTAGCCATTGTACTAGGCAAGGTGATACGTATTATCTCATTTAATCCTACAACAGCTCAGATAGTTCCATTTTTTTTGACCCTTTCCTTCACTTCTTCCTGGTTTCTTCATATTGTCACCTCTTCTAAGAAACTTCCCTATGCAAGCCTATCTAAACTATCAGCCCATGTGTCTACCCATGATGTAATCTTGTTTTGTTTACCTTCCTTGTACTACTTACATGACATTATAATTCTAGTAATTTCCTTGTTTACTATTTGTTTCCCTTGCTGGAATGAATGTTAAATAGAAGAATTATAATAAGTCGTGAGAGTTTGAAGTTGCAAAAGGGCAAACTCCATTTATTAATATATAATGCATAATAGCTTTTAACTTAAATTTGTGATTCTTTACATAGATTTGACTACGTTCTTATTTTATAGTTTGGTTAGGTTGTTCATTGTTTTATTCAGTTAATACTGATTGATCTTTTAGTCTATGGTAGGCTATAGTCATAGAAATGCAGATACAGTAAAAAAAAGAACAACTGCCTGCCCTGGTGATACTTTCATTCTAATAAGTGGGGCAGAAAATAATTTAATTAAATTATTTTAAAATATATGTTATAATGGCCAAATAAAATTTCTCAAAGGTATCTTTCCTCACCTTGTCTTTACAATCTGGACATGATTTTCTTTCTTGTTCCTAATCACCCTCTGTTTATTCATGTGTATTGGTTCAGATTCTATGTCACCTGATTCTAATTTTCAGTTCATCTCCTCAAGTTTACATTTGCAGAGTGTTATATTACCAATACCCTAAATAAAACAGCAGAGTCATTTTCCTTTTCTAGATCTCATTTGGTTATTGATACAGCTTAAAGTTAATTTTGTTTTGGTTTACTAGTGTGGTTTGATGTTTGTTGCTTTGTTTTTCCTTTGCAGAAACATTACATATGCACATTAAAAATCCAGTCAATCAAAATCTTCAGACTTAAAAAAAAATTTTAAGGGTGTCTCTCATTGTGAATGTACTGGCTTATAGGATTAGCTATGTTTATGTATTGTATTTCCATTAGTAAAACTGCTATTGAGACTTGGGCCAAATCTCTGTGGAGACTATTAATAAATATGACATCAAGGTCATCATTGGGATTTCATAGCAAATTTAGAGAGATCACTTTCTAAGATCATACAATATCAAACACAATTTTTTTATTTTTATTTTTTCTTTTAGAGATATATTTTATTCTTTAATTGTTATAGAATAACATAAACTTAACATCATAACCATTGTAAGAATACAACTCAGCAGTGTTAAGTATATTCACATTGTTGAGCAACCAATAACCAGAAGTTTTCATCTTACATAACTAAAATTTGTTCTTTGTCTATCCCCAAAATGCTGGCAACAATACTCACTTTTCTATTTCTATGCATTTGACTCTTCTAGATGTCTCATGTAAAAGGAATCATACAGTATTTTTTTTGGCACCGGGAATTGAATTTAGGGGTGCTTTACCACTGAACCTCATCCCTAGTTCTTTTTTTTTTTAAATTTTTTCCTTTCTCTTTTTATTGGTTCTTTTTAGTTATATTTGTCAGCAGAATCCATTTTGATATAATTATACAAGCATGGAATATATCTTATTCTATTTAGATCCCCATTTTTACGCATGTATATGGTGGTGGGATTTACTGTGTTGTTTTCATATATGTACATGGGAAAACTATGTCAGATTCATTCCACTGTCTTTGATTATTCCCTCTCCCTTCTCTCATTCCCCTTTGTCTAATCTACTGGGGTTCTATTCTTTCCCTCATCCTTTACCTTTATTGTGAGTTGGTTTTAACCTATCGGAAAAAAACAAAAGACTTTTGGTTTTTTGGGACTGGCTACTTCACTTAGCATAATCATCTCCAGATCCATCCACTTGCTGGCAAATATCATACAGTCATACTTCTTTGTGGTTGAGTAATACTTCATTGTATATACATGGCACATTTTATTTATTCATTACTTTCTTGAAGGGCATCTAGGTTGGTTTCATAGCTTAGCTAATGTAAATTGAACTGCTATAAACATTGATGTGGTTGTGTCACTGTAGTATGCTGATTTTAATCCTTTTGGATGTATACTGAGGAGTGTGATAACTGGGTCAAATATGAATGGTCAACAAATACGTGGAATAATGTTCAAAGTCTCTAGCAATTACAGAATGCAGATTAAAACTAAACTGAGATTATACCTTACTCTAGTAAAAATGCCAATTTTCAAGAATGCAAGTAACAATAAATGTTGGCAAAGATGTGGGGGGTAAGGTACTCTTATACATTGCTGGTGGGTCTGAAAATTGGTGCAACCACTTTGGAGAGCAGTATGGAGATTCCTCCAATAATTTTTAATGGGAAAGTTGTTTCTAGTTAAATCTTTTTATAATCAAATACACCAGTTGTCTGCAAAGGCATCTCAGTCTCCTTCCTGCTCTACAACTCCCAGCCTTGATTGTGATTATGTACTAACAAAGGCATTTGGATGCAAAGGAATTTGATAGTGACTAATCCATTTGTTTGTATCTCTGCCTCCAAATCTGTATAGTCTTGCTGTGAAGACAGAAAGTATAAAGCAATGTCCTAATGTCAATGCCTTAGCTGCCATAGATCAGTTTACCCTATGCTGGAAACATTGCCCTCTGCTCCCTTATTTTTCCCTACCCATTTTCTTTGGATTATCTGTGATTGTGCAGAATTTTCAATTTTACCTACTATTTTGAGGACACGACTTTGGTCTTATTGTTTATATTTCCTAACTGAACATGCTTATCAATCCATTATATATTATAGATATTTGCAAGGTTGCTATTAAAAAAGGATAAGCGAATTGATAAATACATTATTAGCATGAATTAAGAAAGTGTCTAATAATACCCTGCTATCTGACATACTTCTCAGAAATGTGCTTACAGGGGTTTAGATTGAATACTTCTGCTGCATATATGCATTTGAATGTGTTAGCTTTAATTTTTCTTTTAAAACTACAGACATCAGTTGGCATAAACAAACTCAGTTACCTACTTCTCACAGCTAATCATAAAGACATCAAAGAAATACAAATTGTTTCCTCAGCATATTTCTAATCTTAAGTATTTCTTTTTTAAAGGTATGCATAAAGAAGTGTTATGAATTGCCCTTTGAGACTCTGAAGGCCAAAGGTAATGTCCAGTGATATTTTCTTGAATGGGTTATCTTCTTGAAATATTTTATAATATTTAAGGCCTTGAATTTATTACATTGTCTTTTCTTTATTGTTATTATTCCCTAGCACATTAAATAACTTTTTCTATGTCTATCTAAAAATAATCTGAAATGATAAATAAAAGGGAAGAAACCTTATGTCATCTCAAACTATTTCAGTCTAGTTGAATATTGTTTTTACCCCCTTATTTCTATGTAGGAATGTATCATCCCTCTCCTGCCATTATTTGTTAGTTTAGAATTCTTTAAATTTAAAACCTTGTCCTTTCCTTAAGTAGACATATTGGCAAGAAGTCAGTACATATTCCTCCTTGGGAATAGTTTAACACCTTACTATAAGAGATAAAAATACATTTGTTGTGGACAGTGAAACTATTCAGATGACATTTAATGGCTACTGATAGTAAAAAATCCAGATTTTTCAGGTAAAAGGTTTACAATAGACTTGTGTTGCTGCATTGTGTATAAAGAGCTCATAGGGCTTGAAGGAGGTTTCTTAGACAAGAGGGGGCTGTAATTACTTTGCTTCTTACATGCATGGTTAGATCTTCCAGCGAGAATAACATGGTAGGGTAATTTATTATAGAAGAGTAAATCACAGATTACATTGGAGGGGGATGGGGTGGTGCAATCCAACTATCAGTTTTGTGAATACATACATTTAAGCATGTGTGATAGCTTGTTTTTAATTTCTTTACACCAGTGCACACCTCAAACATTCCGTTTAGCTGTGGGATATGCAAATTGTTCCAAATGCAGCAGCAGTACTTTCACCTGAATGTCAAAACTGCCAGAGAGCTTTAAATCAAATCTTTATAACATTTAAAAAAACCAGCCAGCCCTAAGATCTAGGCACCTAACTCTGAAAAAACTTGATTCCCATACTTCCAAAAAGCTTCTGTATGTCAACAGGGTAATGTCAAAGTTCTAATTCACCTGTTTTCTAATTTTAACCTTTTAAGGACTTTATTTTATTTGGCTTAATTATGATATTTTCTACAAATTAATGATAAATGGCTTGATTAATAAAACCAAATGTCAGAGAAAATGACAACTTGATGAAAAATTAATACTTGGCAATATTTTAAGGTACAGAAATAATAAAGAAGTATTTTTTAAAATTTTTAATTTATATATGACAGTGGAATGTATTACAATTCTTATGACGCCTATAGAGCACAATTTTTCATATCTCTGGTTGTATACAAAGTATATTCACACCAATTCGAGTCTTTATACATGTACTTTGAATAATAATGATCATTATATCTTACCATTTATAACCCCCATGCCCCCTCCCTTCCCCTCCAACCCCTCTGCAGTTTCTAGAGCTCCTCTATTCCTCCCATGCTCCCCCTCCCTATCCCACTATGAATCCAGCCTCCTTATATCAGAGAAAACATTCGGCATTTGTTTTTTTTTTTTTTTGGTTTGGGTTTTTTTTTTTTTTTGGTATTGGCTACCTTTACTTAGCATTATCTTCTCTAACTCCATCCATTTACTTGGAATTGCCATGATTTTATTCGCAATTATTGCTGAGTAATATTCCATTATATATATATATATATATATATATATATATATATATATGCCACATTTTAAAATCTATTCATCTATTGAAGGGCATCTAGGTTGGCTCCACAGTTTAGCTATTGTGAATTGTGCTGCTATAAACATTGATGTGGCTGTGTCCCTGTAGTATGCTGTTTTTAAGTCCTTTGAGTATAAACCGGGGAGAGGGATAGCTGGGTCAAATGGTGGTTCCATTCCCAATTTTCCAAGAAATCTCCATACTGCTATCCATATTGGCTGTACCAACTTGCAGTCCCAACAGCAGTGTATGAGTGTACCTTTTTTCTGACATCCTCACCAACACTTATTGTTGTTTTTATGCATAAAAACTGTCATTCTGACTGGAGTGAGATCCAATCTTAGAGTGGTTTTGATTTGCATTTCTCTAATTGATGAACATTTTTCATAAATTTGTTGATTGATTGTACATCATCTTCTGAGAAGTGTCTGTTCAGGTCTTTGGCCCATTTATTGATTGGGTTGTTTGTTTTTTTGGTGATTAGCTTTTTGAGTTCTTTATATACCCCAGAGATTAGTGCCCTCTCTGATGTGTGAGGGGTAAAGATTTGTTCCCAAAATATAGGCTCTCTATTCACCTCACAGATTGTTTCTTTTGCTGTGAAGAAACTTTTTAGTTTGTGTCCATCCCATTTATTCATTCTTGATTTTAATTCTTGCACCACAGGAGTCTTATTAAGGAAGTTGGGGCCTAATCCCACATGATGGAGATTAGGGCCTACTTTTTCTTCTGTTAGACACAGTGTCTCTGGTTTTATTCCTAACTCCTTGATCCATTTTGAGTTGAGTTTTGTGTAAAGACATATTTTTAAACCTCATATTTCACCAGTACTTTCTTGAAGATAGGTAACCACAATGCTCTCTGCACCTAAGTTTTCACAGTCACATGTGTAAGTGATACAACTTTCAGCAATTTTCTGCTATTATTTTTACTACCTACTATTAGTTAGTAGTATATTAGAAATATATTTTAATATATTAGAAATATATTCATAATTTTAATCTCTTTTGCCCCATAAATCAAAGTAAACTATACTTTGGGATTATTATAGAAATGAAGTTACCATACTAAGAATCCAGTTAGCAATGCGTGAGCATGTGCCCACACACCAATACTTATATGTGTTTCAAGAAGTATCATGGTGTAAAATTTAGTAATTGGTGACTTGATATCTGCTAGACTACTAATTCAGTTGGTTATGAGTATTTTGGCTTTTATATTTAAATTTTTTCAGTATATTCAATTATATATATATTATTTTTACTGAATAATTTATATAAATATGTCTTTTTATAACAGAGAGAAAGAAGGAGAGAGAGAAAGAGACAAGGAGAGCAAGAGCATAGTGTTTCAAAGAATGATTTTAATATAGGATTTTTTAAAAAAATGTATATTTTTTTCTAAGTTTTCATTAAAAGAACCAAGTACAAATAAAGGGCTATAACTTGCTTTTTTGCTTTTAAACAATTTATCAGCTCAAAAAACTAAAGAATGACAAATATGACTATTTTATTTTACTCCTTTTACTAGAAGTTATGGGATTGAAATATAATAATATCCTGTGTAATTTTTCATCTTCACAAGAATCAGGATTTTTAACATGAATATCTAAATATTAAATGTTATATGGAAATGGTACCATGCATGATTATATCCTGTGTTAAATTTCTGTTTTCACATTTCACTGATAAAACCATCAACCTAATGAAGGAGGGCAAAGTGACCTCTTCTGTTGTGCTTTTGTTTTGCTTGATTGTCCAGGATAAAAGGACCCACATAATATAATGTCAGTGAAATGGACTCAATTTGACCATCTGTTCATGAAACCACATGATGTGCTGGTCACACCTACCAACAGAAATTTTGTCCAACTAATGTTAGAATCACTTCTTTTTATAATATATTTGGTATTTTTAGTTAGGTATTTCAAACATATTGCTCTACAAGTAAGATAAATAGAGGTAAGTATTCATCAACATTCTGTAAACACAATATATGCCAATCCCAAGGTGAAACATCGTCAGTATAGATTTCCAGTGATATTTAAAATTGGAAATGGGTTGTGTTGAATCTTCTCTTAGCTGGCTCTAGGTTTTATTGTTTTTGTGTCTTGCCTGCTTCCAAGCATCCAGTCTGTACTGGCAAAGCTGCTTGATGATAGAGACCACCAACGTTGCTGCCCTGACTGCTTACAGTACCTGCCATGAATAATAGCTCTGTCAGCTAGTTAATCATTGCTTTGTAACTGTCTCTGTTCCATCTCAGCTGATCACTGCCCAGAGGAATTTAAGTTCCATTGTAATACAAGGCTTATATTATATTTCTATACCTTCCTTTGTATGCAAAATAGTCCATTCTTCTTCTTTTTATATAACAGTAAATAAGACATGCCCCAGTTTTTTGACTGTTCTTAAGTTACTATTAAACAATGTGCTTTTCTCCCCTTGTTTTTTTCTGTACTTTATCCTTTCACCAATTTACTTCTACACATAGATCAGTTAACTATTTCTCCTTAGATTTTATAATGAATACTAATTACTTTACAATCTGTAGCCTTACAAGTTTTTAGTTTAAATTCCATTGAGGGGGTAGTATTTAAGAGAAAGTTGTCCTTCCCCCAAAATGTCTATAAAAAGAGGAGAGAGACTGAAACCCAAAATGATCTCAAAAAGGCATTTGCTTGGTCTTATACTGTTTGGTCTTAGAAAAGAGGACAATTGAGTCAACCTTACATAGAATTTTTAATTGCAGCAAGTTGAGTTGTGATATTTTAAACCTGATGCTTGAATTAACACACATAACAATCCGCTGATGTTCTTTAAAGTAACTAAATCTTAGGGAAAATTAAACAGTTTTAGTTTTTCCAATAGAAAAAAAACTAAAAATAAATGTATTGTACTGAACTTAAATACTCAGTTGTGATTCTTGTATGTTCTTTCTAAATTACCTTTTATCATTTATAAAGTGAATTCTCACTTTAAAGCTTATATTTTATTCCACAAGATCAAGGAATCCAGATCTTCCTGACATGAAAATATCAATGTGACTTCTAAAGTTCCCTAATGTGTAACTTAAGTACCAGTAGAATGATTAGTCTTTGAAAGCATGAGTAATTTGCCTTGTTGTTACATTTGAAAACCTGTGTTTACTAATTGAATAAAATGTAATAATGAAACACAAAAATAGCACAATCAAAGATATCAATAAAGTTTAATATATAAAGAATTTGTGTTTTTTTTTTTTTTTTTTGCTAAAATGCTGCATTCATTCTTCTTTCATATCTACCATTCCTCCAAATATCAAGGTCCTCTTCTTGTATCCTTTATTGATGACAAGATGGTTTTTATTCCCCTAATGAAGTGGGAAGTAAATTAACATGCTTTTTGGGAGAAAGAGGGGATTAGATTACTTATTGTAGTAGTTCTCAACATATCTTTGTAATACTAACTCCTACCCACAACTAATTAGTGACTTTCAGAATTAGAGAAGATCTTAGTTGTGTGGTAGCTCTATATTTACTAGTGATCAAGGAAGTGTTACTAATACACTTGTCAGAATTAAAAAAGAATTAAGTAAATAAAGGGCCAGATGGTTGAGCCTAGGACCTATCAAACGCCCAGTACGTGTGGGCTGGCCCAACGGAATGACAGAAACGTTTACCAGGCTAAGTGAAACCAGAGTTAAGCTTTTACTTAGAAAAAAAAAAGAATGTTTTCAAATGTAATTTGTAATGGTATTTTGATTTACATGTGGGGAAGTCGAATTTATACTAGCATTATTTGAGAGCCATACCCTTATGCATCAGAATCCAAGTGTGTTAACATGTATCAAAAAAGACTATTCAAAAAAAAAAAAAAAAGACTATTCATCTGACATGGTGGCATGCAAAATAAAGGAATTTACCAAAGAAGCATTTTTGATGGCTCTGAGAAGAATACTGTCTTTTTCTCTTTCAAAAAAATAATTTTAAAAATCTGTGTTTGTAGTATTACAAAATACTTATTATACTTTATTGCATTGAGTATTTGTCTCCTCCAATAGACTGCATAACTCATGATATAAGGTACCAGGTTTTATTTATATATATTTTTTTAAAATATATATTTTATTATACATAATATATATATATATATATATATATATATATATATATATATATATATATCCATCCTGTTTTCCTATACTGGTTTTCCTCCATATTTTTCATTTATTTTAATTTATTTTATTTTATAGCTACTTACTTTGGGAAACTTAAAACATTTGGGTTTCTATGATAGATACATGGATTAAGGAGTTGTTGGATAGGTAAACTGATTAGGGTATATATATATATTTGGAAGTTTTTTTTTTTCCACAGGCATACAAATAATGCTTGACAAGAATGGTTAACTTTAGGCCTTCTGCCTTTCTTCCCTCCATCGCTTCTTTCTATTTTCCAGCAAATATTTGTTGAATGTCAACTCTGTGCCAGGAGCTTTGCAGGTGTTAGATGTAACTATTGAACATGAGATATAGTCCTTATTCTTATAGGACTGATAATCTGATAGGGAAATATAGTAAACACATAAATAAATATTACAAATATAGTACATAATTAAATGATTTATTTTGCTGCCTTTTTCATTCTGTCAAAGGTAAAGAAATTTGGGGCACAGTGGAAGAATTATCTTCAATGGCTTGCCTTCTTAATGGTGGATTATTTCTAGATGAAAAAATTGTAAAGAGGCCAAATTGTTTCAGAATATGTTTAAGTGACTTCTGAATGAGAATAGATGAAATAACATTTGCTTCTAAGATGAGTTTAAAGAAGCGTTTCAAACCTGTAGAGTTTATATATGTCTTTTGTATCAAAGCTCAGACTGAAATATCATAAGAATATCTAGTATTTTTTAAGTTACAGAAAATTATTTCTCTTCAAGATTTCTAATTAATCGATTTTTTTCTGTGAATTGGATTGTAGTAATGCTGAATGAAAAGCAGTTGATAGCAGTGTATATATATTTTTTCTCATTGGACATGTGTGTGGAATATTTTTGTCTTCTGATCAGATTGTTCATTATACTTCCTTTTGGATGTGCATACTGTTTGGCCTTCCAACCTGTATGCTCATTCAAAGGCATTCCAAGTCATTATGCTGGACTTCAGCCTTGTTCAGTAAAAGGCCATTTCCTCCATCAGCTGTCCACTTGGACATACATTCTTTTTACTCTCAAAAATATTTTATATGTGTTCAGTCTATGGTAGATGGATTTGTCAAATTACTCACAGATAATCACTTTTTTAAAGTTATAATTTGAGCTATGACCTGACCTCTCAAACTGTGAATTATAAGGTATGACCCTTTGGTTCACATTTTGACACAACAGCCATTAATTATAGTTTTTAAAGGACATTTTATTTCAGTTAGAGTTCGTGTTATGAAAACAGTTTAAGTATTTTTCCTTTAACTTTCAGGAATAAATGCTGAAATGTAAATGCATAAATATAGACCCATCTTTATCTATATGTAATATGTAAATTAAAATTTAATGATATCTGGAATGCACATGCATATTATATTGAAAGGTATTTATGCACATTTATAGCACACATTATATCTATTAGACATACCTATGGAATTTTTTTATTATAAAGTCTGAGTTAACACTTAGATCATAGATCATACTTATTTTATGTAACTGATATATGATTAAATATTAATTATCAGGAACAAATATTTACTCCTCACACTTCAGATAGAGCCCTAATATCCAGAGTATACAAAGAACTCAAAAAATTAGACAATAAGAGAACAAACAACCCAATCAACAAATGGGCCAAGGACCTGAACAGACACTTCTCAGAGGAGGACATACAATCAATCAACAAGTACATGAAAAAATGCTCACCATCTCTAGCAGTCAGAGAAATGCAAATCAAAACCACCCTAAGTTATCATCTCACTCCAGTTAGATTGGCAGCCATTATGAAGTCAAACAACAACAAGTGCTGGCGAGGATGTGGGGAAAAGGGTACACTTGTACATTGCTGGTGGGACTGCAAATTGGTGCAGCCAATTTGGAAAGCAGTATGGAGATTTCTTGGAAAGCTGGGAATGGAGCCACCATTTGACCCAGCTATTCCCCTTCTTGGTCTATTCCCTAAAGACCTAAAAAGAGCATGCTACAGGGACACTGCTACATCGATGTTCATAGCAGCACAATTCACAATAGGAAAATTTCTTTATTAGTGTTTGAATCCAGGCTTTTCCCTTTTCTTTCCTTTAAGCAAGAAACCAAAGTAGGTGTCTAAGAATGGCTAGAGTCTGTCAGTAATATGAAAGTCCTGTAGACAGATCATTGAATTTGAATGGCGTGGGAGAATGTAAACTATTCAGGTGAATTTTGCAAATGTGCATCTAGAGGTACCTGGAGAAAATCCATTGGAAAAAGGTCAGTTTGGGTAAGATCAGAAAGACATCCAGATGTGTGGACACTTTGCTGATTCATCAGTATTTGAAATTGAGGAATTTAATGTGTTTTTTATTGGATAAAAGAAGATATTACTATAGCTGAAAATAACTCAGGACATAGTTTTCTGTTGCTGCTTAATACAAATCTAATAATATTTAGATTTTCCATTTACTTGTAAAGCAAGTTTCTTCATTTTGTGCGCAATTGTATTCTTAGTTACTAAATTCCTAAAATTTAAGTCTAAAATACTATGGAGAGATGAAGACTTAAAAATGTCTGAGTAATTTTCTTAAAGGTACATAATCACCCCCTTTGAATTTCAAGTATTTCTGAAACATTAGATTGGTTTTGTTCAAATTATTCTCTAGTCTAATGTGTTATTCTCTACCATGATGTGTTTACTAGCAAAAAGTTATTTAGGCTACAGAATTAAAAACAAAGAACCATAGGAAAGCAACTCTTCTTTTCTAGAATAGATAGTATTGCTCCTGAAGTTTTCCCTATGAAAAATATTTCCCTGTATATTTGAGTATACTATTTTAAGAATTTTTTTTTTAAAAATTAACATTATATAAATATCTTCATTTTACTTTCAGGATCATGCTATTATATTAATTAACTCTGGAGTTTCAAATGGTTTGTGTCATTAGCAGACTAGCATGACTTGGAGTGCCTGGTTATATAGGAAATTTTGTTTATTTGACGTGTATATTTTGTACTATCCACATGGAAATAACATTAAATTTAAAGTTTAAACTGAGTTTCAGTCATGGCTCAACTTCTTAAAGTGAGTTAGAGAGAGTTACTTTCCTTCTTTGAACCTAAGTCTAGAAATACACCTATAAAGGAAAATGTAACAATACTGTTTTCTCATGGGATATTAATAATAAGATCCTGAATTCAGTGTCTGCATATAGAAAGCTATTAATAATTAATTAATATTTAAATTGGAACAAAGCTGAAATTTTTTTAAAAATTAAAGCATATCTTTCTAGTTATTTACATTTTTCTGATAAATTTACTATATTTTTCTTCATTTCCCTCATGAGCTCATTCTTTTTCTCTGTTCTCTATTTTACCTACCTAATTTTCCCATGTTTATCTTTGCACCTGGAATTACCATTGCATCCAGAATACCCTGGACAGGAAAGAAATTGCTCCCCAAAAGGATGTCAGTGTACTGTTACAAGGGAGTGACTGATGTTCCAAAAAGAATAAAATTTTATCATAGTCCATATGTTTAGTCATTTCTAAAATACTATTAAAACAAACAGTAGAAAGTCTTTTTCTGATTATATAGTTTGGGTTGCATTATTTTCCTTTTAAACTCATTCATTTGTGAGTTTTAAAGAAATGTTTGTATTTTGTTTTTCTAAAAGTAAAAGTAACAAAGGAAGCAATCAGCACACTAAAGACATAACCTAAGGAACAGGATAGTGTATTTGCAAACTATATATATGATAAGGCATTAATATCCAAAATAAGTAAGTAACTCAAACAACTCAATAACCAGTAAATGATTTTAAAAGACAAAGGACATAAATAAACATTTCTAAAAGAAGCCATAAAAATAGTCAAAAGATAAATAAAAAATGCCCAACATCAATAATCATCAGGAGAATGTAAATTAAAACTACAGTGAGCTGTCATCTTCCAGGTGGAAGTGTTGGTGGGAGTGTAAAGAAAAAGGATCCATTGTATATTGTGAATGAGATTGTAAATAGTATAACCATTATGGAAAACAACTAGAGGTTGTTTTCCAAAGGATATGAAAGTAGTATGTGGAAGAGGTATCTGCATTCCAATGTTCACTGCAACATCAGTCTCAACAGTCAAGATATGAAAGCAACGTAAGTGTCCATAAGGAGATGAATGGATAAAGAAAATGTGATAAATATATACACTTTAATACAATTGAGCTTTAAAAAGAAGGAAATATAGTCATTTAAAATGCTTTTTCAAACATGAATGAGTAGGACATTACAGTAAGTGAAATAAGACAGGCACAGAAAGACAAATACTGCATGAGCTCACTCATATATGAAATCCAAAAATGTTGAACTCAGAAATACAGAGTAAGAAGGAAACGTTGATCAAAGAAAACATAATTTCTGTTAGGAGAAAAAAATTCAAATTATATATTGTATATCATGATGATTATAGTTAATGTT
The DNA here is from genome assembly GCF_021218885.2 of Marmota monax. Classification (NCBI taxonomy): domain Eukaryota; kingdom Metazoa; phylum Chordata; class Mammalia; order Rodentia; family Sciuridae; genus Marmota; species Marmota monax. The sequence continues at coordinate 3,047,555 of NW_026694771.1, forward strand.
ATATACTTGAAGACTGCTGAGAATTCATTTCAAGTCTCACCACACAAATGGTATGTGAGATAATGCATATACTAAAACATTGTTTTTTACATCATAACTACATAATGTTTTTACTTGTCAGTTACATAAATTTAATTTTAACAAACTTAAAGCAAAAGTAATTTCAGGATATACTAAGGTAAGATTTTCAAATAATAGAAAGTTTCTGTAATTAAGTGTAGATAAATTTTAATTTCACCAAGTACATTTAAACATTTTCAGACTTCCTAGAATTCCCTGAGGTATAAATAAAATGGTTTGTCTTCCTTAGCTCCCATTATGTTACCATCCAATCTTCTAGATAGACACATTTTAGGATTTTTTTTCCCTCATGAAACAAACAAATTCTTTGTTCTAAATGTAAGAACTTTTAAATACTAATATTATGGAGTGTTGAAATTTGAAAACAGTTTTCCTAGATCAACAGATTAGACAAATTCAGTATAATTTTCAGGATTTATATAGAGGTCATCCTTATTTGTTAAAGATACTTTTCCACTCTTTCCTATTTCTTTTTTTCTAATTTTTTTTAGTTGTAGATGGACATAATATCGTTATTTTTATTTAATGTAGTGCTGAGGATTGAACCCAGGGCCTCACGCTTTTGAGGCAAGCACTCTATTACTGAGCTACAACCCAGCCCTCATTTTCTTATTCCTCATATTACTTTAAAGTTAATACAGCATGACATAGAAAATTCTTAATTTGGTCCCAAATCTACTTTTTTAGTCCAAACTTCCAAACTTCTCACCTCTCTTCCTAACTGTTCTTACCTTTTTCCCTATGCACATAGCTTCTTCTATCCTCTTAATAATTTGCTCTTTTAAACATTCTGTGTGCTGCCACACTTTGTGCCTTTGTTTACAATAGTTATCCTGCTTTTGTCTTACCATGGCCAGGTTTTGTTTTGTTCTAATGATTTTGTTTTGTTCTACTCTGTAGTTGAGGACATGTTTATCCTCTAATACAGAATCAACAGATCTTTTCCTAGTGCCCCCTTAATATTTCCTCACATAAGCATACACTCACCATATGGTGTCACAATTAGGTTTTGCTTTGTTTTCCTGGATGAGGAAAGGGGATATATTTTCTTTCTTTCTGTGCTTAACTTATATCAAGTACTAAATAAATGTTTACAGAATTGATTAGACTATGAATAGAGTTAGAGAAACTACATTATCAACTGTACACAGGACATACACATAACAAAAACAGCAATGAGAGGTTCTTTAAAAAGATGTGTACTAAATTTTCCTTGATTCACTACTTGATTTCCTATATGTTTGGATATTTTTGTTAATATATATATTCTTTTAGTTGTAGGTGGACACAATACCTTTATTTCATTTATTTATATGGGGTGCTGAGGATCTAACCCTGTGCCTTATATATGGTAGGTGAGTGCTGTACTGCTGAGTCACAATCCCAGCTCCTATGTTTGGATATTTTTAATGCTTGTTTTTATAGTAGCACTGAGGAAACAAAATTTTGCCCTATATTCTGCAAGAAAGTTGAATGCAGTTTTAATAGAGAATTTTTAGGCCAAAAAGAAAAAGGACTAAACCAATGACAATGACTTATCAGAAGTAGTTTTAGATCTTAGTACTTGAAATGATAATTTGAATGATTAATACAGGATATTATAGAAATGTTAATGCTCTATACTTTGTTATAATTACAACTGATGATTATACTTAGTTTGAAACAGTATAAACTACATTTCTTTCCTTTTAAAGTTGTTTTCCATTGTGTATGTATACTGCATTTTCTTTATTTGTTCATCTGCCGGTAGGCACTTAGGTTGCTTTCATATCTTGACTGCTGTAGATACCCAGAATCTGGAATGTAGGCAATAATTAGCCTCATAAGTGGTTCTGTTTGAAAAGTATAAAATGATAGTTCCCTTCCCAAAGAAAGCTGCAGTTGTGTTAAGACTATACTTACTTGTTTTTAATAGTGTCTCAACTGAAACAGGTGCCTTACTTGCTTTGTTCTGCAGAAACAGCTTTATAGATTTAAGTACTGAGTGTATGGTACACAGTGGCACTATTAACAAATCAGAATGAGTCCAAGGGAAAACTCATCTAGGATCCACACACCTAAATGCAGTTAGTAAACAGAGACACTAAGTCTCGTTAAGCATAATTAAACCTAATATTGACTGTAAACGGTTACTTACCTTAAACTTCTCTGTAGAGAGTGTAGAAAGGGATTAACCCAGCAGATTGGGACATTAATTACTACCTATTTCACATTAAAGTTACTATCAAGAATGGCTATATTCATAAATAAAACATAGGAGGAATTGAGAGTCTGAAAATATGTAAATTTATTTTATAAGATGAAAAAAATTAGACAAAAATGTGAGCTATGAGTGGTACTAGCCTTAACAAAATGGAACTCTGGTTCATTACAACAAAAAATAGGCTAAAATAATTACAGAGATATATCTTTGTCTTCTAAGGGATTGAACCTGTTTCACAGGCCACTTCAGCTCAGCTGAGTACACTCCTTTCCGTGCACAGCTTCTACCACTTTCTGAAAGTAATATGGGATTTGAGAGAGGATGCAGAGACTTTGGAGAAGCATAATTTCTTTCCTTTTTTCTCCCAGTCATTAATAGCCCTTTATTTATGAAATTGATTATAATGATTGTATAAATGTTGTTTGGTTTGTCAGCCAGAAGCACAGTGCTGTTTTTTATTCAATCAAAATGGTCCCGTAACTGGTCTCCTGCTACTACTTAATAATCTCCTTCTTGGGTGCAATCTAAAGAGTATGTTCTGAAGGATATAAAAATGTCAGCTAAATTTAAGATCCACTGTTAAGTTTTTATATTGTATCCTGCCCCAAGGGGGAAGGCCAGGATCTAGAAGATAAGAATTTAAAGAGAAAAGCAAAGTAATGACAGTACCTACATCTACTAGCCTCACAGTTTTCTTCCAACTCTATCAGGCTGTTTTCAGTGAATGTAGGCTGTTATCTATGACTTGTTTGATATTTCCTTTCCAATAATAAACCGTATACTCAGTCTGGATTGTCTTATTACTTCCACCAAGGTGGCCTTTTAATTTTGGGGGACTAAATCACAAATACAATCTTGCATATTTTAAGGCATTAAACCAAACAGAGATCACACTTCTGGGGCACCCAGGTCTTAGTGCTAATCTGATAAATTTTATTTTTCAAATTATCATGAGAAAGCACCAGGGTAGTATTATAATTGTGTATGTGAAGAAGGGAGCCTAGAAAATAAGCCTGGAACACATATTCAGTTTTTCTAATGAATGCATAGTTTAATTTTATATTAAAACTCTTACTTTTTTTCTTCGGAATTTAAGGCTAGTTTCACAGCTTATGATTTGAACTAATGCAACAAAAATAGTTAATGGACAAAAAAAAATCTATCCTTCACTTCCCCCATTGAACAAAAATTCTCAAACTGGTTGGATGACAGAGGATGAACAAAAACAGTCAGAGTAAGAGTATTCTATCCTCTGTTCTCCTAACAATCGTGACATTACAAAATAACCATAACAATGGCATTCTTATTAATCAGACATATTTATACAGAATTAGTGTTGGCTTCTGCTCTATATTACCTTTAGTTTTACATGAACTTTTATTATCTGTGCATATCAAAAGAGACATGGTGAATGAACAAAGAAACCCTGTTATGAGACAAGTATTATTTGACATTTTGGGAAGCTCTTATTATAGGGTTTCCTCTTAAGTGAGAACAACGGGAAGGTTGTCATTAGTTGCACTATTAAAGACACTCTGGATTTTTAAAAACAGAAATGGAGCCCACTTTTTTCTTTGAAGAAGATTCATCAATTAGAACAATTACAGTAATCCAAGACTTATAACGCAGACTTGTCCTCCTGAACTGCTTGTTTTATGGTGCAAAACTATGGACTCATACGCTATCTCTTAAGGTAATTGTTTTTCTGTTGGTTTCCAGAACTAGATAGCTGTGTGGTTTGCTTATTCCTTTCAAAGTTGAATAATATTTTTAGACTTCTGGTAAATATTTGATTACACCAAAATGCAGGAATCTTACAAGGTCTACAACCCTACTGCAAACCAGATGCCTTTTATTTTTTTTGTTTTAAAAGAGAACATCTAAGGGAAGTTCCATTGAGTTCTTCTTCCCAGGTTTATGAGAAATCTGGCTAGAAATTATGGTAAAAAAAAGTGTGACCATGGATAATATTGAATTTCTTATTATAAATGCTGGCCTTATACTTTCAGAAATTGACCAATATCACATATTGGTCAGTCAATCAATTTTGTTTGGTATCCTCTAAGGTGACAGGCATTAGTGTAGACTGTTGTCTAAGAGCAAAAGATACTAGAATACAGTTTGACCACAGAAAATTTAGCTGCTTTTAATTTTTAAGGTGCAAATAGAGTGATGATAATTGCAGAATTTTTTGTACCCCTATTTTAATCTTCTCAAGTTTTATGTTAAAAGATACACAGTTTGATGGTTAAATAAAAACAAATAAATCCTCCAAAAAGACTTCCAGGATTGGAATTAAGCACATAAAAGCAAGCTACATTTTCAATGAGTCATGAAAAATCATTAAACTTCTGATCAACCATCCATTCCTGAAGAGCAATAAGAAAGAACAAAACTGTTTTGTACCTTGAAATACATAAATTGAAAATTTTTTGAAATTATTTATTTGCTTATTTGTCTTTAATTTCTAATTTTTTATTGCTGTACACATTTTTAATTGGACATTAGATAGGTAAAGTAATTTTATTTGGGGTCTTTATCCTATCTTTAAATAGGTGGACACTAATAATCTATTTTAAATTGGGGAGAAAAATCATCCTGTTCTAAAGTCAGAAGATTCCTTGACTTTGAATCCTGTATCTTCTTACTTTAGGACATTAATTAAACCATTTAAGAAAAGTTCATTCCATATACTATTTGCTACTTAAAACGTACTTGTCCAAATAACACTAAAATCTTGACTCCTCTGTCAGATTATGAACTATGGGAACAGGAAATATATCTTCATATCCTTTTTAGAGCTTTAGATATTACCTGTATTCAACGTATTTTTTAAGGTAATTCTTCTTAAATGTGGACAAGCTGCAGTAAGTGAGAAGAGTCATCACATTGGAAAGTAATTCAGTAGACTTTCTTACATCAGAATTTGATTCATCTTCATTTTCAGGGAAATAAATGTACCTGTGACTCACAAATCTCTTGATACCTCAACAGTCAATTATGTATGTACTACCTATGACCTAAGCTAGTTATACCTTGGATTTATATAATGTCTTTAGTAACAAATCTATCCTTTCATTCACTTAAAAACATTCATAAGTGCTTACTATGTGGCAAGCCTAAAAATATACAAATAAAAATATAGGATATCTAATCTCAAGAAACTACAAGGCTGCAGGGATCTCAAACCATGAGATTTTATAAGTATTAATACCTTAATAAATGCCTAAAAAGAAGTTACTATGGGAACATTAATTCTACTTTGGGAATTAAGAAAGTATTCAGAAGAGAATATAATGGTTTAAGGAAACTGGAAGAGGAGTCAGAGTTCAATAGGTACAAGGGTGTTAGGAAAATGGTTGCACTGGAAAAGAAAGTTCTAGGAAAAGGTAAAAATATATGTTAAGGCCTAGAGTAATATGAAATCCTGACTTATTCAGAAATGGCATGTAGTTATCACTATGGCTGCTGAGTCAGGCAGAAGTGAGAAGTAAGACTGAATTACTATGGTTGGTCATATTACAAAAGGCCATAAATCCTATGCTAACAAGCTTGGATTTTATGCCATCACTCTTGGTGAGCATCAGAGGATGCATTTAGAATGATAATTCAATAGTTTGAAAATATAATCTACATTACATAATGATCAAATAGATGTAGAAGATGATGACAGAATCATGAATGACTCAGCTGGTGAGTTTTAGTGTTATCCATACAGATAGAAAATGCTATTAGCTACTACATCTCTCTTTTTCCTTTATGCATTCAAATGTCTCCAAGGAGGTATTTATACTCTATTTTCATTTCCACCCCCAATGCATTCACCAGTTTACCCCTTTCTACATCCAAGAACTCATTGAGACCTCATGGAGCATTTGACCTTGCAGACTTCTCCATTTTGAAATGTGTTCTTTTTTTCATAGCATCAAGCTTTACTGATTTTCTTACTATATATTTGACATTTCTTCAGTATGTCCTTAGCAGTCATTTTCCCTGGTATCCATTAAACATTGGACATTCTCAAGGTAGAGCCAAAATACTTATGATGCCTAGTGTTTTAGATATCTTTAAAGCCACAACACATGGAGATATTTATAGGAAATATACTATAATTATTGTTTTTAAGCTATGTTTCAGAGGTTATATTTAAATACATAGTCTTATGTTCTGTTTCACTAGTGATATATAATACTCAACACATGCCCACAGGGGAACTCTATGGTGCCATTGGTTATGATTTGTAAAGCTATAAAGTTTCTGTGATGTTTTTGTATTATTAATCTTCATTGAATCTCAGTTTCTTAATCTGTAGTACATGGAGAGCCTTTCCCACTTTTTACGTTTCCATGATGCTGTGCTTTGATGTTTTTCTATCTGAAGAGATAGTGCTTACTAAAATCCAAAGGATGTTCACATGACACTTTAAATTCCATAGTTAAACATTAATAAAGAACTTATTTATCTTTTACACCTTTACTCTTGGTATTTTATTTTCTATATCTAACACAGTTTCATGCTTATTAAAATATATTCTATGTCTCAAAAATTTTGGTCATATTTACTATGCAATTAAAACATTTTGAAAATCTGAATATTTTATGTATCTTTGTTACTGCATTTACAGATGCTTATTTAGTTTCACAAGAAACAGATGTGAGAGGCTTCATTTACCAAGTAGTCATAAGCTTCTCAGGGATATTCAACAAAAAATAAATGAGTATTTTACACATATTCCCATTGTTTGCCTTTGGTTAAAAAGACTTTTTCTAAACCCCACCCCTTTTTGTGGTTTGGTCACAGTGCCAGTCTTTCATTATTTCATGAAAATGGCCATTTTAAAAGACAGGTTAGCCATCTAGGGCACAGTTTTACATTTGATCAATGCCCACTTGATGCTAATGATTCATATGCATTTAGCTTATTAATAAAGTACTTTTGTATTTGTCACTGTTTTTAATCTAGAACCTATCATTTTGTACACTTTAAAATATGTATGAAGCATGGGAAATTCCTTAATGTTTTTGTTTTACATGGGCGTGTGTGTGCGCATGCGCACTTGCATATTGTTTTCATTTATAATTTAGTAAAACTAATGCTTGAATTTCCCTACTTGTTACTAGCTGATTTATCCACTTTGTCAAACAAAAACAATAACATCAAAAAATAGAAGAAAAAAAACATTTACTATCAGTGTCCCTTGCAAATTGGTCTTTATTAATTTTTCTTCTTTCTTTATTTAATTTACCTGTATCTAACAGCTTTTCTTTCTTCCTTTGGATAAATTTAACTGAATTTTTACAACGTGCATCCCCACCTCTTCCACAGTTATGTGGCCTTTCTTTCCTCATTTAAAGAATCTGCATTTAAAAAATGGTCTTTTCTCTTGTGTTTGTTTCTTCATTTTTAGTATTTAAACATACTGTATGATATACTCTATTCCTTTTTCTTCCTTCCTTCATGTCTATTTTAAAAAATCTTTACATTTTATTCAGTAAGTATGTTTGAAATTTACCTTAAATAATCTGTGTGATTACATGTCTTAAAAACTCATCTTCAAGGTTTGCTTGTCCATCTTTGTCATTAGGGCTTACTAGAAAAGTGAGAAATCAGTTTCTCTTAGAGGAGTTCTGGCATGAAAATAGCTGACTAATTCAGAGTATTATAAATTTTAAGTTTTAATCATCTGAAATCTTGGTTATATATAAATTTTCCCAAGCTATCCAGGAATGAGTGAGTTTACATGTGAAAAAAAATGTAAGCACAGTGTTAACAATTTTAGGTAATTTATCAGCTCAGGCTATTCTCTCAGTATCATCAAAATATCTATTATTTTAAACTTGAGAGAGAGTTTTTGAAATCCATAAGAAACTCTTCTGCTCTGAGTGAAGTATATTACCCCATTCAAGTGCAGGTGTAAATATTGTGGTCCAATAAAAAGTTACCAGCTAATTTTGTCTACATTTAGGAATTCACATATCATTCTCTCCCTGCCCCCCCGCCGCCACACACACACACACACACACACACACACACACACACACACACACTCTTCCCAGATTCTATGGATGAAGATGGTAGATAATGTACTGTGAACCTGTGAAATAATTATTGCTGTCACACAAAATAAGTCACACCAATTAAGAAATCTCTGGACTTTAACAAAATATTAAGAAATAAGTTCTTTAGACTAGAAATTGGGGATTCTTCTTATTGGATCTTATCTCTAGAACAGAGGATCTAATGTAAATACTCAATCAACATAAATTGATGGTAAAAATTCCTAAAGCTTTTCTTTGAAGTGGGAGTTTTTTTCAAGTAAATGTTTTTGTAGCTTTAAGGAAAACCTCCCTCCTAAAATTCTGTGTATTGAAAAGCAGATAATTGTGTGAAGACACTCAGAGATGAGTCCATTTTTAGTACTTGTGTGGGGGGTGATATGCATGAACTCCATTAATAGCAATGTATGTTGTGTACTTTTGATTTCATTTGCCAATGAATTTAGTATCAGATTGATGGGTGCTAGGAAAGAAGACAATTTGCAGAACAAGTAGTTAGAGCAGTGTACTCATGTCAGATGAGGGCCTAGGAAGCTGACCTCCATTTCAACTTGTAAGACAATCTCTGGATACAAAAGGATACTTGGAAACATTTGCCTCTCATAGGTAGTAACCTTTTATCTATGGACTGATATTCTCTTTAGAAGGTGATTTCATTCTTTCCTACATAGCATTTAAAATGTGTGGTTGTCACAGTGGGCAGGAAGCACTACAGGAATTGAGTGATGGCGGTAAAAGATGACATTATGTCCTGAAATGAATGGTGGATTCATTAGAAAGAAGACTTGACTAGCCCTAGAGTCCATAATATTCCTGTGGAGAAACTATTAGAGTGGTTAGAGAGATGTCCTTTTTGACATTAGTTTTCAAACATTTTCATAAAAATATACAAAGAGAAATACATTTAAAGCATGACAGTACTCATATAGTCATATATAATTGAAACAAATAATTTCATAAGATAATATTTACCCTAAGGGTGTTGCACATGCACATTTTCTATTCTACCCCCTTTAATTTCATTCTACTCCAAATCACTCAATCTTTTTTTTCTTCATTTGTTCTAATTAGTTATACATGACAGCAGAATTCATTTCAGTTCATTGTACACATATAGAACACAGCTTTTCATTTCTTTGGTAGTATAAGATGCAGAGTTATACCATATGTGCAGTCATACACATGTACCTAGGGTAATGATGTCCATCTAAATCCACCATCTTTCCCACCCTCTGTCCCCTCTCTTCCTCTCCTTTTTTGCCCATTCCAAAGTTCCTCAATTCTACCTATGCTTCCCCCTCATGGATCAGCTCCACTTATCAGAGAGAACATTTGGCCTTTGGTTTTGTGGGATTGGCTTACTTCACTTAGCATGATACTCTCCAACTCCATTAATTTACCTGGTTATCTATAAGTTGGATAATTTTTTAATCTATCCCAACAATCTCTGTATTTAATTGGTATGCTCAGACAATTTGCATTTAAAGTTGTTATTGCTATGTTTGAATTTACGTCTACAATTTTATATTTTTGTTTTCTGTTTGTGCCTTCTGTTTTTCATTCTATTTACCATTTCATGCTTTGTTTTAATGTATTTGAATATTTTTTATTATTCCATTTAAATTTATCTATTATGCTTTTGACTCTTTCTCTTTGTATAGATTTTTTCCTTAGGAGTTGTTCTAAAGTTGAAATATATGTACCTAACTTTTTATAGTGTTCACTATAAATATTTTATCACTTTAAGTAGAATACACAGTTTTTTATCACTTTAAGTAGAATACACAAATTTCTTCACCATGTAGGTCCTTTTTCCATCCCAATTTTACATTAGAGTTGTTTTCTATGTTGTATCTATATACATTGAAAACCCCATTAGATCATGCTATAAGTTTTTACTTTAAATTGTCAAAACATTTTAAAGAACTCAAGAAAAGAATTTTTTTATGTTTACTCATGTGATATTTTATTATATTATTTTTATTATATTATTTTATTCCTTTTGCTCTTTCCTTATTCTTAATGTTTAATGAAACCTCAAGTTCTGTGAAACCTTTTTTTTTGTAGTCAAGGTTTATACTTTTATTTTTTTTGCTTTGTATTTTTTATTGATATTTTTAAAAAATAAAAGACAGCAGCATGCAGTACAATTCTTATTACACATATATAGTATAACTTTTCATATTTCTGGTTGTATATAAAGTATGTTGACACCAATTCATGTCTTCATACATGTACTTTGGATTATGATGTCCATCACATTCCACCATCCTTACTAATCCCCTGCCCCCTCCCTTTCCCTCCCACCTCTCGCCCCACGTTAGCCAATCCAAAAAAAAAAAATGCCGAATGTTTTTTTCTGATATAAGGAGGCTGACTCATAGTGGGGTAGGGAGGGAGAGCATGGGAGGAATAGATGAAGTTTAAGTTTCCTTGTGGTATCTTTTTCCTTCTGTCTGGAGAACTTCCTTTAGCAAATCTTTTAAGGGAGGTCTCCTGGCAACAGATTTTCTTCATTCTCCTTCATCTGACAATGTCTTTATTTCTCTTTATTTTATCCATATTTTTTCTTCATTTTTTTCATTTGTTATATATGACAGCAGAATGCATTACAATTCATTTTATACATAAAGAGCACAATTTTTCATATCTGGTTGTACACAAATAGAGTTACAGCATTTGTGTCTTCATACATGTACTTAGGGCAATGATGTCCATCTCATTCCACCTTCTTTCCTATTCCCATCCCCCCACCCTTCCCACTCTCCGCTTTTCCCCTTTGCTCTATCTAGAGTTCATCTAATCCTTCCATGCCCCACTCCCACCACATTATGAATCAGCAGCCTTAAATCAGAGAAAACATTAGGTTTTGGGGGATTGACTAACTTCACTTAGCATTATATTCTCCAACTCCATTTATTTACCTGCAAATGCCATGATTTTATCCTCTTTTAATGCTGAATAATATTTCATTACGTATATAGACCACATTTTCTTTATCCATTAATCTTCTGAAGGGCATCTAGATTGGTTCCACAGTTTAGCTATTATGAACTGTGCTGCTATAAACATTGATGTAGCTGTGTCACTATAGTGTGCTGATTTAAAGTCCTTTGAGTTAGACCAAGGAGTGGGAAAACTGGGTCAAATGGTGGTCCCATTACCAGTTTTCCAAGGATTCTCCATACTGCTTTCCATATTGGCTGCACCAATTTGCAATACCACCAGAAGTGCATGAGTGTGCCTTTTTCCCCACATCCTCACCAACACTTATTGTTTGTATTCTTAATAACTGCCATTCTCACTGGAGTGAGATGAAATCTTAGAGTTGATTTGCATTTCTCTAATTGCTAGAGATGTTGAACATTTTTTCATATAATTGTTGATTGATTGTATATCCTCTTCTGAGAAGTGTCTTTTCAGGTCCTTGGCCTATTTATTGATTGGGTTATTATTATTTTTTTTGGTGTTCAGATTTTTTAGTTCTTTATATACCCTAGAGAGTAGTGCTCTATCTGATGTGTGAGGGGTAAAAATTTGCTCCTAAGATGTAGACTCTCTATTTACCTCACAGATTGTTTCTTTTGCTGAGAAGAAACTTTTAGTTTGAATCCACCCCATTTATTGATTCTTGATTTTAATTCTTATGCTATAGGAGTCTTATTAGGGAAGTTGGGACCTAATCTGACATGATAAAGATTAGGGCCTACTTTTTCTTCTACTAGATGGTTTAATTCCTAGGTTCTTATTCCACTTTGAGTTGAGTTTTGTGCAGGGTAAGAGATAAGGATTTAATTTCATGTTGTTGCATATGGATTTCCAATTTTTCCAGCACCATTTGTTGAAGAGGCTCTCTTTTCTCCAATGTATATTTTTGGCACCTTTGTCTAATAAAAGATAATTGTAATTTTGTGGGTTAGTATCTGTGTTCTCTATTCTGTACCATTGGTCTATAAGTCTATTTTAGTGCTGATACCATGATTTTTTTTTTTTTTTTTACTATTGCACTGTAGTATAATTTAAGGTCTGGTATAGTGATGCCACCTGCTTCACTCTTCTTGCTAAGGATTTCTTTAGCTATTCTGGGTCTCTTATTTTTCCAGATGAATTTCATGACTGACTTTTCTATTTCTATTGGGAATGACATTGGGATTTTGATTGGTATTGCATTAAATCTCTATAGTGCTTTTGGAAGTATGGTTATTTTGATAACATTAATTCTGCCTATCCACAAACAAGGTAGATATTTCTATCATCTAAGGTCTTATTTAATTTCTTTCTTTAGCATTCTGTAGTTTTTGTTGTAGAGGTCTTTCACTTCTTTCATTAAGTTAATTCCCAAGTACTTTACTTTTTTTTTTTTAGGCTATTGTAAATGGAGTAGTTTTCCTTATTTCCCTTTCAGAGGAGTTGTTATTGGTATACAGGAATGCCTTGATTTATAGGTATTGATTTTGTATTCTGCTACTTTGCTGAATTCATTTACTAGTTCTAGAAGTTTTCTGATGGAAATTTTGGGGTCTTTTAGGTATATAATCATATCATTGGCAAATAGTGCTAATTTGAGTTCTTCTTTACCTATCTGTATCCCTTTAATTTCTTTCATCAGTCTTAACTGCTCTGGTCAATGTTTCAAGAACTATGTTAAACAGAAGTGGTGAAAGAGGGCATTCCTGTCTTATTCCAGTTTTTAGAGGAAATGTTTTCAATTTTTCTCCATTTAGAATGATGTTGGCTGGGACTTAGCGTAGATAGCTTTTATGATGTTGAGATATGTTCCTGTTATCCCTAGTTTTTCTAGTGTTCTGAACATAAAGGGGTGCTGTATTTTGTCAAATGTTTTTTTCTGCATCTATTGAGATGATCATGTGATTCTTATCTTTAAATCTATTGATGAGATGAATTACATTTATTGATTTCTATATGTTGAACCAACCTTGCATCTCTGGGATGAACCCCACTTGATCCAGGTGTACTATTTTTTGATATGCTTTTGCATTTGATTTGCCAGAATTCTATGGAGAATTTTGCATTTGTGTTCATTAGAGATATTGGTCTGAAGTTTTCTTTCTTTGATGTATCTTTGCCTGGTTTTGGAATCAGAGTGATATTGGCCTCATAGAATGAGTTTGGAAGTGTTCTTTCTTTTTTTATTTCCTGAAATAAATTGAAGAGTATTCATATCAGTTCTTTTTTAAAGGTCTTATAGAACTGGGCTGTGTATTCATCAGGTCCTGGGCTTTTCTTGATGGGTAGGCTTCTGATGGTGTCTTCTATTTCATCACTTGAAATTGATGTGTTTAAATTGTGTATATTATCCTGATTCAATGTGGGCAAATCATATGACTCTAGAAATTTATCAATGTCTTTGATATTTTCTATTTTATTGGAGTACAAGTTTTCAAAATAATTTCTGATTATCTTCTGTATTTCTGTAGTATCTGTTGTGATATTTCCCTTTTCATCAGATATGTTAGTAATTTGAGTTTTCTCTCTCCTTCTCTTCCTTAGTATGGCTAAGGGTTTTCCAATTTTATTTAATTTTTCAAAGAACCAACTTTTTGTTTAGTTAATTTTTTAAATTGTTTCTTTTGTTTCAATTTCATTGATTTTAGCTCTGATTTTAATTATTTCCTGTCTTCTACTGTTTTTGGTGTTGATTTATTCTTCTTTTTCTAGGGTTTTGATATGTAATGTTAAGTCATTTATTTTTTTGACTTTTTCTTCTTTTAAGGAATGAACTCCATGCAATGAACATTCCTCTTAGTACTGCCTTCAGAGTGTCCCAGAGATTTCAATATGTTTTATCTGTGTTCTTATTCACCTCTAAGATATTTTTAATCTCCTCCTTGATGTCTTTTGCCAACCCATTGTTCATTCAGTAGCATATTCTTTAATCTCCAGGGGTTGGAATAGCTTTTATTTTTTATTTTATCATTGGTTTCTAATTTTATTCCATTATGATCTGATAGAATGCAGGGTAGTATCTCTACTTTTTATATTGCTAAGAATTGCTTTGTGGCATAATATATGGTCTATTTTAGAGAAGGATACATGTGCTGCTGAGAAGAAAGTGCATTCACTAGTTGAAGGATGATATATATATATATATATATATATATATATATATCAGTTAAGTCTAAGTTATTTATTATGTTATTGAGTTCTATAGTTTCTTTGTTCAGCTTTTGTTTGGAAGATTTATTTTACTGGACATAGCATTCTATGTTGACAGTTCTTTTCTCACAGCAGTTTATAAAAAAAGGTGTGTCATTTCCTTCTGACTTCTGTGGTTTATGATGAGAAATCCATGGTCATTTGAATCATTTTCCTCTGTAGATAATGAGTGATTTCCTCTGAAGGTTTTCAAGATATTTTTCATTGTCCACAATTTCCAGCTTTTAGTTTTAATGTATATGGACATAGATTGTTTTTGTTTTTATCCTGTTTGGGGTTTGCTTCTAGAATCTGTAGGTTTATGTATTTCACAAAAATCTGGGAAGTTTCAAGCCATTATGTTTTCAAAAATTTTTTTTCAGTTTCATACTCTTTATTTTGGTCTCAGGACATAAATGCTAGATTTCTTGATATTGTCACATAGATCCCTGACCACTCTTTAGTTTTTTTCTCTTGTTCACAGGAATAGTTTCAATTCATCTACTTTAAAGTTCACTGAATCATTTTTTCTGTCATCTTTGTTTTGTTAATTTAGAATATCTGGTGACTTTGTCATTGTTCTTTGTTTCATTTTTCAGTTTCAAACTTTTTTATTGTTATTGGAGCATTTTTATAATAACTAATTTAAAGTGCCAAATGATCCTAACATCTATGTCATTTCAGTTTTTGTGTCTTTTGGTAATATTTTCTCATGCAAGTTGAGATTTTCCTGGTTCTTCATACACCTGGTAATTTCAAATTGTATCTTGGACATTTTTAATGTTATCTTAAGAGACTTTTGAGTCTTATTTAAATTTTTTTAGAGAATGTTGATATTTTTGTTTTAGCAGTCAATGGATCTGAAGTTCTAGTTGCAAGTTACAAATTTCTGTCTGTAGTTCCAGTGTCAGTTTTGTTTTCAGTGCTATTTAGAGCTGTCTTGTGTGTTATGTCACTGGCCAACCTAGAACTTATGAATTGGTCTATCTGTTAATTTAGTTCTTGATGTATTTTACATGCTGATTAATCATATCAATTTATGGGCAAGTCAAGATGAGTCCTCAATTTCATATTCCTATGAGGTCACTTTCTTGAGCCCCCCTTTCCTCCATGATCTCACCAGAGTTTTCCAGTTCCCTGAAACTCCTTCTTATGATCCTACAGTCAGTGAGCTGTGGCTTTATTTACTTTACTCTGGTGCACATTTTTTGCGATTGTTCTCATGTTTAAGGCCAAGTTGCTGAAGGACAGAGAAAAAGAGAGAAATATAACCAATGGGAGTTAATCCAACCCTTATGGACCATAAATATCTTTAAAACTATTTTTTAAATTAAACATTTTATTGCAAAAAAACATACACATAAAAAGTTCAGAAATCATAAAATACAAATAAGTGAATTTTCAGAAAGTGGACATACCTGTATATGCAGCTCCCAGACCAAGAAACAATATATTACCAGACCATTATCCATTATACGTTCAACCAGTCTTGATTCCCACCGGATAACCACTGTTGTTACTTCTAATATAATAGATTAGTTTTGACTGTTTCTGAACAACATAGAAATAGAATCATATGGTATATATTCTTTTGTATCTAGTTTCTTTTGCTCAACATTATGCTTGTGAGATTCCTTTGTATTGTGTCACATCTGTGTGTAGTTGCAGATTTTTTAAAAAATTCACTATTTTATAATATTCCTATGTATTAACACTATATAAAGTCAGCTTTTTGTCACTAAGGCCTGAAAAAAGCAACTTTGAGGAGGAAGTTTATTCAGGGCTCAAGGTTTCAGAGGTTCAGTCATGATCAGCTGATTCCATTGCTCTGGTGCTAAGGTGAGGCAGAACCTGGCAGAAGCATAGTAGAGGAAAGCTGTTCAGATCACTGAAGCACTGGGACAGAGCAAGATGGTAGAGGAAAAATACAAACCTCAAAGGTAGGACATCCCCCCAGTAACCTGTTTTGTATCTTAAACGTGTACAGGTATCACCTACTACAGCAGTCCTTTCAAGTTATTAATGCATCAAGTGGACTAATCACTGATTAGGTCAGAAATCTCATAATCTGATCATGAGCTTTCAGGTGAGGCCTTCTATCCAAACCACAAAAAACACATATCAATTTTGTTACTTAAAAAAAATAAACCTATTTTAATATAAATAAACATTTGGATTGCTTTCAGTTTGAGACTATTATGAATAATTGTGACCATAAGCATATTCCAATACACACTGTACAAATCTAAGCATTTCTGTTGAACATGAACTAAAGAGTGATACTGTTGATATGTTTAGTTTTAGTTTTAAAAGATAATGTCAAACATTTTTTCAAAGTTTTTATACCAATTTCTAGTTTTTTGGTTCTGTATGAGAGTTCTAATTGTTCTAATCTGACAACACTTAATATTCTCTTTTTCATTTTAATTTTTTTTTGGTATGTGTGGCTTTAGTTTGCATTTCTCTATTGAAATTATAGAAATTTTTCCTTTAATGTTTACAAAGTAAGTTCAATTAATTTATTTTTGGATGTTAATCCACCCTTGCTTTTCTAAAATAAATTCTACTTGATATTGATATATTATGCTTTTTGTGAAGAATTAGATTGTTAATATTTTTAAGGTATTTTTTTATGTCCATTAGAAAGGTTGAATGACCTATAATTTTTCCCTTATCTTAAAGTTTTTGGTGAAGTAGCTATACTTTTGAAAAATGAGTTATAAAATATTCCCTCTACTTTTACTTTTTGTTTGGTACTGGGGATTGAACCTAGGGACACGTTACCACTAAGCTACATCCCTATTTCTTTTTCTTTTTCTTTTTTTTAATTTTCCCTAAATTGCTGAGGCTGGCCTTAAACTTGGGGTTCTCTTGCCTCCACCTCTAAAGTCACTGGGATTATAGGCATGTGCCACTTGGCCCAACTCTACCTCTTCTCTTACGGGAGTTTATATTATTTTTCTTTTATATGTTGGAAAGAATTTACCTGCGCGCTATTTGGGCTAGAAATTTTCTTTGTGAAAAGGCTTTAGTAGTAGTAGTAGTATACTCTTGGATGCTTAACCACTGAGACACATCCTGAGTTCTTCTATGGTTCTTTCTTTTTTCTTTGTCTTTTTTTTTTCTTTTCTTTTTTTTCTTCTTTTTTTGTGATTGGAGCTTGATAAATTGCTTAGCGCCTGGATAAGTTGCTGAGGCTACCTTTGAACTTGTGATCCTTCTGCCTCAGTCTCCTAAGTCACTGGGATTATAGGCATGTACCACTGCACCTGGTTTCTTTGTGGAAAGACTTAGATAAGATATTCAGTTTCTTTTAAAGATGTAGATCTGCACAGGTAAATTCTATAATTATACCATTTTTCCTTTGGTTGATGTTCCATTGATAATTTTTTCATACTATAACTTTCAACTTTTCTGGATGGTCATATTTCAAGTATAATTATTGTAAACAGTCATAATGTTGTTGTGTTCGTTAAATTTTAGTGTGACATTATTTGTTTTTCATTGCACATTTAGTCAATCTATATTAATTTTAGTTAGTGGTATTTGTGAATTTAATTCTGTCATTCTCTCTGTTTTTCTACTTTTGCTTGCTCTTTAATGTTTACCATTTCTTTTTTCTTCTTTATTTTTAATTAGTCTTTTTATTTCATTTCTTCTTTTTATGTTGCTAATTGTATATTTTTAACTTTTAGTTTAAGTTTTGTCCAAAATCAGCTATCTTGATGCAGCTCCAAAGCACAACTTTTGTCTTCTCTGAAAGAACTTTCTTATTGCTCTCATCCTAAGCTTTGTGCTCAGGCTCATTTTGTGATGTGGCATAGGAATTAGCAGATGTCTTGAGTGAAAAAGTGGTAAACAATATAGAGCTTATGTCACTGTTTTTTCATTCTTTATAAGATTTTGAGTTTAAAGTTGGAAATACTTTGGTTAGAACCTTGTGTCTTCAAACAGTTTTTTAAATTATTTGAATTTATTCAGTTTTTAAAGTTTTTCTCCTTGTTGAAAGCTGCTCTATCATAGTAGAAATGGAAGTCTTCTTATCATTTCTAATTTGATTAACCTGATATGTGAGGGAGAGTGGTAATTAACTACTACTATGAGTCTTTACAAAGTAATTTCTAAAGACATACTACTTCTTCCATATATATTTTATATTTTCCTCTATATGAATTCTGTATATATATGTGGACATAAATATTATTCTTTAGTCTTTAAAATACAAGAAGAGCTTTTTACTGAAGCTGATTTCCCTTTAATGAGTGGATTAGCCTCCATTTTAATTTAATATTCATCATCCCAGAAAAACTATATGGTTCTGAAATAAAAAATTTCCACAAATAATGTTATTTTCTAAAAGAAAGTTGGTTATCCTTAGTTGAAAGGAAATATTCTAATTTAGGGAATTACATGCATTCTGAATCTAGGAATTCATGTAAAATAAATAATCTGAAAACTAAAAAAAAACAATAAAATAAAGGTATTATGTGTGAATAAGCTAATTGTAATCTTCTTAAAAAAATAATTGGAAGGGCTGGGATTGTGGCCCAGCAGTAGAGTGCCCGCTTAGCATGTGCAACGCCCTGGGTTCAATCTCAGCACCACATAAAAATAAAATAAAGATATTTTGTCAAACTACAACTAAAAAATAAATATTTAAAAAAATAATTGGAAACTGGAAAAATGTATATGTCCAAATATAAGACTAGATTAAAAACTGTGTCTTGTTCCATCAGTAGAATATACTGCATCTATTAAAATGAAAAAATTACTTATTATAATTTTAAGTAAAATAAAAAATTAAGATTTAACAAAGTATAGATGTTTATATTAAGAAAAGCTTTTAAATTATTCATTTTTTAGGATTAGAGAAAGCAAATCAATTTGGAAAATTGTTTTGTGGACTTTCCAATTTTTAAATAAAATATATGACACTTAGTTGGAAAATGAAGTATTCAAAATGTAAAGAAATAAAATATTTAAATATGTTAGAGTGGACAGTAAGTTATAGAAACATACAGATACGTCAGAGAAAACAAAGATAAGACAAAAATTCTGAAACATATTATTTTTAAGAATTCTAAAAAACAGTTTTGTAAATGCAACATATCATTAAACAGAGCCAATGGCAATAATGGAAAAGAAAAAAAAACATTTTATTCATTGTACTGGGTTTTTGTTAATTTCTTTTAACTTGTAGATGAACACAATACCTTTATTTTGCTTATTTGTTTTTATGTGGTGCTGGGGATTGGATCCAGTGTCTCACACATTCTAGGAAAGTACTCTACCACTGAGCTACAACCATAGCCCTGGTACTGGGTTTTCTGAATGGAAATTGATGCTTTATATGTTTTTCTCTGACTATTGAGTATACACATTCTAGCAACACTCTAAGGTATGACTTCTGCCTATGTACTGTGTGTGTTCATCAGTGTGTTCATCTTTCAATATAAAATTGAATAGTTATTATGAGTGTCACTGTACTTTTAGGCTCTGTGCAAGCAAATCAAAAGTCACAGTGTAATGGGATAAGACTTATGGTTTAGCCATCTATTTCAAATCGTTTATAGGAGTGCATATTTCAAACTGGAATGTGCCATGTCCTAAAAATACCTGTCCTTTGATGAAAGGCATTTCATTACCTTTTTTGACTTATCTGCTCACATATCAATGAAAAAGTTTGATTACCATTGGATTAATTCATGTAAATTAAAAAATAAGGACATTATCCAGTTATTTCTGACTTTCTAAGGGCCATGGAAAGATTCCTGAATCCTCCTTAGTCCGCCAAACCTTCTCAGGTTTCATAGATTGCACTCCTGTTCCCTAACTAGACAAACGCATTTTCCAGGTCTATTTGAATGGCATACAAGATGTAATGCATACCTCTATTATTTAGCTTATGCGTATTTCTTTTTTTCTCTTAAAACCCACCAATAAATGATGTGCAGAACACATATAATGATCACTTATTTACTCCAGCCAAACTAATAGCATGGACAATATTTATGATTTGCCAGTATCAGCAATAGAAAAATCCTTGTCATCTGTCTCCTCAGTAAGTCAGGTAGTTTAAACATTCCTGAAATTATAACCTGTGTGTATGTATGCAAATGCACATATATCACATGAGAATGTGTGTGAATTTTCAGTTTGTGGCCTGAAAGTTAAGGATTGGCATTTCTTCTCTTTGTTGTATTATATTATTTTATGTTAACAACCTTGCCTTTTTTTCTTTTGTTTTTCCTCCACTTTCTTTTCTCCACCTTCATTTCCAAGGTGTCCCTGATCATCCAATTCTTATTAGGTAGTTAAATTATGCACGTGCCAATCTCTGTGTCCCCAAACACACATAGCTAATCAAGAATAAAACCATTTATTGTAAATTTACCTCTAGAATGAGTCCTTCTTTGCTCTGATTTTGAGGATGGATAGACACTCATTATGATATGGTAGACAATTATAACATGCACATTTAGAGTGTAGTTGGATAGAAGAGTACTCTGTGTTAGGTGTTAAGACTTTTATTTTACTCATTTAAAGACAAAGATTTAAATGTGCTTGTTTAAATTCAACAAGCCCTTAGAGCTATGAGGCCTTGGGGGTAAGAGGTGCTTAAAACCAAATAGCACAGGAGCTGAAGAAATAATTATATGCCAGACTGAAGAAGGAGCTGAACAAAGAGTGAGCTGATCTGGGAACAGGGGATGGCAAACGAAATTATGTCCTAGGTTATTCACAAGCCAAGAAAAAAGACCAGAAAACATGCTTCTCCATACATTTTTACCAAATTTTACAAAGTGCAATATTTTTCAGATAGTTAGATAATCTAATTTCATCCTTATTTTTTCTTTAATCTAAACTGTTTACAATCTTAATTGGAAGGATGTTTTTAGTGAAGAACACAAAGACTTCATAACATATTGTATATTCTGGATTCAAGGTGAGAGGAAATAAAAAATAATTGGAGTAGAATTTTAATGTCCTATTTCCCTTGAAGACCACCCTCTAAAGCCCCCTCACCTCTGTGTCACCTCTTCCACAAGACAGCATGATGGGAAAGAGGGGGGTGGGAATTACTCTGAGCAGATTTTAGTATTCTGAGATGTTGGGATGAATTTTATTTAAAGATTTAAAATGCCCCACCTTCTCTGGTTACTAAGAACATGAGGAGACAAATAAATATATATTCTTTATTTCAAATCCTTTCAAATACTCAAGAAAAGACTCAAGGCTTTAATTGACAAATTGACACTTTTTTAAAAAAAAAAAGTGCCCCCCACTTTTTTTACAGATCCTAGTTCTGGGTAGTAAAGCATTGAAGTAACCATGACCCCAAATTTTTGATGTTTTTCATTTCTCTTAAAGTTGACAGGTCATCTTTGATGAAAGTAGAATTTATACCCATAAAAACTGATTTTTGATAGGTCAATCAATCTAACTACAAAAAGAGGGTTTTTTTTTTTTGCATTTCTAGAAATATTTTCTTAAGTAAACATACAAATATGCTTACATATATTTATATAAGCATATGCACATATGTGTTTTGCCAAGGAAAATCCCTTAAAACAAAAAATTCTGACATTTTGGTGATGAGAATAATAATTTTATTTTAAAAGTCAAGATTGAAATCTGTTTTACTATAGTATTATAACAAGGCAAAAAGAAGTTTCAAATTAGCAACCAATTGCTAAGCTTTTAAACGAGTACATTTTGTTCTGTTATTTTTTACTAAACTAAATGGAAAACTAAAAGGGACTCAGTTTATCATGTCCTGTCTGATAATACCCTAGAGAACTGAAAGGAAAAAAGAGGATGGACACATAAAAGGTCACAGTACATGTAAATCTTGCAGGTAGCTTCCACCGAAGTCTTCTGGAATGAGGAGTGGGGTTTGAGAAGATTTCTGGCTGTTAGCTCAGAAATTAGATCCTGTTTTCCAGGTGGACTCATGTTGGATATTCAATTGTTTATTTATTGAAAAATATTTGTTAAGTACCACTGTGTTACAGACATAGAAATTTTGGCTCAAAAATTTATAATACAAATACCTGATTTAGGAGAACTTATATTCAGTAGGAGGAAAGGTTTGGTGGTATTTAAAATGGAATGGACAATTTCAGTACAGAGTAAAGTTCTGTGACAGAAGTCAGCATAGATTTGAGGAGTGGTAGGCAGCAAAGCTAGTGAAGGTTCTCCTGAAGAGTTAACAACCAAAGAGTAAAGGAGGTTTTCCAGAGAAGAATCTGGGAATGGGAGAGAGATAAGACAGCACATTTTAGGCAATGGGAAATAGCCCATTCAAGGGACAACAATATAGAGTCTCATTAGAGCAATAGCTTGATCAGATTCAAGTGTTAGAGACTTTAAGAAGAGAGATGGGGGTAATTGTTGAAGGGTGCTCCAGTGATAGAGATGCACTGGATTAATAACTTGATTTCTATGGTATTTATAGAGAAGGTGTAAATGGAGTTATTTGTAAGTGAGGTAGCAAAAAGATGGTCAAATGGCCTTTATAATCTCATTGGGATAGATAGCAGATTTCTTTGCTCCTAGCAAAGGAGGAGTGATGGGGTAGAATATATAAGGAAAGAAGGAAGTTTTGAAATAGATGTCCAATATAAAAGAAAAGAGAATTGATTAGGGACTCTTAGAAAATTTTAGTAAGCAACTTTTAGGGCCCAGATAAGTTTGAAGGCTGTGGATGTGTAGTAGTTATTTTTTGTGAGCTTGTCTGATCCACTTTAGCTTTTGTAATGGAGGAAATGGCACATAGCTAGACTGCTCAAGGATTGGCTAGTGTTCTTCCTATTTCCCCCACTTACTTATTGTCTGAAGAATGAGTATTGGACTGATACTTATGACTCTTTGAGGATATGGCAGGGGTGGCTGATGATAAAGTTTGGTTCAAGTTTAAATCAGGCTTTAATTGACAAAAAGTTATTGTTACTAGAAGAAGGCTTGAGAAAATAACTGGTACCAAGTTAGTGGATAAGTTCCTTAGCCTACTTAGCTTTCACATGGAATAATTAATTTTGAGGCATGTTCTATAATGTTTCCCAGAACATCCCAGTAGGACTGAACTCCAGTTTATAATATCAGTAAATTTCTTAATAAATGTTCTCTTTAATGACTTTGTTTCTGTTTCGTTTATAGCCATTTCACAGAATACTCCGAGACTCAGTGGCTTAAAATAACAAGAATTTGTTATTTCTCACATTTCTGTGGTGTGGCCAATTTTAACTAGGCAGTTCTGCTCTGGTTGGTAATAGCTGGGGTCACTTATGTACCTGCACTTGTGTGAAAGTTTGTCTGGGGCAAGACTGTCCATGATGACTTTACTTATAGGCCTTGAGCTTCAATGCAGTGAGGGGCATGGTGGGGTCTCTTAGGGCCTTTCTGTCTCCACATGGCTTCTCAGCATTCTCAGCATTCATACTTTCTTTTGATGGTGTCTGCAACCCAAGATAAAAAAAGAAGAAGCTGCCAGAACTCTTTGGCTCCGACCTCACATACAGTTACTTCTGCTACAACTATTGGGCAAAAAATGGTTCAAGGCCAGCCCTGATTCAGGAGTGGGTAACAAGCTCTGCTTTCTGATGGTAAGGACAGTGTACCAGAACAGTGTTCCATGGCACCAATGTTCTTTGTAGACATTCTATCTTATTTCCCTTTTTTGCCTCTTATTCTTTCTCACAGAATGGTGTTTTCTAGAGTCATGTCCCAAATTAACTACTTTTAATAATTTTTTTTCCAGACATCTACACTAAGAGATATTGGTGAGTGAGACAGAGGGAAACCAAGAAGTGTTTGAGAGTATTACTAACAGAATAAAGTGATGGATTGGAGTATATGGATTGGGTGAGAGAAAGAATATAATATAAAAGGAGTTAAAAGAGCAGAAACTTAGAGAGGCCTAGATATTGACGAAATCCTTCTTTAATGTTAAAGAACCAGATATGAGAAGTTTATCAAAGTGAGAAACCTAGAAGGAAAAGAGACTATGGTCATAGATCCAGCAATGGTGTGATGCTCCTAGGGAATGACAAGGAGAAGCTATTAGAGCAAATATTTTGTTGATCAGTATACAGACAGGCTGCTGCTACCACCTTGTTTTTCAGGCTTGCCACTTTTGAAAACAGTTCTGTGGATTTTACACTAGGTGAACATTTCTACAGCTTTTCAAGTTAAAGATGCTAAATCTGGAGAGGAGGTGGTCATTAATGTAGTCAGGGCAAAGTCTCTGGCAGAATGAAGTTGCTCCAAACCAGCTACTGGAAAATCTCCTTGCTTACTAGAGCTTAAATCTGCACATGGATGTTACCTTCTAAAATTGAGACTTGAACTGAAATAAAATGTATGAGAAAGAAGAAAAACTTCAGAGAGAGAGTGGGACCAAGTCATGGTATCCTCAGCTGATATTCTGACTCTTAGTGGGGTAGGGAGGGGAAGCATGGGAGGAATAGATGGATTCTAGATAAGGAAGAGGGGTGGGAGGGAAAGGGAGTGGGCAGGGGATTAGCAAGGATGGTGGAATGTGATAGATATCATTATCTAAAGTATATGTATGAAGACACAAATTGGGTGTCAACATACTTTATATACAGAGATATGAAAAATTGTGGTATATATGTATAATAAGAATTATAATGCATTCCTCTCTCATTTTTTTAAATCAATTAAAAAAAATCACCTGGCCTTTTTGAAACCTACTTCTTTTTTATAATAATGGTGTTAATACCACTATGGAGTTTAATGAGATTAAATGATAAAATACATTTTAATTGCCTAGCACAAAATTGAATATAAGTGAATATTAATTCTCTTATTCTTCTTTCCTCCATCCTGTAAACTAAGACTCATAGGTAAAGTACATTATACTTTGTCTTTTAACCATTGTAGCTTATTTCTAAAGAAGTACAGTTCATGTTTTCTAGTATGTAGTACTTTGTTGGCCTATAGAGTTCATTTTATCTCCCTTAGTTCTTTTTCAATACTAAGCATTGACTTAGTAATGCGTGTTCAATTGGAGGAAATGTTTTTGACTTTTGTTTTTAGTTTAAATGGAGGGCAAAAAGATATATATGTATTAAGTAGCCCAAATACTCTGGCTTAGAGCTAGGTATGGTGGTGCATGCCTGTAATCCCAGTGACTCAGGTGGCTTAGGCAGGATGATCACAAGTTTGAAGCCAGCCTTAGCCATTTAGCAAGGTACTAAGCAACATACTAAGACCGTGTCTCAAAATTAAAGAAAAAAAAATTAAAAGTGCTGGGGATATTCCTCACTGGTAAAGCATCCCTGGGTTCAACCCTTAGTACCACCACCACCACCACTATCATCGTCGTCTTGGAAAAAATATTTTCTATACATACACATTTTAACAAGAACTAAGCTTCACCTGAACTCTGTTATATTATTATTTATATTATTGAATTTTATATTTGAGTGATTATAGTTATATTCAAGTAACTTGTTTGTAGAATTTTATGAATTACAAATGAAACTTGGAAGTTCTTGGCTAAAAAGTTTCATTTGAAAAAGTAAAAATCCTTATCATTAGTATGGTCATAGATTGTTTCATTCTTATTGCCTTTCAAAACAAAATAAAGACTGGTGGTACCTGATTTCAAATATTTCATACTTTAAATGATTTTAAAATGTTGCAACACAGTTGCACATCTGAGCTGTACGTGTAACCTTTTAAATGACAGAAGCTGAAAGTAAGAAATGGAAAGTAATTTTTTTTCTCATCTTGGTGTTTAATTTAGTTTACCAGTTTATATTTAAACTGATATAAATTATAATATTTTTGGATAATTTCTTTTTATACTCATATGGTCATGAAATGGGAACATTCAGAATTCCTTCTGATTGAGTTTTGCCTTTGATGGTTTGTCATCCAGGAAGTACCTTTTTCCCATAACAAAATACTCCATTTCTCTTCTTTCTCATCTCTCCCAGTTTTACAGAACCATCTTTGGGTCCTGGCTGTTAGCTCAGAAATTAGATCCTATTTTCCAGGTGGACTCATGTTGGATATTCAATTGACTATTAGTTTTCTAGATCTATAGCCTTACTCCTGCTTCCCAGGCTAATTGTTATGTCCTTCATATTATGTGAATACTAATCTCCTGCAATGTGATTCAAAGTAGCATAGTTTACTGCCCAAAGGACAGGGTTCTCTCTGCTCCTCTTTCATAGTATTTGCTTCTTCCCACTATATATTATTGTTATTCATGTATATATGTATTTTAGTACATATGAACTACCTAAAAGCAGATTCAAAATTCTTCCTTATATCTATGTATCTCACAGTGGACAGCATAGTACCTTGTACTATCCAGGTGCTTAAGAAATGTTTGTTAAGCTTATTTGAATAAATGTCATCCCAGGAAGTTGGAAAAAGTATTGTATTACTTACCCTGATTTTCATTTCTGAGCAGAAGTTTTTATAAGATAGATCTATAGTTCTCAGAATTTTAAAAGACAATATTTTAGCATCTTTTTCCTGAAATTCAAAAGTCTCATTGCTTAGTCTTCAAATTTAAGATTATTTACCACAATCTATTTAAAAAATTTCCCACTCACCTGATGTACTAATATAAACAAATTTCTTATCTCCATAAGAAAGACAATTTCAAATATCAGTTAAACAACTTGCTTGAGATTATGTGTGAAGGGGATAGCTTTATTATTATTATTATTTTGTACTTTTATTGAAGACATAACGTCGCTATCCAAAAAGACTTTATTTATTTACTTACTTACTTATTAATTTGGAGGGACCTGAAATCAGAGGAATTTGCTAGACCTATTTTTTAGAAATCATATAATAAGGCTTCAGACATTGAAGAATTCAGAAATAAGATATTTGTGTAAAATGTTGCAATTGGAAAGTAGAAGCTTTCTGTCTAACCTTATATTTCACATGAGTACACTGAAGCCTGGGTGGATAAAGGGACTGTTCAAAAGTCTCATAGTTACTTATTGGTAGAATCTTACCTTCTAATGATGGGGATGTTTTTCACTATAATATAACAACATTATATATAGAGATATATCACAGGAGAAGACTGTCTATTGAAATTATTTCATGTGATGGATGTCTTGCAGAGATTAGGTTCTTACTGAGTTTTAAATAACATTTTTCCTATCATTTGAGGTTACCATGTCCTATAATGCATCAACCCAGAAAACATTTATATTGATGGAGGTGTATGGTCTCTACATTTATCCATAAATTAGATGTGCTTTCACTTTTATTTTATATATGAATGTGTGCTTGTTTTTGATTCAGAAATTATAATTTAATTTGAAATGTAATCATTGCCTATTATTGAGAAAAATTTTCAAGCTTGAGGTATGTTATAAGTTACCATAAATCTTGGCAAAAAAATTTGGACAGAGAATTATTTTCTTCCACTTTACTTATGTGATCTGATGAAGAATTATGGTCTTTAAGCATTTGACCAGTGTTTTAATTTTCATTTCTGAAACTCTTGAGAAGTTGGTATATGTAAATTTCACTTGCATTCTTATCTATTTAGTGGCAGATATTTCTGTAACTTTATTTTTTTGCCTGATTCATTGCTCCTTCATCTGTTTTGTTCAAATTTCTCCCAGAAGCAGATTGTATGTTTCTAGTCTTTTACTCCACTAAAAACCTCTATTTCTTGGTATGTTTTTAGAACTTTCTTTTTTTCTGTTTCTTTATAGCCTTCTATTCCCAGAACTAATAATAAGACAAGTTTTTTGCTCTGTTGTAGAAAAATAAACTTCTAGCAAAACACACAAAAAACCTGCAAAAAAAAAAAAAAAAAACACAAAAAAACTGTAAACTGGGCACAAACAAAATGAAACACAACTATGTAAGAATTTTTGAGGTGGCCCGCGGAGGGGCAGAGTTTCCAATTACTCCTGTAAGGTAGGCGGGCCTGCGACCCACCGGCAGAAGAGGAGCAGCGGCCTGCTGAGAGGCAGAGCCGCCCCCTCCCCCTGCGCCGGCAAGGTAGACGGAACTGTGACCACCCACAGAGCAGGCCCAGCGGCCTGCTGAGGGGCAGAGCTGCCCCCCACCCCCCGCGCCTGCCAGGTAGGTGGAACTGTGACCACCAACAGAAAAGGCCCAGTAGCCCGCGGAGGGGCAGAGCTGCCAACCACTCCTGCAATGTAGGCGGGCCTGCAACCCACCAGCAGAACAGAAGCAGCGGCCTGCTGAGAGGCAGAGCCGCCCCCTCCCCCCGCGTCTGCAAGGTAGATGGAACTGTGACCACCAACAGAACAAGCCAGACCTGCAACCGACAGACAGAACAGGCCCAGTGGCCTGAGGAAGGGTAGAGCCGCCCCCCCCCCCCGCGCCTGCAAGGTAGGCGGACCTGCGACCCACTGGCAGAACAGCCCCAGAGGCCTGCAGAGGGGCAGTGCCACTGCCTGCGCCTCCAAAGTAGGCAGAACTGCGACTACCGACAGAACAAGCCTAGCGGCCCGCAGAGGGACAGAGCCCCTGCCCGCGCCTGCAAGGTAGGCGGACCTGCTACCGACCGGCAGAGCAGGCCCAGCGGCCTGCCGGCGGGGTAGGCACATTGCCCCAATTGGAGGAGGGGCAGAGCCGCCACCCGCGCCTGCGAGGGAGACTTTGCAACTATACAAGACCAATATAAATATATAGGGGGTAAATTCAATAGCACAACAGTTTCACCAAGTAGAAAGGAACGCGAACAGTATGAAGAGACAAGGAAAGAAAGGACCACAAGCAATGCAGGTCAACTCAACGTTAGAAGAGGTAATAGCTGCAGCAGATGGAATGTCAGATAAAGAATTCAGGATATACATGCTTCAGATGATCTGGAGTCTCAAGGAAGACATCAGACAGCAAGATCAGACAATGAAAGATCACTTCAACAATGAATTACATAAACAAATCCAAGAAGCAAAAGATCAACTATACAGGGAGATAGAGGTTATAAAAAACAAACAAACAGAAATCCTAGAAATGCAGGAAGCAATAAACCAACTTAAAAACTCAATTGAGAATACTACCAGCAGAGTAGAACACTTAGAAGATAGAACATCAGACAATGAAGATAAAGTATTTCAACTTGAAAAGAACATAGACAGCTCAGCAAGACTGTTAAGAAACCATGAGCAGAATATCCAAGAAATATGGGATAACATCAAGAGACCAAATTTAAGAGTCATTGGGATACAGGAAGGGACAGAGTTTCAAACCAAAGGAATGAGCAATCTATTCAATGAAATAATATGAGAAAACTTCCCAGACTTGAAGAATGAGACAGAATCCCAAATCCTAGAAACCTACAGGATGCCGAATGTGCAAAATCATAAGAGACCCACAACTAGACACATTATAATGAAGATGCCCAACATACAGAATAACGAGAGAATTTTAAAAGCTACAAGAGAAAGGAAGCAGATCACATTTAGGGGTAAGCCAATCAGGATAACAGCTGATCTTTCAACACAGACTCTGAAAGGTAGAAGATCCTGGAATAACATATTTCAAACACTGAAAGAAAATGGGTTCCAACCAAGAATTGTGTTTCCAGCAAAATTAAGCTTCAGGATGGAAGATGAAATTAAAACCTTCCACGATAAACAAAAGTTAAAAGAATTTGCAGCTAAAAAACCATCTCTTCAAAACATCCTTGGCAAAACATTACAGGAAGAGGAAATGGAAAATAACAATGAAAACCAACAGTGGGAGGTAGGACACTAAAGGGGGGAAAATAATCAAAGAGGAAAACAAACCATGTTTAGTAACATAAATAAACAAATATGGCTGGAAGAACAACCCATATCTCAATAATAACCCTAAATGTTAATGGCTTAAACTCACCAATCAAGAGACACAGGCTAGTAGAATGGATCACAAAACAAGACCCAACAATATGCTGCCTACAGGAGATGCATTTGATAGGAAAAGACATACATAGGCTGAAGGTGAAAGGTTGGGAAAAATCATATCACCCATATGGACTTCGGAAACAAGCAGGAGTGTCCATACTCATATCAAATAAAATAGATTTCAAGCCAAAGTTAATCAAAAGGGATAAAGAGGGACACTACATACTGCTTAAGGGAACCATACACCAACAAGACATAACAATCATAAATATATATGCCCCAAACAATGGTGCAGCTATGTTCATCAAACAAACTCTTCTCAAGTTCAAGAGTCTAATAGACCACCATACAATAATCATGGGAGACTTCAATGCACCTCTCTCGCCACTGGACAGATCTTCCAAACAAAAGTTGAATAAGGAAACTATAGAACTCAATAACACAATTAATAACCTAGACTTAATTGACATATATAGAATATACCACCCAACATCAAGCAGTTACACATTTTTTCTCAGCAGCACATGGATTCTTCTCAAAAATAGATCATATATTATATCACAGGGCAACTCTTAGACAATATAAAGGAGTAGAGATAATACCATGCATCCTATCTGATCATAATGGAATGGAACTGAAAATCAACGATAAAAGAAGGAAGGAAAAAGCATACATCACTTGGAGAATGAACAATAGGTTACTGAATGATCAATGGGTTATAGAAGACATCAAGAAGGAAATTAAAAAATTCTTAGAGATTAATGAAAACACAGACACAACATATCGGAATCTATGGGACACATTGAAAGCAGTTCTAAGAGGAAAATTCATTGCTTGGAGTTCATTCCTTAAAAAAAGAAAAAAACCAACAAATAAATGATCTCATACTTCATCTCAAAATCCTAGAAAAAGAAGAGCAAAACAACAGCAAAAGAAGTAGAAGGCAAGAAATAATTAAAATCAGAGCTGAAATTAATGAAATTGAAACAAAAGAAACAATTGAAAAAATTGAAAAAACTAAAAGTTGGTTCTTTGAAAAAATAAACAAAATCGACAGACCCTTAGCCATGCTAGCAAAGAGAAGAAGAGAGAGAACTCAAATTACTGGCATATGGGATGAAAAAGGCAATATCACAACAGACACTTCAGATATACAGAAGATAATCAAAAATTATTTTGAATCCTTATACTCCAATAAATTAGAAGATAGTGAAGGCATCGATAAATTTCTTAAGTCATATGATCTGCCCAGATTGAGTCAGGAGGATATAGACAACCTAAACAGACCAATATCAATTGAGGAAATAGAAGAAACCATCAAAAGACTACCAACTAAGAAAAGCCCAGGACCGGATGGGTATACAGCAGAGTTTTACAAAACCTTTAAAGAGGAACTAATACCAATACTTTTCAAGCTACTTCAGGAAATAGAAAAAGAGGGAGAACTTCCAAATTCATTCTACGAGGCCAACATCACCCTGATACCTAAACCAGACAAAGACACTTCAAAGAAAGAAAACTTCAGACCAATATCTCTAATGAACCTAGATGCAAAAATCCTCAATAAAATTCTGGCGAATCGGATACAAAAACATATCAAAAAAATTGTGCACCATGATCAAGTAGGATTCATCCCTGGGATGCAAGGCTGGTTCAATATACGGAAGTCAAAAAATGTTATTCACCACATCAATAGACTTAAAAATAAGAACCATATGATCATCTTGATAGATGCGGAAAAAGCATTCGACAAAGTACAGCATCCCTTTATGTTCAAAACTCTAGAAAAACTAGGGATAACAGGAACATACCTCAATATTGTAAAAGCAATCTATGCTAAGCCTCAGGCTAGCATCATTCTGAATGGAGAAAAATTGAAGGCATTCCCTCTAAAATCTGGAACAAGACAGGGATGCCCTCTCTTACCACTTCTGTTCAACATAGTTCTCGAAACACTGGCCAGAGCAATTAGACAGATGAAAGAAATTAAAGGCATCAAAATAGGAAAAGAAGAACTTAAATTATCACTATTTGCAGATGACATGATTCTATACCTAGCAGACCCAAAAGGGTCTACAAAGAAACTATTAGAGCTAATAAATGAATTCAGCAAAGTGGCAGGATATAAAATCAACACGCATAAATCAAAGGCATTCCTGTATATCAGCGACAAATCCTCTGAAATGGAAATGAGGACAACCACTCCATTCACAATATCTTCAAAAAAAATAAAATACTTGGGAATCAACCTAACAAAAGAGGTGAAAGACTTATACAATGAAAACTACAGAACCCTAAAGAGAGAAAAAGAATAAGATCTTAGAAGATGGAAAAATATACCCTGTTCATGGATAGGCAGAACTAACATCATCAAAATGGCGATATTACCAAAAGTTCTCTATAGGTTTAATGCAATGCCAATCAAAATCCCAACGGCATTTCTTGTAGAAATAGAGAAAGCAATCATGAAATTGATATGGAAAAATAAAGGACCCAGAATAGCAAAAACAATGCTAAGCAGGAAGTGTGAATCAGGCGGTATAGCGATACCAGACTTCAAACTATACTACAGAGCAATAGTAACAAAAACAGCATGGTACTGGTACCAAAACAGGCGGGTGGACCAATGGTACAGAATAGAGGACACAGAAACCAATCCACAAAACTACAACTATCTCATATTTGATAAAGGGGCTAAAAGCATGCAATGGAGGAAGGATAGCATCTTCAACAAATGGTGCTGGGAAAACTGGAAATCCATATGCAACAAAATGAAACTGAATCCCTTTCTCTCGCCATGCACAAAAGTTAATTCAAAATGGATCAAGGAGCTTGATATCAAGTCAGAGACACGCTGTCCTATAGAAGAAAAAGTTGGCTCCGATCTACATACTGTGGGGTCGGGCTCCAAATTCCTGAATAGGACACCCATAGCACAAAAGTTAATAACTAGAATCAACAAATGGGACTTACTCAAACTAAAAAGTTTTTTCTCAGTAAAAGAAATAATAAGAGAGGTAAATAGAGAGCCTACATCCTGGGAACAAATCTTTACTCCTCACACTTCAGATAGAGCCCTAATATCCAGAGTATACAAAGAACTCAAAAAATTAGACAATAAGAGAACAAACAACCCAATCAACAAATGGGCCAAGGACCTGAACAGACACTTCTCAGAGGAGGACATACAATCAATCAACAAGTACACGAAAAAATGCTCACCATCTCTAGCAGTCAGAGAAATGCAAATCAAAACCACCCTAAGATACCATCTAACTCAGTTAGATTGGCAGCCATTATGAAGTCAAACAACAACAAGTGCTGGCGAGGATGTGGGGAAAAGGGTACACTTGTACATTGCTGGTGGGACTGCAAACTGGTGCAGCCAATTTGGAAAGCAGTATGGAGATTTCTTGGAAAGCTGGGAATGGAGCCACCATTTGACCCAGCTATTCCCCTTCTCTGTCTATTCCCTAAAGACCTAAAAAGAGCATGCTACAGGGACACTGCTATATCGATGTTCATAGCAGCACAATTCACAATAGCAAGACTGTGGAACCAACCTAGATACCCTTCAATAGATGAATGGATAAAAAAAATGTGGCATTTATACACAATGGAGTATTACTCTGCATTAAAAAATGACAAAATCATAGAATTTACAGGGAAATGGATGGCATTAGAGCAGATTATGCTAAGTGAAGCTAGCCAATCCCTAAAAAACAAATGCCAAATGTCTTCTTTGATATAAGGAGAGTAACTAAGAACAGAGTAGGGTCGAAGAGCATGAGAAGAAGATTAACATTAAACAGGGATGAGAGGTGGGAGGGAAAGGGAGAGAGAAGGGAAATTGCATAGAAATGGAAGGAGACCCTCAGAGTTATACAAAAGTACATACAAGAGGAAGTGAGGGGAAAGGGAAAAATAATACAAGGGGGACAAATGAATGTCAGTAGAGGGGGCAGAGAGAGAAGAGGGGAGGGGAGGGGAGGGGAGGGGGGATAGTAGAGGATAGGAAAGGCAGCAGAACACAACAGACACTAGTATGGCAATATGTAAATCAATGGATGTGTAACTGATGTGATTCTGCAATCTGTATATGGGGTAAAAATGGGAGCTCATAACCCACTTGAATCAAAGTGTGAAATATGATATATCAAGAACTATGTAATGTTTTGAACAGCCAACAATAAAAAATTAAAAAAAAAGAATTTTTGAGAATGACAAAGATTATGAAAACATTAGAGATTCAAAATTTTATTAGAAATTGGAATGAGGTGGGGTGAGTTTCATAGTTTTGTGGCTTTTCCTGAGGGTATCAGCAATTGTAGTGACATGACAAACCTAAATTCTGAAAGAAACCCTGAAAAGCAGGGTACGTACAGTTAGAGAGTGAGGGGCAATACAGAAAGGAAAGATAAAGAGATAGAGAGGCTCAAATTGTGAGTATAAACTCTACCTAAGTCTTTGGCTCACTCCTAAACCACACATGTGCAGGGGGGACTGAAAACTATACAAAATGAAACTTCAATAGCCAGAGTTTGTAGTATGAGAGTAGCCAAGATGATGGCCTGCTATAACAAAAATATCAGCATTACTTGGCTAAATTTAACAGAGTATACAGTATTCCCATTAATATCAGCAATCTCTGAGAAAAAATCCAAAGTTACTTCAAGTATAAAACCCCATTTAAATGTTGCCCTTTATCATGGGTGAAGAAAATCAACAGAAGGCAATCCCATAATCACTAGATGTTGGCATTATGAGGCAAAAAAAAATTAAAGAAAGTATTTTTTTAGTGAGTTTTTTGCACCATCGTGAGCAAAAGACCTGTCAAGAACGATGTAGAAGAGGAAAAGTTTATTTTGGCATAGGGTTCAGAGGTTTAGTGGATAGTCAGCAGACTCCATAGCTCTGGGAATAAGTTATAGTAGAAGGGCATGCTGGAGGAAAGTGGATCTGGACATGACAACAGGAAACAGAGATCTCAGCTCACCAGGAACAAAATATAAACCCCAGAGTTACACCCATAGTGACCTACTTCCTGTAGCCACACCCTACTTGTCTACAGTTATCACCCATAATCCATCATTGCATTAATCCATTGATTGTTATGTCTCCCATAATTTGATAATTTCAACTCTGAAAATTCTTGGATTGTTTCACACATAAACTTTTGGGGAACACCTCAGATCTCAACTATAAAAGTTTTAAAATTGTGTTTAATGAGGGGAAGGAAAAAATGGTCAAAATGTATAAAAATATAGGAAATCCTACCAGGGAAAGGAAAAAAATACAAAAGGTACCAAATGGGGATTTAGAATAAAAATCTATGTATTATTGGAGCTGGGGATATGGCTCAAGCGGTAGCGCGCTCGCCTGGCATGCGTGCAGCCCGGTTTGATCCTCAGCACCACATACAAACAAAGATGTTGTGTCCGCTGAAAACTAAAAAAAAAAATAAATATTAAAAAAATCTATGTATTATTAAATATATGAATTACCTAATAAGATTAATAGCATAATAGATGTGGGTTGGAAAGAAAAGTCAGTAAACTTGAATGCTTGAATGTAGATCAATAGAAATTCTCCAATCTCAAAAGCAGCAAAAACAAACAAGGAAACAAACAAAAACAAACAGTAGGGCATCAGAAACCTGATGTACAGTTTCATTTATGTTTTCATTTATTTTTGATTTAAAAATATTCTCTTGACAATGTCTATATACATTCAATGTTTACAAATTAATTCCTGTATCTAGTACCACCCATTCTGTATATCATATACTCAGAACTAGTTCACCTCTAAGCCCTAGAATGTACCATCCTAATTTTATTTTTTGAAGTTTTATTTTTTTTAACCTTTTTAGATTCCATGTGAGTTCATCATACATCATTTGTCTTTCTGTGCCTGCCCCATTTCACTTATATTGTGATCCAGTTTCTTTTGTGTTCTTGGAAATGGCAGAATTTCCTTACTTTTGTGGTTCAATAATATTTAATTTTGTAAGTGTATTTTTAATTATAGTGGACAGTTTTTAAAATTACAATGGATAGTTTTTTCCATATATTGGCTATTGTAAATAATGCTGCATGAGTATGGGGGTACGACTGAACTTCTCTTAGGTATTAGTATTCTGCACTTTACTTTTATTCCCATCTCCACATTTAATTCTATCAATATCATATTTTGTAAATTTTATTTTTGTGTATCCATTCACAAATTATTATAGTTAGTTTTGGACTTTTGTATTTTAACCTTAATACTAAAATAAAAACGTTACTTAAACACCAGCATTATAATATTTAAGTATTCTGAATTTAACAGTATATTTACTTTCACCAGTTAGTTTTATCTTTTCATGTTTTTTCTCTTGTCACTTAGTGGCCTTTTGTTTACCTTCAAAGAACTCCTGTTAGCATTTTTTGTAAGGCAGATTTTATGGGGATGAATCCCCTTACCTTTTGTTGGTCTGAGAATGGAAATCACTGATAGTCTTATTGTCATTTCCTTATATGTGGCATTTATCTTTTCTCTTATTACTTTCAAGATTTTCTCTATTACTTACTTTTGACAATTTGATTATAACTTGTGTTGGAGTAGTCTTCTTTTGGTTGCTCTCTCTTGGAGTCTACTATTTCATGAATATAGATGTCCATTTCCCTCCCAAGATTTGGTATATTTCAGTTGATATTTCTTTCCCTTTTTCTCTCCATCTCTTCTCCTCTGAGACTTTCATATTCTTGTATTCATACAGTTGATATTGTCATATAGACCCCTTAAGCATTCTTTATTTTTTTCAATCTTCTGTTTTTTCTTCTAATTGGATAATTTTAAATTACCATCATTGAGATCACCAGTTCTTTCCTTTGCATTATTGAATTGTATATTGAAGCTTACTGTTGAATTTTTAAAAATTTTTGTCATTGTACTATTCATTTCCAGAATTTCTATTTAGTTTTTTTCTATGATTCTACTTCTTTAATTCTCATTTTGTTCATTATTTTTAAAATTTAATTTAATTAACTATCTATGTATTTCTACATATTGTTGGGCTTCTTTAATCTGATTGTTTTTATTTATTTATTTATTGTGATGACATACTGTTCTCACACTGTAGCTGAGAGGAGGTATAACCCAATTTCCAGAACCTTTTCAGGATCAAAACTAAGACCAAAGTTGGCATTAATTGTACCTGACTCCTCCAAGGTCTCTTGGTAAATGGTTTTGGTAGCAGGACCAAGGTAATACAGAGTTGTAATGAGCCCACAGGAAAATGTGCTGAGGTTGGAGTTGAGACTACCATTGGCAAGTCTGCCACCTGGGTGTGGTTCAGCTTTCTCATATTGAAATTTTTTAATTTTTAAAAATTCACTTTGTTGGGCTTGGGATGTGGCTCAAGCAGTAACGCGCTTGCCTGGCATGCACAGGGCGCTGGGTTCCATCCTCAGCACCATATAAAATAAAATAAAGATGTTGTGTCCACTGAAAACTGAAAAATAAATATTAAAAAATTCTCTCTCTCTCTCTCTGTCTTTAAAAAAATTCACTTTGTAGTTGTTGAGACCATTATTTTGTTCATTTATTTATATGTGGTGCTGAGAATCCAACCCAGTGCCTCACACATGCTAGGCAACTGCTGTACCACTGAGCAACAATCCCAGCCCGATATTCTTAAATCTTAGGCTCCATGGTGGCTTCACAGATTCCTATCTGAATCCCAATATTTTCATGGGACATTGTTTCCATGTAGAGCTGCAAAATTTTTGTTGGTATGGTGGGAAATTTGAACCAGCAACTTCTTATTCCACTAACTAGCCAACCTCTTATTCCACCTTCTGTGTACAGTAATTGAAAGTTTAATGTATCGATAATTGAAGAACAAGAATAAATATTTTAAAATTGAAGTAAAAACTTTCCAAATTTTGTGACACATATTGAAGTTTGATGAACATCAAACATAGTAAATTTGAAGAAAATAATGCCTAGGAATATCATAATTCAATTTCTAGAAATAAAAAATTATGCTACATTCAAAATTAAATTGGTTAGACAGTCTGCATGATTTCCTGTATGTATGAGAATACTCTTTAAATATATGAGTAAGTATATCAATCTATGCCTCATATTAACTCTATGGGGTTGAGCCCATCTCCTTTCTTTGAGCATCACTAAAATTATAATAAAAGTGAAGATAAAACTACCTCACAAGGCTGATATATATATATATATATATATATATATATACTGAATTAAATAAAAAATGCAGTTTATTTTTTAACAAATAATAAACTTAGTAAAGCACTTAATAGCAGCTAAATTAATGATAGATATTTTATTTTTCTGAGTGTTTCTGATGGCTTGTGCCTCTTCTTACGCTTAATTATTATGGTTTCCCTTTCTCATAATCCTTTATCTGGTTTTGATGTCAGTATCCAAGGATCTTATACAAGAAATGAGGTGCTTTATTATTTTGTACAGTCCAGTTTTTTAATGTAGATATTAACTGAGTTTTAAAGGTTTATTAAAATTTATATTTAAATCCTTCTGGATCTGAGTGTGTGTGTGTGTGTGTGCGGGTGCGTGCGTGCGCACGCATTTAACTATTTAGATTTGTTAGTTCTTCCTGAATTACTCATGTATTTTTGCAAAATTATCCATTTGATTTTAGTTTTAAAATGACTTGTATACTTAGTTCAAATAATTGACACAAAGTTGTTCATGGTATTCAGTAATAATTTTAAATATCCAAATTGATTTTTTCCTTTTTAAGATTGTTTATTTTACCTTCTCTTTTAATGATAAATTTTCCCAGTGATTTATCCACTGTATTAGATTTTTCAAAGACATATAACATTTTATTTTGTTGACTATCTTTATGTTTGTATCCTTTATTTCACTTATATTTGCTAATTATTTTGTTAATTTTCTGCTACCACATTTTTTAGTGTTACTTAGTTTTAACTTATGTCTTGTCTTTTTTGGTGTAACTTAAAGATATTTATTTCTAAGACTGCTTCAGCTACATTACATGAGTTTTGGTATGTATTATATACATTGTCATTCATTCAGTTCTGTATGTATATGAATGTTCAAATTTTTATTAATTTTGATCTGATTTATATATAACTTTTTTAGGTTTTAAAAATTATATCCTTGGAACATTTTTAGTAAAGGGACATATTTTTGTTAAGGTCTAAATTAACTTGTGTTTAGGGGAGATGATAAAATGATTCTAATTCTTTGGTGTATATTGAAACTTACTGTGTGGCTTGATATAAGATCAGTTTTTGTAGATTTTCCATGCATGTCTGGAAGGCATGTATATCTTATAATTATTAGATGCAAAGCTTTATTAGAGCTTTATTATTTGTTAATTACATTATTGAGTTGCTAAGTTATTATTATTACTTTTTTATCGGCCACTCGTTCTGGCATTTAATGATAGAAATATGGTAAAACCTTCCATTATGACTGAGAAGTTTGCTCTTTGTGTTTCATATATTTTATATTCATGCTATTAGATGCTTAGAGAGGCATTTTATTAAATCTTATTGATGAATTATTTCATTTTTATTATTTAATGACTATCTTTATTCCTTAATAATTCTTTTATGTAGAATGCAGTTTATTGGACTTTAATATAACTACTTCAGTTTTCCTGTCCTTGTACTTTCATGAAAACATTCTTATTATATTTTAGCTCTCTCTCCTGTAGAGAGCATGCCACTGATATTTTAAAAATCCAGACTATTACTTTTAATCAGAAATTTAATTGCTTTCTATTTATTGTGATTACTTATACACTTCACTACTAAAAACTTATTTTGTTCCTCCTGTTAATATGCTATTTCTTTAATTTTTCATTCTTTATTATCCTCTGTTGTATAGTTGGGGTTGCTCAAGTTCACTACTCTCTTAAAGATCATATATTGTAGTTTAATTTCTAATTAAAAATAATGACCTTTAAATATTTAATGATCATCCTTTATTTAATAATTCTATTTGACCATGTATCTCTGTTCTTTCAAACCATATATAATCTTTAGAATATTTTATTTTCAATTACACCTGACCCTATCCTACATCTTAGTTTATCTAATATTAGTATTAACTTGTTTTTATATCCATTATAATAATTGATATTATTTAATATTTTATACTAAAAACTTATTCAAGATTTCATAGGTGGTGCCACAACAGTGGCATATCCAGTGACATGTTGGAGCTCACTGGTGAGCTAGTGTTGACTAGTGAGCTCTAACAAGCAATAGCTAATTATGTGTATCTCTTTCCAACTTCACATTCAGTTACACAATTTTTGTAGCTGAAATTAGCCTGATGGGAGAACTTATATCACTGAATTCAGTTAACACTACAAATGAGTATTTTGTTTCTTTGCCATATGTTTTTAAGGAACCAATTTATTGAATATTTACCATTACACCACTATCAGTATCCTTATTTCTCATTTTAAATCTAATCTTTTATTCTGGGTTACATTTACTTATTATTTTTTAATATTCTTCTAATGCAGGCAATGATAAGCAAACAATCTTTACCTGAAACTGCACTTCATTCTCACTTTTTCGTAATAGTTTAGCTGAATGTATAACTTAAGGTATTTATTTTCTTTTAGTACTGTGAGGATATTATTTCTTTTTTGTATATTAGTGTTGCTCTGAAGAAGTCAGCTAATTATTTAGTTGAGTTTCCCCTGTAGATAATCAAGCTTCCCTCTTTGTCTTAATGTTTATAGAAGTTCTGAACTGTTTGGTTTTCAGATTTACTCTTTTGTGTTATTCTACTTTGTTGCCTTTGTTGCAATCTGAATTTATTAGGTCCACAAATCTGTTTTCTTCTGGCGAGGTTCAGCCAGTATTAATAATTAATGATGGATTAAGGGATAGAAGGAGAGAAGAAATGAAAATATTTCTCCATTGTCAGCCTGAGTGACATATCTGATGACAATCTCATGTCTTCTGTAGTTGCAGCTCCAGCTGATCTTGACCACCAGAGCTTCTCATTTTTCTCTTCTGTCTCTTGCTATTGCTAATCTCTAAGTTGTGTTGCTGTCCCTTGGTTTGCTTATCAAACTTTTCTACCATGCACTTTAAATTGTCTTGCACTCTTGAGTGGTTTATGTTTCTACAGTTGGATCCAGAATTATAGTGTTATAGATTTTATAGTTTTGTAATGTATATAGATTTGTATTTATTTTATTTCACTTGGCATTTGTGCACTATGCATCTGAGGTTTTATATTTTTCACCAACTCTGGAAATGATCCATAATCACTTCAGATATTGTGCTTTTGTCTGTATTTTCTCATTCTCAAATACTAAACATGTGTTACAGCTTTCTAATTTGATTATATTTCTTAATCTTTTAAAATATTTTCTTTATTTCTCTTTTCATCGTGGATAAATTCCTTAAAATTATCTCTCAGTTCAGTAATTTATCCTCTAGCTACATTTAATGTACTGTAGTCTCATTTAACACTAATTTTAATGACAAATTTATTTCTATAAATCTTTTCTAATCAAATATGTTGTTTTTATAATTACTTTTTACATTTTCTTTTTATTTAAATTTTTTTCTTATTATTCTTAACATATTCCCACAAAATTTGAGGTTAATATTCTGTTACTTCAATTCTTAAGGGTTCATTTTTTACTTAATGCTCATATTTAATTTAAAGTGTTTGATGAAGAACATTTCCTGATGTACTTGATATTTTTGTTTTTGGAGCTCTGCATTGGAGTTTGCTGTTCTATGAGACTCCCACATGGATTTCATTGTTGAAAGTATCTTGCTAAAGTGGATTTGCTTCTTCTAGATATTCCAGATTGCCATTCTCTATTATTGCAA
The DNA here is from genome assembly GCF_021218885.2 of Marmota monax. NCBI lineage: Eukaryota > Metazoa > Chordata > Mammalia > Rodentia > Sciuridae > Marmota > Marmota monax. The sequence continues at coordinate 3,089,790 of NW_026694771.1, forward strand.
ACCTGTTTTTTCCACTTATGGTTCCCTGATGATTGCTGAGTTGGAAATTCTCCAAGGGGTGTTACAGTAGCTTCATAGTGCTTTGTCTCTGTCTCCTTAGAATTTTATTATTTTTTTCATGAGATCAAACATTTAAAACATTGTGTGTGTTTTCTCTTTTTAATATACGCCCTCTATGTTTCAATAGTGATATTTCTGTGTGAATCTAGCCTGACATTTTATAGGAAATAAAGGAGCATATTCCTGCTTGATAAACTTGTACTTCCTGTATCTTTGGCTTGAATACCTTTTCTGCGAGCCATTAACTCATTGTCTTTTATTTAGGACTTCAGTAAAATGTCATCTTTTAATAATTTCTTCATTAATCATCCTATCTGTATTACTGAGTTTTGTGTTATGGTGACTAAAACGTCTGACAAGAACAACTTAGAGAATTTTTTGTCTCATAGTTTCAGAGGTGTCAGTCCATGGTTGGACAGTTTCATTACAGAAATGCCATAGCAGAAGGGCATAGTGAAGGAAAGCTGCTTAGCTTCTGGGAGCAGGGATGAGGGTGTGAGGGGTGGTGCACAGGGAAAAGATAAACCCTTCCAGGGCATGCCTCCAATAACCTACTTTCTCCAAATAGGTCTCATCTCTCAGTACTCCATTCAGTTATGGATGGATTAGTCCATTAATGAGATCAGAGCCCTTAAGATCCAATCATTACCTAAAAGCTCCACCTCTGAATCTTGCTGCACTGCCGATCATGCTTTCAACACATGAGCTTTTTGTGAACCTTCCAAATCCAAATCATAACACTATATAAAATTTGAACCCTTACTTGTAAGTCTCAGCCTATGCCTTTCCCCTTTACTGCTGTTTAAAAATTCTTTAGCAAGGAACATTATCTATCATTCCATATATATCCTTACTAAAGAATTTTTAAACAGCAGTAATCACACTCAAAGAAAAATAAACTCTTCATAAGCTAGAAATCTTCATCTACTTTGTTTACTTCTAAGTCCATCACTTTGAATAATGCCTAATACGTCATAAGTACTGAAGTTGAAATAAATGAATGAAATCTTTAATAACTGTGTGTTGTGTGTCCCTGAACTAGGTGATGATGATATAAGAAACAAAATTGATAATATTTTAGCCTTCATGATGACCACGATCTAGGAGGAGTATAGATTATTAAAAAGGTAGTTTCCCACCTCTGGTGGATAAAGGCTATACAGTTGAATTCCTGATGAGCTTTTTGGCACCAGGAAGTATTCCTCCAAGAAGTATGATGATTACTTTTGATATGTAGTGCATCTAAGATTTCTTCTAAGAACTAACTGAATAATGCAGGAAGGCATGCACATTCACATACATGATAATGACTTAGACAGAAAATAATTTTAATAAGGAAGCTAATATGTTTGAGTAAATTAACTTGACTCCTGAAAGCAACTACGTATGAAAAAATTTCTGGTAAAAATTTTATGATAAAAATTAAGCATCTGTTATCTGGAAATCCAAAATCCAAACTGCTCTAAAATCTGAAACTTCTTAAGCTCTACCATGATAACAAATAGAAAACTGCACACCTAAACACAGTCAAAACACAGGCACACTAAAAATATTGTATAAAATTACCTTTATGCTACATATATAAGATGTATTTGAAACAATGAAATGTGTATTTAGACTTGGGTCCCATACTCAAAATATCATATAATGTATATGCAAACGTTCCAACATAAAAAAAAGTAAATCTGAGACACTGCTGGTCCCAAGTGTTTTGGATACAGGATACTCAGCCTGTACCAAGATTTTCTTCCATTATTAGTAGGAACTGTCTGATACACACAAAATGCAAAGATTTACCCTAAGTTTATACCCTGTTGCCTTGTAATTTAATGAGCAAGTACACAGTTGCCTTTGCAGGCAGTACATGAAGAATGATATGCTTTTACTTTATCAGTAAATAATAAAGTTTATAGCTATATTTACACAGGCTGTGTTTCTAGTATGTGAACTCATATGAATAATGTTAAACCTCTAGTATGTGTGTTTAATGTACTAGTTGATTTTTTTCCAAATTATAATAGTAGCAATTGTTTTATTTATGTAAGGAGAGGCTCTTTTCAAGAGAAAAGCTAGACTTCTTTTTCTATCATGTTGAAATCTTTTCCCATGTCTAACTGCTGTGATAGTCCTACGACTCTGCCTTAAACATTTTTTTTGAAAGTTGGCTGTCCTTAACACCTGATTACTGTTTTTCTGCCTTTGAGCCCTTGTTTCTCCAATTATTCCCTACCTAAAATGTCTGATCCTTGATTTTTGGTAATATTAGGTCTTTTTTTTTTTCTGCAGACCTCGACTGACCAATGTAAAGGAACTAATGTATAGTGAGCCCTTTCTTCTAAATAACATAAATTATATTACCATGTGCTTTCATATAGAATCCCATTGAATCAATATAAGAACTTAAATGTTTAGACAGCAGCCTACCATTTTAAATATGATGAATATGAATATTAGGGAGGGTTTATTAGTTTCCCTAGGAAACATAGCTAATAAGCTGGAATTCAAACCTCAAATTTCTGATTAGAAATGGTTGCTATTATCATTATGATTTTATTGCTTTTCCTATATATTCTACCCTCAACCTACCAAGAATTAATTAAAAAAAATTCTTAGCTTGCCTTTGATTGAATGGAATTTACAGTAAAATTACCATACTGTTTAGGTTTCCATGTGTTAGACAGTTGGAATAAGAAGAAAACATCAGTTGGAGTAGCTGTTTGCTACCCAATTTTAGTCTTTTTTGAATGGAAGCTGCTACCCCTAGTCTCCTGCATCTGACAAATACTCTTTATTATATATCAGGCACTAAACTAGACCCTTTGTATAGAATGCAGAACAAAAATTACATGGCTTCTATTTAGTATAAAATCTAGTTGGAAAGAGAGATAATAAATACATAAATCAATACCAATAATTTAATCTGTCATATTTGACATGAATAAAAAAATAAATAAAATAATGAAGGGATCTATTTCAAGATTTATAGTCAGAGAAGGTCTTTTTGAGAGAGACCTGGTAAGGTACTGAAGAATTAGCTCAATGAACTCTATGTCATAACTTCTAGTATGTTAGATATCTGTCAATGTGTAGGTTTGCCCATTGTAGGCACAAGTCAATTAGGTTTTCTCATCTGGTATGAACATTTGGACACAGATTCTGAAAACTGAGATTTGAACTTTTGAAGATGAAAAGCAGGAGGAAAAAGCACAAGAAAAGAAACTGGAAATTTAGTCCTTTAAAGATTGGAAGGAGTTTGTTTAGGAATGTGATTGCTTAATTTTTTATGCAATGTGAATTTTCTTAATCATCAAGAAGAGATGGCAACATAATTCACTCAGGATTCCTCTGACCAATATTTAAGGAATACCTACTGCACATCAGATATTATGTTAAGGAATAAAATGTAAAGGTGAATAAGACAAAACCCTTGTCCTCGAGTTTATAGACTCTGTGAAAGACAATTACAATGCAATGTGATGATTATTAGTACAAGTTTAAGAATAGAAATCAGATTTTGGAAAAGGTAGCATATAAACTAAGACCACAGGTTTATGTACAAGTAGACATGTTCACATTTCTTGGGAATACATTCACTTCAATAATCATAATTCAATTTGACATTATTTTGAAAATAAAACTCTTAACATAAATTTTGGTTTTGGTCATTTTGCTTAGTAGCTCTTAAATGTTCATTTAAGTAGCTCTTAAAGGTTCATTGATAAGTTTGAACAAAATCATCTATAGAAACAACATTGATTTCCTTCTTAATACATTATGAAGTGTTAATTATTAAACAAAGCATCCATTGTATTGTTGACGAGTTTTCTAGATAAGAGTGCAAATTCTTAACGTTACACATAAAATTTTATATTAAATTGTTTCACTTTAGTGGCCATCAATATTAGAAAATTCAAATTTAGCACATTTTAAAAAATATCAATTTTAGTTTTCATACATTTTATAGCTTTATTGTGATTTATCTGGAGAGACAAATCATGCCTTTGCTAACCAGTGACTGTTGTTATGAATTTTGTTTTTTACTTATTGCCCTTTATTTGTTTCCAGTTCACAGTGTTGATAAATAGATAACTGTTGCTTTTCATTTTCCTCTTTTTGATAAACTGATAGTTTTTAAGCACAAAAGGGGTATTCTAACTCAGTAATTTACATAAAAATCATAATTAACTAGTCTTTCAAGACTACATTAAAAATTATAATTCTTCTTACTCTCTTTTTTAAAGAATTCACCTTTATTTATTTATTTATATGGTGCTGTGATTTGAACCCAGTGCCTCATCGATGCTAGGCAAGAGCTCTACCACTGAACTACAACCCCAGCTCCCTCTTATTCTTTATAGTACTTTTTGTTCAAATAAATTACAGAAGTTACGACACCTCAGTTTTCAAAAATAAAATTGGCTTTATTTATGATTAAAGTCAATAATATAAAAACTATAATAATAACAACAACAAATAATAATAATAATATTACATTGTATCACAGGCTTTTCTTAAAAGGCTGGAGGATCATGAGTTCAAAGTCAGCCTCAGCAACTTAGGGAGGCCCTGAGCAACTCAGCAAGACCTTGCCTCTAAATAAAATATTAAAAAGGAATGGGATGTGACTCATTGGTTAAGTTCCTCTGGGGTCAATCCCTGGTACCCCACCACCACCAAAAATGTGTTCCTTAGGATGCTCATTAGTCATGGGGAAGTGTTTTTTTAGTCCTCAAACAAAAACAACAAAACACTCCATAGGATAGGATATCTCCATGTTTAATGGTACTGATAGTAAAGGTATTAATAATCTGTTTGAGAATCTGAAGACATATCATTTAACAACTTGGAATTTCTGCTGTCCTTCAGATCAAAACAGAAATGAAATATAGAAAAAAAAATCAGTATATATCTGTTTCTGTCTTACAAGCCACAGGAGAAAAACTGACTGTAGTATCCTTCACTGTACTTGCAAACTTATATTATGTGGGAACTCCAGTCATTTTCAGGTCTTTTTAGAATACATAGAAAAATGATATTGTGTACATGTGATTGCTAAGGAGCCCATGACACCTTGGTCTGATTTTGTTGAGTAATTACATCTATTTCTCCTTACTTTCCTTTTTCTGATTGTTTCCGTAAATTAGGAAATATTTAAATATTTTATAATGATCCTTCATTTTCATCCAGAAAAGTCAGTCAATATAACTACAATATTATTTAGATCCTACTGCCTAGTGATAGGAATGGTGCTTAAAAATACTTGTTAGAGTTCTTAATGGGGCTGTTACCTTTGTTGTGGAGTGTTTCTTGATTCAGACATGTCCTGTGAACAGCCAGTACAGGACTGGTGCTTGGATGAGGTACTGGATGATACTGTGAGCAAGCAGTTTTTATTTTCTTACCACCTGATTAGTTTATCCTCTCAGCTTAATGTGATCATAATTATTTTTTCATAAATTCTTTTTTAATGGCTGTAACTGTTCTAATTCTTTTACATTCTTATGACCCTGATCTCTGCAAAAACAACCCTGTAGGGTAGGTAACATGATCATGGTTTATAGACAGGGAAAATATAACTTGTTCAAGATCAGAAATTGAAGAGGAGCAGCTGAACTTCTATTTTAGAATTGTCTGATGGCAAAAGCTAAGCACTTAACTGTTATCCTACATCATAACCATGGCTGCCTAGAACTCAAAGAGCCTGGTCTATGGATCACTGATCACATGAATAGCTTTTCTTAGTGCTTGTCACCACTTCACACAGACTGACCTCGTGGACCTCACCCTCACAACCATCTTGTGGCACTGACTTCAGAAGGGCAAAGATTATGGCTATAGATCACAAAGAATAGACCTGCTATTGAATCTGTATGCTGTATTAATTTATCTGCACAACCAAAGGGGTTTGCCATATCTCCTTTTGTCCAACTGGTAGTGTTGTCATAACAGTGTCTTTATACAGGATTAACAAGTAACTAACTTATTTACTTTGGTTGCCAATAAATAACTGTAGTCTGTTAATAATTGTGCATGTGTTTTATGTGGCTGTGTATATCTGAGACAATCTTACATTTCTGGCATCCTAGATGGGATCGATATTCCTTTATACTTAACCTTCTATTTTATTATATTTCCACTAACAAAAAGTAAATCACATAAAGAAAAGCTTAAGTATTTAAAATAATTTACCAGTATATTGTATAAGTGATACAGACTAATAAGTCTGAATCTTTTTTTCAGTGTTACCTAAATATAAGTTTTTGTCCAATCTTAAATAAATGAATAAACCTGACATGTATTTTCTTGCTTTAAAACATATCAGATCTTTCACAAATTCCCTGAACTGTATTATGTTTATCTCTTCATATTTTTAACACTATTAAATTGCTAACATGATGAAGGTAAGTTGTATCCTAATTTATCTTTTAGTGTATCACAGTGCCAAACTTGACCTTACACATAGTAGATGCTCATTGAATGTTGTTGGCTTGGTGAATAAATTAGTCTGTACTAGATTGAACAGATTTGCAGTCCTAAATTGTTCTTGTCATCATTTCACTCTGCATAATTAAGAAGTTTTACTGAGATGATTAAAAATGTGTTATTGAATTACTGGTGTAGATTCTAAAGCAGTGGGATAAAAAAGACCATGAATATACCCCTATGAGGAAGCAATGAGAGTGTGTTTCTCACTGTAGGTACACCTAGTGGATTTTTTGTGTGATTGAATTAATTTATTTCTTTTAGGAAGGTTAGATTTATGATTTCCATATGGCACTTTATAAGTTTATCTTTTACCCTTAACTTACCGACTTATATTTTCCTATGATAAAAGTAATTAACTGTATATGAAAATAAAAAGAAAAAATTTAAACACCCATATTTCTATCATCCAGATATAATCACCCTTAGTATTTGTGTTTTTAATCTACATAATTTTATACTGTCTATGCAATTAATACCCTACCATAAAATTATCATTTTATAGATATTTCTATTGTTTTTATATTACATAAGATAGATTCCTGGAACTAAAATCACTGAGTAAAAATTTTGAACTTTGAGGTCTTGATATGTATATACTTTCTAGAAACTTACAATTTGTACTCTCATTGGAAGTATATATGATGCTATTTCATTGAGCCAGTGTCAAAATCATTTATCTATCTGTACTTTTAAGCAAGTGTCGTCAAGTAGAACTACTCACTTTAATATGTTGCTCTTGACAACTATGCTCAGAAATATATAAATTAAAAACTGTATTTTGCTTTCAGAAAGAATTATGGAATTCTTGCTTTAGAGAATTCAGTTTGGATGCTGCAGCTTACAAAGTTTCCTCCTAAACCAAATTATTTTTTGGTTCTGATTATAAACTACATACTTTTGTTTAAACTAGACTTAGTTTTCTATATTGATAACTACTTCACTGGAAGTTTTGTCAGTCAGTGTTTTGGGTTGAGACATTAGGCATTATATCTGATGTAGTGTTAACGTTCCTTCTTGTATCAATCAGTCTCATTTCTCTTCTCTGTTGTAACAAATTTAATGAGCATTCAAAATTTACTTATGTTTATTTATGCATTTTTTTTGTGTGTGGACTGCTGTACAAAAGCACCTTCATTCCATACCAATATTCTAGCCAAACTGAGTGCAAATGAGTCAGAGTAGTTTCATTTTAGAGAGCAGCAGTCATATTTGTATTAGGAAGGCAATAGTCTTGGATGAATACCAAAAAAAAAAAATCATTTTTAAGTGTTTGCCTCGTCCTCTAGTGAAAGCATTTGCGTTTCAGAGGCCATGGTGAGTCTCAGTCCCTTGCTGGTTCCTGTTTTTGATAACATTGCTAAGAGGCTATATGTATTTGTGTGTATTCACACACATGAATTTAGTATGATCTGAAGTATCCTATGAGAAATATATATATATATATATAATTTACCTTTTCTATTCACTGCAGTCTTTCCTACTTTTCTGCATAAATTGTCTCAACAAAGATACTAGATGTAACTCAGTAATTTAATCTTACTTATATGACATATTTGTTTTGCATTTCAGAGTACCAGATAAATTGCAAGTCTGTTGTGTCCCATAGCAGGTATGTATATAATTTACCTATAACTAAGTAAGTCTGTGTATTAACTGAAAAATTACTACATTTTGTTTATTAATATTCTTACAGATTTCCTAATATGAAAATGTTAATTTTTTAATATTGTACTTACAGATATTCACAGCTTCAAAGAACATTATATTTCATACATATGTTGTATTTCATTTTATTGTAAGAATCAAATAAACATTTATAAAATTTGATGAGGCAGAATAATTTTAATTATAATGCTTTCATCTTTGAAGATTAGATAGTATTTTATGGAACTGAACTATTAAAGCAACTGATGATGTGGGAACAGACTGTTACAGAACTACTGTGTTTTTGACATTATTGTTTTTCAAACTTTTTTGCTGTTTTCAAATTCATTTTCCATGGGGGTTGCTTTAGGTAAGGAGTGGTTGCAGATGTACTGTCTGCTGCACTGTCTCAAGCACTAGACAAATGGGAAAAAAAATGTTTGCACCTGTTTAAAATCTCAACCGTGCGGTGTTGTGGTTCCTGGGCAACAGGCAGGAATTCTCAAAAGCTTGGTTGCACCTGCTCAATTGTTGCTTGCAGCTGTGTCAGATGAGTAAGTGCACAGAGAAGCTTGTTAGCAGTTTGGTTCTGCTGTTATGTATTTGTATTTTTGTACTATGATTTTGAAAGATACTTCCTTGATGTAGACCTTGAACTAGTACATTCATTTATTTTAAAACTCACTAATTTGGGCTTCCAAAATATTTCCTCCGAATCCTTGTGTGTGTGTGTGTGTGTGTGTGTGTGTGTGTATAGTCATATATATATGACTGCCCTGCCCTAGATAATATGCACACTGGCATCTTCAAAGCATACCTGGGAGACTAGATCTCTCCAGATAACTGTGATGACTGTGTTGATAATAATCTTTGTCCTGGTAGAGACATTTTGTGTTTGGCTCGATTTCATCATGTTGGCAGCCCCACTATGTGAGGCTGGATGTAGTTATTGATCCATTTAGCTGAACAGATTTGAAAGCATTTGGATATTAGTGGACACATGGGGAATATTCAGAAAATTTAAGGGTATATTGTAAGATGATTTCTTGATTTGTGCATGTCTCTGTTGCATTTGGGGCAGAAGTGAGGGAGAAATAAAGTGAAATTAAACAGCAATCCTAGAAAAGGGGCTAAAAATCCAGATGCAGATTTTGAGAATGGGATATTATCCTTGGATCAAATGCTAGATACCTGGTATTTTTCCTAAGTGTTACTAGTGGTGAGATTGTTATTATTTGTTAATGGTTTTATGTATCTTCTGACAAATATCTGTATTTTCAAAACAGGCAAGCTATTGTAGGCCATATTTTATACTAGCTAGGTAAAATTCTATAAATGAAATACTTAGTAAATTTATTCAGTAGTCCTATATTCCAGATAGCAAAAACTTGTTCAGACAGTTCGCATTGTTTTCCTTAACCTAAAACACTAACAGTTTTAAAACACTAACGGTTTCCTATCAACATTTAGTAACAGAAATCTTTCTTGAAGCTGATATTATTTTTACTTTCATTGATCCATTTAGAATTCTTTTAATAAATAACCATGATATGAATTTAACCTCTTGGGAAGTAAGAATAGAGATACAAAAGTAAAGAGTATTGGCCATAGTCCCTTAATGCAATGCCTTGAACATAGTAGTTGGTCAATAAATGTTGAATGAATGCATATATGAATAAAACATTTCTGCTGTTCTATTAGAAATAGAGGGATAGTGTCCTAGAAACTTATTACTTGTTATACATTTTGGATAAGCCTTGATGGACTTACTTTAGTTTTTATACTGGTGGATAGATAGAGATGAAAATACTGATAAATCCTGTTCTTAAAATGAGACATTAATATATCAGAATTGATCCTTTGTTATTTTTATAAAGAATTAGAATAATAATATTTGCTTTATATTCATTTTTACTCAGAATGAGAAAAGCCTTTTTATTATCCCTATTATACACACAAGGCTGAGGCCTTAATGGTTAAGTTACTTGTCACCTTGGAAACTCTTTGCAGCGTAGGGATAAACAAATCTTCTGTGTTATGTGACTAATGTCCTAACCTTCCTGAACACTCACTCTGCTTTCTTCCTCTCCTTATCTCTGTCTTACTAAAACACAAAAAATAAAATCCGTGTTGACTCTCTCGATCAGGTAAGATCAGAACATATTAAACATTTGTAGCTGTTTCACTAAGCAGAAATAATGTAGCCTTTATTTATTGTATACATATTTATAATTATGGTTTCTAATTATACACCAAATTCCAACTATAAATACATAAAGTCATACAAAGGTAGATTCAAAGAGAACCATTAAGACCTGCTTTAGACAGGCACTTCTAGAGTTCCATTTTGGTAGCATGATTCACTCTCCTAAGAATGGCCCAGGTTGCAAAATGAGGCAATAACTACTGTAGGTAAACATCTTGTTTAGCTTCAAAAATTTTGCTACCATTGACTGATGATAATCATGAGCACTTTTATGCTTGGAAGTGCCTTTCCTCTGGGAACACTTTTTCTTTTACCCTTAATTTAAACCAGTGGGCAAGAAGTCAATATCATGGACATCATTTCTTCCTTCTGATTCTAGTGTGGTTGATTAAGCTATATCACTATATTAGTCTTAACATGAGAATTTAACAGTTAAGCCACCATATGTATTAGCTAGAATATTTATCATTAAACCAGACAAATATTAGCAGCTGCTTCAGTGGTCTGTACCAGAATTACTGTGTGGAATCTCAAAGATAAACTGCCAAGCCCTAGAATTCCTCAGCCTAATTGCAGGTTTCTGTGTGACTTCAGGATTAAAGAAATAAAGGAAGTAAATCCACATTTATTGAGAACATAGCATGCCTAAATATAATTTCTTTCTTTCCTCCTTCCATCCTCCCTCCTGGCCTCATTTCTTGTCTTTCTTTTACTGTATAAGGTAAACGGGATGCCTACTGTTTGCTAGACACAGTGACAGGCTAAATGAATAAGAAAAGTACTTGTTCTCAAAGATCAACCAGTGTAGAGGGAGACAAAGATATGTCAAGAGGGTTCTTTTGAGCATCACCAATTATTATTTAGTATGGAACTGGTCACATGTCTGTTCTTTTGTTTCCTCATCTGTGAAACTAGAAACATTATCTACCGTATATTTTAATGTCTGGAGAGAGAGATAACATGCTACTAGTAAAATCCATTGTTTGACACATAGCAAATACTCAATAAAAGTCTTAGCTATGCTAAATTTTCTATCACCACCACTACTACCAACATGAAGACTGCTCTAAGATACTGAAGAGTTCCATCCAATGTCTGGGAGCAGACATTGTAGTCTGAACATTTTTGCATAGATTGCCTCCAAAATTCTGCCCAAAGTTACAACTGCTTTTATGGATTTAGAAGAAATTTTAGAAATTGTCAATCAGTATACTAAATCTAAAAGATATATTCTTTTTGTCATTTTTCCCAAATTTTAATTATGGTCAAATACACACAACAGAAAATTTACCATCTTAATCCTTTTTAGATGTTTAGTTGAATGGTATGAAATACATTCATACTGTTGTACAGCCATCACAATCATCCATCTCCACAACTTTTTAATCTTGTCAAACGAAAATGCTATACACATTTAAAAATAACTCCCAATTCTGGCCTCCCTCTGCCTGCTGGCAACCCCCATTCTACTTTTTATCCAAATGATTTTGACTTCTGTTAATTACATAAGGGAAATCACACAGTATTTATGTTTTTGTATTTGCCTTACTTCACTTAGTGTAATATCCTCAGAGTTAATCCATGTTGTAATACAAGTCATAATTTCCTCCTTTTTAAAGGGTGAATAATATTCCATTGTATGGATATTCCATATTTTGCTTATCATTCATCTGTCAGTGGATATTTGGATTGCTTCCACATTTTGGTTATGCATAATTCTTCTATGAACACAAGTATACAAATATCTCCTTGAGAACCTGCTTTCAGTGATTTTTAAATATATACCCAGAAGTGGAATTACTGGATCATATGGTAATTCTCTTTCCCATGTATTCTTATGCTGAGATTACTTTCATCTAAATTGATTGGAATATTTTAATTTGTGTCTGTGAATGACATTGGTTTCTTCATAAGGAAAATAGGATGAGTTAGGTTCAGCAAGAAAATATCTACTAGTTGAGCTCATGCTTTAAAGGAGCCTATGAATGCCTTAAATAGATCAACATCTCAAATGCTAATGATGTTTTTAGAATATCTGGATTTTAACTCTTTTGATCATGTTTGAACTTAGGAGTTTTGAATTCTAACTGGCTACTGAAATCTGAGCTCCAAAATTCATTAGCTATGTGACCTGATCAAGGTTGCCTAAGCTTACTAAGTTTCAAGTGTTCAGATTTATGATATGGTAGGACAAACACTTGTTTTTTATTGATGTATGTGAGGATTAAAGTAGTTAGGTATAAAAATATTTGGAGTGCAATATTTACTAATATTCTCTGCATGTTAATTTTTTCTCTTTCTTGTTAATATATGAAGTTGTTATAATAGGCAGTATAGGAATTTGAAGGAAATTTGGTATTCATTCTTTGGCAGTTAATTTTGGTAATGTTGTGGCTTTGATAAATACTGTGGAATATCTCAGTTTATCATGTAGACTCATAATTTCTAGCTATGCTTGTGTTCACCTCAGTGTTTGTTTACTATGGAAGCATATCCTCCAATGGAAGTTCTGCTGATACAACCCCAGATAGCTTTAACCCCTCTTTTGAAAAGCAGATGCCCTCAAAACCAATCTCTTAAAAATAATCTCTCAAAGAACCCATATTTTCATTAAATATGGTTCTCTTGGCAAGGTTGTCACAATCTAAGCAGCTTCAAGTTTAGTGCATTTAAGTGCCAATGACTAGATAGCTATATAAGGTTTCTTTTTTCTTGAGAAGGAAATTAGCATGGTAAAATATCCTGATGCCCTACAACACAAACTCCCTTAACAGGAGAAAGGATTTGTGAATTTATATGTATGATTTTCCCTTAATTATCTTTAATAAAATCTAGATGATCTTAATTATAGTAAACCATTTTCCTCTGCCAGGCTGCTTATATTGCAGCAGTACCTTCTTGAACAGCAATCAGAAAAGGATTCCTTAAAAGTAAGGAGAATAGCACTAGGTACATGGATCTGATCATTACTTACCAAAAGTTATAGAGTTGATGTACATAATGTCAAATGAACAGTTTTTGACATAATGAATCAAGACAGACATTGATAGTTAAATTTTTACTTAGTTGGGTATCAGCATGCTAAAGCTTTATCACAGTCTTAAGGGTGTACCACAGTACCTCAAACTAAGCATCTTAAATAGACACATCCTTTCTTGGGCTTAGAAGTCTGAAATCAGCAGGGTAGTTGTTTCTGGGAGTTGAGAGAGAGGGATCTGGTCCAGGACTTTCCTTTTGACTTGTAGTTAGCTGTCTTTTCCCTTTGTCTTTCTCCCTTAGTGTCTCAGTGTTCAGATGTCTCCCTTTTTATAAGGGCATCAGTCATATTGTATTAAGGTCCACCCAATAACCTCATTTTAATTTGATTAGGTCTAAAATGGCCTGCCTTCTCCAAAATAAAATGACATTTTGTGGTACTGGGGATTAGGATTCCAGCACTTTTTTGGGGTGTAGGGCACGATTTGATACATAATGACTGGGTTAATAGTTAATATTTGAGTGACTTTTGTATTCCAGACATTTATATATATATTATTGATAATGCTTATAACATTTGTTAGACGTTATTTCCCCCATTTTCCAGGTGATAAAATGGCATGTCAGAGAAGATAAGCAATTTGTCCAGTCACACAGCTAGTAAATATTAAATGTTGGCATTTGAACCCAGTATTCCATGCTGCTTTTTAAATGGATAAACTTCATAACAAGTCCAAAGTCCAAAGTCCAAAAAAATACTTTGAGTATTTAAGATTGTGTTTTGGGTTTTTGTTTTGTTTTATTATTAGGGCTGTGCCAAAGCACATTTCACCCTTTAAAAATGGTACATTATATAAATTATATTATTGCCAAAATGCCCAATCATTGAATTCCTACAAATTCACTCCTAATGGTTTTTTTTGTTGTTGTTGTTTTTTTTTTTTTTTTTTTTTTTTTTTTTTTTTTTTTTTTTAACTGACAGTTGTCTTTGAAAGCTTAGTGTTTAAGCTCTCCTGCACCTGAGGAAGCTTTTGGACAGGACGGATTCTGAACATAGACTGCATGAGTTGATTCTGGCCCCCATTTATGTGGATGGCACTGAGAGCCAAGTCATGCTCAGAGTCTGCTACTCAGCACATGTGCTTTCTGTTCTCCTTCCCCCCCCAATACTTCTCTCTCTCTCTTTCTCCCTCTACCATCATCTTATTTTGTTTCTTCACTTTTACCAGGTAGTTTGTGTTTTTTGCTTTTATGCAATTCTTGCCACAATGATAAACATTGAAAGGGGATGGGTGTGAATGACAAAATCTCTGTTTATGCACAAGCTAGTGCTCTTGTAGGTGGCCACAGCATTATTGTTACTCATTTGATCTAAGGAACAAGAGGCATTGTGTGTCTTGTATAAGTTTGCCATCTTACTAGTGAAAACATTTTTTCTCACATTTAAGTTTTAAAGCAAAACCAACTCATGACCCAGTTTCACTAATAATTCTCTTAAGTAACCCTTGTATTCATTTATAAGTTTTTTTTTTCCACCCACTGTCTTCTAGCCTGGTTTAAAATTTTTATATATGTACTTTTAAAAAATTGATTAGCTGGAGAGCTGCCCATTCCTCTGTGCTGTATAATAAGGATTTAAAAACTGCACACTGAATTCTGTATAGTGTAATTAAAACTGACCCACATTTGGACCTGAGTACACCAGGACTTAGCCAAACTTGCCATGAGCTGAGTTCTGGTGGCAGATGGGAACTAATGAGGACACACTCCACTCCAGAATTTCCCAGCTGCTTGGCCCCTTTTTGTACAAACAAGGTTTGGAGCGAAGTCCGGATCCCAAGAGCATGTTCTGTAAATGTGCTGTACCCAACGATTTGGGAAACGTTCTTACAAAATCAGGCTGTTTCAAAGTATCCTGAAGACCTCAGCCCCTGTATAATTTAAAACATTAAAAAAAAGTCAAAGGTAACTTTTGTGCTCTTTTTAACCAATTTTTAATTTTACAGTGAATAAAAAAATTGTATTTCCCTTGTCTTCTCCTACGCCTGGCAATGGAATGATCACTTATATCAAACCTGGTGATTAGAATGGTATCTAATCTCAGGGAGTATCTCAGGGAGAGTTGTGTATCAGGATAGACTATGTTTCCTTGCAACCTATGGATCTCTTCAACTGGTTTGATGTCCTGGGACTATTCAGGCAGATGTAATTGAATCAGTTTGAAGCAGCTGTAGCTGGCATGTGGTCTCTCAGATTGCTAGCACCTGCTTGTTTTTTTGCAACTCACTAGAGTGAGAAAAGTGCCAAAACCAGCATTGGTCTTGGAGCAGATAAAGCACTCCATATCTTACATTCTATTCCCCTCCCAGTCTAGCCACATCATCCTGGTGCCTGAATTAATAAAACCCCCTTTTTATAGTTAGGTCTGAGGTATACTTCTCCTTCCCATTTTTCTCAGTATTCAAATTCTGACAGTATTGACCATGCTTCAGTAAATAAATAAATAAATAGTATAATGATGATCAGGTGGCTTTGGGGCTCTCTTATCATTAGACAACTGGATAGCCTGTGGTTTGCAGAATCATTTAAATGAACACACCAAATTCATTTGCTGTTCCAGCACAGTCTTATTGGCACAGAGAATGAGTAGTTAATGTATAACAAACTGTGAGCTGTTGTGGAATATGATAAATACACTTCTTTAGCAGGAGGGAATGTAAAATGGACCTGTTTCTCTAATGCAAGCTCAAAACTAATTGACATGGATTTCTTCAACACATACTATGTGAAAGAAGATACAGTATTATAAAATGGGACAATAATCCAAGAATATAAATATGTAAGATATATCTTAAAAGACATATTTTTTGAAAAAGGTTTAAATCTATTTTAAAATCACTTTTTCTTTTTGTTCCATTTTGTCATATGGCATATGATAAAATACTTAACCCTTAATGTTGTCAATATCCTAATATTTAATTTGAATTAGGATGATAAAGAACATGTTTACTGAAATTTATGGTTTATGTTACAAAATTTCTATTAAAAGGTTTTAATATTGATAATATTTTGAGAAAAGTTAAGTAATAGTAGTAAGATCAAACTCTACAAAGGTTATTTCATTATCAAAAGCAGCTGCCTATTTTGCATGGCATGGTTAAATGCAATGGATATAGAAAAGAATCCGTGGTCCCTGGATACAAGAATTTTACAGTATACTTGAAGGCACATGATATACATTTTTTTTAAATAGCAAAATAAGGCAATTCAGTTAAATAAATGCCCTAGAACTGATGGTCCCTCCCCCCTTTCACTGATCATGAAAGACAGCACCAGCTGAGTGCAGTGGGACATGTGTATAATTCCAGTGGCTGGGGAGGCTGAGGTAGGAGAATCACAAGTTCAAATCCAGGCTTAGCAAGTTAGTGAGTCCCTGTCTCAAAATAAAAATATAAAAAGTGCTGGGGATGTGTCCCAGTGGTTAAGCAGCCCTGGGTTCAATAGCTCCTACCAGGAAAAGAAGGAAAGGAAGGAAGGAAGGAAAGGAGGGAGGACCAGTCCATTGTGGTTTTCCCTACTCCCTGCTACTAAAATAGAACTGGAACTCTGAATCCTCCTGAAGATAATATTTTCCACAACATTATCAACTGATGGACGTTCCAGGTAAGATGAAGCTCATTTATTATTGCTTAAAAAATCATGAAGTGCTAAAATTATTTAGTTGGAGCAGAAGTCTCTGTGAACCACTATAAGTGAATCACCTTGAGGTGGAATACATTGAAATGTATTGGATATACATTGAAATATAGGACTTAAGCTACTAGAAAGGAGAAGGTGAAGCACTGTGAAGCTAGGGAGAAATATAAGCAAATGATGGGAATTGTATGGTACAAAGATAATGAATTGGTCTCAGTTGTAAATAAATAAATTGTTATGTAATATTAGTTCAGTATTTCCTCTGCTACATTATAAACTTTGTGAAGTATTATATTAATTTTTACATAAAATATCTCTTTACAGATATCATTATCAGTGACTACTGTCTGAATTTGGTCTTCCATGTGTTTCTATAGGTTCTTATTTCTTTCCTTTCTGTAGACAATGCACCTCCCAATTTGGTAGGATCTTCTCACTGCCAATAGTCTTTGTGAAGAACTGATGGGGAATTCAAGGAGGATTTTGTGCTTTTATACATTTATATAAACAATAATCTTTTTAAAAGCTGATTTGTATTTTTATGAATACTATGGCACTAGCAACACTTACTTGGGATAAATTCTAATTTAACCATAGTTTATAAGATTTTTCTACATATCCCTTGTTTTGCGGAATAAGACCAGATATCAAAATGGCTATGAAATGGTAAGCAGCCCTCTGTGTTCTTTTAGGCTAAGTCTCCTCATCTGTTAATTAGAGGTGACATTATACAAAAGCATTCTGATGTTAAAATTAACTCTTCCTCTTCTATTTGCAATCATCATCATAATTTGGTTCTGAAACATATAATAAAATATTGCCTACTGTATAGATCCTTTTTCTCTATCACTTTTATTACTTTCTCTAGCTATTGCAGGTTTACTCTTCACTTTGAATATAGCAATATACATAGCTAAAAGTGAAGGAAGAAAGAATTCAAAAAAGACTCCATATTCTAGTTTTTGCTAATATTTACTTTTGAGTCATTTGCTCCTCAATAATAATTCTCTCATTTGTAATATAACTGCTTAATATTAATAATTTATATATTTAATGTATCTGCTAAACTGATCCAAAATTAATATATTGCCTTTTGTGGTTCATTTATTTATTCATTCATTTCTTCATTTAATGCAAATTGTTCTAGCTGTTAACACAATTGCATTTGCTTTCCACCTAGTTGTATATATGACTGTGGCAATTGCCTATGTCCACATCTTACTGAAATTACAAAGTGTTAGGAGATCAATATTTCAGAAAAATAAAATAAAATTTGAGTAAATTCTCTGATTTGTAAGAACTATTTGTTCCCACCTTCACAGCATTTGGGGACTTGATCATAAGTTTGACTAAAATTTATTAACTGCAGAAACAATGTCACATATTAATAGTCACCTCTTAGGTTAAAAAGCCAAGAGAAAAAAATAGCAGTTGATATTTGTAGTTTTCTAGAAGGTTAATTCCTTATTTCATTCTTTCCTTCTTTAAACATGTAATGTGTAATTCTGAATGTCTCTATTTATCATCCTTGTGATTTGGGGATATTTAAGAAACTTTATGAATAAATTTCTAATTTTCTAAATTACATGAATTCCTATATATTTAGGGTAAAAATGTGTGACTAGATATTTCTTTGCACAAAACATATTTTCTTTAAAATATTTTATCTTTTCACACTCTTACTCATTTTTTGATTACACTCATCAAAACAGGGTTATACTAGGTAGGTCATGATTTTTTTAAAAGATTAAAAAATTAAATAAATTTAAACCTTCTAAATTTTTAGATTTAAGTGATTGTGTCTCATGATGATATTGATGATAAATATAGAACATGAATAGGTGAACTTAAAATTAAATTAAAATGTTGCTTTTAAATGCCTTAAATTTATGTAGCAAGTAGGATAGCTGAGTTCAGTTTTATTTAAGAAATGGTTAATTTTGTACATCAGAAAACAGTTCAAGCATAATCTTTAATCATGTTGGTCTGATGCCCCAGGCACAGCAATGTATACTTATTAGAGCCTTTGCCAGTGTCAGGATAGTGTATACCCCAGGCCAAAAGAAAATTGATTCTTCTCCTGTTAATTTGTCATTTGATATCATATTTAAATTTCTATTGATCAAAAACAGGTGTATTCACTTTTCAGTACAGTCGTTCAGCAACATAAATAATTTTTCATTTGATGACTGATTTGAATTGTGTCTAATTAAATAATTTCAGGCATAACTTTGCTATTGATTATATGGCATTATAAAATATTTATTAATTATTCACATCAATATGCAACTTGGGGTATTTTAAATATAAATCTATTTTTACAAAAGTTTTTAAAAATGACTAATACTAGCTTAAGAACACATTCTTGCTTTCTTGAAAATATGCAATTAGAAGAAGTTATATCACTTTTTGAGGGCTTCTCTGTTGATCTTTAGAGGAACAACTCCAAGTAGAGGGCAGTACACTCCTTTCAAGGCTGACTTACTACTACCAGCAATCTCTCGGTACAACCTCTCTGTTTTCTCATTGATTGCTCTTTGCCCTGTGTGCTCAGATCAGTTGGAGAAGTTGAGGTCACCAGTCACACCTATGAAAATGTTATACCCTCTTCCTATTTTCTTGGCCTTGGGGAATGTGTTGAGCATGCACTAGTTACCTAGGACTGTTGGAATCAGTTATCACAAAACGAGTGGTTTAAAAGAACAGAAATTTATTCTCTCATAGTTCAAGATACGATAAATCTAAAATCAGGGTACAGTAGGGCCACATTCCCTCTGATAACTCTAGATGAGAATCTTTTCTTAAACTTTTGGTGATTCTAGGCTTTCATTGGCCTTAGGCACCATCACTACAAACTCTGCCTTCACATTTTCATGAATGTCCCCCAACGTGTGTCTCTGTGTCCTCTCTTTCTCTTAGAAACTTGCAAGTCATTGGATTTAGAACTTACCTTAAATCAAGAATAATTTAATCTCATCACATCTGCAAAGACATTGTTTCACAACAATGTTATATTATGAGATCCAGGGTGGATATGCAAGTTTTAGGACTCTAGTCACACTCAACCTATTCTGAAGGGTAATTTAATTTTATAGTAATTAACTATGGAAGACTTCTTTACATACTAATACCTCATTTTTCTCTCTATAGTAGAAAAGCTTATTCTGATTTGTGTTTACAGAATACCTGTTGTGTGATAACCTTGGTATTTTTTGTGAATTTAATCGAGTCATTTTTCCTAATACTTTTTAAAACTACTGAAACTTCTTTTCATCACAGGTGATAGACTTGAGACATCAAAGAGATACTAAGAGAGTTCTAGTCACTCTGCCAATGCAGTGGTAAATTAAAAACTGACCTTGGTATCCTCCAGCTATTCTGTGACTTCATGTGTGTTGAGACGCTCAATATACTTTTATAGTCCATAGTATTTTAGATAACTTTACCTAAATCATAAGTTACAGAAAATATTTTTTCATAATGATCTTTTGATACTGTAACTTATGCAACTGAAATTTGTTGTCAAAAGTATTGTTCTATAGGATTGCCCGTTGAGTCAATGAGGTAATCTAATCTCTGTATTTAGTACCAGCCAGGTCTTTATTAAAGACTACATAAGCAAGTATACAGCCATTACATGATCCCTAGAAGCCTATCCTATGTGTCCACTTAAGATTGGAAGAGCCAGGCCTATATCCAAGAAGTTACTTTCTAACTTTATGTAGTAGATGATTTCTACTTCTACAAAGTTGATTCTAAATCTATTGGAAATGTTTTCTTGTCTTGTAAAAAAAAAAATGAGTAGACTTCTATTAGGACAAAGATGGTCAGAAGGAACACAGAGTGAAGTAGAATCATTTCTAAAATAATTAGAACATAATTGGAAGTATTTGTTGACCCTTTCCCTCATGATTGTGGAATATTACCGGAGTGTTTCCTTTAAGAATGGTAAGCAAACCAATAATTTGAATTTTTAAAATAGATAATTAATAAAGTGATTATATGAATTTTTATAAGTCTTATCTATTGAATAATTCCTTTAGGTTTGCAGCTCTTTTGGTGCACTTCTGTTCTGAATAAAACAAAAATAAAAATTAAAATTAAATGAAGTCTGAAATAGTATAGTTAAATATGAAAATGTGATTTTCTTAATACAAAACTTTTTTTGCACCCAAAACACATTAATGAAATTAACCTATTCTAGTTTTATTGTTCTAGAATGAAAGAGAAGAAAGATACTGTACCTTATAGTGCTAATACGGTGGTCGGGATGGTAGTGTGTGTATATATGGGCGTGTGTATGTTTGGGCTAGGCAGAACTGAATTTAAATTCTGTCTCAGCTGTTCCCTGGCTACATCAAGTTAGAAAGTAACCTCTCTGAGATGGGCCTTGCCCTTCCAAACCTGTGTAGACACATAAGCTTCCAGGGATCATTTAATGGATGTGTAGACACTAAACAAATTAACAAATTTATAAATAAGATGTTTAGACAGTGGTAGGTGCTAGTCATGAAATACAGTAGAAAAAATAGGATAGAGAGTTACTGGGAATAGGGAATGAAATAATGACTGACCTTTCTGAGGAAATATTATTCAAACAACACAACACAAATAATATAAATTAACCAGTCAGGGAAGGTCTAGAATATAAGAAATCTCATGTCTAGATTCTCACAGGTTGGGGGTTGTGCATCCAAGGAGCATGTGTTAGAGTATCTGTGGCAAAGGAGGCATGTCCTATCTGTTGATTAATACATTGGGGCAAACAGTTGATTCTCCTCTTTTTCCTAATGGTAAACATGGCAATAATAAGCAAGTGGGCATGGATTAAAGATGCTCAGCCATATCTCCTTGAAACATTATGAACTTCTTATTTGTGAAAGCAAAAGAAATTAGACCAAAATGGTGGGATTGGATTAATTGTTATTCTTACCTCTCTATGGCAATTCTGTTGTCTACTTTGTTACCAGGAATTGTTAGATAAATCACAGGGATTTTTGAATCATCTTTTCTCCCTAAGGTAAATCATCCTTTAAAGTAATAGTATTATTGTTTTTTCTCTTTTTATGCATATCAAGACTGAAAATGAAAATTGAAAGACAAATAGAATATTATTTGATTTAGGATCTTTTTGTTTATTTTAATTTTTTAATTTGTAGGGTGTTTTTCAGTATTAATCTTAATAGTAGCTCAAGATTCAACATACTTTAGGAATATGTATTATCTATCCATTTGAATTGAACACAGAAAATTTGTTACACCATGTCTACTTTCATCCTTAAACAGAAATTTCTTCAAATGCTTCATTCAAAATTAAATTACTTATCCATATCTAGACAAAAGTATGTAGTGGTAAATTATTGAAATTGATGAAATTATATTGAATTTTCTTGAGTTTAATATATCTAATCAACATTGCATTCACCTTGTTATTATTTTTTAATTGCTTGATGCTATAAAAGATGACAGTATTACTATGATCCTAGCTGGTACTATAAGAAGAAGTGCATGAGTAAGTAGACAGTCTAGTGAGCATTTGAAAAACAGAGATGAATAACATTTTCAGATATGGTTAAGCTTTCAGGTAAGAGGCTTTAATTTTCTTCCACTAGAGAAATTAAAAAGTTCTCTGACATACTAATTTACAAACCAAACTATGGAGTTATTAACAACACACCATTGTTAAAAGTTACACCATTGAATCTTACCAAGGAAATTCCTTTGACTATGTTCTTATCACAAAAATGGAGAACAGAAATGGAGGAAAGGACTGTTTGCTTTCCCCAAAATACCACAATTCACAATTTCCACAATGTTATTTAGATGGCCATAAAAATTGTCATCCAGTTTGTAACTGAGAGATTTTGTGTTCTTTTAAATCTATATATCAAGAATATTAACTCAAAATGGAAAAAGGCCATTACACCAAAACCTCAAATATGACAAAACAAACAAACAACAACAACAAAACACAAGATACTGAGTACTTCTAATCACATGTAAGAAAGAACACCACCAACATTTTAGGTGTGCTGTGGCAATATATACCTTAATTATATATCTGAATTATAAAGTAATTTTGACATATTGTTCTATTGTTTTAATTATGTCACATAAAGGAGAGCATACAGTAGAATAGAATCAGCCCCTGATTTGGGCTGTGCTTGTGAACTGTCAGAGAGTGAAATATATAAGAAAAGTTTCTCTATTTAGTTGTGGTTTGCATGTTTCAACACATTAACAAAGCTAAACTGCAGAGACCTGGAAGCACTACTTGTGCAGAGCTATTGTCCTTATTTAATATATTCAGCTTGCCTAAAATTTCACAATAATATGTTATTTGCTTTTTGTTTTAAAGACATGGTGATAGCCTGCATACAAAATAGAAATCTGTTCATTTTAGTAGCTATAAAAATTAATATTTGCCCAAAATTAATACTTAAGTCCCCCCAAAAAGTTTTAAACATTCCATGTTGGATTATTAATACATGAAAGAATATACCGTTAGGACTATAAGAAAATTTACAGATTATATTTTCAATTAATTCAGTTATTTCACTGATAAGGAAGTGGGAACCCAGTGAAGTCAAATAATTTCTAAAGCTACAGAGTGAACAGTGGAGTACCTTTTACTTCTCTACAATGTACTCTTCACCATTTAACATTACACCAAACAGTTTTTTGCTGTTTTTATTTTATTTTTAATATTTTTTAGTCGTGGATGGACACAATACCTTTATTTAATTAATTTACTTATTTTGATATGGTGCTGAGGCAAGGACTCTGCTACTGAGCCACAATCCCAGCCTACTGTTTTTATTTTTAAAGTTTAAATGATATGCAAAGATATAAAATAAAAAATATTGTCTTTATGAACTTATAATACAATTCAACAGAAATAGACAGGTTCAAGAGTATGCATGTAGAGAAATCTATTTACTTTATTTTAAAAATAGGGAATCAAGTTGTTTGATTTATTTTCTTTTCTAAATGCTGTATATTAAATATTTTCTGTATTATAGAGATTTTATTGTATTTATACTGTAGCAAATTATATTATATCTTCTTTTTGTTAACAGCTGCCTAATATTTCTATTTTATGGATATAAAATAATGTATTTACCACTGTCTCATTTATTGACATTTGGTTATTTCCAATTGTGTTGCTGTTCAAAAAAAACAGTAAATAGCTTTGTATTTATTTTAATATGTTCATAGAATAATTCTTACATGTTTATATAATCAAAATTTTGATAGCTATAAAAATTTGGCTTTTAAGAACATGGGTTCTAATATATATTTCTAACAATAGTATATGCAGTTTTCCCAAGTTTCATCAATAGTGAGTTTTAACAAGTATTTTTCTATTTGGAAAAATGAATACTATATTTCATTGTTTTTATTTGGATTTCTTTATTATGAATCAGATTAAATAACATTTTAAAAATTCACTGGCAATTTTTGTTTCTTTTTCTATAAATTGATCGTTAAGTACTTTTTGATTTTTTAAACCGTTTTTAAATTTTTTATTGATTTGTAATCTTCGGCCTGGCACAGAAAGTAATTTTTTTCTGTAATATGTGTTAAAAGATTTCTGTGATTAATTTGCAATTTAATTTTTTCTAGGGCCTTTTTATGTAGTTGCATTTGTCAAGCATTTACTATATATGAATTTAAAAATCTTATATATTAAAAGTAAACCCATGTTTTCTTCTAGCACATTTATGGTTTAGTCTCATTTAGTAATTGTGTCTTTGATTCAACTTAATTTGTATGCTGCATATTTTAAAAAAATCATTAACAGGTCTTTTTTGAGAATGAAAATGAAAAATTTTCTTTTTTAATTTGAAATAATTCTTTTATTATCCCATGAACTCCTTAGGAAGGCAGAGATCAGCAAAAAAAAGCAATAGACTGAGAACTGAAATGTCAAAATTGACATATTTTTCTTTATTTATCCATCACTAATGCCTATTGTTTAAGACATAGGAAAATCCCAAGAAACTCTCTTACTTATAAGAATAAATTATTATATTTTGATTGTCTAAGCAATGATTAAATCAGTGAAAGCATCATAGAATAAATCAAACCCCTAGTGAGATACTTTTAACAGTAAATCTAGTTCATATGTTAATGTTAATTTTACTTACTTAAGAGAAGCACTTACTTATCAGTGAGACCCTATAACTATACAAATGAAATCAAAGTGTGAAAGTTGGTAATTTAAGCAGGAAGCTATAGCCAGGTGATAAGTAAATTTATTTGTTGTCTTGAAAAGTTCACTTCAAGTAGTCATCATTATTAAAAGGCAATTATTTCATATAGCTTTTGTTACCTTAAAAAGCAGCTCAGAGACTAAGGGTTCTGATAACTGATGTCTTTGTAAGGGTTGTAAATAAGTGAAGGTTCCATTCATTTGAAAGACTTAATATTTAGCAATGAAAGAACATTATCCAGCTTAATATCTATTATATTTATGATTGCAGTTGATAAAAGAGGGAAGTAAGGATAAGTGAAATATGGTGGGGTAAGGGATCAAAAATATCATTTAACTTTTTTTTTTATAAATTTCACTTTATTTTTAATGAGTGATTTTTATATTCTAAAAGTAACACTATTTGGATATCCTAAAATTCAGAAAGAAGACAATGAAAGCATCCTCGATATTATAAATATCACTGAATCACTGAAAAATTTATTGTTAACATTTTGATGTGTATGTGTAAGTATACATGCAAAAACATAGGACTATGCTGTACACATGGATGTGAATTGGAATTTTACAACTAGCAATATACTATGAACATTTGTTTCTGTTAGTATACTAATAATTTTCTGTGACCTGATTTTTTATTGATTATATAGTATTCCATAGAGTGGATGTGTTAAAATTTACCTAGTCAGTCTCTTATTCTTGTCCATGAGAGTTGGTTCCTTTTTTTTCTCTCCATTAAAAATAATCTCTGAGGAATATCATTGTGAAAATGTTTTTATAAATATCTTGGTCATATCTTTTGTATAAATTTATATAAGTAGATGGGTCAAAGATAAGTCCATTTTGAGCCCTTTGATACATTTAAGCTATACCATTTTCATGTTGCTGTTTCCATGCCAGCAGTCTCTGAAAGTATTTGCTCATATCCCTATCAGTTTTTGGTATAAAACTTTGTGTGGCTCAAAGAAAAGCTCTCAGTGGTCTGGGGGTAATGAGTACAAAGAGGTGGAAAGAGGTCAAGCAGAGGTAAGTGATGTTTTTGCAGGCTGCCGCAGGCTATGAAGAACAGCTTTCTTAAAAGTGAACTAGTATTTTCAAAGATGGCCCGGACCCTGCCTGTTAGCTTGGCACAAATGAAATATCCCTGTTTTCTTTAAGGCATTGGCCTGACCCTTCGAGCACACCCCATGTATTCACTGATTGCAACCACTTACTCATACTAATCATTGCACACAGAAAATACATAAAAGATTTGTATTCATCACTCACTATGTTTTCCTACTCAAGTGTCATGAAACATTCAGGATATATTAACTGGCAAATGCACACCTGGAATATGTTACTTAGCTTTAGAAATTGCTAATTTAAAAAAATCAAATATTTAATTTTGAGGAAAAAATCAGTTTTGGATTTTGAGCGTATATATCATCTTTCATTTTGGCCCAATTAATCCAGCAGGTGTGTGTAAATTAGGTCACTACTTTGTCACCGTGGTAACATGTGTTGGGGAGGTAGATCTTAACCATCTCCAGCACAGGTGATGTTGGCTGAGTTAGTATTAAGAGCTGCTTTAGAAACAGATACAATAGAATTTAATATGTTGAATGTAAAATATCAGTCTGGTTCTGGGTACCAACAGTTAATACTCTAACATGAAAACAAGTACTCCCTTAAATCTGTATTAACAAAAAGTCCAGTAACCTTTAGAATCAGAAATTCCATGTAAAACTTACTGACAATCTCTGGAATGGCATACACTACAGCAGTCTTGAGGTAGTGATCTCATTTCCTCATGGAGCAATGGAGTTAGTGGTCCCCTGGTCAGGCTCTCTGGAATTTAAGCATGTTTTTAGAAATAAGCCAGAATTTTTAAACAGTCATTGATTTCCTGACTGCATACTCTAATGAACATTGCCTAGGATCTACTCAATAGGTAGAGTTGTTTTAAAGCACAGTATCTAATCTTTTCTTTTTCATGGCTATTTTTGATCAATATTCATAATCGCTTCTGGGTTAAGAAGAAGTTGGCAGAGTTGGTCTATGCCAGCACTCCAGCACTGATACTGTCTCTAACTCAGGCTTCTTCTCACCAGGTGGAAAATCAGACATGCTTCAAGATCGCTAGTAGAGATTGTGCAATCTGTTTGGCTGTGCAAGGTTCCAAATCATGTGGGCATTCTGCAGTCCCACAGAGTGGTAGAATTTCTTCACTTATCACTGACAAGTTCACACCTCTTTTGGTCATTAAAATTGTAAATATGCATTATCAGATGCAGAAAACAGGCCAAATTAATGATATGAAATATATTTCTTAGGCAATGCATTTTCCATGACCATTTTTGTACCTGGGTGTGAGAGGTATTTCCATTTAGCCTGTGGTGCCAATTTATATGTGGCATTATGATTTTTTGATTGTCCTCATGTCCCACCTTATATTCATATCATAAGTCATCGTTTCTGAAGCATTTTTGTATACCACACTTCTTTTTTTTTTTGGTGTTATTTTACACGTGACATTTGAGAAACTTGAATCCCCCTAGTATTTATTTTCAGTTGGTTTTGACCGCAGCTTTATTACTTATTTCGTGTTTTCAATGGTTAATATTTACAAAACACTGAACAAACTCTTCAAGATTGCTTTCCATAATCTCCCCCTCCATGCATTAACGATGAGAGGAACCAAGAGAGGAGGCATAGTGATTCACCCTGTGTCACAGAGTATGTGAATTCACTTTCATAAGAAAATCAAGGTTCCCTGATTCTCAGGTTTGCTTATTATTATTATTTTTTTTATCTCCCATGAGTCATGCAGGTTTGGAGCCTTACAAAGGGAGAGCATGGCTGAGTGTAGAAACAGTTGTGTCAAGTACTCTTTTACCTCAACTTCTTTTTTACCAGATACTCCCTCCCTATGTTCAGGATTTCTTTTCCATCCACTCCCCAGTGGACACTGAAAAACATTTCTTTTTGAAGAGCTGGTTTGTATGATAAAGACCTGAGGTCTCAGTAAAATCTATTAACCTGTTAAGGGTAAGGGCATGCATTTTTCACTCCAGAACAGTATGCCATATCTGTTCAGGATATCTGTTCTGTCTGTTCAGGAATAGAAAGAGTGGCGGCACAAATTAGCATTAGAACAGAGCTTTATCACAGTAGAATTCCAGGTTGTTTTAGGAATAAGGCACAAAACAAAATAGGTGAAGGAATTGAATCTATCAAATGTAATAAAGTTGTGGTAGATTCAGGAAACTTGGACCCCTGAATTGTAGTAACCATGCTGGGGGTGGGGATGGACAGTTAAACAAAACAGTTTCTTTCTTTCATTGTTTGATGAAATAATTTTTGCCCCTTCTAAGAAGCATGTTAAAAGAGAGAAAAAGAAAGAGAAAGAGAGGGAGTGCTTGGTATATCTGAAACAAAGAGCTTATACAGTTACTGAGCTGGTTGGTTTTTATACCTTCCTTTACTGAGTATTGTCCTTCAGTACAATACAGAGCCATTTCTTTGTTCTCACAAGCTAGCAGTTAAATTGTATGTAAATGTATGCAAATTAGATGCTGTCTAATAAAGAGAGTCATTAGATGGAAGAAATATTTAGTTTAGAAAAAAAAGCAGGTGTATTGTGTAAAAGAAAATGTAAGGCTACAAAAAAGCCCAAACTTTTGTGGACAGTTATAGAAAAAAATATTAAAATAGATTTTTAAAAGACTTACGTCTCCCTGACCTTTCCTTTGTGCTTATATATATGTGTGTGTTTTTAAAATATTTACATATAAAACTAGGGGATTGGCTTCTTTCCCAGAATTACTGGAAGCACCTTCACCAGGAACATTTGGACTTGAATAATCTCCACAGCAGCATTTTCTTTCTTGAATTAAATGAATTGTAAAATGGATGTTTGCCCCAGGAACACTGCCTGCTTATTTGAGTTCCTTTCCTCTGGTTGATTAAGACCTAGTGGTTCCATGGTAGGTGTCTTGCAAGTGGTCACCTTAGTTACTTTAAAGTTCCCTTTCCATATTACTCTACCCCAGCCTGTTATAGGCTAATTAAGTTCCTTAAAAGATACTAGATTGTAAGTTCCTTAAGAAGAATCAGCAGTTCCTTTTGAACTTGATCAGTGCTGTATTCAATGTATAGTACAATATCTAGCGTTTACTATACTTGTTTTTATAAACCATTAGGTGAATAATTGATTTTAATGGTCAGTAAAATGGTTATGGGTATCTCAAACGCCTTTGTGCTCTCCTGCATATAGTTAGTGAAGAAATTCCTCAGGCTTGCATGCAGCACTCATATGGCAAATGAATAATGAAAATAAAAATTTTGCTGTCCAATTTCCTGAAGTCAACTGTAACAAGTGTTGTGCACTCATCATGTGCATCACTCCCTTGGCAGCTATTTTCAGGGAAAAGAAGACTAGGCACAGTAATCTGTCTCATGGAGTTACTAGTCTACTAAGGGAAACAGATATCCAGATACCTAATAAATGGCAAACTATAAAAAAATAGGGCTACAGATACAGTATCATGGGAGCATAAGAGAGAAAGGAATTCTGACTGTAGGGTATCAGAGATGTTTTCTTAGAGGAAAATATAATTGAACTAAGAGGTAGTAAGGAATGGATGTTTGGCTATGGTAAGGTGGAGGAAAGCAGAGTTGCATAATTTTTTATGTTGCAGGCCCAAATTAATAGTAATGTGCTAGATTTTCTTTTATTCTCTTGTGACTTTCCAGCAACAGCTTGATTTTAACCTCTCTGGAAACACAAATGAGGGCTGTGATGGATACAATAATTACTAAAGTAAAATTATAACTCCAAATGAAATTTTTAATCATATTCATCCATTGAATAAGAAATAAGGCAAAGCATGCAAAGGACTTTATAACTTTTTAATTTGAAGGCATTGTAAATACAAAACTTTATTATTATTCATAATTTGTAAAGTTGTCCATGGTGTGAAATAAAAATGGGGGGGATAAGAAGCTTAAGAACCTAGATTGGAATACCTCGTGTGTGCATGTGGTAACCTACATTTTACAGAGCACCCTCCTAGGTTATTCTTTTGTTTTATGTTATTTTAATAATAGTTCTTGATGTAGCATAACTGGCATTCTTATTTTCCTTTTACAGATGAGGAAACTGAGGTTCTGAGAAGTTGAATCACTTAGCCAGGGTCACAAAATAATTTTCCAAGGCAGGTTTTTCTGATAAGTTGTCCATTTCTTTCCATTTACCTCATTGTCACCCTGAAGCAACATGTGGAATAGTTATATAATTACAGAAGCAGCACATGTCTTGGGTTGTAATATTTTACTAGAATTTTCTATGATTTGGTGATAGATTCTCCTTTTTTTTCCATTTTTGCATGAATAAGATGTCTAAGACCAAAACTTGGGGAGACATGTATAGATGAAAACCAGATAATTTTGGTAGCTGAGGATGGATATAAAAAACCATATGGGTCTAAGGATTGAAAGAATTTTTAATATATTTTCTTGACTTTTAAGTTAAAGGTTTCAATGTGAAGGTGCAAAATACACTGCACTGAACTAATGTTGGAGGTAACCAAAGGGCTGTGGGACTAACAGCTTTTGATATTACTTAGTGCTTATTATTGTTATTATTATTATTTCTTTTTAATTATGCAAAGTGCTAATCAGTTTGATTATGCACAGTGCTAATCAGGTTAATTATGCAAAGTGCTAATCAGTTCTTCTTGAAGCACACGAGGAGAGCAGAGGTGCTGGCAGTGAATGGCGTAGCTAGATGGGGGTAGTCACGGCAGTCATTCCTTATTAAGATACAAGTAGACAAGATAGCAAGGGGGATTTATCATAAAAATAAAGAGGAAAAGAAAGAGAACTATGAGCTCACGAAAGATTATGGTTTTGGCAGGCAACACTTATGCATAAAAGGCTTTTTCCCCCTGTTGCAGAGTTTGGTTGGATAGTCTCTACTATATTTTGAAGGCACTCATTTGAAGCCAAAAAGACTGCAGAGGGAAAGAAACAGAGTATTGTATAGCTAGACAAGTTGTCAAAACAACTTATTGTAGTTGGCAAGCACCAATTCCTGAGAGGACAGTAGAGGAAGTAGAATCTAATAGACCTATACATGAAAGAGGACATCAATAAAAGAGAATTGAAAAATTAAAGGAGTGCCATTCTGATAAAATAAACAGGGCCATCTCACTACTGCATTGTTATTGGGATGGCGGTCTGTGTAGCATATTTCCTGAGGTGAACTGAGGGCTGGCTTCTTGGTGCTGGCAGTGATCTCTATTGAGAGTGGTGATGACGAATATGACAATAAGGGTTTTATGTAATAGCTCCTAGTTGGATCAGCTTTGTTGCTGCTGAAATCAAAGTGAATTTTAATATTAACTTGCAGGTCTGTGCTTATTAAGCTGGGTGACTTCCTGTGAAGATGAGTTTATAGCAATATGTTCATATGTTTTTATAGAACAATGACCATGGATCTCCCCTAGGAAATCCTTTTTTATTCAGTCCTCCTGTTCTCTTCTGTGGTTTGATAAGCTATCAATGGAATACTGCAGTACCTACTTGTTTGAATGTATTCAAAGAACAGAAAACATTTTGGGATACTAAATGAATATTCATTTTTTAAAGACATGTTTTCAGTCTATGTAACTTTTCCTTTACTATGGAATTTGAGCAGGAGATTTATATCATTTATAAAAAGAGGGTCAGCCTCCCCCTTTCTAATATGACAGAGTGTTTAACTACCTTCCTTTCCTTTTTAAATCCTATTTCTAAGTACAAATCATCTTCAAAAATGCCTTAAGTGAACTTGATTTCTGGAAATGTTCAAGTAATGATAAGAGTACTTCAAAGGCAGAGTCATTGGTGGTGTCTCCAAAATAGGGCATTCAAGTTATCTGTCCAGCTAGCATTGGTGCTTGGATAAAGATAGGCTTTCAGATTTCTTTCTTTTTTTCTTTTTTTTCCTTAAAGCCAGGACCAATTTCATTTAAAATATGAAGAGAATGACATAAATCTTTGGTTTCCAAGGAAAGTCTGGAAAGAAATAGATTGTTAGAGGACAGTGCCCACAAATTGAGAAAGCCTGTTGGGGGCCCTTTGGGAATTTGGCTGGAAAATTCTGTTATAAGCAGTTCCTTCTGCTCAGCTTCATGAGAGCATGGTTTTAGAAATGAAACATTGCTTCAGTGTTCCCCACCCCCAAAACCTAAGATAAAGTTGAAATGTTCATATTAACACTTTATAAAAATATTTTAAGTTATTTTTATAAGTTTAAAAACTTTTCTTACAAAATAAGGGGGAGGAGAGACAGAAAAGGAGAGAAAAAAGAGAAGGGAGGATTTTATCAAAATAAAAGAAAGACTGGTGGACTAAATGAAGATGGCTGGGTTGGAGGGAGAAGGGACTGGATAAGGGGAGTTCAGGAGAATGAATCTGACCAACTTTTCTGTGTACATATATGAATATACCACAGTGAATCTCACCATCATGTATATCCACAGACACTACCTAAAAACAAAACAACACAACAACAAAAAGTAAAACAAGCTTTCTTCATGATTCTACCAAAAGAGCACTTTGCAACTTTCACTCATTGATGGGATACTAAATTCTTTCTTTTAAATTTTTTTGTTCTTTTTAGTTATACATGACAGTATAATATATTTGACATATCATATGTACATGGAGTATAACTTCCCATTTTTGTGGTTGTACATGATGTGGAGTTATACTGGTTGTGTATTCATGTATGAACCTAGGAAAGTTATGTCTGACTCATTCTACTGTCTTTCCCATTCTCATCCTCCCTCCCTTTCCCTCACTCCTCCCTGTCCAACCAGTGAAACTCCACTCCCTCTCCCCTGCCACCCACCTATTGTGAGTGAGTATCCACATATCAGAGAGGGAATACTAAATTCTGGTTTCCTGATACTCATTTGAAGCCAAAGACCTTACTACATAAAGCTTTTATAATGTCACTGGAAAGTTTCAGGGAGAAAAATCATGCAGTCTAAAATGCAAGTGAAAATTAATTTAGCAACAACTAACTAACATAGTCAGTTTCTTGATTAATTACACATCTACACCCACACAATTGACTCTCTTGAACACAAATACATTACTTCTTTCATTAAACCAATGTTATTGAAGAACTTGATTTTCTTTTTAAACAAGTTTTTTTAGCTGTAGATGGACACAATGCCTTTATTTTATTTATTTATATATGGTGCTGAGGATTGAACCCAGTGCCTCACACATGCTAGGCGAGTACTCTACCACTGAGCCACAACCCCAGCCCTAAGCACCTGATTTTCTAAAATGTGTACTATGTCTTAGTAACAGTACCTTGGACTCTCTTCAGTACTGGAGATACAGTTAGCCCAAAATGACACAAGGTACTTACTTGACATCATGGAGCTCACCCACACAGGATGACACTGTATTATTCTCATGTTCTTCAACTGTAGGAACAAAGTCTTCTATTTTACTTGTCCTTAGAATTTATCTTCATGTGGTTGAATCTACATGATTCAACTCTGGGCTTCAGTGTACTGAATTATTTAAAGAAATAAAAACCTGAAATAGAAACTTTCCAAGGTGTCTTCATCTCATAAACACTGTGCTAAAGTCTATTAGCTGATTTGACCATAAAATGAATTTATCTTTGTTAATATTTGAAAAGCCTTAGAATTATACAAAGTTCTTTTAGACTTTGATTTTTTTCAGAAATAAGTGATTTGGGGCCTAATCATTTTCTCCTTGGATTTAGGCCTGCTTTAATGTAGAAAGGGTGAACTTTGGAATATTCTTTGGTTCGAACACTGGCTCTTTCAGTCACTAGCTGAGCAAGTCATAACTTCTTTGATACTCTGTTTCCTAGTAATATCTACCTCAAATGGTGGCTATGAGGTTTACTTGAAATAAACCATATAAATCACTGAGCTCAACATCCAGTGGTACACTAGAACTCATACTTTGCTCTATGCTCAGTTCTGTTTTATTTCTGGTAATTGTAGGTACCTGATCCTGCTAGGAGAAATGTCTTGAATAAATTCAGCTTCCTTTTCTCAGATTGCTTTTTCCTGCATTCAGCCTGTACTTCAGTTAACTCAGTATTTTCTCTCCTAGTACACTGTCACAGTTTTATTTCTTCTTATTCTTCTTATATACTTTGACTACTGCCCTACTTATTTTGAGTTAATTTTTGATTAATTGTAGTCATGATAAATAACATAGTCTTGATTATTATAAAATAACAAAAAAGTATTCAAGTATAATTCAAGTCAATTAAATAAAAAATGTTGTCTTCATCAGAACTGTACTACATTAGTTTATGTTTTTTATTCCTAAATACACTGGAAACTTCTTGACTCTGAGAGTGGTATCTTTAAATCCTTTTGTTTCCAGTATCTAGCATAGACTCTACCAATAAAAATCTCATAGTCTTAGTAGGAAGAAGAATTTCAAGGCAACAAGATTTACAGTCTATTAATGACTAAAGTGTTGTGGAAGTGGAGATATTGGGAAAGTATCACAGAACAGATAATGGAAAGCTTCTTGTAGCAATAATGTTTGAGTTTGGCCTTTTAAAAAGAGTATTTTTTCCTGGTGGACAAAAAAAAAAGAAAAAATTAATTATGGATGAAGAAAACCAAAAGGACTCATGGATACAAAAAGTTGATGGTAGCTGGAAGGCTTGGGGATCAAGTAACAGAAAGAAAGATTAGAGGGTAGGTTGGAAGCATATTTTGAAGAACCTATGAGCTGTTTAGAAACTTGTGTGAATAATCCTAGCTTTCTGTAATAAATATGTATTTGTGGTTAAAAAAAAGAGCATTGTATTGAGAATATGGAAACTACCCTGTGTGAAGAAAGAAATGGTAAGTCTGAGCCACCAATAAATACAGAATTAAAAACAATGAAGTATCATGTCAGAAAGAACATGTGGATATGGATCTCAGGTCTTACTTCATACTTCTTTTGTGACCATAGACAATTCATCTTCCTAAATGACAAAGCCTCTAATATCCCTTACTATCTCTCAGTTAAATTTATATGAAGTTACTTTTACTGAATATAATTAAAGA
The DNA here is from genome assembly GCF_021218885.2 of Marmota monax. Lineage (NCBI taxonomy): Eukaryota > Metazoa > Chordata > Mammalia > Rodentia > Sciuridae > Marmota > Marmota monax. The sequence continues at coordinate 3,125,167 of NW_026694771.1, forward strand.
GGACACTTTTGATGCTTTTGGTCCCAAAAGTTGAGGATGACTTGTCTTTTAACAGAAAGATAAATTTTATACTAGTAGGGTATTTGGAAGAATGGAAAGAAAGATGAATAAAGACTATATCTTTCTGACCAGAAGAAAGTGAAGAGGATCTCTACAAGTAAAAAGTAAGATTATGGCTTAAACTATCTAAGGTGGCAAGGATGCTGCGAGATTGATTTGCATTTGGGTATATATAAATAAGGACCTGAAGAAAAAAAAAAGAGGCCATGAAATACCATGATTCAAAAATTTGTGTTGAAATAAATCCCGATGATACCTAAGAAAAATGAAATGAGAATATATGTGGAGCTGGGAAGATAGTAAAAGGGCATTGACCAGTGGTTTGAGAAACTTTGAAATCTACTCATATATGATTGGGATAAAAGTTATCTCATGTGAATGTTCATAGATTTACTCTTGTTTTAAATTATAGGAGATGATTATTCTTTTCAGTGCTGTTTTCATCCATGTCTTCTGAATTCTGCTCATGACAACTGGCTGTAATGACTTTGTATACAAAATCAATGGACTAGGAAGTAGAATCAGAAAAATGACCTTAGGGAGAAGGTTTATCATAGAGTGTCCAAATTTTACTTGAATGAGAATGAAAAAAACAGATGGAAATAGAAGGAAAAGTAAGCAGATGGTGGAGAATAATGCCTGTGAAAGATGGATGGAATAGAGAGAGATTTTAGAGGGAGGGAAAAGTAAAAATGGAGATTTTTGCAGCATAGTGACTATCCATGTGGAAAGAGTTTAAAATGGCCAAGACTGAAAAAAAGAGAATAATTTTTCTCACTCCTTTTGATGTCTTCTTGGGTAATTAAGTGAAAATTGGAATTGCTTTTTAGAATATGTTTCTGCTTGACTATTTCTTTGGATCTAAAGATTCTTTGGGCCAAAACTTCATTCTAACACTTCAACCACCATCACCAACACAATGCAGTGAAGAAGTGAAGCTCCTTAATCTTCAAAGCTTCATAAGTAGTTGATAGATTTCTGTGATTTATGTTCCATTTATCAGCCTTTCCTGATGTTAAGTTTAAGCCCACAAAAATATGGAGGACCACCATATTACTTGACAGTCCTTTCAATATGGCCCTAATTTCTGGTGCTTTTCATTTATATGCTAATCTTAACTTATATGATATTTTTTACTTGTTAGAGGTCAAATGAGAATTTCATATTAATCATGACAAATTTGTGCTGAGGTTAGAAAAAAATGCTTCTATTTTTCAGGCAATGACATGTTCTAGAATAATCTTCAGAGAATATTAGATGTCCATTTAGTCAAGATTCCTATAAGAAATGTTAGCAACTGAAACATTACCCATTAAAACACTATGAGACAAAATTGTTATTCAGTAATTAATGTTCAGCAAGGGTAGCTCTTGGATCATGAAATTATTCTCTGTAAGACTAATCAACTACTATCAATATGTAGATATGCTTCATTTGGTGTGTCTAGGAACTTGGTGCCAACCCAGTGCTAGAAGATTTTCTGACATGAATTATACACTTTTTATGAAACAGATTTTATATATCGTTGAATGTCCATTTAAAAACTTTCTTTTATTTAAATGTTGGCATTAAAAAAAGAAATGCATACTTCATAAAATTACATTCATGTTATTGTTTTTTAAAAGGAGCTATGAGTGGGTAATACAATTAAGCATATGGCTACACAAAGATTAGAAAAGCTGTGGCCATCAGGGATAAATATTGGTAATAACACTGATGGAATTTCACACATATAGTTTATTGTGAGAAAAGCAAAAAGACTTGTAAAGAACTTAGATACGAAAATAGGCTGGCTTTTTAATGGGAATATAAATGACATTTAATATTAAAATGGTAGCCTTTGAAATTTGACTTTCTGCTTCCCCTCAAGAGTAAACACTTAAGTTAGAGGAACATTTTCCTATGCTTCTTAACAGCAGTTAGTCTAGTATTACTGAATTAACCTTGTGTGGCAAACACAAAGTATCTCCCATTAGCAGATTGTATCATGCTGCAAACTCTTCCATAATGTAAAAACACAGAAGCAACAAATTATATAGATTTAGAGTAGCATAGTTGTGGATGTTTTGTTGTTGTTTGGTGGTTTTATTGGGTTTTTTTGTTTGGGATTTTTTTGATGGGGAGTGGTATAATTTTCTTCATCTTACCCTAAATATAGGACAAGATAGTCTGATATCTCTAAAACTGTAGAGAAACTGTCACTGGTCTTACCCATGTCTTAGGTGTTTATTCAAGCCATTACATAACACTTTCTGATATTCACACTCTTTGGATATAATTCAAATCAGATTTTCACTTTCTAGAACTTTATCTTATATTCTGAGGTAGAGAGACATTTACCAATAAAGTGCAGCCCAGAGAATAGTTTTCTATCTTAATAGGCATCCTGTTAATATTTGAAAGGCACCTACTATGATCCTATAACCAAAAGTATGAATGAATACAAGAAAGGGAGGGGATTTAAAATTGTAATAAATAACATTGTGTGAGAATCATTCTGTAAAACTCTCCATGTATATTATCTAATTTAAAATGGAAAGAAATCTATAAGTTATTAATATTCTTTGTATGAGGAAAATAAGCCATTCTATTGAAGATTAGTATCAGCCAAAGTGAAGTTGAACTGATAAAATGATAGTGATGAAAATGAAGCTGAAAAGTTTGGATTTGATTTAGTAGTCAAGGAAAACTATGATGAAAGGCTGAATAAAGGACTATTTTAGTATTCTGAGTGAAAAATCATGACAAATATTGAGGAGATATACAACAGAACTTGGTTTGAGTTCAGTAGACTTAATTAAAGGAAGATTTTGAGCTCTATTCTAAGGCGCTTTGGAGAATTTTTTCTTTTTTATTTTAAACTTTTAGTTATATATTTAAGTTACATCAAAATGAGCAGAAATTGGGGATTTATAAATTTTTCTGTGTTTTTTTTTTGACATTGACATATCTTCAGTAACCTCCTAAGTAGAAATCATATGAGTTTTTTAGAGCACAGATATCTCTAGGCGCCCCTCAACCCCCCAAAAAGGCAGGAAACAACAGCTTCTCAGAAGCAGTTCAACTTCACACTGAAGGAAGTTTCACCTAACAATGATATAATACAGATACTTAATCAGATCATTCATAGTATATCAGACTTTTGACTGCATAAAAAGAGACTGTTAAAGTATTAAATTGGTGATTTGCAACTTTGCCTCTTTCTCTTGTTTCCTTCTTCACCTGCACAATATTTTCACAATGAGTTGCCATAATAAGAGTAAAAAAATAATCAAACCAATCTACACATAATTTGAAGAATCCTGTTGGTACATGATAATGGAATAAAGCAATTTGTTTACTAAAGAGTGTTTTGAATATCCTCTTCCATTGATTATATGCAACCATAGTGTAGACAAAGTTCCTGTATATGGTAGAGGGCTTGTATTTGCTTTTATTAGCATGTTGGCATGTTCTTTATAGGATTTTCATTTCTGTTTGTTGGTGGTACTCTTTAGACCTTTGTACAATTATAATGTACACATCACTAGCATACATTTGGGTGTGTAATGAGGGTAGATTTTTTTCTGTCATTGTGGCCAGAAGGAAATATAAAAGTTCATTGTGCTTGCTTTGTTGTTTTGGGTAAAATAGTCTTGTCCTTTGAACCTCTAGTTGCATGAAACACAATCTGTACTTGGGAGATATGAAGACAGATTAAGAGTCAAGAAAAGCTAGGTTGGTTTTTTTGTGGGGGAGTGCTTGGCTTTTCATCTGCTTGAGTAAGAAGCAGGTATTTTTGTCAGTTGCTTGGTGCTCTGATGCTGAGAAGTATGTCAGCTGTGGTTACTTTGGGGATTTTGGCAATGATAAGCACTTTTCCTTGAGAAAAATCAGCATAGATACCACACATTGGAACTGGACAAATTGCTTTTATTTTCTATTTTCTTTAAGAATCAAATTTGCTCTTCTTCCTTTGCCAGCTGTGACAGCTTCCTTGAATTTTTGCTCAGATGATGAGAGAAACACAGGTTCACTGAGACACAGAGGAAAGCTCACTAATATTTTTCTTATGTGAACTTCTTGAAGTCATGAGGCTGACCCTAATCCTAACTAAACAAAGATATTCAGAAGGCAATTTGGCGGGGAGTGTGTCTATGGGTGATAAGCTGGAGTAATTGAATCAATATTTCAGGGATATCACTAAAAATCGTATGTATTAGAAAATTTTAATTTGCTACCCTCGGGATATTTTTAGCTGAAAACTTTGGGGACCCAGCCTGTGCTGTAGAGAAATCTGTTTATTCCTCAGTGATTTATAGCTGGGAAGTCAGGACGTATATAGGAATTGGAATTGGTTGGGTTACTGCACAGTAAGTCATTAAACAAGCCTGACCTTTCCTGGTAATTCCTTCATTTCCTCTCTAATCTCTTACCTCTCAAAATGGAAGGTCGCATGTATTCTCAGTGAGCTCACCATCATGGGAAAGAAACAAAATTCCACTCTAGGTAAGGATCAAGGAAGATGAAGTAGTTTTTCTTTATGATGCCCAGGTCAACTTCATAGTTCTACCTCTTATTTCACACAAATAATATGATCAACTGACATAACTGATTCTCTCTCAAGAATCCAGTGCCCTCAGAATATTATTATCCTCCTCTGGGCCTCTATTTACTCTTATAGAAGGAGGCTTTGTCATCCTGTAATTTCTTTTATGTTGGCTTTTCTTAGGAAAACAATTGAAGAAACATGAATTGACTGTTTCTGCTAAGCACAATATATTTTACATACTGTGTTGGTCAGGGTTTTCAGAGAAAGGAAAAAATGGTATGTATAAGGTATTGACTTACATGATTATGGAGTCTGACAAGTCCCTAGATCTGCAGTCAGCAAGCCGGAGGCTCAGGAGAGCCAATGGTATAGAGCTTGTCTTAGTCCAGAGGCCTGCAACACAGGAGATCTGATATCATTGTTCTAGTCTGAAGGCCTGCAGTCTCAAGACCCAGAGACAGCTAAGGTTTAGGTTTGAGGCAGATGAAAGGAAAACTGTTCTGTCTCAGCTCAAAGGCCATTGAGCAGGAGAAATTCCTTCTCACTTGCAAAACAGATGGCCCTTTTTTCTATACTCAAGGCTTCAATTGATTGGATGGGCCCAGAGGCATTAGGGAGGGCAATATTTATTCAGTTACTGACTTCAATGTTAACTTCATTCCAAAACACCTTCACTCATACACCCCATATAATGTTTGACCAAATGTCTGGGTACCCAATGGCCCAGGCAAATTGACACAAAATTAACCATCACACATGTATTTCTTAATTTTAACCCAAACACCCAAAACCCCATAAATTACATGCTATTGTTTATGATCACCAATTTAAACATTAACAGTATGTTTTCTGAGGTGGAATTGCTCTTATTCAAATTCCTTCTTTACCACTTACTGTTTAACCTTAGGTAATTTACTTTATCTCATTTTTCTCAAATAATACTTCATACAGTATCTGTGGGGCATTGGTTTGATTCCTACAAGTACCAAAATCCATTGATACTCAAATTTCTTAAATAAAATGGCATACATCTGCATGTAGCCTGCATATAGATTGTTTATATACTTCCTCCTATAATATAGATACTATATAAGTAGTTGTTTGGTAGGATTGTTTATGAAACAATGTCAAGGAGAAAAGATCTGTATGTGTTCAGTGGGATAATTTTTTTTCTTAATTTTTAAATTTATTAGTTGAATTCATAGATGCAGAACCTAAAGCTATGGAAAACTGGATGTTAAATTATCGTGAGGATTAAATGAAATAATACATGTAAAATGCTTATCATTGATGGCTGGAACCTAGCTTATTACTCAGTGAAGTCAAGCCACGATTTAAATACTCAGGAAGTAAAGGTTCATAGTGGTTAAAAGCTTTGCCACAGTCACATAACCAGTAAGTGGTAAAATTGGGATTTGAATTTGTGCTGTTGGTCTTCAGAATCATGCATTTAATCATTCCCCTTTATTAACCTCCACAGGGAAGCTGTATAATTTAAGGGCTAAGCCTCCAGTGTTAGACTCCATGGATTAAAGTCCTGACTCTATCACTTGCCAAAAGGCTTTAAGCAAGTTACTTAACTTCTCTGTACTTTTGTTTATTAATCTTTAAAATAAAAAATAAAATAGTACCTTTCTGAGAGTAAAACAGAATCAGATGATTTCTAGGGATATATTGCATTCATCCATGAATTTTAAATGATAGAATTTCAGACAGAATTGAAACGTTTCATTTTCCCCTCAAATTATACTGATTGGTACTGGGATAGATAAGCAAAATTTGTGAATTCCAGGGAAGTATTGAAAATATATTAACATATTCTCATTGTTACAGATAGTCTTATTTTGCAACAAATTTCTCCAGAAACTTGTTGCTTAGTACTCAATGAAGGATAATTATTATTTTAATACATAAAGAAGGAAAGACTCATAGTGGTTAAGAGTCTTACCTGCGGTCATATAGTCTGTAAGTGAGAGAATGAAAACAATGTTTTTTTGTCCAGAATAATTGTATATATCTTTAACATGAAGTTAAAAGTAATGAACAAGATATGGAAGGAGGAGAAGGAGGAATCTATTATAGAATAAGAACATTCAGTCTTTTTGTAATTCTCTCTTTCCCATTTAATATAAACAATATAAGAACCACTACCCAGGATCAAATATTGCCCTCTCTAGGATGTAAAATGAGAAGGATCAGAATTTCAGAATGTTTTATCTGACTTCTCATCTGCCAACCAAGAGCAGCTGAAAAGGAAAGAGCCCTGGAGAACTGTTTTCCTACATATGTATTTGTTTTTAGACAAATGTGTTTGTTTGAAGGTCTAAACACCATGGAGATAGGCACCATGGAAATTCATAGTTGGGGTGTAGAAACGCTGGAAGTGTTGACTCAATCCTTGATCCTTCTGTGTGATGGATTAAATGCCACATGCTTCAGTTTGCTGTGTGTGGGGTCTTTCAGAGCTATTTACAATAATCATGATTCTGTAGGAAAGGCAAGAAACTTACAGATTTTTTACAGAGATTAATGAGAGGTTGGTTGTCATTTGGCTGTTGATTATGGAAAGACATCTCCAGAGAAAATCATAGTTTATATATTAGTTTTCCCTCCAAAAATTTTATACGCATACAATAATGTTAAAATTAATATTAAGGACAGACTTGATGAGGAAACATAACATTCAAACGTAGGCTGAAGGAACTGTGGTAATGAAGGGGAGAAATGTAGATACCCTCTTGCCTAAAAGTTTTGGAAAAAATCATAAGCCAATGGTATATATGTTATCCTTAACACTTGTGTATATACCTCAGTTTCCTTTGAAATTTATGATTTCCATACCTAGAATTCCGCTGTCCTTACCAACTTCCTCCCTGAATTACCTGAATAGCCTATCTGCCTCCTGCAATTTGGAATCTTCTTAATAGCAAACAGCAGCTGTGGATATTAATATAGAAAAACAGAGTCAAATGAAAATTTTATGGTAAGCTTTAGATAGAAATGTCCTCTTTTCTATAAGATGGCAATTATTATATCCATTTAATTTGTTGTCACAAGAATTAATTTTTTTATTTTAATTTTTGGCAATCAACATGAACAACATTATTGAAAGAAAAAAGTATTTAGAAGTAAGATGTTGGAAAGGAAAATGTAATTGAGTCTGGGAACCATTTTTGCATTGGCTAAATAAATAAGAAATAATAAAAGGCACAATATGATGAGTGAGAAATACTGAGGTTCAAAAAGACTCTTTTATTTAACTCCATTTAATCTTATTGGATTGCATTCCATAGAGACAGTGTCAATGGATATATACATGGAGTTTGTTAGTGGGATGTCTAGGACTGTTGCATCATGGTCATGAACATGCAAAAACAGAAGAGAAATGCTAAAAAGTAATTCTGAATATACTAGTGATTTCAGATGTCAAATTTTAGTTGTATAAATTTACAGAGTTGGTAGATCTGTCAACTGTACCATTATTTCAATATACTAGGAAATCAAATATATTGGTATCATGTTTTGCCTTAGCCGATAAGTGTTTAGAATGTTTTCCCAACATTGCTGAACTCCCAGCTAAAAGATATATATTTCAGCTTCATATTTATAAGAAGGATAAAACTTAACTGCACTGCTAGCAATGGTTTGGCATCAAACTTAGGGCTCCTTAACCTCTTTCGTTTTCTAATAAAATGAATCCACTACAGCATGTCTGAAGAATAATTTTTCAAGCAGAAATATTTACAAAAGCTGTATTTTGTGTCCTAAAAGTAAAGGCAAAAAAACTGAAGTTGTTTGTGAGTAAGTATATATCTCAGGTGGATTATCAGAATAAAATAAATTTGGATATGCATACTCCCCAACAAGGCATACTTTTATGAGTTATGTTGTGAGAGAATTTGTGCAGTGTATGTGTAAGCATGTCTTACAGTCCCATAGAGTAACCACAGATGAGGTCATCAAACTTTTGCAGCAATGCCTCTTCTTATTAACCCATCCATGATAGGGAGTTTGCAAGGCTTTAGTTATATTCAGATACTTTATACACTTCTTACTGTCTTTTGCACTGAAATGACATCATTTTTTAACTTATCTACCAAGATGTATAACTAGATTACAGTTTGAGGCAGCCTAGATGAAGCTCAAGAGTATGGTTGAATAAAAGAAGCCAATAATTGACAATATGGATAACTAAAATAAGATAACTCAGAACTTTCAGAATGTACCCAGAAACAGAAATTAATTTCTGAGCAACTGATTGGATTATCCATATAATTGTCAGATAGCCACTTTGCTCTATTGGTATGTTTCAATTAATCACTATGTTTACATTTTGCTATATTTTCCTCATGAGTAGTCAGAAACAAACTGAGTCCTTGAGGTATTGCTAAATTAGGATGGTAAATAGTAAAAACAAACCCAAATCACAGAATAACAAAAAAAAATCTTGCCTCACAATTGCAAAGACACCCTCCTCTCAGACACATGAAAAACAATTTAAGCTTCAAAGTAGCAAGGACCCTCTCTTTATTTCTAGAATTTCTTACACTACTTGGCAATAGTAGGTGTTCAATAAATATTTGTTAAATAATGAACTGTGTTTTAAAGAGGTTCACTATTATCCTAGAATCAGTTATATACCAGGTCAAATCATGAATCTTCCTTTTTCTTCTTCTTCCAAGAGCAAATGTGTAATAGGATCTCCCCAAGTTACAAAGAGATTCTGTTTCAAAATTAAGCCGTTTAGTCATTTGGAACCATGAGTACCTCTCTCATTCAAACATTTACCTCAACAAATACTGATTAAGCACTTACTACAGCCCTGGGACACTTCTAGTCACTGGAGATAGAGACAATGAGAATAAGACACACCGTTTGCAATCAATAATTGCTAATATTTTTAAAGAATGACCCAATTGTTTTTGGTGATATTTATTCAGAACCCTTAGCTTTTGAACTAAGTGATCAGCTTATTTCACTTCCCAAAACAAAATTCAGCTGAAAGTACTAGGTAAGAAAAACAGCTGCTATATTAGATATAATCCTTCCTAGGCACCCACATTCCAAAAGGAAGTATCTTTCTCTTTTTAAAAAGATTGCTGTGTGGCCTTGCCAAGTCATGGCTATGTGTGTCTCACCTAAAAATAATGAAGATATGGTAATATTCTAATTCACACGGACAACACAGCAGAACTTTGTAAATTAATGTTTGCACAGTGCTTAGAATTCGGAGGTTGAAATTGCTAAGAGAAGTGTACAGAACTATTATTGCCACTAAAATGATGATGATAGACATCTTTTTCTCTACCAAAAAAAAAGGACCTCAGTGAATTGAGTTTGTATTTTAAAAGTTGTATGCACATTGAAGAAAATGTTCTATGTGTATCTAAAGAAAAAACAAAGATTATGTCATTTCATTATTATGTGATATAAATTTTGCTGGATAATCACTATTTGGGGGAAGGTAAATGGCATTTAAGACCTTATGATTCACCAGTCTGGACAGATGGATGATTGCATCTTCTTACATAAGTGACAGGTGGCAGCTCCAGTGAAAGGGTTTCCAAAGTTCTTCTGATTTTTGCCTGTCTTCGTTAGCTTGTGGTTGGCTTGGAGTAAAGCAGCAGTGCACTCCAAATCCAAGATGAAGGAGGATTGTGGGAAGTTAAAGGAAATGTTCATTTTGGGAGTGTGTGTTTCTGTGTGTGTGTGTGTGTGTGTGTGTGAATTTTCTTATTTACTCCTTGGTTAACCCCATCCATTCAGTGGTCTAATTAAAATGGCAGATAGTAAATGGCGCATAACGATAAGCTGTGAATTAAAACCAGGTCTGCAGGATCTTCTTAGTATACGATCCTTACATGTTGACTTCATGAGGTATTGCTAAATTAGGATGGTAGGTGGTCCTGACAAGAAGGACTGAGTGTGAAGAATCATTGTGTGTAATCCCTTCTCATCTTAGCAGAAAATAAAGTGAGTTTAAACTGTAAAATTTAGGGAATAGTAAATTAACCCTAAGTTTTATTTACTCAACAGATAGTGAGCACCAGCTATGTATTTGGCACAGTTCTTGACAGTAACGATACCATAAGGAATAAGACAAAGTCTTTGGCTTGCAGAGCTTCTATTTTAAACAGAAAGATAATCAATGATAAGTACATAACTGAAGGTAAGAATAAACACTATGAAGAGCACAAAATGGAATATGATAGGGTGGAGATGGCAAGCTATTTTAGACATGGTGATCAGGGCAGTGCCTGCTAAGGTGACATTCAAATAGAGATCTGAGTAAAGAAAGAAGCATCTAAACTCTAGATAAAGAGCATTCCAGGCGTGAGAAACAAGAAGACCTAAAGTTGTGAGGTGGGACTTTGCATGATATGTTCCAGGAAAGAGAAACACTTTATGAGTTCTGGAAACCTTTAAAGCCCTGAAGAACTTGGTGGAGATGGGTCATTCAGTGTACACACACTTGCCTCATAGGACCTGTATGGCTGGAGGACATTATTCTTACAAAGCAATTACTAGTTTCAGATTTTAAGATGTTTTCTTGACCCTTTTGATTTTTGTAAAATCATAAAATGTGTAAATGCCTTCAGTCTAGTAGCACAGGACTCAATCTCTTCTAGTAAGACCTGAAGTTTACCCTGCAGAAATGCTTTTGAGTGGGAATGTCCTAAGACAGAAGACAAATAGAGCATACTAGTGAGAGTGCAGTGTAAAGCTGCAAGAGCAAGAAAGGAAAGTGAAGCACCTGGTGGTCCTTCTTGTCAGCTTCCTCTGCCTAGAAGGCACTCACTCTTGGTCACTTCTCAGTCACCTCTTGTCCCTGTCACTCTTCAGTTTAACTGATCCCATCAGATGCATTGATATAGAGAGGTATCTCTTATAATGTTGTAACTCATAATGTTGTTCTGCCTATGGAACTATCTAATTGTTCTGATACACTGACACTTCTTATTTTATGGGAACTGCTCTTGAAGAGTTATAGGAAGATAAAAAAATTAAGCCTCAACTTTTGACATATGTGGAGTTGCTATCTCCTCAATGGAGGCCTATTGCAAATGATTTTATAAATCACATAATCAGATCCTAACTTTATTATAATTTTGGAATTTTATAAATCAGAAGTTCATCGTGTAAAAGACCTGTAGTAATCTAATTTCTCTACAATAATTTTTGTTGGAATATGATAGTCATTTTATTGTTTTGTTTTGGTTTGTTTTATCTGTAAAAGATTGTTTCAGGCTTCAGATTTGGATATCCATATGTAGAACTGCAGGGAAGATTGTGTCTATTGGTGACATTGTTGTAAAACAGTCCGACTCTTTGTGCCACCTATATGAATAGTATACTGTCATCTACCCTGTGTCTTTGCAAAAATCACTTAAAAATAGTTATTTACTAAATATTGCAATTATTTATAAGGTGACCTTTCCATAGAGCATGTTATAAACTGTAGTATGGAAGGAATATCAGAGAGGCCATTATAGAAATGTTCAGGAATAGTGTCACAAGAAAACAAAACAAAAAAAAAAGGGCCATGAAATGTCATCAAAATTTCCCCCTAATTTAGCAGATTGAGTACTAAAAGCATCTGGATTCTGAAACAGAAATATTTCCTTCCTCAAATTTTATTACTTCCTCCTCCAAATTAAAGAGAAGGAGGGAGGAAGGATGGGGAGTGTGTAAAAGAGAAGAGAAATAGGAGAGAAAAAAGAGAGAAAGAAGGGGAGAAAGGGAGAAAAAAAGGAAGGAAGAAGGTAAGGAATATAGGGAGGGAAGGAGGAAGACTATTTCTTTTGACACATGGAATTCTTCTGTTAAATTCTTCATGCATTTTTCTGCATCTGTTTTCTGCATTTTTAAATATTTTTCTTTACCTCACACAACCTTGAAATTTTTAAATTGGCTGCTTTACTGTTAGAAGCATTTAGTAAATGTAATTTCTATTTTTAATAATGATAGCTTAAATTTCATGTGAGATCACACCAGTCTTCCAATGTAATTAAGTTTATGGTTTTCTTATGGACTTCTAATAACTGCAATGTGCAGTGATTTTTCTTTTTTCTTTTTGGATAAGTTGTAAGACACCACAGCAGTGATGTTGTAGCAATGTGCAGGAGGGGAGTATCTGTCAGTAATGTAGCTGCCACCAAGTCATGGAAAGTACAAGATATTTTGGTGTAATTTGTCTTAAAAGACTCAAGATAAAGAAATCTGTCCAACATTATCGATAAAGTGTTTATGTGTTTGAATGAAGAAAAAGAGTGTGAAGTAAAGACTGTGCTTTGGAAACTGAAGAGTGTCTGTGTATTGCACAGGTATTCCTGAAGGGCTCAAACGTGGCTTTATGGTAGGGAGTGTGTACTCGAGATTAGAGTAGGAGCTCCAAAAGCAAATATGATATCCCACGATTGCATTTAACATCCCCCCACCCTCTCCCTCCCTCTCTCTCTCTCTTTCACACACACACACACACACACACACACACACACACTCACAAGTAGAAACTGCAGGTGCTCCCTTTTTATTGCATGATATAAAGAGAAAATGTAAAATGGACAAGCTTTCAACAATCATGTTCTCTTCATCAAGCTGTTATTGTTATTTTAGTGAGTCCACTAAAAAGAATTATCCAGAGCTTCTTGTTTTTACTTCTTTGTGTACTTGATGAATATGATTACCATTTTTACCTCCTGCATTTAAACCCCTTTGCCACAATCCCATATTGTGCCTAAAAGCCATGTCTGTAAGAGCTTGCTCCCTTTCCCTGCAATAGGTTTTAGGGATATGACTGCATTTAAGCAGGTGCAGTAAATGCATTTTGGGCCATTTTCACTGTCTTGTGCAAGTACAAAATGCATGACATAATTAATCTGAGATTAATAGAGACTATTAGTAAAATAAGCTTGTTTTATGAATGAAGACCTCACACCAATTCAACATAGCCTTCCTTTGACAAATGCACTATATTCACTTATATAGCACAGCATTGTATGCCTGGAAAGCAAATAAACATTTGTCAGGCTACCTTCCAGAATTTTCCATTAACTGTATTCTAATTCTTTTCTTGTGTTGCAAAGGGAATCTGATTTTATTTTTAAATGGAACAAAGGAATTGGCCTAGCCCCACAAGGGCCAGTGATTGTCAGAATCATAGAATCTTTACTTAATTTTGTTCCTGAATTGTTCTTAGTCCTATCTTTTTTCTCACTTTAGAATTTAAAGCATTCTATTCAAAATGGCCACCATACCAGGGAGGAGGGAGCGAAGGAAAATAATAAAGAACAGTGGCAACTGAGTTGATGCTGTATAAATAAGCACATTTGCTGTGTCTCTGTTCTGCAGTTTTTATGTCCCACTGATGAGAGAACTGGTTTGAGATGTAAATTGCTTCCCTTTGATTGAACCAGGGAGGAGATGTCATGTAACTCATCTCATCAGCATAGAGCATTGTGCGCCTTTGGTGAATTATAGGATAACAGAGCTAGGAAGAATTCCTTAACCTCTCTCTGCAGCCCTGTTCCAGTGTTTAATAACCTCCAAGGGGAAGTACTTCCCTACAGTTTACCTGACTACCTTCTCGGTTTTAGCTCGTTCATTCTTATCCTGTCCTTACATATTTATTAAAGGATTACTGGAAAGTGCCACTGTTTTAATTTGCTGTATATAACCTGCAAATTGTGGGGAGGTTTTTGTTGTTGTTGTTTATTTGTTTCTTTTAGGTAAAGAGCTCTTAAATGATTGCTTTGGAAAATCGAGAATGCTGATAACAAGTGACTTCAGAGCACTGTGTACCATAGTGTATCTCACTAGTCTAGATTTAGGATGAGTCTGAGGAGGCATTTGTGCATAAAGCTGACAGTGGAGGACAGGGTAGGAGTGGGGTTAGGAGGTCCCTATGATATCTATGAGATCATGTGCTATGTGAAAAGAGAATTAGTAAATGCATTTTAAAACAAAAGAACTGAAAATAGGCCTGCAATCAAGCTAGCCTGGTATTTCAACAAACCAGGGACTTTTTTTCTATGTAAGAAATTCAGGGCAGCTATCACAGCCCTATCATGACAGCACGGCCTTTTCTTCCTCCCCTTCTATTAAATTTACATTTTGAAGGTGGATGGTGCTGACTCATAAATTAAATTGGAGTAATACATACAGTGTATATATATTTCTGTCACTTTGTCTCAAATTAAACACGAACCTTCTCCCCTGACAAGATGATAGAAAAGTTAATTGCTCGCCCTGGCTTTAAATTGGAATTTGAATTTGCAAAATGCTAAAGGTTTATGAGATCTAAATCATGAGGAGCTTAAATTACATTCCTGTGATAAAATATTAATAAATCAATTAAAACATAAGCCGAGTATAATATTACTTTTTTTTGTAGGAACCTTGAACACAATAATTCATTAGGGTGTAGTGCAGTAACAATTATTGTATCTTTTTTTAATTTTCTTTTTATTAGTTTTTTTTTTTTGATAAATACATCATCAGATAACATTCCACATGGTGGATTATCATTACCCCAGCGCTGCATCCAGAAATTGTTGTACCCCTAAACAAGAGCTCACAGTCTAAATTGTCTGCTGTTACTTATCCTAGTTAGCATCAGCTGCTTCTTTTACTGAAGGGGTATTTTCCTCTTGGGAACATCTGTTCAATGCCAACTCTACCATTTTGTAGTTTCTTAATCTCTTCTCTAAAAACAGGCATAATCATAATAATACTACCTCAGAACTAGCATGAGGATCGAATTAGATAATGCATGTAGAAATCATTTGTAGGTGGTAAAGCACCATCAAATGTTAATTATTATTATAATAGATTGGGGAATTCTTATCTCTAGAAGGGCTCTCAGACATCACTTAGTAATCAACCCTCTCATTTTAAATATGAAGGATCCAAAGTCCAGAGAGGTTAGGCCACTTGTTGAAGGCTACACAGCCAGATGGTGAAACTATTGAAACTCAAATGAAGACTTCTAAATCCAACACAAGGAGCTTTCCACTCTATCCTAATGCCCCCCTCTACCTTAAAAAGGTACCAGAAATATCCCATCAAGCTTGGTAAATTATTTATTTCCTTACATTGTTTTCTTTTTAAAACTAAATTTTTAATGGTTTTTTTTTCTTTCTTGGTTGTTTTTGTTTTTGTTTTTGTTTTTTTGAATGACAAAGCATTAGTCATTTTAGGGAAAATTTTCTATGGGGCCTGGTGGCACAAACACATATTCCCACAGCTGTCAGCAAAGGGTTCATTTAGCATAGGAGATACTGCCTTCTCCTGCTGCTCCCCAAATGAAGACTCAGCAGTGTATCTTCCTCTCCTACAGGGTTCTGGAGGAAACCTCAGATGTGAGAGACAGAGGCCTTCCCTTTTTAAATATTTCTCTGGGATGGTGGATGAGCACACACCCACCATGAATTTTATCTCTTTTCCCTTCTTCCTCCTCTCTGGACCCTACCTTGCCTTGGTTTTCCTGACCCTACTACCACCAAGTCTCAGAAATCACCTGGTCTTACTATTTATTTGCATGGAAATAGAGAGAAGAATCTGTAGTACCGATGGATCTACCTTTTCCATATAATAATACTTGGAAGTGAATAGGTGTTTCCTTTCAACGCTAAGACAACTCTAGCTCAACAGGATAATAGCAGATCAGAGAATGGGAGATGGATTGTTAGTCCTGATTTTCCTGGTGACAAGGGATATGATATCTGATAAATTCTCATTATTCATCTTTGTTTTCTCTTTTTGCCAATAGCAATAAGATCAATCTAATATTTTGAAGATCTCCATTAAATAATTATGAATGTTTGTAAATGATAAAGAGTTATATAAATACAATGTAATACCAGTAATCTGCAATCTAGGAATGAGTTCAGGCATAGTATGTAAATTGTATATAATCCATAATATTCACATGCATACTCATTACTTAATAGTAGTATGGTTTTTACAAATTATTCAGTGCATGATGACCAGAAAATATGGTCTCTGTCCTGAAGTTTTAAAATTAGGATATATTATTCTATAAGACAAAAGAGCTTAATTAAGATTAAAAGAAATTAATTGAAACAGAGAAACTGTTAGAACTATAAGATTAGTAAATAAAATCAACAAAAAGTAAATTTTAAAAAGGTATATCCTATGGTAGCTCTTAGAAAAAAAGTGAAATTATTAATTGATTAGAAAAATTATCAAAGTATACCAATTGTCAAGTGCCATAAAACCTCAATTATGAATATAGAAGTAAGCAAAATGTACTTTTTAAAAAATATTTTTAAATTGTTGATTGGACCTCTATTTTATTAATTTATTTATATGTGGTGCTGAAAATTGAAGCCATTGCCTCACACATGCTAGGCAACTGCTTCATTACTGAGCCACAACCCAAGCCCAGCAAAAGGAACCTTTAAGAAGGCAAATGAGATGTGAGGAAATCCAAGAATTTCATATATTAGGTACTCCTCAGGTTATCTCTAATTTTAAAATATATTTATTGAGCCCAGATTGTGTATTAAATGCTGTATTAATTTTTTCCTCATAAAAATATTTATATAGTTCATTTCACAGATGAGGAAACAAATCCAGTGATGCTATATGATGAACACAATGACAGAAAGCCAAGATTTAAACCCATTCTTATTCTAAAGCTGCTTTCTCTTTTCATTACTCTATGGGATCTTTCAGAGCAGATGTAAAGTAATACAAACTGCAACAAACAAAAACCAAGAACCATACAAAAGTGCTGGGGAAGAGGAGGTGGGAAGAAAGTGTTCCTGGAAGACTCACTGAGAGAAGTGAGAACTGAATTAGCAGTTCAGAGCTTAGTTGAACACCTAGAAAAACACAAAAATGAATCATGAAAGCATACCATATTGAGTAGGTTAAACTTAAAATTCTGTTATCTTCTTTAGTATCACAACGCCTTATTTTATTTGGATCATATTTTATTGCTAAAAACTTATACTTTTCTGTTTATTGGTTCACAAAGCATTTTGACATATATTATTTCATTGGCAACTTGCAGATAATCAATATGGTAAGAAAGGAAATATTACTGTTCCTATTTTAGAGATAGGAGAACTGAGGAATGGGTAGACTAAATGATTTGCCAAAACTTTATTAATAATAATTGTAGAAAAAGCTTAAGAATCTAGAATGTTTTGTTCCAGTGTGTATTTATATCAAATCACTTCTTTTAGAAAATAGGAAATCATGGGGCTGGGGATGTTGCTCAAGCAGTAGCGAGCTCGCCTGGCATGCGTGGGGCGCTGGGTTCGATCCTCAGCATCACATAAAAATAAAATAAAGATGTTGTGTCCACCAAAAACTAAAAAATAAATATTAAAAAAGTTCTCTCTTTCTCTTTAAAAAAATAGAAAATCATTTTAAAGATTCCAACTTAAAGTTTAAAAGAATATTGTTTAAATTGTTAACTAGAAAATTTACTTATGTAGAATGCCTTGTTCTCCTATGACTCTCTTATTATAAAAAAATAAGGCATTGAAATAGCAAATTCTAGAGAGTAAAGTAACTCAAACATAACTTTATTACTCACATGAGGTAATTTACGGATACTAATTGGGATCCTCTAACTTCTTTCCTACATCTACTTTACTACTTGTCCTTCTACAATCACAGCTTCATTTTGTAGCATCATTTGGAAGTTGAAGTTTTAAAAATCCTCTATTTAAATGCAAATATGTTTATGAGGAGAGCTATGCAGTGGTCAAGGCATGTGAGTGCTGTAGTTCTACCTTACAATGGATTAGCTCAGATTTAAGAAGGAGACAGGGTCAAACACTTTACTGAGGGTGGGTGGAGAAAGGTTAATAAGTACTATTCTGTTTTTACCAATTAAGGCTAAATAGAAAAGTAAATGCAATTCTTTCCCACATCTTCCTGTGTGACAATTAATCAAATGTGAGACACATTGAAACCCTTTTCCTTTAGAAGGCAGGTATAATTCCAAATCACGAACTATGGAGTGTTGTGAAATTGAGTCCAAGTCAAAGTAAGACACTGACAGTATGTTAAACATATGTAATAGGCAGACCCACCAGAAGTAGACTGAATGGACCCTAAGGGGGCATATGCTGCAATTAATTGTCTGAAGCAGGAAAAGGCTGAGGCCATAAGTGGTTTGAGGAAGAGTTGCTGAGCTTATTCTATAACAAAGGGTAACCGAAGGGTTAAGGTGAATGAGGACTGACACCAGCCTAGCCCTTGTACTAGAATCAGGAGTGAGAGTGCAAGGCTGAGGCAATAAAATAAACAAGATTTTGTGCCAACTGAACACATTCAGAGGAAGAGAAATGAAGAAATTTTAGAGGACTGGAGGTCTAGCCTAGTGGTAAAGCACTTACCTATTACATGTGAGGCCCTAGGTTCCATAAAAAAGAAAAAAAATCAGATCAGAATTCATAAAATTTATGATATACTAAACTTCATGCAAATCTTTTAAAACTCCCACTCACCTAAGTGGGGAAGGCAGGTTACCGAGACCACAGAACAGAGGCAATCCCGTAAGCAACATGGATGGTCAAGTTGATTAAAAATGCCAAAATAGGGCTGGAGTTGTGGCTCAGTGGTAGAGCACTTGCCTAGCATTAGCATGTATGAGGCCCTGGGTTTGAGTCTCAGCATTGCGTATAATAAATGAATAAAATAAAGGTCCATCAACATATAAAAAAATTATTTTAAAAAATGCTAAAATATTCTAGCAAATATGGTACCAAAATGAAAATTCCTTGTTTCCTCAACATTCTACCAGGTTCTCTCTTTGCCAAAAAACTGAGAGAATTAATTCACTGAAAAATGAGAAATAGAAAGGAACCTACATTGGATCCACTTTTAACTAACAAAACACAAGAAACATATAAAAAGGCAGATCAGATAAAATCCAGAATTTGATCAGAGAGTAGTATATATTTTCCACTGTGGTAAAGGAATAGAAGAAATGTGGCCTCCTTAAAATAAAAGAACAAAAGGTAGATATGCAGGATCAAAGGGATTATAAGGTAATAAAAGGAGAAATAAAATTGGCTATGAGAGAACAAAAAAGAGATAGAAGAGGAAAATAAAACTATTAGAGGACCAAAGTCTACACTAGAAGTAAGTTACTAGGGGAGAGGGCAGTAACAAAATTTTGGATGAGAAAAATTGAACAAAATTTTTGAAAATTTTGTTTTAAAAATGATATGAGAAAGTGAACATTATGATTGGTAACTCATATCTTATACAAACATGTATCTTCCTAATAAAGAAGGGTTTGTGCAAATTAAGCAAAAAGTTAAACTTTTTAAAATTATTTTTTAGAGGAAAATCCATAGCTTTAACTACTAGTTGCAAACATATTACTATTTATCTCAAGAAATTGGTTAAAAGAATTTTAAAAATCTACAAATTAGAAGAAATTAGTAAAAGGTAAGGTCAGAAAGTAATTGTATTAGAAAATCAAAAGGGAAACATACTAATTAATCAGAATTGGTTTTCTTTCAAAGAGAACAATAATGAAGCAATAAACAAACCCATATAACCTGATTTAATTTATAAACAAAAAAGCCCACAAATGCACAAAATTAGAAATACAATGGAGAAATAATTCTTGGTAAATACCCATGGCCAAAAGATATCAAGTAGAAACAGGAAGAAATTTAGGAAGTTTCAAAGCTACCACTAAATAAATAAATTGTTTGTATGTGAGTATGTTCTTACCTGTGTGTATTTGCTACATGAATAAATGGGTCAACCTTGGAAGAGACAGTTTTATTTCTTCTCACCTCTTAAATGTGTCCCCAATGTTTTCCCTTCTGATGTGAGCAGTCAAGACAGTATAACACTAAAGTTTCTGTTCATCTTTTCATCAGTGGACATCTTGTTGCTTTGCTTTATACCTAGTCCTGTGGGGCCAAGCAGAGGTCAAGTGGGAATCTTTGTCCCCCACTTAGATATCTTCTACCTCCAAGGTAAACCACCGAAGAGAATTAGGGCAGAGGAATTATGAGAAGAGCCATGTTTTCTGCATCTAGTTCTTTTGCTGTTTACCTGTAATCTCGACATTTACAGTCATTACTGGGGATTTTTTATTTTAACCTCTCAGCTGAGACATTTGGACTAGATAGGTGGCTCATATTTTTTTCCCCAGAAAAGTCTATCCCATAAAATTATGAGACTACACAATCTTCCCAAACCTCCTCTCTCACCTGTAGTTCTAGAGCCATGAACTTCAGTACTTCTAATATGTTATTTCTAATATTTGACAGCTTCAGGACCCCACAGTTTTAAATTGAACAGAAGCATCTGACACAGTGATCATCACTGTGGAGAGCAGAACACAAACATTACAATTAGACTCTGGATTCAAACCAATTTAGTTTATATTTCAACCCCTTTATTTACGTACTGCAGTACCTAGGGCATGGCAGGACCTAAGTAACCTCTTTGTGCTTCATTTTCCTTTTCTGTAAAATGGAGAAAAAATAACAGTACTCATGGGATTTTGTGAAGATTAAATGTGCATATACATACATATACATACATAGAAGAGTGCTCAAAAATTGTGAGCATTTACTAATATCTTCTAATGGCTATGATGAAGTGTCCTAGCACAAAGATGACACGTTTCACCTGTCTTTAATCTACTTACTGTGAAAGATCCCTGCTCATATTTTGGTCATGGCTAAAGTATCATTGCTCCACTCCTGAGTCTCTGATTGAGTCCACTGCTCTACTATAAGCTTGTAATTATAAGTGTTGCTATATGCAGGATGCTTTGGGAGAAGCATCCTGATTTCAGAGTTAACTACCTTTATTTGAAGTTAAGCATCTCTGATCAGTAGAGGAAGTGGACCAGTTAAATTAGGGAAAAAACTTGTTCCTAGTTTGGGAATTATTTTTTTTTCTTATTTTTCCTGTTCTTATAACTTTTTCTTATTATGTATATTATATAATTTACAACCCATGAATAATTACTTTCTTTGAAAACCACAATAACATTGAAAGTATAAAATTATGTCTTAAAAATTCTTAGCATATATTGTTTATTTTGAGTGGCATTTGAAGTTGAGAAACTAATTAAAAAAAAACCAGTATTTTGATGTCACATATAAATATCAACTGTGAATTAGAAAACAATGTGTGTGTATACACACACACACACACACACACATATATATACACACGTGTGTATATGTGTGTATGTATGCATATGTGATTTCAGAATGATGTATAGTTTGCCTTTATCCTCATTTTGTAGAGAGCTTTTTTGTGATTTATTCATGGTTAAAGAGAAAATGTATCCAAGGTACAATTAAATTTCAAAAATTGAACTAGCTTATAGTCAATTTTATCTTGAATTTATAGACAGTTGTATAGAATAAGTCATATAAAATATCAAAGACCGACTGACTGAATTGTATATGGAAGATAAAAGCCAAGTTCTTACACTTAAAAGAAATGTTGATTTATGTTGAATTTCAAAGGAATTGATTAGATTTTCCATGTTGCCTAGTTATCACAATTGTCTTATGTGCTCTGACCTCAGTTTATTTTTAAAAAACGCAGTGCTTTCCTAGGGAACCAGGGACTATCTCAATACTTCTCATGCTTATATTTTGCACACCAAATTTAATATTTTGAAAATGTATGAACCCAACGGGAGTACTTTCTCTACAGGTTTTCTGTTGGGCTGGTGCCATGTGTGGCTGTGAAGCCAAGTGTTCTGCTGGGGCAGAATAATCAAATCAAAGTTAATGGGGTGACCATCTAAGCAGGGCTCTCTGTCATTAAGGTCCACTCTTGTGATAGTAGCGCATTATCCTGCTGATTGGATTTGTAGGAAGGCATCCACCTGTGGCCCAGGTTGGCAGGGAAGAGACTTACTGCAGAGGCAGCCCTGGCGTAGGAGGAGGAGGCAGCCTCCTGGGCAGCAAATTCATTTGCTGCAAAGCCAAAGTGTGCAGGACAGCATGAGCAATACGAGTATATGGGTGACTCACGTTTTTTGGTTGAGTTAGATCCCAAAGTAAAGCAACGGAAGGCAGAGGATTAGAAGCTATATCATTAGAAAGGAATGACTTGTCTTGAGCAGAGGAAAAGCAAATACATGTAGAGACACTGAGCCAGCTGATCAGACAAGATTTAAGCACATGGAGCCCTTTACTTCCATCTCAGGAATGATTTTCTCTGTTTGGATGAGAGCTATTGTAAGAATTTCCATGTCTGTTGGGGGCACTGAGGTTCTCACAGACTATGGTAAACACGATTTGGCTCACACGCTCTCATAATCAGGCTGACTTGCACTGAAACAGAGAGTGCTCTATAGCTGTGCCAGGCCTCTAGCAGTACCAACTGTTAAATAATAAACAGGCCCTGTTTGTTGGCAGCCTTATCCCCTCCTGCCGACATGGAGTGCCCATTTTCTGGGTTTACCTGCCCGCATGTGTTCAGACACTCAGAACAGTGTGCGTGTTGTGTGAGGGGCTGGTGGTGAGGAGGCATCAGTCTCCATCTAATCTGCTGAGTTTATTATTCTCTCAGGACCCTCGGGTGAGCTCACAGACATGACGGGCTTGGGCTGCAGGAACAATGGCTGTGCTGTCATTCTAGATAATATTACAGTCTTTGCAGAGTGCACTAGCTAATTGTTTTTCTTATGTTCATTTTCTCTTCTTCATATTCTTTCTCTTCCTTTGAATTGGTTTGGATTTGGAGGGAATGGGGATTAGGGAGGATAAGAGTGGCTCTGCCAATTAAATGCTTTACTTCAGGCAGTTAAAAAGTATTTTGATTGATTGTTTTACTCTACTGAAAGATGTATTTGGTTTATTCACATTGATAGTGTGTCAGACATTCAGTCAGTCCACAAGTACTTACTTGCCTACAGGGTACAAAGAACTCTGGAGCAGGTGCTTACACTGGACTTGGTGTGTTGCACTGTGTAATTGTGTGACAAGTGCCAGGGTGAGGTCAGAGTTTTCTCTCAGATTCCAGATACCAAATTACTATAGTTGAACCGTTTAATTAACAGCCAAGCCAGAAACGTACACACACACACATACACACACATACACACACACTTCAGAAGAAAAAAACAAAGATTTGTAAAAGTCCACTATGTGGTCATGGAAATTTTTTTTTCTCCATTTCACTTGTCCCAGGATAAAGCCCTTGATAATTTCAGTTTTATGCTGCTTTATTAGCCAAAGAAATTTCATATGTTACACAGATGCAATGTTCAAAAATAGACTATCTTAATTCCCAAAAGTTCTCTCCAACCCCCAGCAAAGCCATGATACCAGTCTATGGAAGGAAACTTTTGGTGGATTAGTGAAAATGAAGCACTCAAGTAGGGGAAATCAGGACTATGTGGTGGTAGGGAAAGGGTAACTAGGAGGCAAAAAAGACTGATTTTTCTTATGAACTAACTATAAAGGCCTCAGTTCAACTTTCAAATAATGACAGTTTTCCTGGAATAAGTTTCTTCCAAGGTGACCACTATGAAAAATAGCCCTTGTTAGAAGCCTGTTATAACCCATTTGTTAAAAATTTTCAGTCGCATTCCTTTATAATGATGGTTCCCACATGATGAAGCTATTCGTTGATTGGGATACCAAAACCATTTGCTTGAGTGAAATGAAATTTCCTTCTCAGATCGCTAAATAGGCTCTTAACTTTAGCATAATCATTCAGTTTCTTTGACTAGGATATTTTTAGATCAAGAGTAAATATTTGAAATAAGAACTCTGGTGACAACCCAGGATTTTTTTCAAAAGTTCGAGTAGCAATCTCATATTTGTCCTCATTTTCCCTGAACTTGTGCCTCACCAATGTGTAATGGATACATTTTTGTTCATCGTTTTCCTTTTGTGAGAAATGCAAGGCTTCATCTTCTTAGCATCTTTGAAGGAGAATTTGGTTAATTTATAATGTAAAAAATGGTTTTAAAAATTCAGACTGTATTGAATTTACTCAGAATGGTTCAGTAATAAAATTTAAAGAAAATAATTATTTTAAAAATAATAAGCATTATATAACAAAATAATGAATCCATAGTCACTCATAGTTTCCTATTGAATCCATATCCCATGTCACTGAGTTATGAAAGGTTCTTCCAAAGGAACTAGGCCCAGACTGAGTTCCCCTCATCAAAGCAATTTCGCCTGTTTCCAATTGGCCTTCTCCTAACCAACAGGTCTCAGTGTCCCACCAAAACATGCCCTAGGAAAGCTCTCTGACCTTTTCTTTCTTCTTGGGTTGGGTGGCCACAGCTAACATCACTCACAAGCTCACCTGTGTACTTGCGTTTTTTATGTTTAGTATTTTATTAATGGTAACACAGATTTCCAAAAGCTTATAGCATTGTCTAAGTGAAGAATAAATAAGCTTTGAGGAGAGCCTGAACAACAAGCTGTCTTAGAAGTAAACATCATCAGTGTTGTGAATTCTCTCAGTTGCTTGACCATTTTGTATTTCGTGTTCCAATGAGGTGAATTTTAATTTCTCTCTCTCTCTCTCTCTCTCTCTCTCTCTCTCTCTCTCTCTCTCTCACACACACACACACACACACACACACACACACAAAATAGGTATCTATAGATGTGCATAAAATACTATTATACTATACTCTGTAATATATATGACTATCACATGCATGTCTATTGTGTGTTTATCTAGCACCAATTTATAGCTCTAATATTGTTTCCAGTGATTTAGATGCTGAAATTTATGAAAATGAACAATGTTTGGTTTGCTATTGCTATTGCTTTTAAGTACCTCTGGAAGTGATGATGTACTTGGAAGTCCTTAAGGTGCTTTTAGTTTACATTAGACTTTTACTTTCTATTGTCAAGATGTGTGCAGAACCAGTACAGCACATTGCATTATTACTCATTAGAAAAACTTTCACTTCCTAAGTTAGTGTTTTTGCCTAAGAATTTTTTGGTGTCTTTATTAGAAAATACATATATGGTTATAGTTGACTTTGGTTGTTGGGAAAATGGAATTGCTGGAACAGCACTTAAAATGATAGTCCTGACCTACTTAGAAAAATTAATTATGAAAGAAAAATAATGGATTATAGTAGCAGATAATGGTTTTGGGGACGCTGCTGGTTGAAATCCATCCTGAGGCTTATTTATAATTGGCACAATTAGGGTTTTCGAGAATTCAGCAGCCTTGATTTATTTACAAGGGTTCATATAGGACTTGAGTCAGGAGGGAGATGGGGACAGAGGTGTGCAGGAGATTTATTATTTAAAATTTAAGTTCTACATGATTTCAAATTTTTATTTTAGGGGAGAAAGAATTGTCTCTAGGAAAAGAACATCAGGTTCTTTAGCCAACAGGGTTTAAAAAATTTGTGTCCTTGTATTAATTAAATGTTGTATTGGATCAGATAACAAAATTGAATATGCACTTAGGCTATTTTATTCTCTATGTTCTTAATGAACTCAGTGTATGTAATTTTCATTTCACTTCTTGAAATTTTTATTTATTTATCAGATATTTATTGATACGTACAGTGTATCAGGTACTACTCTAGGCACTTGGAATTCATCAGTAAAAAAGATAAATCACATAGCATTAGTGCATGACTAATTTATGAATGATCCATAAAAAGAACAAAATCATATTTCATCAAATTTAAAAACTTCTGCTCTTTGAAAACATTATTGAGAGAATGAAAAGATAAGCAACAAATTATAAGAAAATATTTGCAAAGAATATTTCTGATGGAGGACTTGCATCCCAAAAATATAAGGAATTTTCAAAACTCAATCATTAATAAACTATACTTTTTTATACAATGAGCAAAGGATTTGAGCAGAAACTTCACCCAAAAAGGATATAAGGATCGATGATGAACACGTGAAATGATAGTCAACATCATTAGTCATGATGGAAATGTAAATTAAAACCATGAGATACAACTACACACACCTATTAGAATGTACAAAATTAAGAATGACCATACAAGTATTGGTAAGGATATAAGAAACTAGTGCCCTCATACACTGCTGGCAAAAAGTAAAATGATTCAGTCACTTTGGAAACAGTCTGATAGTTTTTTAAAAGTTAAACATACATCTACCATGTGATTCAGCAAATTCACTTCTAGGTATTTACACAAGAGAAATGAAAGCACATGTCTTTATTAGACTTGTACACAGATGTTCATAGCAGCTTTATTTGTATTAGCTAAAAGTTTTACACAAGCCAAATGGCCATCCAGAGGTGAATGGATAAACAAATTGCAGTGTATCCATATAGTAGATTACTACAAAACCATAAAGTAAAGTGAATTATTGATAAATGCTACAATGTAGATGTATCTCAAAGATAGTATACTGGTAAAAGAAGAGAAACAAAATAAATATACACCATAAGATTCTATTTATGTAAAATTCTAGGAAAAGTATAGTTAGAAAATAAATCAATAGTTGCATAAGGAAACTTAGGGGATGATGAATAATTTTTTATCTTGATTGTAATAGTTGTTTTATGTCTAATGTGTCAGACCATATCACATTGTATACTTCATGTGATTTATTGTCTGTCAATTATACCACAACAAAAGGTATCTTTAAAAAGAAAAAAGATAAAATAGATGAAAATTATAAATTAGAAATGAATGGGTAATAAATTCAAGAGGGTAGTCAAGTTAGTTTAAAAACTTATAAGCATTATCCATACTGTTTGGTGAAAGAAACCTCTCCCAAGGTAGTTTTTCCACAAGCACATAGCAATTACAGTAGTTGCACCTTATCTGTGGGAGCTATGTTCCAAGACCCCAACTGGATGCCTGAAACCATGGATAGTACTGAACCCATTATGTATACTACTTTTTTCCCAGTACATAAAACATCTTATAATAAAATTTAATTTATAAATTAGGCACAGAAAGAAACTAGTAATAAAACAATTGTAACAATATGCTGTAATAAAAGATATATGAACATGTCTCTCTAAAAATATTGTACAGTACTCACTCTTCTTCTTGTGATTATGTGAGATGATACAGTGTGTATGTGATGAGAGGAATAAGATGGACGGTATAGGCATTGTGACCTAGCGTTAAGCTTCAGTTAACCTCCATAGATCCTCAGACAGCAGTTCTGGATATGTCCAGAACCAATTAGTTACTTAGTGATATCTTGGTTATAAGATCAACTGCTAATGTCTCATAGTGCTTAGGCTCAAGGACCCTCAGGATGGCATGTAATTCAAAACTTATTAAAATGTTTAGAATTTTCCATTTAATGTTTTTGGAACCACAGTTTACTGCAAGTATCAGAAACTTTGGAAAACAACACGCTGGTTTGACATTCTAGCTTCCCATTTACTGGTTTGAAACCTTGGACAGATTACCCAACTTTTCAGTTGGTTTTCTGTCTTGTAAAATGGGGATAACATAATTTTAGAGTTCTGAGTATTAAGTAAATTTTTGCCTTCAGGTCTGGCCTTGGGAGGAGATGGATTAAGTGCCTACCTACATGAGTTCAAGTGTGAGAGAAATGCCCTCTATCTCCTATGCTTGGATGTTAAATGGTTCATTCTTTTGGATCAAGCATTACAAGTTCTGAAGTTTTCTTTTTGAAAAAAAACCAAAAGGGTGGCACATTAACCTGTATGCTTCTGTTACTATTTTCTAAATCACTTGACTAAATTGCTCCTTATAGTGATGACTAAGAATTGATTTCAACCATCCTGTAGGTTTTAGATTAAATGTAACTTATTCCAAGAAATGTTCCTTAGGCTCTCTAGGGTAGGTTGGTCTGCCTGCTGTGTGCTCCTCTAGTTCCACACTTTCTTAACCACTAGTGCCTTAGCTATTATATACTGTTACCCTACTCTTGTGTATGCTCCATGAGGGTAGAGAGTGGGTGTGGCTTCTTAACTTTTGTTTTGGCAAGGTATCTATCGTAATAATTATCACTGAGAAAATAAGCACATATTTTTAAAGAATGGTAGTAAATGGGGAAGGTGGAAAGCTCTAACAAACAGTTCTCCATCTTCACAATTAGTTTTTCTCTCCTTAGAGTAGTTCCAGATGGAGAGATTCTTGATATGATGTATGGAAAAGTGCTGACTGCCTTCAGAGGTTATTGGCAATGAATACACTGAATGAAGCTGAGTCTTAGGACCAGAGAAAACTAAACTGGAAATAGTGACCCAATTTCTAATCTTAACTAGTAGGGTGCAGTGACCTCAGGCCTAACCTTTTGAAACCTAGGTTTTCATATGAGTCAAAAGAGAAAATATAGTATATGAGTGTTCATTTGCAGAAGAAAAAAAGGGTTTGTTATTGAAAGGGGTTAAAATGCCCATAAAGTTAGTCTTCCTTAACCTCTCCTTATTAAAAGTTGATGTTCTCAGGACTCTCTTTGAAGTTTCCTCCTCACTTTGGATCCTTCCTAGGAACCTATTTTTCATCCATAGCCTTATCAGCATCTTTATCTAAATGACTGCCACATCTTTTTCCAGTTCAGATTTATTTTTGAGCACTGCCTTCTAGTTCTAGATGTTTTTCCTGTATAACACATAGGTATCCCAAACTCAGTATATGCCACACTAAATTCTTTTCCCTGAGCTTGTTCTTCCTTCCAATGTTGCCACATAATTGCTCACAGTAGAAGCCTGGCGTTAGCTTTTCCATACCTACTACTGTCCCATATCTAGTCAGACACCTTATTCTTTTCGTCTCCTCCTAAGTTTTTCTTTAATCTGTTCACTCCTCTCTATACCAAAGTTATCACTCCACTCCAGGGAACCATCCTATTTCACCTAAATTCCTGCAATATTTTCCTGATATCCTCAATATTAATCTTGCAATCTAGTCTTTGTCTCCTTTTCTAGTCTGACTCATGCCTCTCCCCTATCAATCACACTGAACTTCTTTTCAGCCTTTAGTACACCATGCTCATTCTTATTTCTGATCTTTGCGTATGTTCTTCCCTTTATTTGCAACACTCTGCATTACTTCCTACTTCCCCTTTTTGCTTATCTTCATGGAAAGAAACCAATTTACCAATGAAGATAAGCAAAACTCAATTTTCTCTGATTAATTAAAATTTTCTTATATTACTCTTCTACAAAGTGTGTTTTATTTTATTGATTGTTTTGCCAAAATCCCATTGAAGGTAGGGATAGTATATCTTGCTCAAAATTTTATTTTTAGTTTCTAACACAATGCCTGATGTGTACTAGGCATTTAAAAATGTTTGTTGAATGAAGGAAAAAAGGAAATTTTTACAAATAAAAATGATGAAAATGACTAAGTAGTTTTACATTCTTTACTTAATTAAAAAAATTAAGATGACAGATTTTTAAAATTAAATTCATTTTTGACTCACACATGAAAACGTAAAAATTTATATGCACATGAATGGATAACATGATGTTTTAGATATATTTATACATTGTGTAATGTTTAAATCATGTTGAACATATCTATCTTCTCAAATAATTATCATTTTTATGGTAACAATGTTTAAAATCTTTTCTTCTATTTTTTTTCAATGCACAGACAAGTTTATTTTTATCTATTCTCACCCTACTATACACCAAAACTTCTTATTCCTAACTATAGTACTCATTGATCAACCTCTCCCCATCCCTCCCTCCCTTCTATTCTCCAGCATGTGGAAGTCTCCATTCTGCTTTCAGCTTCTATGAGATAGACTTTCTAGATTCCACAAATGAATGAGGTAACAAGATACTTATCTTTCTATGCCTGGCTTCTTTCAGTTAACATAACCATTGCCATTTTCACCTACATTGTCACAAATGACAGATTTCTTTCTTTTTATGGCTAGATAGTGTTCCATTGTGCATGTATTACATTCTTTTGTCCATTCGTTAGTTGATGGACATTTTGGTTTTTCTGTTTCTTGGCTATTGTGAATAGTGCTGCAATAAACATTGGAGTGCAGATGTCTCTCTGTTCTACTGATTTCAGTTCCTCTGGATATATGCCCAGTAGTGGAATTGCTAGATCATATGGTGGTTCTATTTTTAATATTTAGAGGAACCTCCATACTGTTTTCCATTAAATTATAATAACAGCAATACTTACTTACATTCCTACCAATAGCAGTTTTTTTCTCCATATTCTCATCAGAACTTTTTGATACTGGCCATTCTTACTAGGATGATGTAATTATCTCATTGCAGTTTTGATTTCCATTTCCCTGATGATTAGTGATGTTGAGCATTTATTTCAAATATCTTTTGGTCATCTGTATGTCTTCTTTTTAGAAATGTCTATTTAGGTCTCTTGCCCATCTTTTAATGAGATTTTTTTTCCTTGCTATTGAGGTTTTTTTTAAAAAAATTTCTTATATATTCTAGATATTAACCTCATACCAGATGTATAGTTTGCAAATATTTTTTCCCTTTCTATAGGTTTTCTTTTCACTCTATTGGTTGTTTCCTTTGTTTTTCAGAAGTTTTTAGTTTGGTATAATTCTACTTAATCTATTTTGCTTTTGTTTTCTATGTTTGGGTAGTCTTACCCAAAAATTCCTTTCCCGTTCCAATGTCCAAAAGCATTTTCCCTATGTTTTCTTCTAGTAGTTTCATGGTTTCAAGTCCATTTGAGTTTTAAACTCTTTGAGTTAATTTTAGTTTTATTTTTCCATATGTGTATATCTAATTTTCCCAGCATCATTTATTAAGAAGGCCATTTCTCCAATGCATATTCTTAGTCTTTTTGTAAAAAATAGTTAATAAAGAACATGGACTTATTTCTAGGCTCTCTATTCTGCTCCATTGATCTATGTGTCTGTATGCCAATACCATGTATGCCAATACCATGCTGTTTTGATTACTATAGCTTTACCATACATTTTGAATTCAGGTAGCATAAACCACCCACTTTGTTATTTTTGTGCAAGACTGCTTTAGATATTCCAGTGTTTTTATAGTTCCATATACATTTTTTAAATTTATATATAACATTGGAATGCATTACAAATCTTATTACATATATAGAGCTCAGTTTTTCATACTGTTGGTTGTATACATAGTATACTGACACCAATTTGTGTCCTCATACATGTACTTTGGATAATAATGATATCACATTCAACTATCATTAATTACCCCATGTCCCTTCCCTCCCCATCCCATCCCCTGCCCTATCTAGAGTTCGTCTTTTCCTCCCATGCTCCCCCTCCCTATCCCAATATGAATCAGCTTCCTTATCTCAAAGAAAACATTCGGCATTTGGTTTTTTGGGATTGGCTAACTTGACTTAGCATTATCTTCTCTAACTCTATCCATTTACCTGCAAATGCCATAATTGTATTCTCTTTTATTGCTGAGTAATATTCCATTGTGTATATATACCACATTTTTTTATCCATTCATCTATTGAAGGGCATCTAGGTTGTTTCCACAGTTTAGCTATTGTGAATTGTACTGCTATAAACATTGATGTGGCTGTGTCCCTGTAGTATGCTGTTTTTAAGTCCTTTGGGTATGACCGAGGAGAGGGGTAGCTGGGTCAAATGGTGGTTCTATTCCCAATTTTCCAAGGAATCTCCATACTGCTTTCCATATTGCCTGCACCAATTTGCAGTTCCACCAGCAGTGTATGAATGTATCTTTTCCCCCACATCCTCGCCAACACTTATTGTTGTTTGTCTTCATAATAGCTGCCATTCTGACTGGAGTGAGATGAAATCTTACACTGGTTTTGATTTGCATTTCTCTAATTGCTAGTAATGATGAACATTTTTTCATATATTTGCTGATTGATTGTATATTCTCTTCTGAAAAGTGTCTGTTCAGGTCCTTGGCCCATTTATTGATTGGGTTATTATTTTTTTTTTATGTCCAGTTTTATGAGTTTTTTATATACCCTAGTGATTAGTGATTTCTCTGATGTGTGAGGGGTAAAGATTTGCTAAGGAAATATCACAACATACACTACATAAATACAGAATATAATTAGAAATTATTTTGAAAAACTCTACTCCAATAAAATAGAAAATATTGAGGGCATCGACAAATTTCTAGTGTCATAATTTGCCCAAATTGAATCAGGATGATATACACAATTTAAACAGATCAATTTCAAGTGATGAAATAGCAGACACCATCAAAACTCTACCAACCAAGAAAAGCCCAGGACCGACAGATACACAGCCAAGTTCTACAAGACCTATGCACAGCTGAGTTCTACAAGATCTTTAAAGAAGAATTAATACCAATACTCTCCAATTTATTTCAGGAAATAGAAAAAGAGGCAGCACTTCCAAACTCATTCTATGAGGCTAATATCACTCTGTTTCCAAAACCAGGCAAAGATACATCAAAAACAGAAAACTTCAGACCAATATCTCTAATGAACATAGATGCAAAAATTCTCAATAAAATTCTGGCAAATCGAATACAAAAACCTATCAAAAAGATCGTGCACCACAATCAAGTAGGTTTCATCCCAGGGATGCAAGGTTGTTTCAACATACGGAAATCAATAAATGTAATTCATCACATCAATACACTTAAAGAAAAGAATCATATGATCATCTCAATAGACATAGAAAAAGCATTTGACAAAATACAACACTCCTTTATGTTCAAAACACTAGAAAACTAGGGATAACAGGAACTTATCTCAACATCATAAAGGCCATCTATACTAAGCCCCAGGCCAACATCATTCTAAATGGAGAAAACTGAAGTCATTCCCTCTAAAAACTGGAACAAGACAGGGATGCCCTCTTTCACCATTTCTATTTAACATAGTTCTTGAAACACTGGCCAGAGCAATTAGACAGATGAAAGAAATTAGAAGGAAATATAGGAAAAGAAGAACTCAAATTGGCACTATTTGCTGATGATATACCTGGAAGACCCTAAAAGTTATACCAGAAAACATCTAGAACTAGTAAATGAATTCAGCAATGTAGCAGGATATAAAATCAACACCCATAAATCAAAGGCATTTTTGTATATTAGTGACAAATCCTCAAAAAGGGAAATAAGGGAAACTACCCCATTCTCAATAGCCTCAAAAAATAAAAATTCTTGGGAATCAACTTAACAAAAGATTTGAAAGATCTATATAATGAAAATTACAGAACCCCAAAGAAAGAAACCAAAGAAGACCTTAGAAGATGGAAAGATCTACCTTGCTCTTGGATAGGCAGAATTAATATTGTCAAAATGACCATATTTCCAAAAGCACTATACAGATTTAATGCAGTTTCAATCAAAATTCCAATGACATTCCTCATAAAAATAGAAAAAGCAATCATGAAATTCATCTGGAAAAATAAGAGACCCAGAATAGCTAAAGCAATCCTTAGCAGGAAGAGTGAATAAGGTGGCATCACTATACCAGAACTTAAGCTATACTACAGAGGAATAGTAACAAAAACAGCATGGTATTGGCACCAAAACAGACTGGTAGACCATTGGTACAGAATAGAGGACACAGAGACTAACCCATAAAACTACAATTATCTCATATTAATACCTCATTTTTTTTAATGTGGTGCTGGGGATTCAACCCAGGGCCTTGTGCATGCAAGGCAAGCACTCTACCAACTGATCTATATCCCCACCCCTAATTATCTTATATTAGACAAAGGTGTCAAGAACATGCATTGGAGAAAAGATAGCCTCTTCAACAAATGGTGCTGGGAAAACTGGAAATCCATATGCAACAAAATGAAATTAAACCCCTATCTCTCACCATTTACAAAACTCAACTCAAAATGAACCAAGGACCTAGCAATAAAACCAGAGACCCTGCATATAATAGAAGAAAAAATAGGCCCTAATCTCCATCATGTGGGATTAGGCCCAAACTTCCTTAAAATGACTCCTGTGGCACAAGAATTAAAATCAGGAATCAATAAATTGGATGGACTCAAACTAAAAAGTTTCTTCTCAGCAAAATAAGCAATCTGTGAGGTGAATAGAGAGCCTACATTTTGGGAGCAAGTCTTTACCCATATACATTTTAGTACAGTTTCTTCTAATTCTGTAGAGAATGACATAGCATTTTCATAAAGATTTCTTAAACCTGTTGATTATTTTGGGTACTATAGCATTTTAATTATATTGATTCTATCAATCCATCATCCTGGGATATCTTTTTATTTTGTGTGTGTGTGTGTGTGTCTGTCTGTCTTCTTCAATTTATTTGCCAACATTTTATAATTTTCAATTATAAATATCTTTAACTTCTTTGGTTAAATCTATCCCTTGATATTTTTGTAGCTATTATAAATGGGATTGCTTTTATTACTTCTATTTCAGATAATTCTCTATTGATATATGTTAGAGTCTGTAAACAAGTCAAAATAACACCTGGCATTTAGCCAGGGGAATGTTAGAGTTCGTAAACAAGTCTGGATGGTGCCTGGCAAAATGCCAGAGGGAGTGGTTTGAGAAGTAACAAAAGCGAGCCATTAAGTGTAGAGATTCCTTATTGGTTGACTGATGTATCTAGTTTATGCTAATTAGATAAGCTCTGTGGAATGTATAAATACTGCTCCTGTCCTGCAATAAACGGCTCCCACTCCTGCTGTATCAACATACACAAGTTATTCGTCACCCCCCGGTTATTTTGCTGCAGCCAGACAGACTGCAGCAGATGGTGGCCCGTTACGGGGAGCCCCGGGACACTTGGGGGTAAGTGACGAAAAAAAAAGCTGCCCGTCCATAGATAGGACGGGAGCAAATCTGCTCGTCCCTAGGCAGATAGGGCGAGAGGAAAAATGGCCATTTCGAGAAAATGGAGAAGATTGATACAGTATGTTTGTGTCTTGTTTTGTCTTAAAATGTTGTATTGTCTTTGTGACGAAAATATGGAAGGGGTGAGAAGTAAATTACTAAGGGAAGAAGGCACCCCAGTGGAACCAAGAATAGTTAGGGCATGTGTTGATAAGAGCCCAGGAACTCTAGTCAGAAAGAAAAAGAAAGTTCAGAAGAAGAAGGATTATAAGGAAAAAAGTTGCAGCAAAAGGCTATTACTAAATACTTTTCGTTACCGGAGGGTGCGTGAAGCGGAGAGGCGGCTGCCGAGTGTGCAAGCCTCTCACAGCGCAGCAAGGATTTTCCAAGAGGCGGTGGCGACTGGCCCTTCCCCGCCTCCTGGCCGGGGAGCTGGCTCTTCCACTGCCGCGAGCCCAAATCTAGACCTGACCTGGAGGCACAGTCTCGCAGGCTCTTGCTCCCTGTGCCCAGTAGCAGTTTGAGTCCGGGACACTCCCCAGGGCCATCTGGGGCTGCCCAGGACGCTACAGCCAGCAAAAGACGCTACTGGTGTCCCTGATGTTTGGTCATTTTCAATGCCAATAACTAAGCTACAATGGTTCTCCCACACCTGGAAGCTAATGAGTAATGAGCACCTTTAAGGCTTATTTCAAATGTAAAATCCTTGAGATAATGTACTAAATTGTTCAGAAGGTTGTTTTCTTAGTGGAATGCTACAGGATTTTCTTTAGCATCTTTGCAAGAGTTCCTGCCTTCGTCCCAGTGCCCTTGAGGACGAGGATGGAAGAATTTCCAGTGTTGCTGAAAACCGGTCGAGATTTCAGCTGAGAACCGGACGAGACTTCGGATCAAGCTAGCTGCCTGCAGAACTTACCTGGACTGTGATTTAAGCTAGCTGCCTGCAGAACTTACCTGGACTGTGATTTACCTGGACTGTGAGTTAATCTATTGAGACACTGCTTTACCTGGACTGAGACAACAAACTGTAATCTATAACAAATTGTAATTCGGTATCTTTGCTAACAGTGTCATTGCTGGTATAATTTTTCCAAGGGCTTCTTGCATGGAGCCATCAATTGGCTTGGTATTGTGACATTTTGTATCCTCCCCTTCTGCTTGTAGCAGATTATTTATGGTGTTTGTGTAAAAACCACTATGGTTGTTATTTAAATTAAACAAAAGGGGGAAATGTTAGAGTCTGTAAACAAGTCAAAATAACACCTGGCATTTAGCCAGGGGAATGTTAGAGTTCTTAAACAAGTCTGGATGGTGCCTGGCAAAATGCCAGAGGGAGTGGTTTGAGAAGTAACAAAAGCGAGCCATTAAGTGTAGAGATTCCTTATTGGTTGACTGATGTATCTAGTTTATGCTAATTAGATAAGCTCTGTGGAATGTATAAATACTGCTCCTGTCCTGCAATAAACGGCTCCCACTCCTGCTGTATCAACATACACAAGTTATTCGTCACCCCCCGGTTATTTTGCTGCAGCCAGACAGACTGCGGCAGATATATAGCAGTGGTATTGATTTTTACATACTGATTTTGCATCCTGCAATTTTTCTGAATTCATTATTAGTCATAATAGTGTTTTTTTGGTGTAGTACTTGGGTTTTTTATATGAAGACCAGGTCATCTGTAAACAGTGACAATTTGACTTTATTTTTTTATTGTAATATTTTCAGTTTGTTCCTGGAAAAGTAAAAAAATAATATTCTTGAAAATTTATTTCACATTTTCTGGTATGTATTTTAAATATCTGTCATTGGATTCACAACTTCCTACAATTAAGATTTATCCTAGAATAAGAAATACTTGAACTACTCTATTTGTATATATTATTTCTCTGGGAAAATTATTGTTAGAGCCACCTTTAGCTTTTGGACACTTTAATGTCAGTTATAGCTGATGGTATTCTTACTTGTTATGGATTTGACTACTTTGTTGCAGAGATTACTATTTTATTTTATTTCTTTTTTTATGGTATCAGGGATTGAACCCAGGGATGCTTTATCACTGAGCCACATCCCCAACTTTTAAAAAATATTTTATTTAGAGACAGAGTCTCCCTGAGTTGCTTACAGCCTCACTAAATTGCTGAGGCTGGCTTTGAACTTGTGATCCTCCTGCCTCAGCTTCCCAAGCTGCTTGGATTACAGGTGTGTTTCACCATGCCTGGCCTGTTTTTAGTTTTCTGAGACTAATATTTAGGAGAAATCTGTTATTGCTTCTATATCTGGCTATCTTAAGCCCAAGTTAGTTGCAAACATTTTCCACTCTCATCTTTCTTTCCATTATTTGTCTGTAAAAAACCACCTAGAATATTAAAAATGACACATTAAAAGGATCATTCTGAATATGCTTACACAAACAACCAAGGAGGTTGATTAAAAGTGTCATGAAGACTCAGTCTGAGCGGTTTGGGCTATGACTCAGTGGTAGAAAGCTTGCCTGGTACACATGAGGCACTGGGTTTGATCCTCAGGTCAAATAAATAAAATAAAATAAAGGTATTGTGTTCACCTAAAACTAAAAAAAAAAAAATACATTTTTTAAAAAGAATCAGTTTGAAAGAAAGTTTTGTTGAAACATTTGGAATTACACAACTAGCTTCCATATTAATCAGCCCTTTATACTTTAATTGATACCTGGCTAAAATGTTTGTTGATTCTCAAGAAAAAAAAACAGATTTTAACTTTTATAGACATGTAACACATTTCTGAATTTATTATTAAAGGTTAATCAGGTACTGAATATTGAGCAGAATATTAATGGAATGCCTTACAATAATGGAGGTATTTTACATATATTCATATCACACAGGTATTCTACAAGAGAGCTTACCATCATTTTATTTGTGAGGAACCTGAAGATGAGAGATATAAAGTAATAGTTCAAAGACACACAAATAATTTTGTGAAATCCCAGATCTAAACCTTAATCTATCTCATGTGAATGTTGTTTCTGCTATATCCCATTACCTCTCTGAGAAGCATGATCACTTGTTCTAAGTATACTGGTTTCCTAGGGTTGCCTTAACAAATGCTCACAACTTTGATGACCTAAGACAATAGAAAGTGATTTTCTTAAAGTAGTAAAAGCTGTAAGACTAAAATCAAGGCACTGTCAGGGCCACACTCCCTCATAGGAATCTTACCTTGCTCTTCTAAGTGGCGTTTCCATAGGTTCCTTAGCTTGTGGTTACATGACTTCAAGTAATGCCCCATCTTCCCATGGCTTTCTATTGTGTGTGTGTGTCTTTTTCTTTTCTATCATTAGATTGGAGCCCACCTGAAAATTTCATCTTAAGATCCTTAACCTAATTAAAAATCTGTAAAGACTTTTTACAAAATGGTTACATGTGCAGATTCTGGGAGTTCAGATGTGAACATTACCCTTGGGGAACCATTCAACCCACTATACTGAATTGTCCAGGAACCATTTTGAGAGATTCCTATACATTGTAGACATATCTTTGAAATATTTATAAACTTCAGAAAGCTCAATTTTTTAAATATATAGATATAAATACAACTAATATTGTATTAACTAATGTTGACTATGTTGTATTAACTAGTGTTGAATTATCTATGTTGACTTAACTAATGTTGATTATAATAGGTAATATCATTGAGTGTCATGCTATCATTATTAGGACAGAAATGATAACATCTTATAGGAAAATTGCTCATGTCCTAGAATGGCTTCATTAACTGAGATCCATCTGCCTATTTGTTTATAAATGAAAACATCAGTTAAAAACTTGAAAACATCTCTGTTTTCTTTCCTGATGACAACCTCAAGTCTCTAAATCCATCATCAGCTATATGGTATATATCCCATGAATTTCTCCAACTGATTAATCTTTGCTACCTATCAAGCAAGGCATTCTTTAAAATACGGAATAGTGCTTCATTCCCTGACCCTAGTTGTACTTTTCTGAATTTGAAGTTTGACCCCTAACATTACCATTTTAGGATTTTATAAATAGTTCTGTGATTACCCCATCCCTAAATTTCATAACTTTATTGTGTAATATATTAGAATTTAATGCATTATCTTTCTTTAACTTTTAGACTTTAACCATAAGTTCCCCTGTGGATCTTCCAATTCCAAAGTTATACGCATCCCTTTCTGTTTAGATCTTCACAGATCATGGAGACAAAATTATCATTATACCCATTCAAAGATGTGAAAATTCTATATACAAATTAATAAACTCCTTTCTAGCTTATTTTTAATACACTTAAGAGTCCCAATTGAAATACTAATCCATTAAAAAGTTACCATTCATATATTGTAGACATATCTATACATTGTAGACATATCTATACATTGTAGACATATCTTTGGACTATTTAATAAACTGTAGAAATCTAAAATTTTGTTAATGTATAGATATAGATAAATACAAATGACTTACTAATGTTGATTATAATCAATGTTTTGTTGATTTGTTTACTAACTTCCAGAAATTATTTTATACACTGATAAGCAATTATGATAGGCAGCTTCTAAGATGGAATCCAATGCTTTCCACATCCTATACTCATACCTTCTTATGAGTGCTTTATTCTTTATTATTGACTAGACCTAGAGACTCATCTAATAAAGAATAAAAATGATGTATGTCACTTCAGGATTAAGCTCAAACAAATGACTCTAGCTTTTATCTTGGGTGTCTCTCTCAATTTCTCTCTCTGATTGCTTTCCCTGGAGAAAGCCAAACGCCAGTCATGAGGCAACACTGGGGAGATATTCATAGAACAAGAGACTGAGGATACCAATAACTAAGAAAGTAAATTTGGAATGGATTCTCAACTCCAATTTATAATTCAGATGAGACCACTCCTCTGTCTGACATTTTGAACACAATCTCCTGAGAAAACTTTGATTCAGAGGCACCCAATTCTTCTATGTCAATTTCTGACCCACTAAAACTATAAAATAATTGTTTATTTCTTTAAGCTACTAACTTTTGAGGTATATTATTATTTAGTAATAGAAAACTAATATAGTAATGCATAAAAGAAACTTATCCTCATGCAATTTACACTCTAATAGAGATAGTACACAGATACAAACATACATACCCAAAGTATAAATGAGTAAGATACTGGAAATTTGTTTTAAGAGGCAAATAAAGCAGGATAGAATAAGTTGAGGATATTTTAGATACCATAATCAAGCAAAGATAGACCTTTCTGAGAGGAGGATATGTTTGAGCTAAGAAGCATTTGAAGATCTAGGAACAAGAAAGTCTAGGCAGAGGCAATAGTTAGACAACAACTAGAAGACATAGGCTTGGCTTTTAGGTACAAAATAGGCAAAGTACAGTGAATAAGGGAAGTGGCACAGGTGATAAGAGAGATGGGCATGAATAGTTAATGAAGGAATGTATTGGTTATGGTTTTATATTTATGTTTCATTCTTTTTTAAAAAATATTTTTAATTGTAGATGGACACAATACCTTTATTTTATTTATTTATTTTTATGTGGTGCTGAGGATCAAACCCAGTGCCTCACACATGCCAGACCAGTGTGCTACCGCTGAACCACAACCTCAGCCCCTAAATGTTTCATTTTTATACATACATTGTAGGATTTTATGCAAGGGAATGATATGATGTGCCCTGTATGTAGGTTACTAATACACTAGCTTTTGTTTAGGTAATGAATTATAAAGGGCAAAAATGGAAGCAAAGAAATCAATTAAACTAGATAAATCCAGAGATCCTTGTGATTTGGGTTGATGATGGCAACAATACAATGAGATGGTTGGTTTGGGGAAGTGCTTTGCAAGTTGGATTAATGGTGTTTGTTGATGAATTTGATATGGTAGGTGAAGCAAAAGGAGCCCTTGGTGCTTTGACTAATCAACTTAGCAGATGGTGGTACCTTTCACTGAGATAAGGGAAGAAAAGCTTGATTGGAGGAAGAAGTGTTGACATGGGTGTTATGGAATCCAGAGTGTTGTTCACAGCATGTTATGTTGGCCTTTAGTAAGAGAACTTGCAAAGAAAGTGCTCATTAATCCTGATTCTGTGTCTTGAGATAGTTTCCTGCTTGAAAAACCATCTCTGACATCCCATAGTATGTTGTTTCTTCAGCTTTATGGTGAAATTTTCTTGGGAGGCTATTTGAATGTTTAAATAATGCACACTGACCCTCTCTATTCAATATATTTGT
This sequence comes from Marmota monax, assembly GCF_021218885.2. NCBI lineage: Eukaryota > Metazoa > Chordata > Mammalia > Rodentia > Sciuridae > Marmota > Marmota monax. Next base: position 3,166,693 of record NW_026694771.1, read on the forward strand.
GTTAGTCATGTATAATTTCTCTTATAGAAAGCTACAAAATCCATTGAGGAAACAGTTAAAGACTTTGATTATACTTAAGACATAAATATCAAATACAAGATGACTTCTGTTCGTTTATTTAGACTTTGTTAGTACTTCTAATTATGCCTTTCCCTAATCATTAATAGATCATTCATTCATTCATTCAAAATTCGTGGCACCTTTCCCTACAAGTCCTAGAAGGGCAGTGGGGAGTTTGAGTGGATCATTACTTCCCTTCTTCTACTAACTTTATAGCAAGAATAATTAGTATGAATAATTATTATGGTAACATACGTGCATTTGTTCTGATCAGAAAATTCCAGAGGAAATGCTTTTGATGCCAATAGTGTTTTGTAATAAGAGAGTGAACAGCTCTCAAACTCAATGTCTCAAAAAACTTTAAAAAAAAAAAGGTTAATGTCACCGTCACCTACTTGAACATCAGTGCGCAGCATGAGTAGTTAGTTAAAAATGTCTTTAGATATCTATATGCTGCCAAATATGAGTGATTCTATAACCCACTGGGAAATTTAGATATAAAAACATGAGAAACGAAGGGGCTTAGATTTGATGTGCTAATTCTGAGCTAATGTATTGCAACTGCTGTTGCATTGTGAGATACTAGTATGAACTGGTATATTATAAAATTAAAACGTATTGTATAGTTCATTGCATTGTTCCGTCAAATTTTGATATCCTTACTTTAAATAATTCATGGGGAGAAATGATCACTTCATAATGCCACAAACTCACAGCAGGCAAAACTAATTTTACACAATATGAAAACAGATTTTATTTATTTAAAAGGAATATTAAAAAAACACAACAACAACTTTTTTGACACCAGCTGCTAGGAAATAAATAGAATACTTTATGACAAAAATTTCTAAATCTATGAAAGCTGCTCCTGAGAGACCAAGTTGAGAATTGTAAAGATACATTTAAATGCCCTGGTCAATGCTTTATGCCTTATTTTGAGTAAAAGGAACCCTCCCATCTTGTTGACTTTCTGTGGAATAAAGGAGTACTGGGAGAAAATTAACTTTATAAAAACCCTCCTTATACCTACAACATAATGCCAACCAAGTGGCAAGCTTTAAGTATCACTTCAGGGACCCCCTATTAGTCTAAATAGCACTTCTAGGTAAACAGTAACTCTTATCCTTAAATACAAACTAAAAATTAATGCTTAGTTTTGTCCCTATCAGAGCTTGAGTAGAAGTGAAAAAGAATACTTTTAAGTCACCACAACAATTTTCCTTTCACTTTGGCTTTAAGAGTGGAATAAGAAAATAAGGTGAAAATATAATGAAACTATTTTCTTTGGGAGAGTTTTTTTGAGGGACATTTTTATACAAATATCAGACATATTTTTATACCAAGAGTAAAAAAAAAAAATCCAAGCTTGCAGTTCAATGTGATAATAACTCCATGTCGGACTCAAATCAGACAAAGAACAGGACCTGTGCCATGGGTAGTTCTGGGTTTAATCTCAGAGTTTGAGGGGGCCAGGTACCCAGGCAGTTTGCTGTCCTCCTTTTTGAAGCTTCAGGGAAAGAACAAATGTGGAAATCATCAGGGGTTGTAGGTAGGGAACTAGGGATGAGCAAAGGAGAGAAAAGGGAGCAAAATCTAAAGAATTAGATATTTTGCCCCCAAAGCAATGAAAACACATTCTCTTAGAAACAAAAAAAAATGTTATTTATTGAATTTATACTTTTAAAAAATGTTTGCCTTAAAACTCTTGCTGACAGTGGGAATGTAAATCGAGGCTAAGACATTTACTCACCAGCAGAAGTTTATTATTATCTCTGATAACAGCTAAATTCCACTCTTTTTTGTGCACTGTAAAATGGGGTAGATTTGTGTAACTACAATGTTATAGGCACTGTCCAAAGAGCTTGTCTCTGATTTTGTTATAAGTTTCCATCTCAATAGGTTATAAGTTAGGAGTTAGAAATTTACTTTAGATTTTGAAGTTTTACAAATTTTGAGGGACCTGAGATTAATGTAACATTTCAAGATATAAAACACAATGTAGGTGAGATTTAAATTGTTCAATAGGTGTTACCAAACTGTTTATACGGTTTTCAGTAGCTTTCTGCACTTTCTAGAGGCAATAGGATATAAAGAGATCATGGATTTCCTTTATCTTTAGTATGTCGGTGCTGTGTAAAGTGGGCATTTTCAATATTGCCTTGGGAATAATTGAAAGAGCACTGAGATTCCAATACTGAATGCCTAAGTTCAACATGTAGCTGAATTCTTCTTAGTTGTTGAACTTGTAGAATTCATTTAACTTTCCTGTGTCTTATTCTTTTTAACCCATAAAATGGGGTTAACAATACTCATCTGTGAGATTATTTTAACAGTCACTGAAATAGTAGGGAAGTTTGGGAAAGCTTAGAATGCTATAAAAATGTTGATTTATCCTATTAATGAATAAATACTGTTTTGCAAAGGCAACATTGTTGTATTTTAAGGGGTGACTTTGCATATGTAATGTAATATGTTTAAAAGTGACTCAATTTCTGCTGTTTTGCTGTAATATAAACAGAATTGCAATGTAAACATTAATCAAAACAAAGTTGGTATATGTAGCAATGCTCAGTTATATTATATGGACAACCTGGGTTATATTATAATGATATTTTATCAATCAAAGTATATGGGCCAGAGTATTTTCATCTGTATAAAATGGACATATCACTTTAGAAGCCTAATAAAAATGAAAGAAATAGAACAAGAAATTCCAAAGTTTCTAATTGAATTTCTTTGATGTTTTAAAGATTTTTTATCTTCTAGAAAATAAAGCTCATATTCTTTTTACTAAAATCTTAGCTTTACTTCAGCATTAGGCTTTTCTTCATAAGGCAAGGGCTAGATAGAGGAAAAGTTAAACATCATAAAAGGAGAATTAGTTAAGCCCATATTATTATTATGAAAGTGTGCAAGTCCTAAAATAAGCCTGATCATCTTTTCACCTACTCAGACTGATTCTATAAGTAAATCATCAAATGCAGAATATTGATCTTAAATAATTATTTTTTTATGTAAGAACAACAATGATCATATCTAAAATGGGGTAAAGCAAGTTCGTTTAATGCAAAAATACAATATCTAAGATTTGAACATCATAGCAGTCCATTCAATTAAGAGATTAAATTTATATGTTGCCTTTGGGCATAGAGAATTTTAGAAATAGAAAAGATTATATTTTGTAGCTTTTAGGAATACAATAATACAAAAAAATATATATAATGCTTATAAAATGGCAAAAATTTTATCATTAATGAATTTGGTCCCTTGTGTAATTTATAAGAATAGATTGTCATACTTTTTGATGATAATTGCCTTACCAGTCACATCCCTTCATCAGATCTAGAGATGGACAATAAAGGACACTAGGAATCCTAGCACATTCAGTCATAATAAAGTTAGCTGAAGTATCTAGATACAGATATAAATGCAGATACAAAACAGATATAGATATACATATACATATATCTCAAAGAAAAAGATGAATTTGGTATGGACGAAGTAGTCCAATTTAAATATACTTTTGTTGGAAAATAGAAAACACTTAGTGATTGTTTTATTAATCTGGCATTCTATCCAAACCTGGAATTCATGTTTACACAATGGGTTGCAGTGAGATTCAGCAAGATAGGATGGCCTAGGCCAGGTGTGGCAGACAGAGAGCAGAATTCTGCTGACTTGGTGGAATAGGATTTGGGCTGTTGCCTCAATAGTAACATTAAATTTCTCTCCATGCAATTATAATGGCTTTCCTTTTCCAGGAGATCTGTCTGTAGACTCTCAGAGGCTTATTCTCTTTCATGGAAATAATGCGGTTAAGCTGCTTGAAATCTCAACAGATTTAATATAAACGTTCAGATAAAAAGTTAGTCATTTAATGGTAGTCTTCAAACATAATTAGTAATGAAATTTAAGCAGGGCCTAGGGGAATAGGATCATAGAATCCCAGAATTCTAGAATCATTTCATTTTGGAGGTAGAAATATGGGTCCATTCTACTCTTTAATAGCTGATGTAGGTAAAACACCTAGACCAGGACCTTTAAGTTAGGGCATATGGAAAAGCTAGGACTAGAAGTAAATCTCTGGTCTCAAATCAAGTGTGTTTTCCAGTAAAACTTGACTTCTTTATATGTGAACATTAAAATCAATCTCATAAAATAATAATAGTTCATTTTTTTAGGCAGTTTAGTCTTCATCCACTCCAGTAGCATCAATAATGTTGGGAATCATTCATATGGTACTTACTCTAATTGCTTTTCTAATAGCATCTCTTTTAAATCTTCTAAGATCTTTATGAACTAGATACTATTGTTATCCTCATTTTGATGTTGAAGGAGGAAGCTGAAGCACAGGGAGTTTAAGGAAGTCTACTGAGGAATCAATCATAAAATAGTAAAATTGGTATTTAAACCCAGCCATCTGGGTTCTACAGCTTGTACCCTTAATCACTAAGCTATGCAGCTTTCTAGTCATTTTAAAATTATATAATCACTAAGAAATGACACGGATAAGTTCTCTAATCTCCACAAAAGCAAGTTTCATGAATGAACAAAATATATATGAATATCAGACAAACCTATTATATAAAAGGTTGGAAGAACTGGACACTTTTATCTGTAAAAGAAGAAACCATGAAACAAATATGATAGCTGTGGGAAAATGGAATTTTAATTGTCCTCGATGATTGTGAGCAAAGTTAGGCCCATGGAGTGGGGATTTTATGGAGATAAGTCCTCTCTTATTTTTGCAGTGCAAGAATCAGACTAGGCAGTCTGGTGAGTGTGTTCTCTATTTTTGTGCATTCGTGCTACATGGTCCCTGTTGGTATAGACAGGATTACTGCACTTGGGTAGTACATTGGAGCACAACTATGCTCAATTAGGTCAGAGGTAAGAGACATCATTAAATTAAATCTGAAACCATATTGTAAGCCAGACAAGGGCCAGAGCTCTAGACAGTTTTGAATCCTGACACCCTCGTTTATTAGCCTCATAAATTTAGTCAACTTACTTAACCCTAACTTCTCTGAGTCCCAATTTTCTCATCTATAATTGGGATAATTGGACTAATCTCCTAGAGTTGTGGCAAGAAAGAATAAATAAAATCAATACGTGAAATTCTAGCCTGGTGCCAGATACAATAAGGGCTCAAAGGATGTTAAATTTTTCAGGAGTGAGAGGTTTGTTAATTTTCAAAAATGGGCTATAGTGCTAACTATTTTCTTATATGGAAAAGAAAACTGGGCCTAGCAGGTAATAAGGAATAGGACTTTATCCCCACCAATCTCTCACTGCCTTTGGATAAGAGACCATGAACTCTGAATTGTGAAAAGTGTTTATAAAGGAAGCTTTGTAAATCAACTGATTTTACATGCAGTAGAGCAGCTTATGATTTAAAAGCATCCTGTGGTGAATCCTTTTATAATGTGAATAATCACCCCCTAATTTATCTGTTTGGTAAGTTCAGAATTGGGCTTACTGAGTCTTCTTAAAGCCAAGAGTACACCTGCACTCTTGTTCCTAAAGGCAGGCAGTACTTTCATGCTGAGCTGACTTTCAGAGAAATACAGGGTGCCTCTTGGATTTAGGATGGCATAGGCCAGGTAACTGTCGAAACACACAAGGTCCCTGTCATGAGCTAAACATTAATTGTACTTTGTGAATCATGCAGGTCACTTGATCTAAACTACAGGAAAGATCATTGCACATAGGAGTGTTGCCTGTTGAAGAGTTAGATATTGAAGAAAAATTTGTGTTATGTCACATTTTCTTCTTTGAAACTTCAGTGAAAATCAACATGAAATTATGACATGCCATACATATCCTCCAAGAAAAGCCAAATAATATGAGAAGTTATGCAGTAGAAAGAAAATTGTATTTGGAACTTGAAACTCAATAACCAAGAGCTGTTACTTGTTAACTTCCCAGCATGGGTAGGGTTTTGCTTATTTTTTCTCTTCCTTCATGTCCTGATTGTAAAATAATTTATCAAGTCAGATTTGCATCTTTGATTCAGCTTGTAGCTAAAAATTTTAGTTATTTCATTCATAAAATGAGGTGAAACTGTTGTTTCTTTCTCCCAATAAAAAGATTAAAACAGGAAATCATAGAAAGAACACTTATGAATAGTTAAGAGGTTTTCTTATCCCAATCAACAATGCTTGTCACTCTGCCTTCACTTGACTTTCTTTTTTACAGATGTAAAGATTTAGAAAACATTTTATTTAGCTATGATATAGATGAATATGAACATGGGTAAACTCAAACCAATGAGTCTTTTCTTCCATTAGCCAGCAAACATTGACCTATATTTGGAGAAACTTCAACGTGTTTTAGAGAAAATGACCTCTTCCACGAATTAATTATATCTGGGACTGAAATAATTATATCTTTTCATTGATTCTTTTTATTTTCACAATATCCATGGGAATTTTGCCAATTCTTCATAGAGCGATTTAAGCTCATTTTTAACTAACTTGGATGAAGTACACTTTGAATATATGCTTGTGACTTAATCTTCTGTAAGTTGAATGGGGGAATAACATGTATCAGATGTGCACACTTAACCTATATGTTGCTTCTCAAAGAGGGCTTCTTAAGAGCTCAGGTGACTACTTTATAAGAGTTATGAGATCACTTTGGATTTTCCCAGTTTTTCATGCTGGTTTCACTCCACATAGGATATTAAACAGAACTGAAACTTATAAATGGCCAGACTTATCATTTATAAAATGAGAATTTAAAACGTTTCTATATAGATTTATGCATTGTAAAAGGCAACTATTCAGGTCCTGAGTTATTTGTCAAAACTTCAAGTTAATTTTTAAGAGAAACTCATAAACTTAATTCAAATAAGGAATAATGAAACTATAACCAAATTAGAAATCCATCCAAAGATAAGTATTCCATTATCATCTTAAGAAATATACTATGAAACTTAAGGACCCAAAAGCAATCAAGTTTGTAAGCATGAACAATGAGTAGGTCACCATGGCACCATGTATACTAGTGGCCATAAGGGGTTCAGAAGAATCTTTACATCCTAAAGGAGAAGAACTTTACTCAGTTATTCATTTCAATTCTTAAGAAAACTGCTATTCATGGACATATGCCATTTTCACATTTTTAATGTATAGACAAAAAAAACCCTCCTGATTTTTATAAAAAATGATTCAATGTTTCATTCCCTCTTAAGACTGTAGCAAAATTAGGAAGTATGCACAAAACAACTATCATTAAAAATAATTAGAAGAAGTCATTAAATATAAGTTTAAGGCAGGTCAAATCATTTATATAAGATACTTTTGACACACAGAATGGATATTCTAATACATTGTATGCCATTCTGTGAGGAATGTGATAACAAAAATTTCTGTATGCAGTAAACGGTCAAGAAATATTGAGTACATATTGAGAACTCAATATTTGATGTCATGAATAATATGAATTACATAAAGAATTATTTTATATTGGACCTACTGACAATAAGATTACCTGTATGGATCCTATGTAATAATGAAAATTCTCCCAATAGATGTATACATGAGGAACCTATTACAAGATTAAAATGTGTTTGTAAAAAAATATTTACATCAGTTAGCCTCATTTAATCTCACTTTTGTGTCAGGAAATTTCTATGGTTATCTAATTTGGGTGTAGACTTTTGTAGACCTCATAAGGTCTCTATGGCTCTTAAATTTATAGAGCCTACATTTGTACTACCAGTAGAAAGGAGCAATTACAAAGGAAAATAAGAAGTAGGCCCAAGGTCTGCTAGAGGTTTTCTTATATCTATATTGAAGTATTAGGTTTAGGTTCTGTTATGAAGTCCATATTATGCTAAGACAGAATATATTTTCTAAGATACTTGGGTATTCTTACTGGAGAATGGAGACCTCATAAAAGCCCAAGAGCACCCTCTAGTGAAACTTTTGGAGTAGACCCAAGGGCCTGCTCTTGACCTGGTCTGTCCCTTTCAAATGACCTTTGCTTGCCCAAGATATAGAAGCTGATTTCAAAGCATCTGGTCTTATCTTCAGACAATTTCCAGATCACAAAGAAGATGGTGTGCTTGTCAAGTGTTTCTAGTGGTATCAATGCTTGAGTGCTGAAGTCTAGTACACACTATTTGCATGGGTTTGTTTTTTCTTTTTTAAATAATGGTAATTTATCATTTTTGTGACCTACGCTGTTGTTATCTGTTAAAATAATTCTTGTAACTAATATAACTAAAAGGAGAGAAGCATGAAAAGCATGTAACTAAATTATAGTACTTCTGCCTCTGCCTCTACCTTTGTCATGTTTCTCACACTTGGATCATGTATATAACATCCAGGAACTCTGCTAGTATATGCAAGAATAGAATAAGATTAAGGGTAACAGGTGATTATTAAAGGTTGGGAAGGGTGGGGGATGGATTAAGGGAGGCTGTATTTGATCACTGTATGTTCTATGCATGTGTTGAAATATCAGACAAAGCTCCATTAGCTTGTACAATTAATATATGTTAATAAAATAAAATAATTTTTAAAAGTAGAAAAGGTGAAAAGGCCATAGTATTTATGCATTCCTGAGTTTTTAGAGATATATCTACAAAGCAGTCTTGGTCTTATCCTTAAGTCAGTTAAACCTTTGAATACAATGCCACTTAGATTAGTAACCACTTCTTAATAAATGAAGCAAAGTAAATCATTAAAAGTAAACGCTATTGTTGCAAAGGAACTTGGAAATCTAAATCTCCACTTGAAACAAAAACAGAAACTCTAATGTTAAGTAAGTTGCTCAAGAAGACAAACCTGGATGATGCAGCATTAGGGCTACAATGTAGGTCCCTTGTGCCCATTCTAGTGTTCAGTGTACTACAAGGACCCTCTTATTAAAGAGTTTGCAATGTAATTTCACAGTCTCGGAATGAGACTGGTTACTGGTTTTTAGAGCTATAATAATTTAGGGACATGTCCTTATATTTACAGTGAAAGGCAAGTGTGTACCTTCCAATTTCATCTCTTTTTTATTTCTGTATTCTCTTGTGATTACTTTATTAGGGAAAAAATGAATACATAGTCAATTGATATGAGACATGTTTATTATTAAAATGCTGTGCCACACTGTGCTTACTTTATACACTAACAAAAATTAGAGGAATCCATGAATTGGATTGATTTTCTAATATTACTAGTTATCACTTCTAAGATTCTGTGCTTGAAAATTATGTCTGTGTTCTAAGAGTACTTACCTCTCAGTGTTCATAGAAGGATTACATAAGCAAATGCAAATAACTGCATTAACTGCAGTGTCTGTATTGAATGTTAGTATCTAATATTCAAAAGAACAGGGGATGTGAGGAGCTAAGAGGGAAGGTAAAGTGGTAGTACTGGGGATTGAAATGGAGAAAAGTATTTTATATGCCCTTATGACTATGTCAAAATGAACCCCACTGTTATGTATAACTATACTGCATAAAATATTGGAAAAAAAGAACACACATTCTTGGTGTTAAGCAATAGAGGTCAGAGATATGAACTATTAAAAAAGTTTTTCTGATATTGTCAAATTTTTAAAAATATAGACAATTATCCCACAGCCTTTCCCAGTCATTATTGCTTCCAGTTGAGAATCATTGAATACAGAATGGCATTTGTCAAGGTAAATCACATATGAGTTCCATAGAAGTACGTGATTCCTTCCTTTCTCAATTTATTACTATATTCTTAGTTTAGCCTTTAACCTTACTATTACTACATATAAGCTTAGTATCCAACCTTTCATTTATTCATTCATTGTCTATGTTCAGAAGGCAAGGTAGTTGTTTTTGGCAATTTATGGCACACTGATACAATTTTGATTTTGATGAAAAGTTAGTAATTTAGTTAGTTTTGTTCCCAGGTCTTTGCCTACTTTTCCATTCTTCAAAATACACTGTTTATATTAAGAATTATAAAGTCAGCAAACATTAGAGCTAGAAGGGATCATATATATCAACAAATCTCATCCCTTCATCTTTAAGATGAAGAAACAGATACACCAACGTGGAAGAAAACTGGCCATGTTTCATTCTACATACTGACTTTCAGTGATAGGTCATATTTCTCTCTTTTTTGAAAAATAGTTGCATCTGGAAAAACACTTGCTCAATTTTACATGATATTGTAAAATAATTGACCAATAAAAATCAATGAATCTATGAATAGACTATACACAGTATTTTAAAACTATTTATTAATACAGTACAGTATGTATGTTTTCCAGCTTTCTAATTCCTGTCACTTTTAAATGATGACCCACTCTGAAATACTTACGTGACTATCTTTAAAGATTTTCTTCTCCAGCTATGAGTCGAAACAGTCTCATTAATGAGACTGCATGGTCTCTGCATGGTCTACTAAATATTTTTAGGAAGTGGAACCCCCTTCTGGAGTATTGAGAGAAACATCACTTCTAAAATGCCTTTAAAAGTACTCCAGCATAAACATTACACTGGAACATTTCATTAGCTTTTTGAGAACAATAAAGAAATGTGGAGCATAATAGGCTAATATGTTTAAGTGGCCTTGGTAGAACCCTACTTAACTCAGTGGGATTTTCTGCAGCATGCAGAGGTGGAAAACCATTCCCTACATATTTATTGTGTAGGACTGCCTCTTTTTTATTGCATGCAGTTTATATCAAAGAAAAATGACTTTCTACCTGTAATTCTAAAATGAAGAAAGTTTCAAAATACAAGTTTTAGGAGAATAATATTTAGATATTATCAGCAACCAGCAGTGCTGGCTTGTGGCATTCTGGATTTCTATCAATAAAGATGGAAGAGACCAACTTGAATCTTAGTATTTACTGGCCTCTTACATTAAATTAACATTAGGAAATTAAGATTCTAAAGTATGTAAATTTCTGAAAAAAACTACATGATGTAAGCCAAACTATTACTGGTCACATATTACCAAAACTAATTAATAAAAATGATATAGTTAGTTAGCTACCAATAAGAGTCTTATGCAAAATATTTTGAATTAAGTAAAAAGGTAATTTTGTAAAAAACATGAGGTAGTAATTTTTAGTTTTATTGTCATTGAAGTGATCACACTGAATATATTGCTAGACTTGCAGTATGATCTTCTGCCAATACTCTTTAGTTTCTGAGCTTCTATTTTCTCTGGTATAAATTGGGTCTCATTAGTCTTGGGACACTGTGATCTTTGTGATTTTCTTGAGCTTTTAGGAAAAAAACCACATGTAAATTAAGCATACAATTATAATATTTTAAGAAAATTCAAACAGACATATATGATGACAGATTAAAAGTTTGCATGTAGGTATTAGTTCCCTTTGTACTAGTTATCACCAAAAATTCATGCAAGCAGAATTCCTATTCATGTGGCACTGAATTAATGATACAAAGAAGATACTCTTGAATGACAGCTTCAGTGGCTGAAGTGGCATATTTAAACCATTATGTTTGTTTGTTTCACTTACTGTCAAACTCTGTCTTAGAAATACTATCAACTGGTTATATTGATAGATAGAATCTGTCTTTCAGTTCCAGTGTGTGTTTTGTATCAAATTGTCTCTTCATTGGTTTTTGGAATCTATATGCAAAATAACATATAAACACAAGTGTAAAACCCAGCTGTAATTGTTTCTTAACATTTGGTGACATCATAAATCATAAGATGTATATTCATATTGTATTGTAAATATCATCAGAATCACTCAGGAGGAGGGTGAAAACTCTAAACAAAACTTATTGCAAATAATGCATATGCTGCTTTTTCACCAGGAGGAGCGTTTCCTAGCTACCCTATTTACCCCAGTGGAATTTGACAAAAAATGTTCCTGGCGCACAAAGTTGGTTTAACAAAGAATCAAGTGGGCTTATTTTAAAATTCACCCCTAAATATGTTTGCTGGTTTTGAATTTCTGATTTTGTGCTTATGTAATTCAAAAACAGCTTTAGTTTAAAAACAAAAATTGGCAAAAATACTAGTGCATTATGTGTTCTAATCACGTATGGTGTTTTGAAAAACTAGGCTCAAAATTGACAAAATTGTTTCATTGGCATTACAGTTCAAATGCATGGATTTTCTTTTTCACAAGTTGAGTAAAATAAAAATAAAAACAGCAGATTTTTAAAATGAGTAGTATATGAATTTAATTGATTTTTATAATGTACAGTACAATTGTACTACAGATATTAATTTTCATTCTGTGTTTTTCTATATTTTACAGAGTTTATTACATTTTAGTTTGTGGTCAAGTCTATAATGTGCTTTAGCATCAATTTAAAACTATCTGGAGTTTTCAAAACATTTTCTTCCAGTGATATGGAAAACACTCAAAATCTAGTATTAGTGGTCCAGCTTTTCTCTTTTATACAGTTCTTTGATTTTTCTTGTAAGAGATTTTCTCTTTTGAAAACATATAAACTTAGAAATAGAAGTCTCCCTGGCTCACATTACACTCATGAGACAATGATGATGCTGGAGTCCTTTTCATAATCAGAACCTTTGTAGAGATTGCCCAGGTATTCTTAGCCAAAATATCCCTCTCATTGTACACTACTCCAGGGCAACATGTGGTGTGCCAGCTGGATGCCCTCCCTACATGCCTCAGGTGGCCACATTTCAATGGTGCCTATAGATCACAGGCCAAATTCTCATTCTCTGTGTTAATCAGTGGGAGAATTCCCATAGAAAATGGGATGGGAGCATATTTCAGGAAAACTCAAAGAGATTAGTCAGATGATTAAGCCAGGACATTGTAAGTTCAAGTTTTATGAAGGATTTCTATAGCATTATCATAGTTGACCAAATAATGCTAGAAATTTTGGAGATATTTAGAAATTTAAATATAGCTTTCTATTCCACCATAATTTCTGCAAAGAAACCTCAACAGTATTTTTCTTTAGACACAATAAAAACTCATCACAATTCATGGCATCAAAGACAACTGATATACCTAGTAAAATAATTTGATTGAAACTTTTTCCCATGGTCCTGAAAGAATCTAAATTCTACTTATAGAAGTCTCATTATATATCTCTTTCAATTAAATTATGGTCAATCTTACAAACATATAGTGAGTTCTTACTATGTACAAGACACTACAGCAGATGCTCTGAATAATTCTGTGTTTAGTGCTTTATGGTATATGCCCTATTTTCACAGCTTCTTATCTTTGCATTGAAGATTTATCTTCTAATTATTACTTATTTAAATTTTCTGGAGTTTCAGATGATATATTTCAGATTTGGGATAGAGATTTGTTTTGTTTTTGTTTATTTTTGGTGATTTCAGACACCATTCTAGAAATACAATTAGCTTCCCTTGCAGGAAAAATAAAGACATATCATCATATTTAATTGAGTTGGGTTGGAACCAGTAACATTTCCTGAAATTTTCTCTTTGTTTCATATCCCATTAGACTCAGTCTTAAGTGCACTTTTAATGACCTAATTGAAAAGGTTTGTCAATATGTTCAGCCAAACAAAATAATTTTATTTACTACATTTAAGGCAATATTAATTTATTGCCTTTCATATATCTTTTTTGTGACCAGAAAATTTTATTTCTCCCTAAACTATTCATTCTTTATACTTAAGATTATATTAAATTCTACTGCTGTACTTGAAGTCTGTAAGTGCTATATAACATTTGGAGAATAGGTATAAAAGCTATTATTTTCCATTTAGCATGTGCTATATTCTCTAACACTGTTGCATCTAATGCAGAATGAAATGTTGCACTATAAAGTCTTATTTCTACATATTTTTAAGATTATTTTCAAGTCTTTCTTTCAAACCTACTTTGAAAATACTTTAAAACAACCTGACTTTTGTTTTTAATCCATTCAGTTTATTTCCCTAAACCAGTGTTGAAATGGAATTTATCTTTATATATAAGAATTTCAAATAATTTAAAAAGAAATCCTCTTTATTTAAACTACTGAACACATACTGTTTTTCATAGACTCAAAACTCCAAATTCCTTCATTTGTTTTATTTATGATATCAGATTTGCGTAAAGACACTCTCTAGGTAATTCCATCAGCTCTGTCACCTTGGGTGTTTGGCCAGAGGGCAGTCATGTTGACCCCATCTGCAAAGGCTGGCTAAACTAGAATCTTGGACTATTAAAATCCCATTCATCAAGGTCCACATAAAATAAGGTAGGTGGGAAGCGGAGGACAGATGGTAGGGTCGGCAGCGAGGAAGTTGGTTGTTGACATTGATATAGACCCTTCTTCTTGCCAGAGTGACTCCATGGACTTATTTTGGCATGCAAGACTAGGCCAAAGCTATCATCTTAATAGAAGGTGAGCTGCAGGCAAACTGGAGAGATCCATGCACAGTAGGTATTCAGGGTTGGCTTAGATTTTGTCTATCAGCTTGACTGTCATACACATTTGATTGATTTGCAGTAGAGCTTGAATGTGCTGCATTGATGTTGAGGACTGTGTCATAAGGTTCCTGATATGGTGCACATATCTGAATGGAGTTGGACTTTGACGATCTTTGCCTATGCCAAGCAATGCCAGACTTGAGTACATTATTCTGTGGTTGAGTAGCAGATGGTGAGTGCAGACGTTCGGAGGGGGTGTGCCTTCAAACACAATATGGAGCCAGCAAACTTACTTAGAAGGTTATTGCACATCTTGACTTTGGCAGCTATTTTTTAAGCACTGATGAAAATCCAAGTCCTATCCATTGTTACTTTTGGAATACTAGACAAGGTTGGTGTTCCATGTAAAAGAAATTCGAAAAACAAATGCATTGTTCATTGTGTTAGGCACAGTTGGTTGGAGTGACTGCCTTGATTTTGGCTAAATGGATCAAATAAACATTCTCAGATTATATGTTCTTGAATGTGGTACCAGAATACTTATTATTAATGTTAATTTTATTATTAAGATTAATTTTAATTACAAATAGACAGAAAAAGGGCCATCAGACCACAGAGAACATTGTGGTCCAAGATGGTACTTAAGAGTGACTTTATTTTCTTTGATTTTTAATTTAGGATAACAATTTGTTCTTCAGAAAAAGAAAAGGAAATATCCTAGTAGATGTATTGTATAGACAAAAATCTGGGTATTCACAGATTAAACAACACAGTAATTATATATGTATAGGAAAAGTGACTTTTTAAAAAAAATTCATTCTTAAGTTTTAGGTGGACCTAATATCTTTATTTTACGTTTATGTGGTGCTGAGGATTGAACGCAGTGCCTTGTACATGTTAGGTGAGCACTGTACAACTGAGTGACAACCCCAGCCCCTGAGAAAGTGACTTTTATTGGTGTTGATCTTTTAACTTGAATGGATGCTGAATGCATGCAAGTTAATTTTCAGCTTAAAGTAACTTTCTTTTCCAGTTAAAAGGTAAAGTATGCTTATTGAAAAGAATTTCAGAATAGTAGGTAAAATTTAAATTAGTTATTGCCACAAACAAGGAATGAAATTTCCAAGACTTGACTCTGCCTTCTGCCAGTTTTATGTGCATGTCTCAAGTGTACATGTGTATATTTATATGTTGATGTGTGTATTTTAAACAAAATATTTGATCATATAATCTGTATCTGCCTTCTTCACTCAACTTTAATTGTATTATTAAATGTGCTTTTTAATACTTGGGTAATATTATACCTTATTTATTTACAACAAATTTTAATCAACTCCTCCATATTTGATATATAACCTATTTTCTTGGAGATCATTCTTACATAGAAATTTTGATGTGCATCTTGAATTGTGTTTTTAGAATGTATTCTTAGAAAGTAAATTTCTGGATTAAAAAATGTGAACTTCTCAAAGTTCTTTTGGTAACTTTTCACAAATTGTGTATGAAAGTACTTTTCTAAATATTTTTTCAATTGCTCTGAATAGTATCGTAAATATTTGTCTATTTAGCAGGCAAAAACCTGATTTATTTTGTTTTAATTTGCACAGATTTGATTAATAAGAAGCTAGAATGTCTCTCATATACTTACTTGCCTTTGTTTTCTTCTTTTCACAAACTGTTTGCTTATGTCCTTTATTCATATAGTCTAACTGATTTGTAAAAATTCTTAAATATTATTTAAGACCTTAATTTTGTCAAACATGTTTCAAGAATGTTTTCCCTAGTTTTCATATACCACTTAACTTTGCTATTGCAAGTGTGTAAAACTTTTTAAATATTTGTATGGTCAATTCTATTCTCTTTCCCAATTACTGTTCTTTGCTTTTATCTTAATTTTTTTTAAACTTGGAACTTGATAAATAATCATCATTTTTTCTAGTATGATAGTAGTTTTATTTTGTACATTTAGTTTTCTATTCCTTGAAAAATTTATCTTAGCCTAAGGTATGAGAGAAGCATCTTACTTAATTTTGTTTCCAGTGATTAACCAAGTGTTTAAGCACCTTTCCTCACTAATTCTGATACTGTCATTTTTGCATACTAATTTTTATTAACATTAGAATCTATCTTTTATCTTTTAATGATCTGTTTTTTTTTTCACTGTTCCATATTGTAACCATTACAGCATCACAGTAACCTTATCTACATTTTAAGTCAAATCCTTCCTTGTTTGTCTCTTATCAAAAATGGTTTTACAATTATCACCTATTTATTATTCAAGATTCATTTAATTTATTTAGTTTGTAAAATTGTTTCACTGGAATTTTAGTAAACCTATAAATTAGTATTAGTATCTTTGTAATATTCAATATTCATAATCAGAAACACAGGTTTTCCATTTACATGTTTCATTCATAAATTGTGTCATCTTATTATAGTCCCAAAATTCTTTTTTTATTTTTTTTTAGTTATAGATAGATAGATATTTATTTTGTTTGTTAGTTTTATGTGGTGCTGGGAATCAAACCCAGTGCCTCAGATGTACGAGGCAAATATTCTGCCACTGAGCCACAATGCCTGCCTGCCTTCACAAATTCTTTCTATACTTATGTATAGGCATATTATGTTCTCATTACTGTTTTGGATTACTTACATTCTACTTTTTAAATTTTCAGTGAAAAAGCTGTGTCTATTCTTTATAACATTTATTATCTAGCTATTTTACTCAACTCTCTTAATAATTTCTTAGAAGTTCTCTTGGGTTTTCAAGACCATTAGGTTATTTGCCAACAAAGAAATATGTCTACTTTTTTCCCTTTTAATTCTGTCTAATGTCCTATTTCATTTACTAGAATTTCTAAAACAATTTAAATAATCACAGTGATAAGGAGGTATATGTCTTGTTTTGGATTATGTGGTAGTGTCTCTAGTTTTCATAGTTCAGTTGGATATTAACTGCTGATTTGAGGCAGATAGTCTTTTTTATGTTGATAAAGTAGATTAAAATTCTACTTTCTTTGATTATTAGGATTGAGCATTGAAGTTTTGTGCATTTTTTTTTTTGGTAAACATTGTCCAATTAGCTGAGGAAAAAGAATTTTTCTTATAATATATTTCTTAATTCAAATCAATTTAGCACACATTTATTCAGCACTTGCTATGTGTCAGACATTCTTTACTAGGCATTAGAATTCAGCTGCAGAGCCCCTAAAAATGTTTTAGAATAATTCAGAGCATGACAATTCAGCAAAAGATTTAAAATACTTGATTTTTCATTATTAAATTATTTTTTGCATTATTAGAAAACATTTTGTGTTTAGGATTTCATTGAGAAAACTTTAAAGGCTTTTTTTGGGGGAAAAAGAGGGTGTACCAGGGTTTGAAATCAAGAGCACTTGGCCACTGAGCCACATCCCCATCCCTATTTTGTATTTTATTTAGAAACAAGGTCTCACTGAGTTGCTTTGGCTAAGGCTGGCTTTGAACTCTTAATCCTCCTGCCTCACCCTCCTGAACTGCTGGGATTATAGGTGTACACCACTGTGCCAGCCTGAAGACTTTTAATAAACTGATTGTATATCATGTCACAGTATTAATTTTAAAAATTATTTAAATGTAAAATGATGATTTATAATAGAAATTGTGAGTTTTGCCATCAAAACAATAGTGTCCAGATTCTAATTAAGAACATCTATAAAACTTGGGAATGCCTCAGGAAATTTATAGACCTCAATATTATAGATTGTTTGTATTCCATATGTTTGAGAAATTGAAAAGTCTAATCATACTTTATCACTTCTTGTATAGTATGACTGAAATGTTTTGGGGCAAATCATTTTTATTATGCTGTCATTTGGTCTTTATTTCTCTGAGAGTCTTTCTAATTATCTGTAGGATTTCAATATCTATTTATATAGATTTATTTTCAATTAAAGGGTTTTTTTAAAATTAATATTATTGTTTCATTGTAGTTCAGCATAATTATCCTGCTTTTCCTATCTAGTGATATAATATCTTATTTTTTGAAATCCTTTTTTTTATCTTAGGTCTTTTACACAGTATGAATGAATAACACTTAATATTTTTATTGCATACCCTCTTTGACTAGATTATTTTTATTTTATGCAAATCAAACAAATATTTACTGAGAATTAATTTTTCTACTCAATATGATGCTAGATATTATGAATAATAGTACAGAAAAGCTTATGTCACATACTTTCAAAGAACTGATTTCTGGTTTGTAGATAGAGATGAACAAGGAAAAATGCAAAATAACAAATCTTAATGAAATGTTATAGAAGATTATATATATATATATATATATATATATATATATATATATATATATATACAGCATCATGTTCTTGTTCTTTCTTTTAGCAAAAGTATTAGAACATAGAAATATATTTTGTTTATTTACCTCACCCTGGGCCTCTTCATACTTTTCCTACCACATTTGTGCCTTTACAACAATTTCCTCACTTGCTGCTTAAAAATTATATTTTCTTTTGCAAGATTTTCAAAATTCTCTTTGGAACCACATTGGATAGACAAATGTCATGCACATTAATCTGTAAAATATTACCAGTGGTAATTTGTCTTACACAAAGATGACCCTGCTCAGAATTTGGAAACAGGCATAGTGCTAGTTACTACAAGTGTGGACTAAAAATCATTGCTTTCTGAATCTCCTCAGACAATTTTATTAAAGAGCTTGTCCAGATTCTTAAAACCATTCACAAAAGAATTAATATGCAAAGTAGGAGAAATCCAAATGCTAACACATAGTTAGCATATCTACTAAAGGGGAATTTTAACAGTAAATTTTGGTATATTAAAGGACAAGATTCATATCCTTTGGGCTTTCATGAGATTTTTCTTTCACAGAGTCCTTTCATTTTAAACTTTAGCTTTCGGTATATATTTTAAGTTACAACCTTAGAAATTTATCCTCTTTTGTGAAATTTTTATTCCCTCCCAATTTTTAATACTTATATTGAAGAGTGTTTGTCACAGACCACAACATGTGTCCCTTGGGAACTATTATCCTATTTTAATTCAGAAACAATGCTATTGATTAAGTAATACAGTTTTCAAACTTCAAAGCATTTTTCAGCCACCATTTCTCCTGACCCTCACCATGAGCTTCCTGTGTGGTATCATTTATCTGAAGTCTTATTAAAATGTAAATAAATTACACCAACACATTTCCTCTGTTTGCCCAGCCTTGTGCTACATTAAAACAACTGTCTTGATGAAACACATATTGATGCATTGTGCATTTCCGTACTAAACCCAAGATGTAGTTATATGGATATGTAACAAAACTCACTTCATGAGTTTTTGTTAAAGTATTTTATGAATTGTAGATAATCTGAGCTATGGGAGATAATGAAATTCTACATGCCACACTTGACAGAAAGAGGATAGCTCCTCAGATAGAATTGAATTAGAGTCTTGAGAGAGATGCATTGTGGCTTTTAAGGTACTTTACCTTTATAAGCATATCTAACTCTTAATTGTTCATACTAATGCTCATGTCATAGTATTAGGGTATAAATAGAAAAAAATTAAAATAAATAAGTCAGGGTTTTATCTAAAATAATTTGTCTTTGCCCTTGATATGCATTATTTTTATTTTTTACGGTTTGGCATAAAATTTATTCTGTTTCTTTTTAGAAGCAACTTATAACCTCTATATTTTTTCAGAGGGATGGTCTAATACCTGTATAATAGCAGATTTTACTATGAATATAATGGAAAACCCTAATAGGAAGTAATTTGGTGAGACCAAATTCATGTAAAGTTAAGCAATTACAAGGATAATAAGAAAACTGAATAATGGTTAATAGGAAGCCAATGATATACAATACTACTTGAATAATTATTAAATTAATTTTGGAGAAAATAATTACTATAAATATCTTTCAGTTGCTGAGCACATACCAAGTAGTAGGAAAAGGAAGCAATTCAGTGTTTTTCAGAGGAAATGGGTAATCAAACTGTGATTGTCCAAGATGAATTTCAGAGTCTATCTAGGCAATTCAAATGGAAGGAATGCATATCCTGCAGGAAATTTTCATATATAACATTTCTCTAAGTTATGCCTTTGATTGTTATTGCATGACAGCAAATTCTAGATATCATTGGAATGCAGCTATTCTTTGTTAATAGTAAACATAGTAATAACATTGGAATTGGGTTGGAATCCTCTTTTAGAAATTGTAAAGCCCACCCTAAACACACAGCCAAAAAATGTTCATGTGTTCAGTTGAGAGACTAGCTGGAGAAGGACCCTTGCATAGGATTAAAAAATTATTTAAATATTTATTTTAAGTCCACTCTTATTTAAAGATAAATGGGAGGTGAAGACTCTAAGTTTCTTCATTACAGTCTGGATATTGCCTGAGTGATAAACACATACTGCAAGGTGAGAAGAGTTTCATTAGACTACATGATCAGGCTTACTTGTGTCTTTAAGCAATTTACATGGTGCTTCAGGGTTTTATTTTATGAATCAAATCTTCTATTTTCCAAATAGAAACAGTAACCTTGCCTGTTGTAGGTTCATAAGCTAAAGGTGACTTCTTATGACACTTGAGTAAGATGAAGGTTGGTGAATAGTTTGATTTGACACCTTATAAATGTGAACCATTAATGTTGATACAGTGATATTAGTAAGATATTCACAGTTAAATCTTCATAGACTCTGAATATCTATGGCAAAAAGTTTGCTTATTTTTCCTATCTCTTTCAGTAGCTTTGAAGAAAAATAAAAGTTTTAAAATTTCTAGAAACAGATACTACATGTTTATTTGATTTTGTGTGAAAGGGGTGATTTTGTAAATGTTCATAATTTAAATGCTCTAGGAAAGTCTGTTCTCAAGAGAATTGTATTGTCTATCATCATGTAAAGAACAAATCATCTTTTTTACAGTGACTATTATTCCCTGCTTCTATATGGGAACTTTCTAAATGACAAGACTTATTTAAGTTCATAGAGGAGCTTATCCTCTTGGCATGTTTCTGAGGAAGTATCACATGGGCCAGCACACGAACTGAGAGAGAAAAAATGGTGAATACTCATGTGATCCAAAGAAGTTTTTGGAACTATTTAGAGAGATTGCTGACTATTGTTTTATATGAGATTAAATCTAGGTGACATGATCTCCATAGTTGTTTGGAGTAAGTTTATTCCAGCTCCAAATTTTTTGTCGACCCATTATGAACCAATGTAATTCTTGCTCTTTCTCATTGATTGGTTTCTCTCATCTCTGTAAAGAAAGGCACAATTTTTATCTTTCATGGGAGAAATTTGGCAACCTCATCTACCTCCCAGTTTCTATGAGTCAACATAATTAAATATTTTCAGGATTGATAGACATTCTTTATCCCCCAAAACTTTGAAACTTTCTATATATGTAGCGGTATATTCCGTAGAGAGTTTCCTATATAGATATAATCATCATGAAAGTTTTCATTCAATGGCAATCAGATTCCCTCCACCCCATCCCACCCACAAACATGCATGCCACTGGGCTTTTGACTCCTGCATTGCAAGGACAAAAATTAGACAATGTTAATTTATTGAAGAAATGTATTAAGTTGCTTATGCTTACTATAGAAAAGATCATATCATCCAAACTGGGTACTTTTAAGGGTAATGGAACAAATATCATAATTGGATTATGATATTTTAGCCACGACTTCTTCTATCCCTCACTCCTCTCCATAGCTCCATTGGAACAATAGTTCTACCAAGCAATGCAGGATGGAAAAATCCCACAAATTCTCTTTTGAAAGAGGTTGATTACATAGAGTAGAATATAGAAGAAATCCATGACCTTATGTGTTGTCAGAGCAACAGCAATCTCCATGGCAAACAAACAGGGAGAACAACCATTATATCTAGCACAAAGTTGCAGTTCAGAATGAGGCAGGCAATAGACAAGCAGATTGGCCACAAATTCAACAGGAGAATTGGGAAAAGAGACTACCATAGTGTGCCTTAATAAGCTGCCACATAGCACTAATTTTCTGGAAGATTACATACTTAGTCAAGGAAGACCAGAGATGGGCAAGAATTACATATATTTCTGATTGTACCTAAGGGCTTTGGGCACACAAAGAAGAGATAGTGGAGAGCCCAATGAAAAGTAAAAGTCAAGGAAGATTTGTAAACTATCTGAATTTTGAATATATTCCATTTCCCATACCCATATTCATCAGCAAGGTATATTACCTTATTGATTCAGTGTGGTTGTACACAACCTCTGGTGAATGATTTTCTGGCCTATAAAGTGTGTGGACATAATAGCAAGTCCTACCTAAAAAATGAAAATAGTTTTTACAAAAATTAAACAGAGACATCAGCAGTTGCACAGCATGGAGGAGACAGACTCCACAGAGTTAGATCAAACAACTCCTAAAGAAACAAAGAACAATACAGCAACAACCCCTAAAAGGGAAAAATCAGAAGCCAAAGTTGTCATATCATATAAAATATCAGTTTTCAAGGAAAATTATGAAATTAAAGAAATATGAGTATGATCCATACCCAGTTCCAAAGGCAGTTGAAAGAAACAGACTCTGAGTTGAAGTGGGGAGAGCAGATGTTGAATATTTAGCAGAGAGACATGAAAGCAGTGCTTATAAATGTGTTCAAATAAATAAGGAAACCATGTTAAATTATTAAATAAAAGCATTACTATAATTACTCTTCAAATAGAGTTTCATTATAAAGATAAGAATTATTTGAAAAGAAATGAAATTTTGGAGTTGAAATGTATGACTGAAATTTTAAAAATTGCTAGAGGGTCTCAACAGCAGATGTGCTATGGCAGAAGAAAGACACAGTGAACTTGAAGATAAAGCAACAGAAATTATCTAATCCAAAGGAAAAAACTGAAGAAAATGAATTAAGCTTCAGAGACCTGTGAGATAATCATTAAACACACTAACATGTATAGTGAAATAGGAGGAAAGGAGAACAGAAACAGGAAAGGAGGACAGAAACAAGGGGCAGAAAAATAATTGAAGAAGTTCGGGCAAAACTTTCCCTACTATGAGGAATAGCATCAGCCTAAATATTCCAGCTCAAAAGCACTAAGTAGAATAAACACAAAGGTCAAACACAAGAGTTTGATTCTCAGACTTTTGGAGGCCAAAGAAACCGAAAATCTTGAAAGCAACAAGAGAAAAAAGACTTAGTAGACAGAAAGAACAACACTCTGATTAACAGCTTGCTTCTTAGTAGAAACAATTAAAACCAGAGGTAGAAGGATAACATATTCAAAGTGCTGAAGGAAAATAAAGATATAATCGAGAATTTTATATCCAGCAAAACTGTTCTTTCAAAATGAAGATTTCCCAGATATGCAAAGGCTGAAATGATTTATTGCTAATAGAATTGTCTTAAGGAAATACTGCAGAAAAATTATTTTAACTGAAAAGAAATTACAACCAACAGTAATTAAAATCCACTCAAAGCAGTGGGGATAGAAGAAAACCTGGCCATGTGATTATGTAGTGTTATGGTTTGAATATGGGTAGTGTCCTCCAAAGATCATGTGTTGAAGAATTGATCCACAGGGTGACTCTACTGGGAGGTACTGTGGACCTTTAGGAAATGGAGCCTAGTATGAGTGTGGTACCTAATGGTAGGTGGGTTCTTGAACAAGATGGGATTCTACTGATCCTTGCTTTTACTCAGCTTCCTAGCTCCTGACCTGAGTGGTTAGCTCCATCATACACTCCAACCTGCTGTGTTGCCCTTTACAAAATCCTAAATCCATGAGGCCACTCAATCCTGGACTGGAAACACCAGAGTTGTGGGGCAAAATAGACCTTTTTCTCTTTATAAGTTAATTGCCTTAGATATTTCATTATAGTGACAGAAAGGTAACTAACATGTGTATATAAAAATAGATACTATAAATATATCACTAAAAATAATTTAAAAAAGAGAAAATACTAAGCAACAGAAACAATTAAATACGAAAGAAAGTAACATAGAAAACCAATGGAATCAAAAGTTAGTTTTTTGAAAGATTAACAAAATTGTTGGACTTTTTGCTAGCCTGACTAAATAAAAATGAGAGAAGATGACAGTTAATGAAAATCAGAAAATCAGAAATGAAAGAGGGGACATTGCTATAGAAATTATTAATGCCATAGAGATTGAAAGAGTTGTGAGACAATAATATAAAAAATATATCCCAAGATGTTCAACAAGTTAGACAAATTAAACTCTACTAAAAATGCACAAATTAACAGAACTGACTCAAAAAAAAAAAAAAAAACAATAGACAATTTGTATAGGCCTATAACAGTAAAGAGATAATTTTTTAAAAAATGGTAGATTTAGATTGCTTCACTGGTAAATTCTGTCCAAAAGAAGAAAAATAATCAATCTTTCACAAAATTTTACATAAAATAGAGAAAAATAAAACTTTTCAGTTCATTCTATGAGAGGATTATTACCCTGCAACTAAAGCCAGACACAGGCATCACAATAAAAGTGAACTTCAGATTACTATCCCTCATGAAAACAGACATCAAAGTCCTCAAAAAAATTCAAAAATCAAATATGAGCAATATTGAAAATTATTATACAACCTGAATAATTGGATTTATCCCAGGAACATAGAATGTCCTTGCTATCCAATAATCTCAATGTAATATCCCATAGTAATAAAATAAAAGGAAAAATTGACCATCTCAATAGATGCAGAAAAGTTTGAGAAAATCCAATATGTATTTGTAATAGAAATTTCAATAAACTTGTAACAGACAGGAATTTCTACCTGATAAAGGGCATCTATGAAAAATCTATAAATAACTTAATGATGAAAGATGTCTTATTTACTTCTAAAATTGGGAAACGGACAGTATTATCATATTTTACCTATTATATTAAGCATTGTAATAAAATGTCTGCAAAGAATGTTAGAGAGAAAGAGAGAGAGAGTGAGGTAGAGAGAGAGGTTAATTTAAAAAAAGAAAGGAAAGGGAAAGGGAAGAGTTGGGAAGGAAAAGAAACTGAAGAGAAGGAAAGGGAAGATAGAACAGAATTAAATAAAACTCTTTTTATTTCCTAATAAATGAGTTTAGTGAGTTAACTAGATAAAAGATCATTGTACAAAAATCATTTGTTCTCATATACTAGCAACAAAACTGAGATTAAGAAAAAAATTTCATTTTTAATAACATCAGAAAGAATAAAGACATTTTTACAGAATTAAAAAACTCATTCTAAAATTTAAATGAAGAAGCAAAAAACTCAGATTAAAATAACTATGAAAAATAAAACAAAATCAAATGATGTAAACTTCCTAATTTTAAAACTTACAATAAAAAGTATAGTAAGGAAAAACATGTGGTGCTGGCATCTACTGGGATAGAACTGAGAGTGCAGAAAAGTAACCTTTACATTTTTGGTGAGTAGCTATTGACAAAAGTACCCTTAAAAGTACCCAGCTATTGACAAAAGTACCAAGGCAATTTGGAAGAGGAAGAGATCATTTACAATAAATAGTGCTAGGTTCTTAGGTGCTAGGACTATATGAAATATATATTTATATTCATGTACTAACACTATAGAGAAAAACATTTTAAATTCTTACATCACACTATACTTAAAAATTACTTAAAAGTGGATTGTGGATCTAAGAATAAGAAGTGAAATTATAAAATTACTAGAATCATAGGAGAAATCTTCACGACCTGGAGATAGACAAAGTTCATAGACATGATACCAAGAATTTGATTTAAAAAAGAAAAAAATAGGGATTTTTAAAAAGTTTAAAGCTTTTCCATTTCAATAGTTATTATTATAGAAATAAAATGACAGGCTGAAGACAGGAAAAAATATCTTCAAGGTTAGGATTTGTAAATCATAATTTGATAAAGAGTTTCTATCCATATCATACAAAGACCTCTTCAATAATAAAAAGATGAACAACCCAATTTAAAATTGGGAATTTTTTTGACTAGTCATTTCAGAAAAGAAAAAGTAGGAATTGCTAACAAGCAGATAAAAGATGCTCCACATAATTAATACTTAATAACATGTAAATTTAATCTAGGAAATGCTATTTCAAACCCAATATAGCAGCAATAATTTAAAAATGAGAGTAACAAGTGTTGGTGAAGATATGGAGAAACTGGAATCCTCTTCCACTGCTAGTGGGAATGTACAATAGTACAGCTACTTTGAAAGTGGTTTCCAAATTCCTTACAAATTAAAATAAATTTATACTTATGACCCAGCAATTCCACTTCTACCTGAGAGAAATAAGAACACATCACACAGAGACCTGTACAAAGTAAAGGTTCAAGGCAGTATTTTTCATAATAGTCAAAAATAAAAACTGGGAACAATCCAAATGTCCATCAACTGATAAATGGATAAACAAAATGTGCTACATCCATACAATGTAATTCCATCCATCAGTAGAAAGAAATACATTGTTGCTACATGCCACAGCATAAATAAATCTTTATAAAAGGTCTATTATAAATGAAAAAAAGCTACATGACAGAGAATGCATGTTGTATCATTGCATTTACAGGAATGTCCATAAAAGGCAGAGTTTTAGAGAAAGCAAGCAGATTATTTGCATGGGTCTAGGGCTGAAAGTGGAGCTTAACTGCCTCAGGTTAGGAAGGAAATTTGTAAGGTTGACAAAAATGTTCTCACACTGGATTATGATGATGGTTATGCAACTCTAAATTTTCTTAAATTTATTATTATAATTAATAAGGGTAAATTATATCTTATATAAATTATACATCAGCATGCTATTAAAAACAAAGCTATGTTTATTAAAACTGAAGGAAATATAGAGAAACCTGACAGTGACCATCATAACAAAGGAGCCAGTGTTAACATCCACAGTGATGTGTGATGTTATATCATAATATCTGATATTACAAAAAGGGCACTTCTGCTTCTTCTGTATTCTTCCCTAAAATTCATAATCTCAATATCATTAGGAGAAAACATCAAACAAATTTAAATTCAGTAACCTGAAATACTTGACTAATAACTTTCAAGGTCATGCAAAACAAGGAAGGATTGAGAAACTGTCACAGATGAGAAGAGACTAAAGTAGACATGATTGCATGATACTAAATGCAATTTGGTATCCTGAACTGATTCTTGGAACACAAAAATGATATTAGTGGAAACACTGGTAGCCTCTAAATAAAGTCTACAGTTTCATTAATAGGTTTGTATCAATGTTAATTTCTTAAATTTGAGAAATTTATCTTAGTTATATAAAACATTAACATTAGGAAAAGTTGATGAAGGAAATATGAGAACCTTCTGTACTTTCTTTTCATAAATCTAAAATTGTTTCATAATAGGAAGTTAAAATAATAAAAAATTAAAGGGAAATCATCCATATATAATATGTTGATCTTACATGAATCCTGATTCAAAGTAGCTACCTTAAGAAAGAGTGAGGAAGGAAGGGAGAGAGGAAAGGAGGGAAGAAGGGAGGGAGAGTGAAAAAATAAAAATAAAAATATTTAAAAGTCAATTCTTTGACATTTACAGAATATTCAATACCATTGAAGAGTTGTTTTAGTTTTGAAATTGGATGAAATGAGTTATGTTTGTAAAAAGTTGTTACCTTTCAGTAAAGCATACTAAGGCAGATGAAATGACATGCTATTTGGGATTGTCTTTGCAATGATCTGGTAGAAGAAAAAGTGGGTGAAAGGGTGGCTAGAAAATAAATTGACTATGGGTGGTGAGTATGTAGGAGTTCATTTTTACTATGCACTTCACCTTTACATATGTTTGAAATTTTCTGTAATAAAGTTTTTTTAAAGAAAAAAATCTAAAAATCCCCAAAGTATTATAATTAGCCTTCTATGTTGACCACAGACAGAGCTTGTATCTTTTAAAAATCAAATCTGAACAGTGTCAACATGAATAAATCATAGAGAGGTGAGTGAACTCTCAAAAATAATCTGAGTAAGATATAATCAGGGCTGAATGGTTGGGAGAAAAGGAAAAGGAATGCCTGAATTAACAGGCCTCCTAAACTGGAGTGCATTGTTGTTCTTTCCTTGAAGTTCTGTGACCTGGTGATATCTAAAACTCCTAAGTGAGGATTTTAAAGTAGAAGGTGGTCAAAAAAAAAAACAACCCTTTTTTCCTACTCAATGTTCAGATCTATAGTTCCTCGCCCCCTTCGGTTCTTTTTTACTTGACTGGTGGCTTTGTCTGTCGCTTTGTGAAGCACAGGATAGGTTACTGTAATACAAAGCTTTTGCTACTTCTCTGGAAAGCCATTCAGAATCTTTAACTAGTGCAGAATGTAGAACTCTTTTGCTAGAGGATCTCTTGGAAGGAAGTATTCTTCCAGGCTTTGTAATTTACATTGATTACTGAGCTGTTTTTCAGTGCATCATTGGATATTGACTGTAATCTATAAAACCTTATATAGTTTTGTCCTGATTAGAGAAGTCTGGCACTAGTTGTCAATTCTGATAATGACTGAGATTGATCTGTTTGACAAAACAACAACAACAAAATTAAAATTTTTTGGAACCTGAAATGTCAGGAGCAAGTTATTCTTATTGATAACACATACTCTGTTAGTCTGCTATTTTAAAGTGGGTTCATTGTACAGTGTGAATTTGGGAAAAATAAAACACACAAAAACCAGAAAGTTGAAAAGTAGACAGTAGTGCCAGTAAGAAAGTCCTTGTCCTAACTTTCTACTCCTTAATCTTATCAACATGTCCTCATAATATTTTACCACCTTAATGACCTGCTTTCTAAGCAGTCTTTACCCAATACTGAGTCCCATTACATAGTGACAGAGTTAATGACTTGTTCATGAGGCAGATATGAAGAGGAGCAGAATTCATATCAAAGACAACTGGTCCCATTTCCAGGTCCATCTTTGGGCCAAGATACGTAGTCGCCAACAGTGAGTTGGCGACTGTATTTTTGAGTCCTGGCGCAAAGTAAGATCCATCTGTTTTGCCCAGCCGTTTGCCTGAGTGCCACAGAATGGTCCTGTTATTAGTCTTATTTGTGGTCCTATTTGAGGTTAGGTAAAATGTAAATAAACTTCGTCCCCCTTGTGATGAATGCAGCATAGGAATTAAAAGTGGTGGTGGTGGTAGTGGTGATGGTGGTAAGTGACGTTGTGTCTCTATTTTCTCAATTGTTCTGTTTTCTTTGGATTGGGAAACAGACATTTAAGAATGAGTTTGTCATCTGGAAGGATAGTTGTGACCAAGTTTTCCTCAACAGGATACAAGATGTTATTTTTGAGCTTCATTACCCTCACCAAGGGGGGAAAGAGACAGAGACAGAGACAGAGACAGAGATAAAGGGGGAGGGAGAAATCAAGAAGTGAAAGTAGGGAGGAAATACACAGAAATGGAGTGAAAAGAAAGGTCAAAGAAGACAAAGAGGAATGACATAAGGGGCAGGGGGAAATGTAACTTAGTAGACTGTTCACAGAATAGACTTTATTATTTTGAACTGATAGTTCAATTCAGTCAACATCTGGTGAATTGAGAAAAAGGAGATCTGACTGATTAAACTGAACTGCTAGTTGTCAGTTAAATAGTTCATATATAAATATCCAGCCCAGTTTCTATCACCTTTTCTTGTCTGAGCTAGACGGTGAATCAGTTTCACTAACCATATTTTATTGGTGAGTAGAACAATACTAGTTGGTGATTTGGATTCATGTAGAGGTGGGCAGTTTTTATGTTTTGGAATCATTTATCAGGGATTATTGTTATTCCATATAATTTCTGAGCAGTTATTTTTGTCAGTTTCTTTTACGAATGTTTTGTTGCCTTATAAGGATATATGTGCACTCCCCTCCTCTCATTCAGTTGTCCCTGGTGACGCCTCCATAATTTCTGTCTTTACACTGGTGCATTTTCAGTCTAATTCAGGCATTTGAGAAGCAGGGGAAAAGTTTAGTTAGTCAATGTCAGTGATTTTTTAAAAGCCTAATCCATTCATGGGTGAATTTAGTGTGAAGCTGAGCAAGTTTGCATTTAAAATCTATGTATATCAAATAGACGCATTACCCAAATTATTTTTCCATATATTACAAAGGAAAAAGAAAACAGGATTCACAAGTGAGAACCAGATGCATATTCTAATAATAGGTGCAGTTTCAGGCGTAATTTATGATTATACTCTCATATGTGGAAATATTAAAATATTACTTTGCATTATATGAGGTTGAACATAAACATACCGTATTTAGTGGTACAAATATATATTCAAAAATACTGCTGTAAAATAAAAGAAGGATAATTATAATAGCTCCACTTTACATTTTAAAAACTTTTTCTAAATCCCTTCAAATAACAATTTGAAGATAAAAATAAACATGACTTAATCTAGTGTGTATGTGTTTTTTTTAACTATTATTTATAGATGATATTGTTTGAAGAAGAAAGGGACTGAAAAATATAGTATGATGTTTTAAGCTCAGATCTTAATTCATGTACTCTTAAATTTGAAGATTAAAGATACATGTTTTTTGAACCAGGAGTTAAATCAGGAGGTCTGGTTTAAAACCTGGTGATCTTCCTGTGCTGTTTCCTGTTCATGATGACTCGGGACTGCATTGACAAGATACACAATATGATGTGAAATAAGGCACACTAACCAATAATACAGTGCAATGACCATTTTGTGTTACTAAATATGTTCATTTACCTCTACTTCACCATCTGCCCCACCACCATTCAATTCAGTCATTTGAAACAAATAGATCTAGCATTTTTCCCAATTCCATTTGAACTCATACTTTTTCTTTAATGTGTATATTCAAATCCATAGATTTTCTTATTTATTCTCTGAGTGTTAATTTTATGTAATCTTTGTAAAGTTGTTGTTTAGGAATATTTTCTAAAATATCAGATAAAATATAGCTAAAATGCAAAAACACTAAGTTCCTACTCATATCATTACAAAATCCTTAACATGGAGGCATATTTTGTTTTTCAGAATTGCTTTTTCTCTCTTCACTCTTTAGATCCTTTTCTTTTCATTAAAAAACTACTCTGGGAAGAAGGTTTCTTTTTTTTCCTTAACAGGGGAAAAAAAAAAGCCACGCTTGACTGATAATGCATTGCTTTGGATGGTGAAACATTATGAAAGTTTAATTTTTAATTAAATCTGAAATACCAATTATAACTGAAAGAGATTTTAACCTGTTTCTTTTCAGACTGCCTGAAGTTACATTTAGAGACTGAAATCACTGCACCTTAAAAACAAAAGATTGAGCTGCACTATATTCCTGTAAGTAGAAGCTTCCTGTACCTTCCTCTGTTTTTCTGTGACTAATCTCAAAAACGGACAAAAACATTGGTTTTGAAAGTCCCTGAAGAAATATATCTTTAAATAATTTTCCTTCTTTTAAGAAAAAAAAAGTTGGTAGGCTCAATATTCAGTATATCTTTTTTATTTAACCGAAAGTGTAGATTCTTTCTTTTGGCTGGTTTGAATTTCATTAGGGAGGGTGTCACCCACAGTGTTTCAGCACAGTGACATACATCCTGTTTGGAAAGATTCTTGCATTTTTTTGTACCAGACTCATGAAAGGTAAAAGAAGATTTCTTATTGAATCTAAGTAGATTCCATTTTCCTTTGTGATGTCATTAGAAATTTTTAGCCTTTGTGTCAATGGAAATGGAAAGTTCATGATGACATCACAAGATCCTGTTGCCTTGAGGACTTTGGGCAAAACTAAGTAAAATGCATAATTCCCTTGTGTGCTCGTGTTCCCCATTCTGCTACAAAGCAATCAAAATAGCACATCTTCTGTCTTCCCGTGAGCTACAAGGCTGTCTCTCAGAGCCCCATTGTTCCATAAATGCATGTCAGAGTCTACCACAGTCTGGTCTACCCTTATTTAGCTGCTGTTTTGTCAATGTACTTGGAAGAACAATTAACATTTGGGATTTCAATGTCTGAATAACAGGCAGTGAATAGAACTGGAGCACATAAAAGATTCAGATGCCCAGGGTAAGAAAACAGAAGCTTATGGTTGGTGGAGGAAAAAAAAGGAAAATCATTTTAATGCTGTACTCAAAGGTTGTGAAATACTACAAGGAAAGTCAATCATTTCTTTTATAAGTTTTAGGTCCAAATGTGTATCTTGTAATGAAATCCAGAAGCTTATGACATCTTCCTCAGTTTTGAAGTTTAATGTGTTGCAAGATCTTTTGCTAGATTGTCTTAGAACACTTAACTTTCCTTGTTGGAATACCAGATGTGGTTTTGCTGCATTGTGGTTTTCAGAGTGCCAGTCATTGTCCAGCAGAGAGCACTAAAGGTGATTTCTTCCATTTTTACCTTGATTAACTGCACTCTTTCATTATTGACTGTAGTTCTTGTGTGTTGACTGTAGACAGTCCTGGAGTGTTTTAAATGTCTCTGTCTTTTGTTTAAATTCTTTATAAGTTCTTCTATTTATTTATTTATTTATTTATTTTTTGGTGGGATGATGCATGGGCCAATCAAGATCATCACCCTGTCAGGGCATCAGGTGAAATAGAGGGACTTTGGCAGCTTATATGTGTTGTCAACTCAGCACAGTTCTTGGCTGGCATGAGAGAATAAATGATTATTGTGGTTTTGTCATAACTACAAAAGTTCAAACCCACTGTAAAGTCTCTAAAAGCAAGACCCCTCCTTGTTCATTTTTATAATTCCCCACTACTTGATACAATAATGGGTAATCACAAAATAGCTATTGTTATTAGTACCATTACATTTGTAAAAACTCAGAAATTTAGAATTCATTCATCCAGAGAATATTTATTTTAAAGAAAGATTGAATAAGTTTTTTAGGGGAAGACACTCATGAAGGAATTTTCTAAAGATAAATCTTCTTTTCATCATATACCTCATTGACTTTACTCTTCTTTTTCCTGACAAAATAGGAGTACCTATTCATACCACATCCTTTTTGTCTGTGAAATGGTCTTCAGTAGTTTTCCATTTAACTTGTGTCTTATGTCTCCTAAACTTGACTTGACTCTAGGTGGACAGTGCTCTGCCATTTAAGTTTTTTTTAGTTGTCATACAGTAGACTGTGCTTCAAGGAAGTGGGTCAAGTTGTAGAATAGATATTGGCTCACAAGAGCAGAAAATTAAGAAGTTACTATAAGCAGAAATTATTTTCATTACATAAAAATTCAGGACCAGTTTCTAAACAATAAGTCCACAATATTCTTTAGAACTCAGAACTATTTGACATAAATTTTTCTGTCCCTCCTCCCACCAACACTTTTAAAGATTTATTTCCAAAAGGAATCCTTTTATTTTTATTAAATCAGCTTCTGGTGATGCAAATTAAGGTGCTCATAAAACTTGGCCTCTGAGGCAAAACTAAAATGATAAAATTTAGGCCTAGTGAATTGGACTGTTACCATATTGAGTAACATTTAAGAACATCAAAGAACTTTATAGAATATTTCACATTTTTTAAGACTGAAAAATTGAGGTGGAAAGGATTTAAGGGTAGAACATCATCAAACATTACAACTGCAAAGGATGTAGGAATTGAAAGTCCCATCAACTCACTTTGAAATAAATAAATCGAGGTCCAGTTTGGCACATGCATTTACACAAATCATACTGACCACCCATGCAAATCATCCTTAGACATGTAGACCTGAGAGTAGACACAAATGCAGATGCACAGGCTTCAATCTTTCCTCTACCCTCATGGAATGAACAGTATTTCCTGAATAGCAAATCATTTTGGGCTCAGTTTTGAGACATGTTGAACTACAGTCCCCTTCACCAAGCCATCCAAAATTCATACTTAAAGGGCTATTCTGAAAACGCTGTTATCAAAACATTTATTTTTTTATTATTCCTGTATTATTGACACCATGCCTTTGGTGGTGCAGTGAATCGTACAGAGGCAAATTTATTGGTTGACTTAATATTCTTTATGATTCTTATGATGATTTACAGAGTAGACAGAGAACCATTAGAAACTTCAGTAGTTTAATTGGGCTTACAGGCATGATGAAACCAGTAGTCTTAACAGAGCCATTGTGACATGGAATTCAGACTTTCCAAGAGTGTGCATCATGCATGGTGTCAGAATGTCACTGTAGCAAGGGGTCATTTCCATCAGAGAAAAGTTTTTCAGAGTCTGAAAAAAAATGAAATAAAGTTTAATAATTTAAAATTAATTTATTTCCCTGATAACTTATTTCATGTTGCCTTTATTGGTTTCTGTCATTTAGAAATCCAAAGAAGTGAGTGTAAGAATTTTTTGTATTATTTTACCCAAAGTTAAGTCCTGGATATAGTGTAAATTCTTCCTCAAAATTATTTTATTCCATCTAAACATTCCCCTTCCCCACATGAAGAAATTCAAGTCACCATGTACAAAAGTGCCAAGTTTTTATGGCACAAATATAAAGAAACTGATCTTCCCTTAAAAAAACAAAAACAAAAACAAACAAACAAAAAACATGGAAGCATTGGCATATTGAAAAAAAATGGGGAATTGAGGCATAGAAATGTCAAATGAGGGCCCCATATGGAGGTCTTCAACAAGACTTACTCCTCAAACCTTTTGTCTCTTTGCTCTACACTAATGCATATTAGTTCTATGACTCCAATAAGCAAAATGCCATCAGGATACATAGCTAAATAATACCTATTTCCTGTCATTAAGAAATTTGTAAAATGGATGCATCTTTCTTATAAATAAAATGTTAAATGGGAAAGCACAAGGAGTAAATTGTTACCTTTTTTTCTGGGCCATCAGGAATTGAAATGAAATGAAAGCCAATGAAACAGAGAATACTAATAGTGTGATTTGATAGTATAATGCTTATTGGTGTCAGTGACCAAAGAGAAGCAAGTAGAAGGGAACCAGAATGTATAGGAGCATCAGTTTTACAAAAGTAGGGGTTGCAACATGGAATCCAATCAAAGAAAGTTAAATATCAAAAGAAAGCAAATCACATATTTTTAAGATAGTGGATTAAAAAATAAATACAGGGCTGGGTTGTAGCTCAGTGACAGAGTACTTGCCTTGCACATGTGAGGCACTGGGTTTGATCCTCAGCACCACATAAAAATAAATAAATAAAAATAAATATGTTTATTGTGTGCATGTACAACTAAAAAATTTTAAAAGAACAAGTCTTTTAGATAAATAAATACTTTCTTACTAGGAACTTTGTCCTCCAAATATGGAAGAACCTTTTTAAAAAAAAAACTTTTTTTTAATATTTATTTTTTAGTTTTAGGTGGACACATATCTTTATTTTATTTTTATGTAGTGCTGAGAATTTAACCTAGTGCCTCACACATGCTAGGCAAGTGTGCTACCACTTGAGCCACATCCCCAGCCCATGGAAGAACCTTTAAAGATAAAAAGACCCTTTAATTACTCAACTCATGTAATCCTAATTAAGGATAAAATTATTTTTCCCTTTTCCTATATGAGAAAGTAGAGGCATTAAGCAGTTTGTCCCAGGTCATGTGACTGATAGGTTTTAGATACAGAATGTGAACATGTCTGTCAAACTCTATGTGCCTACTCTTCCCATGACTTGACACTGTTTTGCAGAGTTACAGAACTTCAAGTATTTCACCATTGATAATTCACAAGTTTATATCTCTAGTTCTAATACCTCTCCAAACACCAGGTCTACATTTCCTATATCTGTATTTAAATCTTCAAATAGAAATCACACTGCTTTCTTGGAGTCTGTATATTAAAACTGAATTCATTCTCCTAGTTAAAAATCATCTGCCTTTCAACTATCCTAATTTTCCTTACCCCAGCTCTCTAAGGCCTTGACTCAAAATATATTATTCGTGCCTCTTCCTGCTCCTAGATGTCCAGTAAGTGGCTAGGTCTTGTTAATTCTCTTTCTTTGATACCTCTGTTCTAGTGAGGCTTTCATCTTCTCTTACCTGTGGAAATTTCTTAATTGGTAGAAACAGGGCAGGGGTATCAGCTCATCATAAATACTGCTGCCCCATTAACTTTCCTGAAGCAGAAACACTAAAATTATGTCTCCTTTGCTCAGACAAAACTTTCAATAATTTTATATTCACTACCAAAAAATTCTTCAATATCATGGGGTTATAAAATCTAACCCTAACCCCATTTCTAATGGATATACCATATACTCAGGCCAAATTCTTATACCCACCTTTATTCATATCTTTTCTACTATCTGAACTTTGCATAATTCTGTTTTTTTAAAATATTCAAATCAGTCCATGCAAATCTGTTTGAAAGGCTATTAATTTCACGAATTCTTCCCTACTTGACATATCCAGAAATATCCACTCTCCACTAACCACCAAATTCACTTGGCATATGTAGTGACTTTGCTGAAAGCTTGATTTGGACTTCTAGTCTCCAAAACTGTGGGAGAAGAAATTTGTGTTATTTTTAGCCAAAGTTTATTCTAAATTTTCAAAGAAGCTCTATGAAAACTAATACATCACTCATCTATACAATTTTTGAGATGCAAGTTATTCTCCATATTTTATGACATTATTTGTGTGCATGTGTTATTCCCTTACTGGAAAATAAATTTTTAGGGTAGAGTCCACATTTAATTAACATTTCTGAGCCCTAAAGAATCTACTACAATGGAATAATTAATTTATTATTCAACTGTGCTTACTGCTGGGAATGTAGAAATGATCCCTAAGGCCCTACTTAGTCACCTCAGACTATCAGATATTAAATAAGTACACAAATAATCCAAAATTATCAATTTTGGCCCTTGAAAAGAGCTATATATGCAAGACAACAGTGGGTGGTGGAAATTTATTGTAATATCCATTGAATGCTGAGCATAGAATTCTCAAAGAAAGCAACATTTGAGTTGAGAATTGGAGGACAAGAATAATCAGCCAGGTGAAGAATTTGAGATGCAGACAGCACTATTAGGAGGGAGAAAGTTCCAAACAGAAATGCCACATACAAAGCCCTGTATTCAAGTACGAAAAGTGAGTATTCAGTAAACTAAAAGCATTCCAGGGTGGCTAAGGCAAAGTGGTCAAAGAAGCAGAGTGAATGGAGGTGAGATCAGAGAAATGCCAGGCTAAGGAATTTGAATTTCATTCCCAATACACTGAGAAAGCACATAGTGGATACTCAACAAAATATCAATTGAAGGATAGCTCTGGAATAGATCAAGGTCAAATAAAAGATAAATAGTATGTACATGCTATGGAATCCATACATTTATTTTGAATCCTCACTAAATGTTTACTTCTGAGTTTGAATTGGTTAGACTTCTGAAATTGAAGTTGAATGTATCAGAACTTATTTCCCATCTGCATAAATAGACTAGTAGGTCTCTGACAACCTTCTAAAATAAGGTCAAATTAATTTTATTTCATTTCTAGTTAATAATTATTAAAATCCTGTTGTTGGTTAATGGATCTTTTGTTTTTATTTTTAAGTGCTCATAATGGAAGGAAGGAAGGAATGCATACAAAAATGTGATATTTTAGACTGTATTTGAACTCTTAAACCTTTATTTTATTTTAAATTTTGTTGTATTTTATTATGTTAATTGACCAGAGGCCTGTAGGCTTAGGAAGCTTTATCATTAATCATTAATATTCTCATTTTTACAAGATACAATATTACTGAATTTCTGGATTGACGTATAATCTAGACTGTTTTAAAGTATGATGCATTAATATCCCAAAATGCCACTACATCAGAATGTAGATATTGGTTTGTTTGCAAAGTGATGAAAATTATCCCCTTTTGCAATTAAAGAAGAAATAGAATAAAGGCAATGTGAAAATTAAATCATAGAGTAGTAGTTTAAGCTCTAAGGATGTGAGAATTTATCCGCTGTACCTCAGTAAAAAGACACTAGAATCACAATTTTATAAGAGCAGAGACTCTTAGAAATTACATATTCAAACCTGCTTATTTTTCAAGTGAACAAAATTTGGCCTAGATTTCACATTCAAGTCATATCATTAAACAGTTAACTATATAGTCATACAATTAAATAATTAATATCCCAAATGGCAAGGCTAAGACTATAACTCCAGTCTCAGCCAAATTATAAAGCCAGATCACTTAATTGGTGATCAAAGTCCCAACCATAACCCTTTGAATGTTTTGGGTGGGAAAAAGAGTATTAAGTACAGAAGAGAAGTCTGCATACAAGCTTCAATTAATAAAAAAATATCTGAACAATATATATTACTCACAATCTGTTTACTTAATGTACCAGATGCTTTATAAAAGTTGTCTCTAATCCTTGCTACCCACACTCAGCAACTGCTCAGCAGTGTAGGAATCATTTCCATTTTATTGTGAAAAAAACTGAACCCTAGAAAGTTTAAGTAGCATCCAAGATCACAAATTGAGTTTATGTTGCTACCAGACCAAACATTTTAACTCCCAGGCCATATCCTGCTTGACGTTTTTATCTGTTTCATTTTGTTATCTTCTTACCAATGGAATCATGCAGGTGATTAGTTCTTTAATATCCCAAATGTCTACATAACTGGAAAAAAATTCAGGAAAGTAAGAAAAAAATTTATATTTAGCAGGTGCCTTCCCTGCCTAAGTCTCTTTACATTTAATTTTTATAAAATTATAAGGATAAAAATTATGATGCTTAGCTTATAGTTTCAGAATTTGAGGCTCAGTGGGATTAAATTAAATTAAATCTTAATAAAAGCCAACTCTAGCATCCGAACATTGTCTGATCTCAAGTGTTCTGTCCACTGATCCACCTACCACCAAGTCTGCTCTGCTTTTTGACACAGTTTTCTATGGTCCACACATCTTGCTCTTAAACTGGCAAAGAAGAATTGTAATACATACATTTATGAACTTCCTAAGAAAAAAGAGACTGTGTTGAGAGATTACTTTTACAATTGAATTATGTTTTCTCTGGAAATAAATATAATGTCCTTTATATGTCACTTTGAGAAGTTAGGAACTAGCAAGAGTATCCAAATCCAGTCTATGCCTTATCTTGACTCACAATGTCTGTGCTAGACAAGACCCTAATCATATCAAATGTAATGGTCCCAGAAAGTAATGTAGATCACACTTAAAAACACCTTCAAAAAGTAATTGAGAAATAAAGTAATTGTATCTATTAGACTATAAGAAGGAATAATTTGCATGTTTTAAAATTGAGATTTGGTTTATGTTTTCCTTCTTGAGACTAACTTACTTGAAGCCTTATAACAGGACCAGAGGTAAAATTTTGCCCAAGTTTATTGATCTTATTGCTTCTATAAAAATGTAAAACTTGGAAAATCCAAACACATTGACAAGTCACTAGTGTTGTTTTCCAGTGACCACTGAAGACTACATTAGAAGTCAATAAAATCCTTGGTAACAGGACACACATACACACACACACCCCTCTTGCTGATAACAGGCCCTACTGCAAACATGATCTTGAATTTCCTTCCATGTATCAGTTTAGCATCAGAGCATATAAACACCCCCATTTCTGAGGAGGCCATTTTCTATCATTGACACACTTAAACAACTATTCTGAAACCAATTGTCACTGTAGAATAATTAGCTGCATCTGGGAATGGGACGTAGGGGGACATCAGTATGTATACCAGTTTTATTATAATTAGAAACAACTCTACCTGTCAGGGTTCTGAAGTTGTTGTCCTCCCTACCTCTTACCCCCTCTTCTTGAGCTTGACTTTCAAGTATGTCTGTGAAAGCCTTTAGCAGTCCATTCAAATCTTCTAAAATAAGTTGAAATTATTCCTTCTGCTTGGCAGAGGGGACTTTGTTCTTTGGCTCAGTCTTGCTCTTGCAGTATGTTGCCAGTGACCCTAAATCAGAAAATGCATTAATAGATCTTTTGAATTGAGTCTCCTCAGGAGGAAAAAAAAAATTTAACAATTTTATAGTATTTTGTTAAAAATCCTATTCTGGTTCAATGTTTTGTTCTCAAAGGAATTTTGAATTAAAAAAAAAAGTTTTTTTTTTTTTTTTTTGTGAGAGGGAGGAAGTTTATCTAATCTCTTCAAGACTGATGAGAAACAATTAGGAAGGAGCATTGTGACTCTTTGATACAGTAAATTTCCAAGGAATTAAGCTCACATTTTGAAAGAACAATAGAGCTTTACACTTCAGGTTGCTGTGCATTGGCTCTCAAGGCACCCCTTCAGTATCCCAAAAGGCAACTTGAAAGCCTACCATTCTGAGACAACAGAAAGAAAGAAGGGGCCATGTTGAGATCAGATTCTGCCAGGGCATGTGAGACACTGAACACAGAATGAAAGATCAGTATTCTCTTGGGTATCAAATTCTCAGAGTTCTGAAGCTCTTGTAGATAATTTGCCTTCAAAGATAAAGGCAAACAAATTGATTTATACAAGAAAGTTACTATTAGGTTTAGATTTTTGCCAAGATCTTTTACTTTTGCAGATGTACTAACTTATCCATATAAAAGTCCCTAACTTTGCCACAGTTTTGCTGAATTGTGGTTTATATAATTTGAACATTGTAGGATTTTATTAAATAACCAGTACCTGTATAGCATTGTTATTGTTGCCATGTTACTTTCAACATTCTGTTTACTCTGTAAATTAGAGTTGTTGGGAACAACTATGATCCTGTGTTACACATTTAACCCTACATCTGTCTTGGTCTCCTGTAGCACTGGAAAGTGCAAAGGGCCTAACTAGACATGCTGGCTGCTCAGGAAGTTGACTTAGATTCATCTTCCCTAGAAATCTTGTGAAGTTTTATTCACAAAGTCTTTAAGCGGCTAGGAAAAAATAGTGTGTGCAAAAAATTCTTATTTTTGAATAACAGACTCTATCAAGTTTATGTGACTCACTTATTAATGATATATTATTTACATTGTCATTGTAGTAACCACTAGAGAGGTAGCAAGTGTAATGGAAAGGAGAAAAAGTATAGTGCTGACACTTCTCTGAACACTTGACTCAGTTATTGGCAAACAGTTTTTTCTTAAGGTCATTTTCTGTATTGTTAGAGGACACTTTCTCCCATTGTACAGACATATTATGCAAATTGCATATATGAAGTACTTAGAGTTCCATGTAATACAGACAGTTTGCACATACCATGTATTACCGTACAAGTATTAGTAGAAGAATAAATCATTTTGAAGTTTCAGGAATAAGATACTTACTTTATCAGAGCTCTTAATGGTTTAAAATTAGTTTGTTTGTGAGTTGCTAAGAGGGACTGTTCACACATTAAAAACAATGACTAAGAGTGAGTTGCTAGTGATACATTACTTCTTTTAAAGATCAATTTTTAAAGCATTTGTTACTATAAATTCTCTGAGGGGATTATCTCAAAATTTTGAAAGTATTAACTGTTGTATCTCCTATATTAGACAGTGACTTTCTTTAGGGGTCCTATCCCAATTTTTTTCTCATATTCACTTAGTAAGTGCTTCCTAAGTATCCTATGTAAAAATTTTGTAAAATTTTAATAAAATTTTAGCTAAAACATGTAAAAATACTGATTTCATAAATTTGACAACCTGCATATTTTTAAAGATT
Organism: Marmota monax; assembly: GCF_021218885.2. NCBI lineage: Eukaryota > Metazoa > Chordata > Mammalia > Rodentia > Sciuridae > Marmota > Marmota monax. The sequence continues at coordinate 3,208,651 of NW_026694771.1, forward strand.
ATACAAAGATTAGAAGAAGAATGAATTATATGTATAGCTATTGATCTGGAAGAATGATCATAATTTATTAAATGAAAAGAGCAAATTTTCACCATAACAAATATTTATGAATAAATATGTCTTACATGATCATATAAATATGAAGAAAGCTTACAAAAATCCATGCCATGTTCTTTACCTTGGTCTTCCTATAGGATTGGAAAGTGAAAGGATTTATGCAAAATTATGAAATTTTTCTTCATATAATACTTATTATTTTACTAGTTGCAATGAACATTTATTACTAAGGACATTTAAATATGAATAAATACATATATTAAATTTATTTATTGGGAAAATAGGCTAAGAACAATAATCAGCACATAGAAGTTTTAGTTTAATTTGTATTACCTCACTTCCTTAATGCAAAGTAACAGTACATACTCTAGATTGATTCATTTATTCAACAGATATTTCCTGAGCTCTAGGCTGATGCTAGCTTTCTTGTGAACAAAATATAGAATATGTATGGATGGGTGTATAAACATATGTGTATAACAATCAAAAGTAATTAAAAGTAAGTTGACTACTATAGTTTCTCTGGATACAACCTGTACAATGTACAAGAAAACTTTTTCAAAATTCTTTATTTTTTTGTCATCTTTCTTAACCAAAAAATTATCTCTCAGTTATAACTACCAGGAATATTTCTCCTATCTTTTTCTCACCCTCCTAAGAGTTCCCACTAACCCTTTGCAGCACAGGTCAGTTAATTTTTCTGTTTGCTTCCAATCTCTTTGATGGATCAGTGTTTTTTTCACCTTCCTTTCTGTTGTAAATCAAAAGATTTTCTGATTTCTTCTTTCATTCACTTAAAAAAGTGAGAAAAATAAAAATGGAACATTTCTGAAAGATTGCATTTCAGGAGGACTATATTCCCAGTAGAAGATTCACAAGAGTTTATGTAACTGAAGGGGCAGACCTAGAGCCTTAAGTTAAAAACAATCATCAAATGTCCCCTATTCAAGTAGACTTGAGGCAAGGAAATACGCAGAACATCCAAACCAGAGTGGCAAGAGAAGCCCATAGAGTTTGAGGGACTACAGAGTTGACACATTCTAGATCCATCACAGAGTAATCTTGACAATGACCCGACATTTATAGAGTAGAAGACAGAGAAATTAAAACACAGCAAAATTATAGTATAATAACCATAAGCAATAATAAACACATATACTTTTTTCCATGTTGCAGCCAGTTATGAACAGGTCTTTAAGAAAAGAGAGAGAAAGATGGAGGAAGGGGGAGGAAAGAGAGAAAAAGCATCTCTCCTTCCAAGTTAAAAATAAAAGATAGAAAAAGGAAAACCCATTTTGACACCTCAACTCTTTCCTTACATTTCACCAGTCTTCCCTCGTTCCTCAGGATTTCTTCCCTGGGTGGGCAGGTAGGCTTGTCACTTATAGCCAGCCAGCTAGCTATCATCTCCTTCCACTGAGAAAGTGCTGACTCAGAGGAAACCATTTACAGTTGTGGGACACTCTTTAGAATATATCATAATTACATGATGTTCTTAACTCCAAGGAGCTGAAGAAGTCAGTAAGTGTCTGATCCAGACAAGCTTGCCAAAGGTGGAGGTCCCTGTCTCTCTCTGCCCTGTGTCTTCAGATTATGGGACTTGTGCAGGAAAGAGCACATCCTTGTTTATATTAGTGACTCCTATCTGTGCCCCAATAGTTTGGCAAGAACTGAAACTTAAGCTAGAAAGATGTCAAACAGTGGGGTGTGATTGGAACAATAAAGAATGTTTATGAAGATATATTAATGAGATGAGAAAATGCTAGCATAATATAAAGTGAACAAATAAGATAAAACTTACATAAAATATTAATAGTGTTTATATATATATATAGTTATTGCCAATTTCTGCTCCATTCTTTTTGTATTTTCAATAATGTCTGGGGAGGAGGCAGGAGGAGCAGGCAAGACAAAGGAAGGGAAGGGAAAGGAAAAGACAAATAAATAAAAAGAGAAAAATGAAAGAAATGATCTCTTGGGATGTCTTTCCCCATTCTTCTTTTGAATCAGTGAATTAACTTTAGTGGAATCTCTTTTAAATAGGTAATGAAGAGATTTCACCTGACATTTGAGTGATGTGATATGATGTTCTTGCTGAATTTCTTTTTTTTTCCTTATATACTGCTATTATGGTGCAATGTTTTGGGCATTTTTATGCTCAAGTAGCCCATCATTTCTAGTTGAGTAATTGGAGGAAGGAAGTTGTAGGGTAAATTGTTCATTGTCGATTTACTGGTGGTAGATTAGGATAGCACAAACAGAACTATTGTCACTTCAGGTAGGAGTAGCCAATCATACTTTTATATATATATGAAATAAATGCTTTCTTAAATAATAACTTCATATTGCACTTAAAACTTCAGTTAATACAAGTGTTTAACTTGAATAAAAATACATAAATCAAGAAATTTCATATTCTCAGGACTCTATAATCTGCACCTATAAGATTACCTCTTCATCTTATTCTCACCTGACTTCCTTAACCATTTCTATGGTTTATATTCTAGTTTATATTCTATAGCAGCTCTTTAGACTCTAGGTGTTAATAATCCATATAATCGATAACTTTCTGCTCCTAACTCTAAAAAGATCTTAATTTCTTCTGGTTTTGGTGGTTCTGCCATCTATCATTCTAAATTTCTCTTCTCTTCTCTAATGCCCCAGGCCGTAACTACCTTTTTAAATTACCTTCATTTGTTTACTCTTAGCATCCCCTAATTCAGGATCTCCCCTAATTTTATTATAGATACAATAAAATCATCTATAAATATCTTTTTAAAAAAATGTCATTGCATTGGCCTCATCCACATAGTCTGCTTTAATTCGTCAAGGGTGGTAGAGTCAAAATTCATGGTAGATCCATATGGGAACTAAATTCTTATTTAAACCTCAAACTTTTTAATTCAGTTATTTAAAATTTAACTTGTTGTTTCGTATTGGAAAACCGTGTTTGGGGGTAATGACTGACTTCCTAACCAGATAATAATAAGGCTTTAACCTTATACCCAATATGTTTCTATATATCATCTCACAGACAGACACTCATTTGACACACACATGCAAGCACACACATTAATGACCACATATGAAGAGGTGATTTGATAAATATAGAATTGTTATTACAAAGTAATCAGATTCTATGTGCAGCTGACCAAACTTAAAAAGTACTCTTTAAACTTAACTATTGTAAATGAAATATCCTCCTAAATGAAATTTTCTCAATGGTATCAAAATATGCCTTGAATCTGACTAGTAGTTGGGGCAGAACGAGGCTGACAACAATGTCACAAGGAATGTACAGTTGAAAACCAAAAGGTGGAAGAAGCCCAAATGTCCATCTATGGACAAATAAGCCTGTTGTGGTTTGGATATAACCAGTCCCCCAAAAGCTCCTGTGTTAATGTAGGAATTATCAGAGGTAAAATGATTTGATTATAAGAGCTATAACCTAACCAGTCCATAATAGTTAGAATGAGCTACCTGTGTGGTGTGGTAACCGTAGGCAAGTAGGGTGTAGATGGAGGAGATAGGTCACGGGGGGTGTGCCCTGCAAGGGTACATCTTCCTTGTGGACTCTTGCCTCCTGCCCTTTTCTCTGCTTCCTAACCACCATGAGATGACTTCCATGCCCTTCTGCAACAATGTCCTACCTCACTTCAGTCCAGAGTGTTGGATTGGATGACCATGAACTAAATAAGACTCTGAAGCTGTAACCCCAGAACATGCTTTTCCTTCTCCAAGTTGTTCTGGTCAGGTATTTTGTTTGGGTCACCACAATGAAAAGCAGACTAAAACAGTATGTGTGTGTGTGTGTGTGTGTGTGTGTATGCACATGTATATAAATATATACATATATGAAACATATATATTTGTTTTCCAGTAATTCAATATGTAATCAGTTGATTCCTTTTTTCTAATATTTCTATTGACTTTTATAAATGTACTGGTATACAGTTCTATGGATTTCAACACATGTACAGATCCACATAACAACCACTACCACTATCGAGTAACAAAACAGATCCTTCATCCCAAAGAACCCATGTTCTCTCTCTTTAGCCCTCCTCCCACCATGAACCCAGGAAACACCTGGTTTCTTCTTTATCACTATGGTTTTTTCCTTATGAAAATGGTCATTAAACATGGAGTCTTATAATATGTAGCCTTTTGAGACTGGCTTATTTACAGTGTGATGCTTTTAAGATGTATCCATGTTGTTATATGTATCAATGATTTGTTTCCTTATTATTGCTGAGTAGCATTTCCTTGTTTAGATATACAAGGAAACAAATATATATATATATATATATATATATATATATATATATATCACAGACTATATATAAACAAATATACCACAGTCTATATATTCACCCATTGAAAGACATTTGGGGTTTTTTTCTTCAGTTTTGAGCAATTATGAATAGAAATAATTTAAACATTTGTTTATTTATTTGTGTAAAAATGCTTTTATTTCTCTCGGTAAATAAATACCCAAGGGTCAGGTACTGTATGTATAACTTTATATTGCCCAACTACTTTGATGAGTGGCTGTACCTTTTTTCATCCTACCTACCACCAATGTAAGACTGCCAGTTGTTCCATATCCTTGTCATCACTTGATATTGTCAGTATTTTTATTTTAGTCATTATAATAGGTATGTAATGAAAACTTTTTAAATTATTTTAATCTATAGAAAATAATGTGCTTATGAGACTATAATCTTACCTGACTCCCATTTTTAGAGTTCTTCTACTCCTATGTTTTTTTTTTTCCTCAGGGGAGAAAAATGGGATTTATTTTTGTTTTTCTAATGCTATTGCTTCCCCCTGCCCTGCCCACCCCAACCTTCTCAGAATTGCTATTTTAGTTTTTCATCTTTTATGTTTTTTTTTCTTGAAGACCTAAAATCATCATCTATGTCTACCTTCTAATGTAACTTATGGTGGTATATATACCTATATGAATGCTAAATAACAGGTATAAGAGAATTAATGTATTTATTCAATACATGTTTGTTGAACGCATGTAGTAGCTCTGCCAGTTAAGTGAAAAATACACAATACAACACAATTTACAAAATATCAAATGATAGTTCTCTATGTGTTTCTAATGTTGAAGCTATTTATATTGAACTTATGGTAGTTGAAAGAAAATTCTTTGAGATTAGCACATTAGGTGTTGAATGGTCTCTACTTTGAAATGACTTTTTGACCCAATGAAAATAAATATGTGGCAGTGAACATTCATTCTTTTCCAGAAGAAAACCCTGTCCTAGGTGTTAGACCTGTGACACAGCCCCATTTCAGCCATTTTGCATTAGAGCTCAAAAAGTTATTGTTTTCTATATTTGTTTTCATCTCCATAAAATTAGAAAATTGGTCTAGATAATCTCTACAATTCCTTACAATTTAAAAATTTACATTATCCTTCCTTGCCACAGAACTTTGACTACACCCTGACATAGAGGCCTATTTTCATCTTACACAACCTCTCAGAAGCACATCATATCTACTGCCTTTTCTTGTGAAAACATCACCTCTTGACTTCAATGATCTCCTAGTTTTCCTCCTACTTTACTGACTTGTCAATCTCTTTTTATTAGTTCCTCCTTCTCTGTTCTATTGAATTTTGTACATGTGCTCCTCAATAGATTATCATTTTACTCTGTTGACTCCTAGGTTTTTATCACAGATTCTACCTTAACTTATTGCCTGAATCCAGACTTAGAAATGCAACAATTTTCTTGTTGTCTATTGGATGTCCACTGGGCATCTTAAATTTAATAAGAGATCTGGATTCTGTACTCTCTCTATGTGTGATTAGCACCATCACACTGGAAGAGCCCTACCCTTAGTATTCTCTCTCATTTTTGTCTCATTCTTATATCTCTGACAATTTAGTTATTTAATGGCTGTCTTCTGGTCTGTTTGTTTCAGGTCACTACTATATATAAGTAACCATAGCCAAAATTCTAAGCTAGACATAGTTTTAAGGCCTAAAAACTCTGGGTTTGTTTTTTTAACTGGCTCTGTGAATTTCCTATCTATACCTCCTTTTATTTAATAGTTACACTGACTTGAGGCCACTTGAAACAATAGAGTGGGAAAGCATGTCCTTAATCTTCTCTTGTTCTGAACAGGTTGCCATTTTCTGTCTAATAGGTAAAACTTGAATGGAGATGTTAATCTCCTGCTTAGGTTGCCCCCTTTGTTTCAGTTTTGGACACAGAAGAAGGTGGCTCTCTCTTAAGCTGCTCTGATGTTAGCCCAATGCAAACATTGCCCTCCATTGTCTGGTCCCAAGTCTTCTAGATATTATTCAATGTGTTCATTGTGGAAAGATAGATCATCTTCTTTCTTCCTCTCTAGGAATGATTTACTCAGATGGGAAAGATGGACCATTCCCCTAGTCAGAAACTTTCAATGAATGATTCTACATTGGTCGAAGTGTGACAACTAAGGTGCTTCATAATTGTACAATCAGAATTTCTACATATAACAACTATATATAGTATTGAATACTATAATTAAAGGGCCTACACATTACCTAGAATGTTAGGTGCTCAATAATGTTAATTATTTTATTAACAAAACTACTTAGTGTTTTAAATATTTAAAGAATTTGCCTTTCAAATAAAGGAATGTATGCTAAATCATCCCATAAGAAATATGTACACATGTATTACAACAATTTTTATTGCAGCTTTATTCATAGTAACAAAATTTTTAAAGCATTATAGATTTCTACCAAGAAACAAATGGTTTAATACATTGCTGTATTACACTGTATCTAGCTACCACAAATAATGAAAATGATCCATATATAGTAACAAGTCTGAAAAGAATTTCATAATATATTTTAAGTTACTGTAGGAAGTTGTAGATAATTGTCTTATCTTACATTGATACAGAGTGAAACACGATCTACAAGGACTAGCACCACTGCATTCCAAATTGTTGACAGTGGTTGTCTTAGGTAGTGACAGAAGATTGCGGAGACACAGGGAAGATCTTTCCCTTCTCCTTAAATTTTATTTTTAAGAGATGGGTTGTTTGTGATTTATTTTATTTTCCTTTTTAACTTGTTTTGTTTAAGGGTTTTTTTTCTGGCTTTGTTGAGGTATAACTGACAAATAAAATTATATATTTTAAGATGTACAATGTGATTGTTTGGTATATGTGAATTTGTTGTCAAAATCAAGTTGATTAAAACATCCATAATACCCTGTAGTTACCTTTTGTATTGTGTGTTGTATGTGGTGAGAATATTCAAAATCTATTCTTTTAGCAAACTTCAAATATACAACCCACTACTATTAGCTATAGACACCACGTTGTATATTAGAGCCCAGAATCAACAGTCTATGTCCTGCTCCCAGTCCCAGGCAACCACATTCTACTCCATGCTTCTATAAATTTGACATTTTTAGATGCCACATATAAGTGGAATGCTATATAATATTTGTCTTACTCTAGCACAATGTTTTCTAGGTTCATTTATGTTATCACACACATCAGGATTTCCTTCTTTTGGCTGAATGATATTCCATTTTAAATACATACATACATGTATATGCACACACATATGTATATATGTGTGTGTGTATGTATATAATACATCCCATTATACAAATGCCATGATATATTCTATTATATATAATTATGTATATATGGTTTTATATATATATATATAATCATATGAATATATATATATATATATATATATACACACACATGTGCACATAAAATATGAGATCTCTATCTTACTTTTTTTATTTATTCAAGGACTCTCAGGCTGTTTTCCATTTTTCTGTATATGGGTGTGGTGAATGTGGTAGTTGTATGTTCAACATACTGATTTTATTTCCTGTGGATGTAAGCTCAGAAATGGGATTGCTGGATCACATAGTAGCTCTATTCTTAATTTCATGCTGTCTTCCATAGTAGGTGCACCAATGTACATTCCTTCCAGTGGTGTACAGGGCTCCCTTTTCTCCACACCCTCACCAACACTTTTATCCCCCCTTTTTTCATTTTTGTTTTATTTTTTTTAGTTGTCAATGGATCTTTTGTTTATTAATTTATTTCTATGTGGTGCTGAGAATTGAATCCAGTGCCTCCCACATGCTAAGCAAGCGCTTTCCCGCTGAGCCACAATCCCAGCTTCCTACCTTGTCTTTTTGATCATAGCCATCCTAGTATGAAGTGATATCTCATTGGGTTGTTGATTTTCATTTTTCTGATGATTAGTGATGTTCAACAACTTTTTAGCATTTTTCAATTTTAAAAATGTAGCACTGCAAATCCCTTGCCAAAATTTAAAATGTTGATTTGCTCTTAACTTGGAAAATAAAATCTATTATTTGGGGACAATATAAAATATAATTTGGAGAAAGTAAGACTTTTGGAAAACAATTATGCCTACTTAACAATTTTACTAGGATCAACCTAATTTAGGACCATCAAGGAATCTGTGTAATGACATTATTTTGTAGATCTTAGTGTATTTTCTATTGCTTTAATTTACACAAGTGTTCAATTCTTCCTCACATAATAGATAAAACATGTGATATTTGATGTCAAATTTCACAGATGATGGGCTGGGTTTGTAGCTCAGTGGTAGACCTCTGGCCTTGCATATGTGAGGCACTGGGTTTGATTCTCAGCACCACATATAAATAAATATAATAAAGGTTCATCAAAAACTAAAAAAAAATTTATCAGATGAACTTTTTCATATTTTTAAAAGTAGGCAGTTAGGTACATATGAATGTATACAAATAATTTCTTGATATTTAAGTAAGAACAAAAAAATTACTTGTTTTTGTATGTGTAGAAAAAAATTATGTATGCTGAAAGCCACCTGTTTTCACCACATACTATGAAAATTTTTAGTGAATTAAGGAGCTACTTGCAAAACTCTCATAACTAACCATAGGAATTTCAAGAACAACAACAATAATGATAAAGTAATTTAAAAGCCGTGGTTTGCAAATTCACCAGGTTATGTGAAATGTGAGTACACACTATTTAAGTTTAAGGTACAAATATTAGGATAGAATGTAAAATTAAGTCAAATAAATATTTCCTTCAGTAGGGAGACTGTGTGTTATATAGACTCTTGCCTTATTTCACTTTAAGGCCATTCCAATTTCCTCCCTGCCTCTGACATACCATCCATAAATGTCTTTTCAACAGAAATCATTCCTCTGTGATGACATTCAAAGGTGCCTGCAGAAGTGCAATAAAATCTAAATTATCCTAAGAAAATAAAAAAATTTGCAAGATGAATATAAATATTTGATGATACAATTACATTCATCCATTCCTTTAATTATTAGGACTTATGGAGTATGGAGTTTATGGATTTATTTTTAACCCAAATATACTGAAGACATTGAAAAATCAAAATTATTATGCTTATAAAGTAAGACAATACCATAAAATCTTGAAGTTGGGAGAGTTCTCAGACATCGGTGTACCATGGGTTGGTAAACGATGGCTCTTAAGACAAAGCCATCCTGCTGTTGGTTAAGCCTGTGAGCTAAATATGGTTTTTATAGGTGAACATTTCATTTGATTTTATAACAGGGACACTGTCTTCGAATTTCAGTTTACAAAATATTGTCTCTGGAAAAGAACATTGTCCTATTATTAGTAGACCTGTATTCCAAAAATGTTCTTGTTATTATATTTCAAAATTTGTTCATACAAATTTTGTGTAATTTCTTCTTTATTGTTATATAAATATATACATAGCATAACATTCTGATTTTTCTCTCTTGACCACAAAGCTTAAAATATTTATGAACTTGACTTTTATAGAAAAAGTTTACCAATACCTATTCTAGATGAAGAATCTGAAGTCCAGGAAATGATATTCCCAAGGTGTTGACTATATTCCTTTCCTCTCTTTGGATCACAATCTTCTAATGTTGTATGGGCTTTGATTTGAAACATAACTATTACTACCCTGATGACCTTGAACAAGTGAATTAACCTCTATTTTCCTTATCCTTACTTAAATTATAGTATTCTTGTGAGCATTAAATGAGATAACATATATGAAATGAGATAACATACATGAAATGTGCTTTGCACATGAGTAGTGTTCTAGTAATTGTCAGTTATTATTATAATTGTGTCAACATGTTCAATTCATAGAATATCCTAAAAAGAAGGAATGAAGATCCATATCTGAGCCGGTCTCTCATTTTATTTTGTATTAGAAGTAAGGTTATCTCATTTAAAATCTGAGGAAAAATTGGCATTTATCCACATTCTTTTTTTTTGTGTGTGTGGTGCTGGTGATTGAACCCAGGGCCTTGTGCATATGAGACAAGCAATCTACCAACTGAGCTATATCCTCAGCCCAACATTCTCATTTTTGTACCATAGTTTGTTCATATTTCTGTATAATAGCTCTGCAAGCTAATACAAAGAAATTATACACTCCTAAAATGCATACATAATTTATAATATCAATGGGAAAACTGAAACATAGCACTTAAATAACAGTCCCACCTCCATATCTGCCCTGAGTTAAAACCCTCCAATTCTGTAGTCCTGCCTATCCTGAGGCCATGTCTACCATATTTAAAACTACTTGTAATGATTAAGAAATGAAATTATTTGTCCAATTTATTGGTAATCTTTATCTAGTACTGAGACTACAAAATCATCTTGCTGCACTAGGTGAAATCCAGTGAGATAAATGTCCTATATATCATCATTTAATATTTTACCCGATTAGTCCTTTGGTCTGTGGCAGTTCTAGTTATCTGTATTTTTTCATGTCAAGAAAAAAAAAAGGCAGTTTTATTCACCTCTTTATCCTAAAGAGTTGAAATAAAGGAACACAGCATGTCTTTTGCTTTAATAAATCCAAAGTTTTGGTTTCTCACTGGGTCTCAAGAAGACCCACTGTGTGGCTGACAATTTCTAGGAAAGTGTTTGTTAAGGCTAGAGGTTATAGCTTGGATTTAAAGAATAATCACAGTGAAAAGACCAACTCTAACCTTCACTTATAAAATGATAAGAATTGGTGTTGCCTGTAATTGCTTCCTCTCTGACTCCCATGTTGTGTTTGCTCAATTTACTGGTCCAAACAAGATTTTACTCTTCTCAGTCCTGTAGATCTAATCTCACAAAAGAGAACTTTTTTTTCCTGCTCATATCCTCACCATCATCTTCCTGAGCTTTCTATTATGTAAAATAAAAGATTTATTTTAACAGAAAAAGAAATCCTGGGTTAGGGGAAAATGATGCCATGTTTAGTTTTAAAGAAATTAAGAACTTAAATTTATTTGTGCCTTATGCATCCATAATTAAATAGGTAGTTCAAAAGGCAAAATTTTAAATAGGAAATAGTATAAGACAGACTCATATGTGGCAGGCTACTTTGTAGATAAACAAAACCAAATCAGAAGAAATTCAAGGTCAATAAAAACCACTAGCTTTCTGTATTTGTCGAAATTTGTTTCTGCCTTATTTTTGCAATGAATTTAAGGATAAATAGGTCACAATTATGTATTACCATAGCATCCAATACTTCAGTTGACATTGTATGTATCACACTGCATTTATTATTAACTTATTGTCTGAATCTACTTCTTGGGTAGTGGGCTTATTCTGTCTTCATCACCTAGGTATCCAATGCACTCATCACAGTTCAAAATCTGATATGCAGTAGGTCCTTACCTTAAGTTGAAAGAATTAATAGATGAATAATTATTCATAAACATATAAGTTTGTAAGCACATTATTATTTTATTTACCAGACTGATTGTCATTACAGTAACATGCATCAACTAATAACTAACTTTTCAAATATATCAGAATGGTCATGCCTTTGATGCTTATGTCATCCACTTATAGATATTTGCACTTAGCATATCAGTCAGTTTCCAAATTAAGGGCATAATGTTCTATTTTCATAGAGATTAAGTATTTGCATCAAGATCCTTGCTTAAATATTACCCCCTACACTAAAATTACCTTTATTCCCCAGATATAAGTAATTGCTTTTTCTCTGCTTGCTCATAATATATTATCTAAGACTCTTTATTGAATTTACTTTCAGATTTTTTTCCATGGTTTATCAGTCTTACATTTGCATTCCAAATTGAACTTGGTTCCTCTGTCTTATAAAGTGCTAAATTCTCAAATATTGATTAATTTCTTAATAGAAAATTATTATGTTAAAGAAAACAAATAATACTTGTTTAAACTTCAAAAATATTTAATGCTCCAAGAACTCAAAAAATTTAACATCAAAAGAAAAATCTAGTCAATAAATAGGAAGAAGTAACTAAAACATATACTTCTCAAAAAAATAAACAAATGGTCAAAAAATATATGAAGAAATATTCAACATCTCTAGCAATTAGAGAAATACAAACTAAAAGTTCATTGAGATTTCATCTGACTCCAGTCAGAATGGCAATTATCAAGAACACAAGTGACAATAAATATTGGCAAGGATGTGGGGAAAAAGGTATATTCATACATTGTTGGTAGGACTGAAAATTAGTGCAACCACTCTAAAAAGCAGTATAGAGATCCCCCAAACCATATGACCCAGCTATATCCCACTCCTTGATACATGTGCAAAGGTTTTAAAATCATCATCCTACAGTGATACAGCCACATTAATGTTTATAGCAACACAATTCATGATAGTCAAGCTATAGAGCCAAGTTAGGTGTCCTTCAACAAATCAATAGATACAGAAAATGTGGTGTATATACATACACAATGGAATATTACTTGGGCATAAAGAAGAATGACTTTATATGACGTTTGCCAGTGAACTGGTGGTTTTTGATGGAGACTATCATGCTAAGTGAAATAAGCCAGTCCCCCAAAGCCAAAGATTGACTGTTTTCTCTTATATATGGAAGCTAATATAAAATAAGGAGGATACAAATAAAAGGATAGAAGAAAGAGCAGTGCATTAGACAAAGGGGAATGAAGAGAAAGTTGGAGGGATAAGATAGGGAAAGACAGTGGAATTAATCTGACTTAATTGTCATATGTACATATATGAATATACCACAGTGAATCTCATTACCATGTACATCCAGAAGACACTAATTAACAAAATAATCTGTAACAGTAGAATGATCAGTAGAATATAGGGAAGAAAACAGGGGGAGGGAGAAGGGAAAGGAAAGGGGAAGTACTGGGGCCTGAAAGAGAACAAACTATATTCCATGCTTTTATAATTATATCAAAATGCATCCTAGTGTTATGTATAACTAAAAAGAACCAATAAAAATATTGTATACTCACCTAGTGTATTTGTCCCAATTCTAGAGTTCAGGGATCCATTGCTAGTAAGATAATGTCCAGTCAGTTCTGTCTCATCACTCCTCTCCACTGGATAGGCATGCCTGCCAAAGTCTTAAATGGAAATCCTTTGGGGGATTGCCAACTTGTATTACACATTATTGTAGCTGCCCTTAATTAACCAGTTAAGACATTCAATCAGTGAATATTTTACTGATGAACTGTTGACTAGAAAGGAGTAGGATGATTTTTGTTCCCAAGTAGATCATTGTATGATAGGGGAGAAAGAACATGTAAACAAATGATTACCTAGCAACAAAGCTAACTGCTTTGAGACATGCATATGATTCTGTGAGAGCACCTAGGTTAGGCCTTTGCTTGCTGAAGAGTCACCACCTTCACTTTCCTCCATGAGTGTTCTCTTATGTTAAGAAGTTGCCTGCATCCTGCTAAGCCTCTCTTGCTTCCTTATTTCTCCTTTGCCTTTTAAGATAACTTTAAAGTTGCTTTAAGCCAGGTCTCAGGGGAGCATTTTAGCTTATTCTTTTTAAAAGGATGATAATCTCTGTCTCAAGCACATCTTAAAACAAACAAACTTTTCTTCATACTATTATATTAGTCATATTGAGATAGACTTTTGGCATGAATTGTTAGGCAACAAACTGAAAATCTGAATGCTTAAACATGTTTTATTAGTGAGAAAACCCTTATCTCAAAAATATTTAACAGATTTGTACATGTTAATAATAACAGCTAATATTTATTAAGCAATTTCTGTGTGACAGGTACATGTTCTAAGAGATTTATAAAGTTAATATCATTTCATCTTTATAACATATCTTTAAATAATCACTCATATCCTGATTTTATTGGTGAAGAAACTGAAGCACAGAGATTTAAAAAAAAAATAAAAAAGATTGTCCAAGGTTATATGTTAGGCAAAGTCAAGATTAAGTGCTGAAGTTTCTAATTCCAGAACCTGTACTTTTAATGAGTGTACATACTCTTTAGAAGGAAGTATCCAAATTAAAGTTTGTTTTTATACTTTTGAAGCAATCATGTTTTCTCTGTTTTTATAAGATAATCTTTCTTGTAAAATACATACAAATGATACGCATTGTGTTGGTCAGCTTTCTGTCACTGTGACAAAATACCTGAGAAAACAACTTGAGGAAAGCTTCATTTTGGCTCACCATTTCAGAGTTTCTGTTCATTATCAGTTGGCCTCCTAGCTATGGGCTTGAGGTGAGGCAAAACATCATGGTGCTGAGCACATGGTAGAGTAACAGCTGCTTACCTGGTGATAGCAAGGAACCAGGAAAAGAGAGAGAGAGAAAGAGCACATGTGCTGGGCACCCAGCCTTCAACACATGAACTTTTAGGGGATATTCCAGATCAAAACTATAATGGTCTTTGTGTTCTCTTTCAATTTGTATATGCTGGGGAACTGAGAGGTGGATAAGAGTGAGTGGAGAATTATCATGTCATAAAGACAAACTTGTTTATTTTATTAGAAGTCATGTGATTTCCTACAGGCAAGCCTATTTCTGTGTTTATAATCTAAGAAGTATTTTAAAAATAGATGTTATCAAGTTTATAATATTTAAACTAGTTTCAAGTAATGACCTAGATATGTATTAGAGAATGCATTTCTGCTCAGTGCTCTAGTCTTTCACTTTTATTTTTTCCCTACCTTACCATTCTTCTACCGTTAATTCATTTTCTCCATTTTTCTTCATGTAACAGCCATTTTGTCTCAATGAAAATCCCAAAGTAGTCTTTATTAAAACACTCACATATTGTTTCTTCATCTGTAAAAGGAGAGATTGGATTAAATGATCTTAAAGATTCCTTTGGAGAGAGCCTGTGATCCATATGTTTGATGGAGATTCCATTTTATTAAGAAATATTTTTTAGTAATCTGTAACCAAGACATATCATGATAGTAATTGATGTAGAATATTTTTTATCCAGGATTTAAAGTCTAGTTTTGTTCATTACAGATTTTTTAATTCATTAAACTGCTTCAAAGGAAAAACTGAACTCCATATTTTTGTGTATGTAATTTATCTATGTGGAGGAAGATGTATAAATCTATCCACTTTGAAGACCTAAGTTCATAATCAAGGCGTGTTTATTGAAAATTTTATACTGAGTAACTGATAACCTGGAACTTTGATTAATTCAAGTCTCAGAAACACAGTGACTAAATGCTAGAGACAAGTCTTTGTTCATTTATAAGGTATCCAGGTATGTCTTACATCTTCCCAAATGTCCTTGGCTATTGATTTTTAAAGCCCCATTCATTTCAACCATTTCTCCTTCATAGCAAACAATATCATACTAAATTCATCCTCCTATATTTGTTATAGCACAGTCCAGATGCTTTCAGGATCATAATCTATGCTGAAGGAGTTAAGGCACTTTTGTATTAGGGTTTAAAAACTTTTTCTATGATTCATCTCTTCAGCATTAAGTGCTTTATTACAAAGATTGCAAACCCAGATGGACTATTCCCAGCTGATTCTTCCACCCATTCCCTTATGTCTTGAGTTCTAGGTTAACTTGTTACTTCTTAAATATTTAGTGAGAATGATATATTAAAGGAAGATAGATAAGGAAAAACATGTCTCTTGTTCTCTAGGAACTTAGAAATGGGTGAAATGTTGATAAATGGAAATGTTAACCATTGCCTCCTGGGCTATTAAAATGGTTGATAGGTAAGGAATAACTGTAATTATATGGCACCATGAAACCTGCATAGATAAGCATTCTATCCTCCCACAGATAAGTTACATATAGTGCTAAAGCAAATAAAATAATTAGACACAGAAAGTATGACAGTGGAATTTACATAGACTGCTTTTCATATCATACAGTAGAACTCAAAATGCCTCTGCAGTCACATATTTGCCTTAGTTCAGGCTGGTAGTAGAAAAAAAATGGAAAAGTCAACACACCAAGATTCTCATGATTCATACTTCCCCAAATGAAGATGCATAGCTATACCTACCAGAACATGCCTTGGAATAGATTCCTCTAGGTGCAATATAGTTGGACTATTCATTAGTTAATCTGTTCTTTATATAAAAAAGTGTTCTGTTTTTCAGTGTACTATTCAATCAATGCTCTGCATTAATAAGAAAGTAGGAAAAAATAAACAATCATCTTTTATATCTTCTGTCATTAGCCTGTTTTTTTTTTTTTCCCCAACAGGGAACACTATCTCTGATTGCTTTTCAAATTCTAGAGATAGTCAGCATTTCTAATTGGTTTTCTCAGTTCTTCTCATTTGCCAATCTCTTAAGCATTCAGAACTTTGATTCTTCATCTGTCTACTGGTCTCATGTTGATCATAAAAATAATGGTTTGGTTTCTGAAAAGACCAATAGCTTAAAAGACTCATGGGAATTCAGGTGTCTTCCTTGTCCTTTTTAAACAATACATCTGCTACAGATGTTTAATGATACTAGAGAAAAAGGTAAAATGAGTGGTTTAGTCACATTAGAGTCACTTTGCTTTGGGAATTTTCCAGATTAAATTTATTATTTTAATACATATAAGAATTATTGGGTTTAGGATAGTTTGGTAAATTAATTAAGCCAGGCACAGAAAGATAAATGTCACATATTTTTTCGTGTATATGGAAGCTTAAAAAATAGTTGTTTCATAGAAGTACAGAATAGAATATCAATCACTATAGGCTGAGAAGAGAAGGGAAAGAGAAGATTGAGGGAAGTTGGGTAAAAGGCACCAAAATACAGTTACATAACAGAATAAGTTTTGCTGTTCTGCAGCACAATAGGGTGACTATTGTTCACAATAATTTATTACAGAATTTCATTAAGAACTAGAAGAGAGGGCTGGGGTTGTAACTCAGTGGTAGAGCACTTGTCTCGCATGCATGAGGCACTGGGTTCAATCCTCAGCACCACGTAAAAATAAATAAATAAAGATATTGTGTCCATCTACAACTAAAAAATTTTTTAAAAAGAACTAGAAGAGAGGAGTTTAAAGCCTTTCAACACATATATGTGTGCACACAAACACACACACACACAAAACCACAGTAAAAGTTTAAAATGGAAATGCTAATTGCCCTGATTTGATCACTACACATTATATTCAGTATCAAATGATCACATTTTACTTGTAATATGTACAATTATTACATGTTAATTAAAATTTAAGATAAAAATTCAACAAAGAGGTCCTGAGTTTAGGATTCACATTATTTTTGGGTTATGCCGCAGTCTAGCTGGGCACAAAATAACCGAGCCACCACTCAGCCCTATAGATTCAAACAGCAACTCTTTATTCCCGAACTGTCACCAGCACTCTACATGCACGTTCTAGGAAAATCCACACCTCCACCGGGCTCTGCATCCCAAAATACTCTCTGAATCCCGCGAGAACTCAATGGGAACTCAAGGAGCGGGCAGGCGCCTGAGGCAGCAGGATACACCCTAAACCTGGACCCACCCTAATCCAGCAGGATCCTCCCTAAACCCGGATCCACCCTGGTCCTTGAGCAGGGTCACCTTTCTCAAACATTCATGCAATGTCACTGCAAATGACCTGGGTCCAAGGCAAGCCCATTTCCACAATGGAGAGTCTTCCCTCTAAGCAACATTGGGTAGGCTGACAAAGAAATTGCCATGCGTCATTCCTACTTGGCTATGGCTCTCAGCAGGGTTAAATGTTTAAAAACAGATTATCTTTTGAATAGTTAAAGCAAAGTTTCTTGAAGTACAGATAGAAGATCCTAGCTTTCATATAATCATAAGTATATGTGAAATACAGTATATATATGCCAAATCAATTGCTATTAATGTTAATTGTACTGACAATTGATTTGGAGGAGAAATGGCTGGAAATACATTATATGTAAACATTTAAAGGTAAAATATGAAAGATTTGTTCTACCTCACAATTTAGCATTTGAAAATTAGGACATTCACATTTACAATCTTTATTCTTCTGTTCAAGTCCCTCATTTACTACTTTGTCCTGTTTATTTTACTTCTCAACTTTCTCTAGATTATAGTTGCCCTTAATAACTCCAATACTGCCACTTCAAATCAAATTTTGTCTTCAAGTCTTGGCACTATATTTTCCATCCTGCCTTCAACCTGAGACTTTGGGGTTTTTGGTTTTGGGTATTGGGGATTGAACCCAGGGATTCTTTACCACTGAGCTGGACAAGTTTAGGGCATCACTCAGTTGGTGAGGCTGGCTTTGATCTTGTTATCATTCTGCCTCATCCTCCTGTGTGACTGGAATTGCAGGTATGCACCACCATGCGTGAGCTGAGATTTTGTTATTTTAAGAATATTATGAGCAATGTGCTCTTAGAACAATTACCATCTGTGTTAGTTCCTATGGCTGCTGTAACAAGCTGTTACACTTGATGGCTTAAAAAATTAAAAAGAAATTATTCTCCCATAGTTCTGTAGGTCAGAAGTTCAACATCAGTATCACTAGGCCAAAGTCAGATATCAGCAGTGCTGCATTCTTTCTGGAGCCTCTGGAAGACTGTCCTTTTCCTTACATTTCCAGCCCTGCTCTCCACCAATATGTCTAGGGCTGTAGCTGCATCACTTCATTTTCACGTTCCATGGTCATATTGACTTGCTGTCTTCCGTATGTGTGCAATCTCCCTCTGATAAGGATTCATGTGGTTGTATTTAGGACCTATAGAGATAATCTAGGATAATCTCCCCATGTCAGAATCCTTGATTATGTTACATCTCTATAAAGTCTATCTCCTTCCCTTCGTCCTCCTCCTTCTCTTCTTCTCCTCCTCCTCCTCCTCCTCATTGTCATCGTCATCTTCTTCTTCTTTCTTCTTCTTCCCCTTATAAAATCACATTTATAGACACTAGAGGTTAGGTTGTGAATATCTTTTGGGAGTGGCATGATCCAGCCTACCACAGAATTTTTACCTCTGTACCTATTCTATATCTCCTGCTTTGACTGACCTTCCATCTTATTTCCACTAGCAGTGTCAGATCAAGAAAAAACAAGAGATGTCCAAAGGCTTCACTTTCCTATCTACGCTTTGTATTTAGGTGAAATAGTTAGATGAGTAACATGACAGATCCAAGTTTTAAGACCTTATGTGATAAGATAAGCTAGGTCCATGAGCAGTGGTCTACAGATTTATATATTTTATGTATTTTCTTTGACCTCGTTCACATAATTTTCATCTTAATTAAAGACACTCACCTGAAGAGACTCAGCTCTGCCTTCCTCTGTGTTAACTTTCTTCCATCATTGTGCCTAAGGCAAGGAGAATCCAATGGCTCAATCAGATGTCAACTCCCTGTCACTCTACATTCAGGAAAACTGTATGCCATAGCAGTGGGTCTTGAGTATTTATTCTTATGCTACACAATGAAGAGGGACATTGCAGAAAGGTGGCCATGGGGAAAACATCTGGAAGAAATAAATTTCCTAGGATCAAAGGGCTCTGTGTGCAGCCCAGAGGGTCCTCGGGGTGCTCCTTAGAGCAAACAAACAATTCTCTTGATGAGTCACTGCAATTTTTTTTTCTGCCAAAAGCCCACATGTGTTGCAAGATCTCAAGGAAAAGGGGCGGAGTAAGGAGAGAGAATGAAAATTAAAGAAGGCAACAAAAGCAGTTTAAAAAATCTTTACCATATGAATAAAGAAATCACAATGTGACTACAATCTTTTAATAAACTCACCATCCTCAACATTGTAACATTTTTATTGTCCCAGAGTAAAATTAACACACAATATTTTAAAAAAAAAAAAAATAACAAGCAGGGCAAAGGAAGGGTGTTGGGAAAAAATACAGCACTCTGAAACAATGTATTTTTTGCTCTAATACATGAAAACTGGCAAAGGAGGGAGAAGCCCAGGACTGTGTCCCAAACCCTAGCCAGTGGCATTTTACTGAGAAAAAAAAAGTTACTTATGAATCAGTACAGTCATGCTTTGTTCTGCATGAGTGTTTTAATAGAGCGAGTGTAATATAAGGATCAGGTGGGCTCGTGGGAATGGAACAAAAGGTTTTGTAAAATTAAAGCAAAATAATTATAGCTCTAGGTGCAAAGCGAGCATACTCCAGCAGTTGATAGCAAGGACCTGCTTAGAATGGAGAAGGGAGGGGGCATACTAGAAGTTTTTTTTTTTTTTCTTCCTTTTTTTATTCACTAACAAAGGCTTTTAATAGGTAACAGTTGTAAAGCATCTTTGAAAGTAATTAATGCACCCACACAAAAATTTATTAAAATGAAAATTTAAGGAATTGTCTAAAATGAATTAATTAACAAAAAAAGAACATCATGTCTTTCTTATGTTTTAAAGAAGGAGTGAAGGTTAAGCAAAGCAGATTTCTGTGAGATTGCATTTTAAAATGTTCTTGGTTTATTTAGTATTTGAATAGCCCTTAAAAAGAGAGTTGGCGGGATTTATTATCCACCCCCTTTAGAAATACTAAATGGGGACAGACATAAAATGGGGATTAATTTGCTATGTATGAGCCTTAAAGCCTCTCAAAATTATGATATCCCCTTACAAAATGACCGAAGTTTTTAGTAAGTTTACAGAGACCTGTAAGAAGCAGAAAACTGTATTCAAAAGAGGAGAAAAGTAAGTGCTTTTTCTCATATGGCCTTCTCCATCCTGTGCCCTTAGCCTAGCAAGAAGAGCTATCCTTCTTTGTGGCTTCATGGAAGACAAGAAATATACAAAGTGTGGTGCTGGTAATTTTTGTTAATTAATTCATTTTAGACATTTGTCTCTACAGAAAAAAATGTATTTATTGTGTTTCTATAAGACTTTTTAATAACTACATATTTTTTTCTATTTTCTTTTGTATTATTTCATACTGTGATATAATTATAAAGTAGAAAATGTACAATCTGCTGAGAATTTATCCTTTACTGTAAAATTTATTTCTAGTTGATTACAAAAGTATCTGTCTTCAGCATGTTGATATTGGTTATACTTCAAAAAGTCTTAGTTTCTGAACTTATGCAAATCTTCAAAGGTCAAGTTCTGTAAACCTTCCCCCAAAATCATTGAAAACAACTGCTTTTCTTCCAATATTCTTCTTTTTTTATTAAGGCTAGAATCTGACTGTGCAAAAATTGTGAATAAGAAAGAAAATCATCCCGTTAGGTATATTTTAAAGGTAGCTCTACTGATGCCAAATATATTTATATAAAGGTAATTGAAAGTTTTGAAGATATTTCCTTCAGATCTATGATTATAAGGCAGCTTGTAGAGTTGGAAAAGGACACCCTAGTATACAAGGGATTTGTGAATTTGAATACATTTGCTTGGGTTGGGGGAGGAGGCTTCTTTTCCTTATTTCTTAAATGTCCATGATCAATGCATTTTTAATTATTTGAAGTATTTTCAGATTTTTATTTTTATTTTTCAAAACTGGACTTAGTTGGTGGTGAATAATGTAGCACTATTAATATAGTATTCTTGTCTGAAAAGGAAAGGCACATACGTGAAGCTCCTTGGTGAGAACATTGCACTTTATTAGAGATTCTCTCCTCATGATATCATGATCTTTGTCTCTCAGTCCTGTATTGTTTTACTTTCTCTGGGAACATGCCAAAAAATGGAAAAAGGAAAATTAGGAAAAAAAAAATATTTATAGTACTAAGAATTTTCTGCTTTTATAATAATGATTCTTGGTCCAACTCTTTGTTGTATGAATTTAAAATATTATATCTATTGGCATTTGAAATGGAATGGCATATTGGATGGCATATTAGTTTTTTATTAGTGCTATAACAAATTACCACAAACTTAGCAGCTTACAACACAAATTTATTATTTCCCTATTCTACAGATCAGAAGTTTGAATTGGCTATAACAATTTCTCTGCTCCAAGTTTCATAAGACTGAAATCAAGATGTCAGATGTCTCTTAACTGTAGACTTGAAAGAATTCACTTTTAAACTCCTTCCATTCCTTGAAGCCATCTTCAGCTCCTTGCAAGTGTCCCCTACATCTCAAAGCCTGCCATGCCTCCTTGAATCATTATCACACTTGGAATTTCTCTGACTTCTTTGACCACATATCATTTCCAAACTCTAGCCAAAACAGGTTATCTGCTTTTAGGGTGATTTGATTTGACTCACCTGCAAAACCTAGGATAGTATCCCTAATTTAAAGTTCATAACTTATTTATATTTCAGTTAGTTTTCCAAGTAACATAGCATTTTACCATATACTGGAAGTTCTGGATATTAGGAAGTACACACATGGGTACAGCTATTTTGCCTATCACAGATCAATTTCCAAAGAATGAACCATTTCCATTATGTGTTTCCAGAATACTCTGTTCCTTTTTAATTGGGATGTAGCAGTCTAAAGGTAGAAGAAAAGACTCAGTATGAACACTCATATAAATCAACAATCTATTTTTTCCTAATATAGCTCATGAACTTGGTAAAAATTATTTTCTCTTCCACTTGATAAATAAAACATCTGTGACACAGGGAAAATCAAGTTGACCATTAAGGCCTGACCTAGGCTAGAGGTTTTCTGGCATATAGTAGAGATTTTTTTTCACCAATACCTTTCATTGCCTACAAAGAATACTATATCCATACATAGTGAAACTCAACTGGGAAAGACAAATAAGCCAAGATCAAATGAACCAGAAAGGGGGTTATTAAAATATTACTAGAGGTAATTCACATGGAGGACTGAAATAAATGCTGTTAAAACACCCCAGGAAACAAACTCTCAGGTCTCTCACTAATGTCGAAGAGATCATGATCTGGTATATGATGGCATTATACAAAACATTGTGAAATCATACAGAAGAATGTCAACATCACAATTCAGGAGTTGACAAAAAGGGATAAAGATGCAATAGTTAAGTATGCAAGTTGAACAAGGACCTCAGTTTACATCTAGAATTAAAGAGAGTTATATAATAACACCCAGGGAAAAGAGACCAGAAATAAATCTTGAGGTAAGGTTATAGGGAGGGCCAAGAAGGTCAAAAGGAAACATGAACAAAGGTGGTATAAAGAGAGAAATTGGGATAAAGTTCATCTACACTTCACAATTTTTGCTCAAGGTTGGTTTAAACATTTCAGATGTAGGGTAACTTTAAATATTAAGAAAGAAATATAGGTAAATCTACTGAATTGTAATTTCTGTTATAGCCCTTCTTTGAAGAAGTAATGGACTCATCCCAGCAATTTACTACCTTATACATACTAAAATAAGACTATATACATTGCAGAAGTTAAAAAATAGGAAGGAGAATTTTGCAGCATAGACTGATTTCTCAGTGAAAACAGGAAATGTAAGGACAAATTGCAAATTTTTAACACTAAGTACATTTATTACTCTAATTATAATATAAAACAGGAAATACACTCATATACTTTTTAAAGTCAGTTTATAGTTTTTAATAAGCCTATTTTATATTTTCACTTCTCCACTAACAGGAAAATTGTTGAGGGTAGGTATTTGTGTGTTTATATTTTTCACAAAATATGTTCTGCTACCAGGTGTGGTGGCACATGCCTGTAATCCCAGCAGCTTGGAAGGCTGAGGCAGAAGGATCATGAGTTCCAAGCCAACTTCAGTAACTTATAGAGAGGTGTAGCAATTCAGTGATACCCTGTTTATAAATAAAATACAAAAAAGTTCTGGGGATGTAGCTCAATGGTTAAATGCCCCTGAGTTCAATCCCTGGTACCCCCCCCCCAAAAAAAAAGTTCTACTGTGCTATCCATGTATTTTTGTTGATTTGATTTCTGAATGATTTGCAAATATGTGGTTCTACAAAATGCAAGCTTAATAGTGAAGTACAAACTTAACATTTTTGTCTAACAGCATGAATAAATGCACATTAATTCTTAGACATGGAAACACATACATTTGCATGCATATATACAAATTATCTATAACATTTGCTATATAAATTTAAATATATATTTTTTTGCCTCTTAATATAGTCTGATTGTCGGCTATGTGCAAAGCCTTGTTGTAGGAGGACACATTTACAAGTGTGAATTCCCTCAAGGATACATAGTATTATCCTGATTTCCAAAATAAGATAATATGAGTGTCTCAACAAGCTATGTGTAATGAACTCTTTGAGTGAAGTATAGGATGGCAAAACAATAAATAAATAATTACTGGGTATTGGGATTTGTGATATTTAGTCTTTGCCCTGCCACATATTAATTATATAATGTTAAGAGTATTATTTAATCATTTATAACCTCAGTTTCCTCATCAGTACAATACAGATAAAGCTATCTCTCTCATTTGCACTCCAAGGTTGGTATCCAAATCAAATGAGATAATGTAGTACATTTAAAGATATGAAATACTATGAAAAACATCATTATGTCTTAAATAATTATAAGCAATTCCCACTACTATAGTTAAGTCCTGGTCTGCATCCTCAGATAC
Organism: Marmota monax; assembly: GCF_021218885.2. Taxonomy (NCBI): domain Eukaryota; kingdom Metazoa; phylum Chordata; class Mammalia; order Rodentia; family Sciuridae; genus Marmota; species Marmota monax. The sequence continues at coordinate 3,233,434 of NW_026694771.1, forward strand.
ATGTAATCTAGTTAAAATATTGAAATTAATTTATTCTTATGTTGCTGTCTCCATGTCATTTCTTATATATCTGATGAATCACTAATCATATTATTAAGTCATGTGGTTTTCAGTGTTTCTGTGTGTTAGAGCTAATGTTTAAAGTCAGAACAGGCCAGGCATGGTAGTGCACTTCCGTAATCTTAGCACTTTGGGAGGCTGATTCAACAGGATCACAAATTCAAGGTTAGCCTCAGCAATCTAGTAAGTCTCTAAGCAGCTTAGCGAGACCCTGTCTTAAACAATTTTTAACAAGAGATGGGGATGTGGTTCAGTTTTTAAATGCCCCTTGGTCCTTGGTTCAATCTCTGGTAAAAAGAAGAAGGAGAAGGAGAAGGGGAAGGGGAGGAAGGGGAAGGGGAAGGGGAAGGAGAGGAAGAGGAGGAAGGGGAAGGGGAGGAAGAGGAGGAAGGGGAAGGGGAGGAAGGGGAAGGGGAGGAAGAGGAGGAAGAGGAAGGGGAAGGGGAGGAAAAGGAGGAAGGGGAAGGGGAGGAAGAGGAGGAAGGGGAAGGGGAAGAAGAGGAGGAAGGGGAAGGAGAAGGGGAGGAGGAGGAGGAAGGGGAAGGGGAGGAGGAGGAGGAGGAAAGTAAGAAAGGGAGGGGAGAGAGAGAGAGAGAGAAGTCAGAACAGTATTAGGTATCTGTGTCCCATCAAAGCAATTAACATAGAGGAATTTTAAGTTAATGATTAAAAATTTACGTAATTTACATTTATTGCTTTATAGATTTCTCTACTTTTGCTAATTAAATAGGTCATTAGTCGAATCATGGTTTTTCTTGTTCTAAGTTCCAGAAACAATGAAGAGAGTGAGAAGTGTAAGGTTGACTTGGAGAGGAACACTTTTTTTTCAGGTTTGTGTGTTGGTTGGTTGATTGGTTTTATATCCTATTTTAATTTCTCCAAATGCTTATTTCCACCCACTTATTTTGGCTTGATCCAAATTCTAGAGGCAATGGTTCTTCACAGTAAGCTAATGTAGATAAGTGGGTATAGGGATATGAGCCCTTTGAAAATATAAGCAAGTATATTTATTTATGTACATGCATGTTTATATGTATTTATAAATGCACAAAATATTTTAATCCCTTGCTTAGAAAGTTCATAATTGATTTATTTTTAGAGGGATCATGAATTGAAAAACACTTGGATCTGCTGAGTTAGAGGTATTATACCTAAGTGGACATTAATAGAAAAGAACCTGCACCAAATACCATAACTACCCCAGTTTTGTTCCAAACATTTGCGTTGGTATAGGTAGCAGGGAAAGATAATTAATTAGAGGATCAACCAGGGGGAAGGGAATAAGAGAGTACTTCTACAATGACTTTCTTCATTTCTTCATTCCTACTTCTTTTTTTTTTTTTTTGCTCATGTGTTCACTCCTTCCTCTCCTCCTCTTTCCCTCTTTCCTCCCTGCCTCTCTTTTTCTTCCTTCCATCCATTCTTTCTCCACATCTACTTTCCTTCCTTCATTTTTCTTTTAATTATCAGTTTCTTTCTTTTAGAAGAGAAAACTTAAGTATTATTTTAAATAAAGGCCAAGAATATTTTTAATGCTATGCCATATCCCTTTCTGCATCTGCTTCTCATTTACCTTCCCATTGATGCTAATTTTGTTCATTTTATTAACATATCGGTTTTGAGACTATCCTACCCTGGTCTCCAGAAATAGTAGTCCTCTGAAGAAGTCATCTGTATAGCAAAAATAACTTAGAAATCAGTGGAAATAAAAGATAATATCTATATAAAAAGTATCCCTTTCCTTAATTTTCAACATTTTGGCTCCATACTTCATCATCATACAAGCCAAAATTTTCCCAATGAATAAAATTTAAAAAATAATTAATCTGAATTTTGAATTGCTTAAGCAAATGGATGAAATTAAGCTGCAATTTTTTTCTATTTAGTGGTATAATTGAACTATTAGAGACATAGACAAGATCATCTCCAGCTTTGATGAAAGGGAACTCAGACTTCAGTTTTGACCATGTTGAGCAAGAACATCCTGTTACTGTAAAAAAAAGGAATAGTTCTCTTCAATTTTTCATTTCATCCAAGAGTATCTCTATATGATCATTAATTTTCTTTAGAGAAGATTGAATTTGGGAAAGGAAGAAAAAAGGTGATTCTGTTAATATGGATTTCTGTTGGAGTTGAAACTGCCTCTAATGCAGAGTTTTCTTATAGGATTTGAATTTTCCAATGAGATTGACTTGGCTGCCAAAAAGTCAAATCTATTGTTCTTCCTCAGATTAAGTTGATAATTGGCTGAATAAAATGTTAAGAACAATTAGGAAAGGCAGAATTTTAAAGCTGTTTAGCACAACAAACTAAGTAAAGCTATTTTATTCCTTCTTTTTCTTAATGTCTCTAGTGAACACATTGTATAAAGTTATAGTTTCCTGTTCCATGAAGTATTTCTTCCTTGACCTACCTGCCGTACTGCCTAGCTTACACACACACACAGACACACACACACACACGCAGTTTCCACACCACTATTGAATCTTTTTAAAGAATAGTCAAGGTGCAGTCTGTTTCACACAAAAGCATTCAGAGCACCAATTTTAAGGAGACCTTAATTCTTAATTCTTGCTTTTTTCTTGTTCAAATATAGGAATTCTACTACTGTGTTTTTTCTTTCCTACCTTTCAGTGGGTCTTTTTCTTGTTGTTTTTTGTTTATTTGATACTGTGGATAGAACTCAGGGCCTCATACAAGCTATGCAAGAGCTTTTCCACTGAGCTACAGCCCTAGTCCTTAGGGGATTTATTTTTGGAGAGGGGTGGTAGAGGGGATTGAACTCCACTGAGCCACATTCCTAGCCCTATTTTGTATTTTATTTAGAGACAGGCTCAGTGAATTCCTTAGTGCCTCACTTTTGCGAAGGCTGGGTTTGAACTCAGAATCCTCCTGTCTCCGCCTCCTAAACCTGGGATTACAGGCATGTGCTAGTGCACCTGGCCCTTGCAGCACTTTTTATCATTATCTCTGCCCATTTCAGATTGACCTCACTCTCAGTACCAGCTCACCTTGTGTATTTTCTTTCCCATTGTATCTACTTCTACCATCTCTTATTCTCATTTTGCCTCAGTCCTCAAACTTGTCTCCAGAATTCCTCATACTTAAAATTGTCTTTAACTTCTCATCAGGATAATTGCCTTTTAATTATGATCTAGACACAAATCCCCTTCCTTAGTGGTTTTCTTCTAAGGAGGTAGCCTTTTCTCTACTGATAACTTTTGTTAGTTATTCCACCCTTACTAGGCTATACATTTTAAATAAGCAAATAAAAACACATACTTATCTTCCTCCTACTTACACTGCTTCTTAGAGGCTGAAGACTCTTTGATAAGTTCTGTAGAGTGCATATCAGCTTGTCATTTTTGTAAAGGTCTTACTGAACTAGCAAATTTGAAAATGTATGCTCTGTGTAATAAAGTATCCAGATGCCACTCAAATGTATATATTAAAGCATACTGATGACAAAATTTTTTCAGTGAATCTCATATTTTTCAACCTTCTTAAACCAAGTGTTCTGAATTTGATTTGGTCTTTACATGCCGATTACCTGTTCATCATTGTTGTATTAGCTCCCTAAGGCTACTGTAACAAAGTACCACAAACTGGTGGTTAAGTCACAGAAATTTATTCTCTCTGTTCTGAAGGCTAGAAGTTTCAGATCAAGTTGTTAGAAGCATTAGTTCCTTCTGAAAGCCTTAAGAACAACTTAGTCACAGGCTGCTCACTTAGCTTCTGGTAGTTTGTTGGCAATCTTCAGCATTATAGAAACAGCTCCCTGATCTCTGCCTTCATCTTCACAGAGTAAAGATGTACCTGTGTACTGTGTTTACTATTTTCAAATTTCTGCTTTTTACAAGGGCACCAGTTGTATTGGATTAGGGGCCAAATCCACTCCAGTATGGTCTCATCTTAACTAATTACATATAAGATCACATTCTGAGGTTCTGGGGCCATAATCCAACCCATACAATCATGAATACTGTCTTTTCAGCACATCTCTATCACATTGGCTTCTGTAGGATTTAATTATAAGCCATTTGCAAGCTGTACAGAATTCTCAGCCTTGGATACTTTATCATTACGTCAATTTGTGTCCCCTCTGCGTTCTGAGGTATAGGAGTAGTCATTTTCTTCTGAAAGTGTTCTACCCTCCCATGTAACATGAATGGAGGGACCAGGTCACTGATGTTATCACATATTAAGGAAGAATAAATTGGTTCCATGTTAAAGTCTCCCTGATAAGTAAAGATCAGTTTGGGCAATAGTGTGTACTTTATCGTATTTCACTTAGTTTTGCAACAGCTCTATTTTCTCTCTTCTGGGATCTTGACCATGTTAAATTGAGATAGGCCTAAAAGTGAATATGAGAATGCTATTTGAGGTATTAGTATATTATTTTCACATGACAAATATGAATACTAAGGAAATATCTGATTAAAATGCTAGGAATTAATTATCTTGTCTACCTGTTGCCCAGGATTTTACACATTAATGTAGGAAAACCATAGTTTTTCTTAGAATTTGGTAAGGTGGAATAGACAGAAATTATACCTTTATGTGTCTTCAGAGATTATACCTTATATGTCTATCAGTTAGGTCATTTAGTAAACACAGTACTAGCACAGAATTGAGTAAAATCAAACACTGTGAGTGGCGTCAGGAAATGTGGACATTCAGTTCTTAGCAGAGAGTCCTCCTTAGAAGAAAAAGTACCCTGCACCCCAGGTATGACTTATCGGGGGTGACCCATGTAGTTCTGAGGGCACCATTCTGATGAGCCACCCACTGTAGTTCTGATTTTGGCAGTCACAGCCTAATGGGCTCTTTGATCCTTGGAATGCTCCTGCCACAGTCAGTGCCTCTGTTTGTTTTGCCCCTCCCTTTGGTCATTACTCCCACCTATAAGTACAGGACAAAAATGGAGAGGTGGGCGGGGGTGTGAGGGCATACTTTAGGAACAAGGCTTTGCCAGGTATGAAAAGCTGCTTCAACAGTTCTGTTTCTATGAGCAATATGTAGCATTTCTGCCAACTCATTAATGAATGCATTTTATCTTGTATATCATTCAATAGTCTACTTAAATCATCTCTCCTGATTATGTTTTCTCATTACTGGGGTCTTGGATCCACCATAAAATGTAGCCAGCCACACAAATAAAAGGCAGTACTTCACCTTCACCTTTTAGTAGTCTTACTTCATAAGTATCTGAATATGTTTTGAAGCATTACTTTATCATATACTTGGACATTTTCAATTCAGTTTCACTACTATATTTGAAAATCAACTTCAGTGGCTTTCTATTTCATTTATTTATTTTTAATTGACTAATTGTACATATTTTGGGAGTACAATTCATTGTTCTTATCTCCATGTAGTTTGTCAGAAAATGCAATCAAGCTAATTAATATATCCATCACATCACCTGCCTATAGGAAATGTTTTTGAAAATTTTGAATAGACTTTGCAATATTCTCTATTCATTCCAATACACTATTGGACAAAAAACATAAAGAGGACTATGCCCACTTTATAGTTTAAAAAATGGAGATACTAAGTGCTAAATCTGTTATTTAAGATCCCGTAATGTATTAGTGTCATTCTACCTTCTTAATTTTTCATTCTGACACTCTGGAATTTAGCACTTTAGCATATGCTCTATAAGATGATCAAAATACTTGATCCACATTTTCTTGATAATGTCATTTAAGGATCATAGATAAAAGACAGAAAACTGAGATGTAAGAAGATACTAAATGACTTGTAGCAGAACACATAGCAAGGTCACAGGGAAACTGATACAATCTGGACTTCTTTACCCTATGAACTAGCCGTGACTAATTTTTTGACAAGAAGCATTTTTCTCTTTTAGAGAATTCTGATAGTCACATTTGTGAAGCTTGCTGACTTTCACTAAGAAAGCAATGCCTCAAGGAGCAAGGAACTCTGAAGTTTATGTTTTTAACCCTCAGTTAAGTATACAGCTAAATTTTTTGATTGCCACTTAACAATTTTGAATATTTGAGCTCTAAAATTCTTGTTTAGGCTTAAATCTAAAATTGAAACTGGATTTAAATTACCTTTTTCTTCCTTTCTTAGGTAGGTATCATTTAGTAAAGCATTTACTGTAGATATTCATATACACACAGATATACATTTATTCACACATATATATTCACATAGATTTACTGTTAAATATTCATATGTATATATAGACATATATATCACTTATTAAAGCATTTACTATTAGATACATAGATATATATTATCACTTGTTAAAGCATTTACTGTTAGATATTCATACACACACAGGTACACAATTATTCATACATACATATTAACATATATATTTACTGTTAAATATTCATATGTATACATATATAATATATATCACTTAGTAAAGCATTTACCTAGATATATATTATCACTTGATAAAGCATTTATTGTTGGATATTTATACATATACATATGAGTATATGTATCACTTAGTAAAGCATTTTCTTAGATATTCATATATATGTGTGTATATATATATATATATACACATGTGTGTGTATATATCACTTAGTAAAACATTTACTGTTAGATATTTATATATGTAATATATATAAAAATACATGAGTTTGAAAATTTTTAGATTTATGGAATTTTTCTGGGAAAAACTTATAAAAATTACTCTCCTTTGAAATGCCTCTGCTTGTCATTATTTTTGACTAGAAGATGAGATTTCCCTAAATAATGCTACACTGAGAAAGCTAATAAGTAAGAGATACCCAACCAGGCCAGAGTTTTACTAAATTGTTATTACCCATCCAGGTATCCTAGAGAAAGGGGACATAGAGTAGTCTTACATGTTTTTACTTTCTACCAATTAGGATTTGCAGTTGAGAAAGAAGCAGATCCTATAAAGCTTCAGCTACCCAAGAGACCCACTTAGGTGACTGTCCCTCAGACAATACTTATGCTCATTTAGTCATCTGTTGGTACCCCATCAAAACTAATCTCAGCCAAGAGCCATAGAATAAGGACCAATTGTGGAGAGTCCAGGCAGTCCCTCTCCCAGAGGAAATCTAAAATAAAATAAAATAAAATTACATATACATGTAAGTGCCTTCATGAAGTCCTCCAATTATCCCTCCATGATTAAGTACCCCATTTCACCAGGAAGTATCTTTATAACCATAAGTAAATGCTGTGTTCCACGAATATTCACTCATGATTTAGGTCAAGAATTGGAGATAGCTGGACTTGGTCAATGTCTAGAAAGAAGAATATAGAGAGGGCATCAGAAAGGACATCAGAGTTCCCAGAGTTAGATAAGTACTTACAGTTAGCAGCCAAGTTACAGCAGGGATTACTTGAGGAGAACATTAAGCTAGTCCTGTGTGGTGGCCTCTCCAGTGAATTCCAAAAGATCTTTTCCATCTCCTTTAAATAAAGTCCAACATTGTATCAGTTACTTTAAAAGTAAGAATCTGTTTATTATTAACTGATAATTCCTATGCTGTATATCTCTGTTTTGTCCATCAGCTCTGTCTTCTTGAGCATAACCATTCCAGGCATACTATTAACCCTCCTCAAAGGAAAACTGACCAGACTACCAAGTCTAATTTGCTTTATTTAAGACTTATTTACATTTATTATTGAAGGCAGGTGTAGATAGTCATTTGGTTCAGAAATAGTAAATCTTGGCCATATGTGTTAAGCTTTAACTCTGCATGCTTTAAATGCCATATATTGCACACCTCTTCTGGCATGGGCTAGATTCTGTGCACCTTTAAAATGCTAGCTCCTTTAGTCTTCACATTAATCTTCACAACAAGCCATTTTAGAGAGAAGAAAATTAAGCCTCAGAGAACCTAATTAATTTGACCCTGGTCCTACAGCTAGTAAGTGACAAAGCTACCTCTTGTGACTCAGATTCCCCCTCTCCTCATATTTTTTTTTTTTTTTTTGGCATTAGGGATTGAACCCAGGGACACTTTACCAATGAGCTACATCCCCAGTCCTTTTTAGAATGTTTATTTTGAGATAGAGTTTCACTAAATTGCTGAAGATCTTGCTCAGTTGCTGTGGCTGACCTCAAACGTGAAATCCTGCTGCCTCAGTCTCCCAGGTCATGGAGATTATAGGCATGCTCCACTGCATCTGGCCTCCCTCTCCTCTTTTTAAATCATATTAATTCTGCTTCTGACAATGTGGATTCTGAATTGCCTTTGAAAAGTCTTTTAGTTTGAATAAGGAGAAAGGGGACTGCCATAGCATGTGATTGTCTGGTGCTAGTTTTTGTCACCTAAAAGTATGCATAGCCCAAGCTAGTTGTCAGCTTGTCTCCCAACATAGCCTACTAGCCTGTTGACACCATGTGACATTATTTCCCAGACATATTTTGTGAGACACAGCTCTTATGAGATACAGGTGTTTAGCTTAACTCTCAAAATAATCTCAAACCACCTGAATTTTCATAAATTAAAAATAATAACATAAATATTATGTGTGACTATGTAAGTATAATGTAAGGAAACTGGCTTTGGGACGGTATTAGTTGTAGTGTCTCATTATTTAAAATGAATCTACACACTGCATATTCATCTTTCCTACTTGTAACTTTCATAATCTATTAAATGCAAATGGTAATAATACCTGCCTAATAATGTCACTATGAGGATTAAATGAGATAGTATATAGCATCTAGTAAGCATTCAAAAAGTGTTAGCTATTAATAATAGTTAACATGAGCATTACAGGAATAAAAAATATAATTATTGATAAGTACTTACTAAATAGCAGGAGCTAAATAAATATATATTGAATGGGTTAATGAAGTATATAAATTATTTAAATGGCTTGGTGTGACCAATCTAAGGTAAGTACAGTATTCTGCCTGCTGCATCATACTTTGAATATAATATGCACCACAATGTTTAATATGATTAAGAGCTGTATTCACTTTCCAAGAGTATTTTCTGGCTTTAAAGAGACTTTTTGGGAATTTAGGGGTATCATTTCTTTCCTTGCTTATCATTTGCACCCTTAGTACTGCATAGTGTTCTCTGGCTCAAGATATATGTGTGACCACTAAATAGACATCAATTTTCTGCTTCTTTTAATAGTCAAACAGATATGATTTATCTTATGGTGCTATGAAAAAAAGAAGCTATACAAGTATGCACATGGTAAAAAGAAGATAAATGACTGGAAAACATAAAAAAGGCAGAGTGTATCCTGCATGCTTCCTATTTGTCTGAGACAACAGAAACATACTGAAAGTGAAAAAGACAATGTATGTCACTATTTGTGCCAGCACTCGTGATGTGATGCAACATACTTTTCCAATGATGTTAAGACATAGTTTTGGGAGGCATTTTTTTCCTTAATAAACTTGTTTTTAGGTCCTGAAATATATGTCATCTGAAACATTTATCTGAAATTATCATGCATTAACCCCACCCCTACTTCCTAGAATTTGTAATCTGATTCTAGTAATAGTTTTAGAAAGGGTTCAAAGGTTTGCCTCTACCTAGAATATTCTCCCTACCACCAGAGCTTTTGCTTTACTTTATAAATAGTTCATACATCACTTCTAGGAGCCCAATTTCATGCTTTCATGCATATTCATGTCTTTGCCCTTGCTTTGCTATGTTAGTAATTTTTTCTTTTCAAGGATAGTGATTAAATTGTGAACTTCCTGAAGACAAGCCATGCATTATGCGTCTCTTCATACTTAGTATTATTCAGTTCCTGAGGTAGAGTAGGTGCTCAATAAATATGTATCCAATACATTAATAAGTTTTCAATCACATACACATGTGATCAGGGAGATGTATACAATTTCTTAGTCTTTACATATTTCTCAGGTGCTTGAAAACTTTTTGTAAAATGTCTCTGAACATATTAACATGCTTCTGAGTGTGCTAGACACTTTGAGGAACATTTTCTGATCTTTGGAAAAACAAATTTCCTACTTGTTTTTGTTCTTTGTTTTCACTCTTGACAGTCTCCTTTGCACAGTGGACTCAAGTGTGCTGTTGATTACTGATTGGTTGAATCACACAGAAAGTGCTATGAATCTTTATATTTGTTTACATACTACCTGTTTGGTGGTTTTGTTCAAGCACATAATCTATAGATTTTTTTAAAAAAGTGGATGGATTGTGTCAATTAACAGAAAAAGTCTTACTTTCAGTTAAAATTTTCAGCCTTTAATATAGTATGTGCCATAGAGGTAGGTGTCAGTAAATGTTTGTGGAATGCCTGAACAAATGAGACATTGTTACTCATTGTTTTGAGGATGAGGTTTGAGACTTTTTTTAAAGGCTTAGTGAAATGTCCAGTATGGAACAGCAGCATAAGAGAAAAATCTGACACTCACAACCCCTACTTCTGTGTTTCCAGACTGTTACACAAGCTCACTGAGAAGTGTCGTATATGTCTGATTTCTCAACTTCACTCTGCAATAAACTTTTGCAATCCAGAGGCTAGAGACCTCTTTTGTAAATGTTTTCTGCCCAGTGACGGTGTTGGCACCAGGGAGGCCCCAGAAGATAAAGTGGAGGACATATGGCTTCCATCTGAAGACAAATTGGTGGACATAACGTGGTAATTCAGCTGCTATGTCCTTTATATTGTAAACTGAAAGAGTATGATTAGAGGTGTTTATAAACGGCGTCTGAATTCCCCCACACCCTCCCCACCCCCTTTCCACTGTATTTTTATCAGCCTGAATCATAGCCATCCAGTGTCCCAGTCTCACTGTGTTATTTGTGAAAATGGCCAGCATGAGGAATTATTAATTAAAGCTAACAAATCACCCTGACGAGCTGTGCCCTGGCATGGCTGAAGGTTGATTGGCGAAAGTGTTCTCCTTTGGAGAAAAGACTTTTTGTGTTCGTGACGCAGTCAGGGACGGATTATTGAATATGCAAGTTAGAAGAAAAATCACAGGACAAGCAAATTGAGTATTTACTGGCAAATAATTGCTCTCTTAAGCTGTGGCTCTCTTCCTAAATTCTTAACATTCCCGAGGGTTAGAAAGAAACACAGAAAAATGCATCGGTACAGAGTACATTTCAAAAAAAATACATAGACTGATGTTTCAGACTTGTGCAGGTAAGTGTGATTGTGTGTGCATGGAAAGTGAAAGAACAAGGGGAAGCAGGGGAAAGACAGGGGGAAAGCATGACTGTTAGTCTGGTGAGTTTGTTTTTTTTTTTAATCAACTTGTTTATTGGAATACTGCTCAGCATATTTCTAAGTTGAAAATTTAGTTTCAGTGCTGCATTTATTGTGAAAGTTAGAGACATGAGAAGGAGAGAGGTTTTTCTTAAAAGTTATTTATCAGTTGAAGAATATGTAATAGCTTTCAACTTTTTTTTCAATAATAGTTTTCAACTTTTCTCAGATATTTGTGTTAATATGTAAAAATGGTCACTTGCTTTAAGATCTGTATTTTTAACATTGTTGGTTATGACGCGTCTTAAGTGTCTCAAACACATTTGGGTACAACTAATGCATTTATTTTTAAAAGTAAACACTGTTTTACACCAGTACGAAGCTAGTCCTTGTTAACAATTTGTAAAGAGGCATTAAAGTTTTAGAATAGTTACTTAAACTTCTGGCTCTTTAATAGCTAGTGTCCTTACTGTTGTTTGTGTGGTCTTTTTATCTAGAATGTTGATCAGAATACTGAGTTTGTGGGTATTCTAAAATGGGAGAGACTAGTTTAGAGGCTTTTTCAAAACTAAATTTAAATACATAGAAAAATATGAGTATGGAAATGAAGGCTCATGTATAAAATGTAGACATTAAGAAACAGAGATACTTTTATAAGTACAGTTAGGTTATGTGAAGAACATTATCAAAATACAAATATCCTCTGAGGATGAATTACATATTCTGTGAAAACCTAGAAAATGTGCATTTATCAATAACAAACTATTTTTGAAATGAGAATAATTGGCTGGTGAAATAACATGTTAGGGTTGTATTAACTATGAATAGCATCTATTTAAAACAAAGGCATAAACATAATTTACACTAAATTAACTAATTAATAATTGCAAAGTACTTTAACAATAAAACATCTACATGATAGTAATAAAAAATAGGAATCATAATAAAAATGGAAAATTGGACAATCACAGAATTAAGTTAGGTGACTCTCATAAGGTTTTAAAAATCAGAATTTTAAAATATAAGTAAATAAAACATATTTTGCCTACTAATCTATCCTTTGAACCATACAATATTGTAGGAGTTAGTAGTTTCTCCTTACTCTATTTTATTTGATTAAATAAGTCTGTCTTAGTATGTAGAATAGAGCTCCAAAGAAAGTTTAGAAAATATATTTTTAAAGGTTTAATTCCCACTGGATTACATTCTGTCCTCAAATTTCAAGAGGCAAGCCTTCTTAAAGGTTTTTGTGACTATGTGAGGGCAAAATTTGGTCCATTATTTTGAAATAGCAAAAGGGGCATTTAAAGCATATGTTCAGAGACTAAACCATCTGCCTGCTTTATTATGAATACCACAGAATTATGAGAACTTGGAAAGGCTCAAACACTGAACAAAGTCCTATGAAAGATTTTAAGAACACAGCACTGTGATTTTAAAACATATTTTTCAGTCACTTACTTTTGCAATGTAGTTTATGTGTCGTCTGTGGGAGAATAGTATCATTACCCTTTTTGATATATAGGGAATAAATGGCAATGGATAGTTGAGTGACATGAATCTATGGCAAGTTAATGGTAATCCTTTCTCTCTAATTTAACCCATTATATCTAAATACTTTTTAGGGTTTTGGACTTGTCATCAGTGAAACTCACAGTGACTTAGGGAAACATAATAAAATGGTGACTGTTGGAACAAAAATGAAGTCCAGCTGCTAGCTTCTGGACTATCTACAAATGAGTTGCAAAAGACATGCAGAAGCCAGAGTAAAGAGCACTTCTGTAATCCAACTGTGATGTAATGGAAATATGAATTGGCTATTGGTTGCCCAGACTGGTGGGGGAGGGTCACAGAAAACAAATAACAAGCGCAAATTGGCATTATTCCGAGGTGGCACTACTATATTCCTTTGGTATCTGGAAGGATATGCAATTCAGAAATTAGTAAAAGAACAAAAATCATATTTAGGTCCCAAATAGTAACATTTCAGCCCCAGAATGGTAATTTGAGAACAATTCAAGATGATTATTATATATAAGGTGTCTAGTGCCTAGGAGGATTATTCTATCTTATCTGGGTTTTACTAGAATTGTCCTGAGACTGGCTTATTCATTATCAGAAGAAAATGCAGAAACTAGACAAACTCAAACACAATGTAAGTTTTCAGTATTTAGATGACATCAGTTTTTGTTGCTTAGTGAAAATTATTTGATTGAAAGAAAATAGCAAACTAAGAACTGATGTGTTTGGTTTGAAGATTCTAAGTAAAAAAATATGTATCATGTATAGATAATTTGTAATAAATAAATATTTTCAGAATTATACATTTTGATAGATGGATTAAGACAAGAATTTTTTAATATAGAGATTTTGAAAACAAAGATTTTAAATAGCTACAGTTGATTTTCAGAATTAAAAGATGTCAAAATTATTTGGTACTGTGAATGCCTGGGTTGGATTGCCTATGGATCTTCTCATGATGGTATTTTAATTTTGTTCTGCCATGAATTACAATGCTATAAATAATCAGGTGAATCTATAATGTGTTAGCCCCAAAACTATATCTCTTTTATTTTATAACGTTAGTTTTAATTTTTTATTTGGGATGTGTATGAGATATATATATCAAATGTGCATGCATGCACACACCTTTTTTATGGGGGTAGAGTTATTTCTGACACCCTATTTCAAGAAAGCATTAAAATGGCTGACAAAGAAAAATAAACAGATAAAAAAGGAAAATACGTGAATTGGAAGTAAGTAGGTAGTGAAGATAAAATAAAACAAAGCAATAAGCCAGGATAAAGATATAAAAATGTGGGGCTGGGATTGTGGCTTAGTGGTAGAGCGCTCGCCTAGTACAGGCGGAACCCGGGTTTGATCCTCAGCACCACATAAAAATAAAGGCATTGTGTTGTGTCCATTTACACCTAAAAAATAAATATTTTTTAAAAAGATATAAAAATGCAATCAAGAATGAGGTCAGCACACACACTATGTTCAATAAAGAGTTGCCTTAGACTTTCTTACAGCCAAGTCAAAAAGAAAATCATGATAAGTCATGCAATTTACAACATCCCTAAGAATAATAAAATAATTTCCATCATTCATCACTAAAGCTCTTGAAAAATGATAGACTCTGAATTTTGGGGAAGTCTGTGCTAAGATATTAAGACAACTCCCATTGAAAATAATTATAAGCTTTAGAGACCTAAAGGTCAGGTCAGACACAGAAACACCACCTTCCATGGCATGTGAATATAGGAGTAGACTAGAGCAATCCCTTTCTAATCCTAGGGCATACACTTCGGAGGTGGTGGGGGGAAGAACAAGAAGAAGAAGAAAAAGAAAAAAATATGTGTTAAAACTGTTGACAAGACCAAGATATTATGAAAAATAAGGAGTTAAGTGAAGGGGTAATTTTCAAAACTACTTCATATAAATATATACATTATAATAGCAAATCAAAGATTTAGAAGGCCCCCACTTTTATAATAACTAGTAAAACACATTTTATCAAATAAAATTCTCAAATCAACATTACTTTCCTGAGTTGTACACAAAAGATTGTTGTGTTGCTGCCATTCTTATTCCACTTTTACTTCAAGCATACTGTCAGTCTTTTTGAAGTTTTAAAAAGAGTCCTTTCTCATAATAATATTTAATATTTATCACCCTTGCATCTGCCTTGCTTCATTTTCAGAAGTCTTAGCATACTGCCTAGTCTTTTCAGGGGTAATTTTTTGGTTTAGTCACATTAATAGAATAATATTCTCTTCCACATTGAAAAAGTGAAGCATAAATATTTTTTTCTACATTATCTAATCCATAATAAGTAGTCTATTCCATAATAAGTAGTGCAAGGACCACCTGTATCAGGATTACTAGGGCACTTATTAAAATAAAAATTTTTGGAGCCCTTTTGAGAACTTCTGAACCCAAATCCTTGAGGATGGAACCTAGGGATTTGCAGTTTAGAAACTACTCCTGCTATTTGTATACACCAAACTTTGAAAACCAGTGTTTTTAAATTGTGACTTAAAATATCTAGTACATGAATGTAAGACAGTAGGATTTCCCTCCCACAGTTGGTGAGGGTTCATTATATAAACACTAAGTAAAACACTAATGCATATTCAATAATATATTGTGATCGCTGCTAATAAAAACAGAATAATCTAGCTTAGCAAAGTATTCTAAATTTGTTTGAACTCTTCAAGCCACATCTCGCCATTTTATAAAAATATTTCTTAATTGTTCTACTGATCATTTACTGAAAATTATTATTTTCTAAGTTATATGTTGGATCTGGGTACTAGAACTACAAAGATAAATAAAGAGTACCCGTTCCTTGTTTTAATAAACTCATAAGTAAGACAATTTTATTGCTGGGATATTATCTAAATTAGAATAACTATGAATTGCCACATAATCTCTTTAAGTAAAATTCAAGGTTCCATATATCACCACAAGTATACATTTGATAGCAGTATATATTGTAGTTCCCTACTACAATGTGGAAGGTGCAAAACATAAGAAATTCCATTTCCCCAATGGGAGACTCTATCCCCAAAAGCTGGAATGGGAAGTGTCATGGAACCTTCTAATTCCATTTCTCCCATCATCCATCAGTGGTGTATTACCAGGGTCCTTTCTGAGAAGAAAAGAGAAATATCTGGGTGCTCTAGGCATTATGAGGATTTACATGTTTCTTTCCCTTGCCCCTCTGATGGCTGGTCTATAGGAAATGCTGTATGTAGCCTAAATGGTGGCATCCTTTCTAGTTGGCAGATGAGGCACAGTATGCAGGGGCCCAAGCATCTGACTTGGAACTGTGTTCCACAGGTTATAGAAGTGCAAGAAATTGGGTACTGACAGGATAACAGGGATATATTATATATGAAGCAATTAATTTCCAGAATATAAGAAATATTGTGAGAACTTCTATATATTTTTCCTTCCTTTTTTTTCTTTTCAATATATACTAATTGAGAATTTATGCTATAATTCTTCTAGGAAGTAAGAATGCAGTAGCAAAATAAAGTTTCTAGTTTCATGATATTGATAGTATAATGGGAATAAGATTACTAAATAAAAACAAAATAATATAAGTATAAAAATGATGTACTTCATTTTTGAAACATGTTTCCTGTGTGTGTGTGTGTGTGTGTGT
Organism: Marmota monax; assembly: GCF_021218885.2. Classification (NCBI taxonomy): domain Eukaryota; kingdom Metazoa; phylum Chordata; class Mammalia; order Rodentia; family Sciuridae; genus Marmota; species Marmota monax. The sequence continues at coordinate 3,249,839 of NW_026694771.1, forward strand.
GTGTGTGTGTATAAATATATACATTCCTTTACCCAACAGTAATGACCTCCAAATATAGACCAGTCAATTCAGGACACTGTGGTATTTCGAAGCTCCTTATCATGGGGACCTGAAGATAATATAAGGGAAAGACACAAGTTACCTTGGAGGACAATAAGGCATGCATAGTTGCCTATAAGATTTTTCTTCATCTTTTGCTTGTTCTAGTGAATTTGTGTTCTGGGTTTTTTCACTGAACTGAGTGGTGGACATGCAGGACACAAAGAGGTCTTAGAGGTAATTTATGCAGTCTTCATGGGACTTAACCTATGATAGAGAAGACTGATAATTAACTATAGTATATGGCTTTGATAAGGTTACATGGAAGCCAGAAAGGGCTAGCCAACAGAGCAACAGGAAAGGCTTCCCAGGGCAAATTTAAAGTGAAACTAACAACCTAATAGTAAAACAAAACAAAAAGAATTTTTTTTGAAGTAAAGTTCTAATTTTTCCCTTGATCAACAAAGTAATATATAACCATGGTGAAAATATTTTAGACATTAGGAAAACATATTTTTAAAAGGGGAGGAGGATTACTTGTTAACTCACTGCTTAGCAAAACCATTGTTAACATTCATCAGACACTTTTTTTTAAGCATGTATTATGTTCTAGGGTTTAGCCAGCCAGACAGTGCTTCTCAGAAGGGAGCATTTTAATTGGCAGAAAATATGAATAGCAGTGACTCAAACTTTTGAGTTAAGCTGTCTTCAGATTTGGGCTTCAAACTACATAGGCCCCAACTCCACTGATGTAGATTGAAGAATAGGAATGCAGTATTCTGAGCAAACATCATAACACCTGTCACAAGAGTAGATATGAGAGTCACACTCCTTGGGGTCAAATCCTGGTTATACTTCTTTTCTATCTGTGATCTTGGACAAATTATTGGGCTTCCACGTTTCAGTGTATCTCTTTATAAAATTAGATTATTAATAGTACTTACTGTGCAATATTTTGAGAAATGAATAAAACAGTGCATACATATAAGTGTTAACCATAGTACTTGGTGGATAGCAAAATATTCAATAAATGTCATCATTACTACTGTGATTACTATTTTGATTATGACTATTACAATTACTTTATTACCAGGGAAACTTGCTGAAAATATATTTTGTCCAGTACAACTCCATTATTACTACTGACAAAACAATTCAAAACACATTTTCTACTAAGGATGGGTCAGAGATATTGTCTTTGCAATACATATTAAGAATCTTCATTTTATAGATGAAAATTATAATGTGATTTATCTCAGTATATTAATGATATTTTGCAGACTACATTTGTGTTTCTTGGTAGAAACGATGTCTAAATCTGACTTAAATGCCCTTCATGTCACAGATTTTGTTTCAACAATCCACGATTAACTAAGTTTGTTATATTAAAAGAAACTTTTAAATCCAAAGCCCAATGTTTTTCAGATAGTGCCACACCTTTAATTATACATTGATGATGAGATAGTTTAGAAATATAATATTATCTAGGGAGAACATCTTAGGAAAAGTTTCAATTTCAGATCTGTGTCTTGTTCATGATAGTCGAAGATCACTAACCTAGCAGGTGCCACATACTAGTTTATTAAATTGACTTACATTTTTAAAATATTTTTTAGTTGTTGATGGACCTCTATTTCATTTACTTATTTATATGCAGTGCTGAGAATCAAACCCAGTGCCTCACACGTGCGAGGCAAGCGCTGTACCTCTGAGCCACAACCCCAGCCCATAACGATGTATTTTTAAAAAGCAATTGACAACACGTTCTGTTAACTTTTCAGAATTGCAGCTTTACACTGGTATTGAAAGCACAACTATATCATGAGAAATGCATGGACGCTAATTACGTAGAGTAAGCTCCATGTTTGGTTATCTGCTCTGCCATTTACAAATTACATAAGCATAGACAAGTTGGTGTGTATGTATGTGTGTGTTTAAGTCCTGAAATGGAAAATGGATCAATAATATTTTCATTGTTGTATGTGTATGGCCCCTAGTAGGGTTCTTGGTATATAATACTCAATAAATGATATTTGTTACCAACAGCAGTAACCACAACAATACAACACAAAAGCCCTGTGTACAATGACCATAAGCTCATTAATATATATGAGTATGTAAATAATGACACTTGAAATTGCTTAATGTTTGACACACAGTAGGAAGTGAAGTGTGTATATAAATTTGATCTATTTAAATGCCTGCGTGAAAAGATTGCTTTAATTATTCTAGTTAAATGAAAATGCAATCCAAATCCAAAACTAACTTAATCTTTTGAAAAATGACAATAAAAGCAAAGATGGCCCAAGGATTTGTTACCAAAATGGCCAAATAATATGGAATTAAAGCAAATAAATAACAGGGACCACACTCTACTTCAAATAGTAAGAAAAGGGAATTAACTTGGAAAACTCTTAGGTGACCTCTAATTTGAATAGTATTAATTTGAAGCATTTTAAAGATCAAAGGCTATTATTGCTAGTTGGAATTGTAGCTACATATGGAAAATGGCTGCAGAGATTCACAATATAAAAATAGTTCATTGCTAAATTCGAAATTCTGTTAATGTCACAAACAGTGGGATGTGAAACACAAATGAATTGTGATGACAGTTGAATACCAAGCTGCCTATTTTTTTCCCGTCAGAGCTGCCCATATTTGGCTTCATATTTCCTCAGTCCTGATTTAACCCATCAATATTTGTATTTTCTGTAGCTAGCACCACCTTGTAATATATTATTTAAGAATTTTATTCCTAAATGCTTCTCAGTGCCTAGGAATTCTGTTCTTGCTTTTCTCCCCACAGATGTGTATTCTTGAATCACTTTTTTTTTACTTTTCACTATAAAGTCCAAGCTTTTAATACTTTTAACCAATATTCTTATTCAGCTCTATATTTCTCTTTACTCTTCCATTTCTCTTGAGTGTTTAAAGTGTCATTCCATTCTTCTTGATCTGCAGGCTGTTTGTATAGGACATATTTCTTCTCCATGTGGCTTTGACTTGGGGCACTTGCTGTCATCCTGATAATTTGCATTCATTTCCTACTATAGTTCTTTAAAGTCTGTTTTTTCAAATGCCACTCTTATCCTTTATGGTAGAAGGTCTTTATGATCCTGGGTTTGGGGAACCAGATTTATTTTATGAACCGAATAAAGCTTCCTTTTAAATGTAGTAATTCCATATAACCATAAGCTAGCTTGACCTTTGGGAAATGTCATTCAAAAAAAAAAATCTCTAAAGACTGTTACTGAAATGACCAAATTATTTAGCCTTAATGGATTTTGTAGCATGGATACCCAATCTGCCTCACAAGTTAACAGTCCTGGCTAAATATTTTTCATTTGGATTTTACTACATGTGGTGATTTGGCTGACATTTGTTGAGTGACCTCTCTTTGGCAAGAGTTTTATATTTTATTCGTAAGACAATCCAGTGAAATAGTTACTATTATCTTCATTTAATATATCAGAAAATCTTTACCTATAGAAGTTATGCGACTTGTTAAATGGTGGATGCCAAAGTTCTAAGACTCTAAAGATTTTCTTTTCTCTATTACTATAGGCCTACGTCTGGTTATGGATTTACATTATTTGCTGTGGGGAGTTTGTGATACAATTTAGTAAGGAGCATAGCTCATTTCAATAAAGAAAACAAAATGATGGTGAGATTTTATTGTGCTGTCATTTTGTTGAACTATGAATCCACAGCTTTGGATTCACTAGATCTCCAGATGACAATCGGCAACTTCCTTTGCTTCTCCCTTTGGTTTCAGGGAACGTGTTTACAAATTTTGAAGAAACTGGGACTTGAAATGAGTGGTTCCTAAACCAAGGGTTTCTTCCTTCTTACAAGAGCCTCCTATCATTTGTCTCCATCTTTTTTTTCCAAAACTAAATTCTCATGATTCTCAGCAAATGCACCCTGTAGACCTTTTTTCCCATCATATTTTATGAAGAACTATAATTATTATAATTGTTCACTACTTTTTTAAAGTGAACACAATACATTTTTAATCCATTCAGCATCAACCTATGTGTTTCTCTTATGGGGCATTAATGCCATTTTATATAGCACTTTATAGTTTAGAAAACACATGCCAAAAAAAATAGAATCATTGTTTTTTCTTCAGGGTGATTGAGAAAAGGGACATATCACTCAGCAGTTGTTGCCACAAAGAGTAATGCAGTGATGAGACTGTCCTTCAAATCGGGAGTATTTTTCCATGATAGTGCTTGGTCCTGCTTTGCCTTTCTTCATTTGTACCATTGAATTCACCAGTTGGCACTCCAGATCCCAAGAGCTTTGCTTTGAACGAGGACTGGGAGTTTGTATAAATTACCATAGTTTGTAATTTTGTCACTACTGTTTACTTCATTTGTGTCCTGAAATTTCTATGGAATTTAGAGTGAAATTTTAACTATGACAAAGAAAAAACAGAAAGCAAAGAAAGACAGGAAAGAAATTGTAACAAAAACCCCGGGATAATCTTTCTTCAAATAGTCTTCTGAAAAGAAAACCATAAAATCTTTATTGTGAGATGTTCGGCTTTTGGATTACACATCAGGAATGTTTTTCCTGGGCTGCATCTCTCATGTTCAACCTTCCTCTGGTCACAATGAATATTCAATTTCCTTCTCTCAGATTCTGACAGTTACCAATTTTGATATGTCTTTCCTATTTTTTATTGCTCTAAATTTAAAGTAAGCTAGATGTTTTTCGCTTTCACCTTTTGAAGTTTCAAAAACTTTTCTTGTGTATGTATCAAAAATTACTGTGAGAGGAATGAATCTAAACTAATACTGCTATGTACATATATGAATATACCACAGTGAACCTCACTATAATGTATATCCACAAGATACGAGCCAATAAAAAAAAAACTCTAATAGTAAATAGCAGAAATATCAGTAAAGAAGAGGACAGAGAACATGAAGAAGGAGGAGGAAAGGGGAAATACTGAATAAATGCTGTGGACTGAAATTGAGCTAAAAATTTGAGCTAAAATTCATGCTTTTTAAATTGTGTCAAAATAGGAAAAGAAAAATCACTGTGGAACTGCCACAAATTCTGTATGTTTAAACAAAAAAAAATCATATTTTACATATCTGAATTTTACTAGGTATTTTCACCTTTCTCTTAATCCCAAATATCTTCAACCTTTATTCTTCCCTTTAAATATGGATCCTGAGCCAGGCACAGTGGCATATGCCTCTAATTCCAGCAACTCAGGAGGCTGAAGCAGAAAGATAACAAGTTCACAGCCAACCTGGGCAACTTAGCAAGACCTAGTCTCAAAATTTAAAAAAAAGAAAGAAAAAGAAAAAAAAAAAAAAAATATATATATATATATATAAATGACTGGGGTTGTAACTCAGTGGTAAAGTGCCCTTGAGTTCAATACCCAGTACCAAACTAAAGAAAGAAAAAATAATGAGTCCTGGAAATATAAGTGAAAATTGACAAGAGATCTAAAAGATTAGCAGATAAAGTCAAATTTTTCTGTTCTAGAATCTATTCAAAATTGACTTCCTGTCATGCTGTTTGTAACCTTTTCTTTTCACAAGTATTGTATAGGTAATAAGATAGTATTATAAAAATATGTAGGAAAATTCTACACATGTGTCCCATCCCCTCACCACTCCCCTGAACTGTTGACAAGAAAAAAATATATATATTTCCAAAAGTAGGGAATAATTTGCTTGGTAAATTTTAACATTTGTGTGAATTGATCATGTTTGTGAAAAATATTGAAGACTTATGACTTCTTTATTCCCTTTATCTTCACTTGGCTGAACTAATAAATTTTGAATATAGATTCAGTATGGTCATAGTCTCAATCATACCACGTTTAGAAGCAATGTTCTAGAGTATGTTTCTCTGCTAGCATGACTCCACAAAGAAAACGAAACCAATCCTAACAAAACTCTCCTTGTAACAGAGTAAAATGAAGCTTGCAACAACTGTTTTGAGAAATGGTTTGCACAGTGACTAACCACCAATTTTTCAAACACTGTTGAAGGCATTTTAAGCTGTAGAATGGACAGGGCATGAGAAAAATCAATAAAGGGAAAAGAGCTCTGTCACAGATGAAACCAAAAAAATACTGTTAAGACCAGCTCCCCTTCTCCATGCATCTATTATCACATTCCACTAAAAGGTGTTGAAAAAATCAGCCAGGTTCCACTAGAGCGATAGTGTCCAGACAGGCATGCCTGTAAATAATTAAAAGAATAAACTAGAGTAGAAAAAACAAAATGGAGGGAAAAATAATTAAACTCTGAAAATTTTGAGTGTACTAAAACTTAAAAATCTAGAAGAGGGAAAGAACCTATTCTTCAAAAGAAGATGCTTTCCATCCTTCACTAGCAGCAGAGGATTGATGGTGTGATAATAGCAGCCCTTTGGGTAGGGCTGCTGGGAAGAACACTGTCTTCACTAAGGCTTTACTAGGTGTTCAATAGCCCAGGGCAATATGAGCAACGTCCTTGTTTCTAGAATTGAGTAAACCAAATCAGGATGAACGACACATGGTTTAATAGTTAACTTTTAGAACAAGGGGCAGGGAGATGCTTTTATACCATAGTCCCAGTTTTCATTCCAATCTCATTACTGAAGTCTGTTCTGAGAGCATTTACAGCTTTCCGGAGAGTCTGACTTAGGAGGAATCCTGAAAATGGAAATATAGCTTAATGGCCTTTCTGTCCTGGAGTCTCCAATACAGGTGAATCTGTGATAAATCATGCTCTAGAACCCAAAGCATTGTTATTAATGTAGTTGTTATTATTATTATATTATTAGTCTTTTCATCTGTTAGTCATTCTCTATTCATTTTCCTATGCTAGAAATACGTGAAAGTTTTGTGAATATGCAGAATTGTTTTTTCTGAGTTTCTCTAAGGAAGTTTGTATCTTCTTCTAAGATGGGAATCTGAGATATTTTGAAATATAGTTGGATGTGCTAGTCCAACTATAGAAAAAATCTGGACATGATCTTTTATTTGATAAAGGAACAGAACAAAGGAAGGGAAAGAATTGTACCTTTTGGCTGATTCGATCTTCAGTATTCAGTGTTATTGTATTTACTTGGTAGTCTTTTATAGTGTCTCTATTTTCTCAGAATCCTAATCAGACATTTCCCAAATGACTAAGGGAATCTCCCTGACTCTCAGCACATTCTTCATCTCTTCCAAAGGGGAGTAACCATGGACTAGGTACTAGCATACTTAATGAACAGGCACTTGGGTTATGAACAAGCATTGAAAATAAGAAAATTGAGGACAATTTATGGTAAATATTTAGCTCATGGAACTGTTGGAAGAGTCTGGTATGGAGTTAATGTTAGTATTATAACTAAACTAAACAGCAACAGTAACAACAAACAGCAAAACCATACTTCTTATTCCTCCTCTCTGTCTCCATTAAAAAACAAGCAACACTATAAAAATAGCCCAGCAAACAGAGAGAACACATGTCCGTATTTTTAGTATATGATCATATATCTTTATTGTAATTCTGCTGCCACACATTAACCGAGTTATTTATCTGTGATGTTTCTCAAAGATTGCCTTTGTGCATGTCTGCATAGCTGTTCTAATAGTGTTACTATTTTCTTCATTCTCTCCTTTTATTTGAGCTCTTTATTTCATGCATGCAAAGAGGCTCTTTTTCCAGCCTCTTTACACACATTCACCATTTCACTAGGACAGATGGGTGTTTTTCTATATAATGCCTTTTAAAGTGAGAAGACAGCAAGAATAGATTTTGTACAATATTTTACCAGTATTATTGAAAAATTAGCTTCTGTATATTCTATATACACACACAGCAGCTGCATAAAATGCAAATTCTATTCATGTATGATCTCTTCTGCATTTATTATGGTGTCTATTGCTGTAGCACCTAAGCACTTTATGTTATTTCCTCTTACTATTATTTACTACCTGATCATTCCAAAGTGCTTTTTACAATCAGAGAATTTCATTAACAACCCATTCTCTTGCTCTTTGTTTTTCGGCACCCTTGCATGTAAAAGTATCAGGCATCTTAGTAGCTATATCAGATAAATTACAGTAAAAAGATAGAGTGCTTCTGACAGGAGAGTGGAGGGAAAACCATCCCAAAGCATCTACTAAAATTCAGTTTATGCTTTATAGTATCCAAATAATATTATAGAAGTCTATATATTCAAACAGAAACTCAACCCAAAAGTAAGCACTTTTATTTATCATGGTTTCCACGATTGCAGTAATCAGGAGTGGGAGGTCAGGAACAGATACTGTCTGCACTTCATATACAGAGGTGTGGGGGCAGTTGCACCTTCTCACTGTCAGAGTTTGTCATTCCTGTTGACTCTTGAGCTGCTTAGTCCAGAGCTACAGAAGTTAATCTGTTTGAGGGGAAAAAAACAAACTACTGTTGTATCCTTAGGCTAAGAGGATATGGAGGGTAGAAACTTGTTTATTAAAAGGTTCATTGTGATTATAGAGGAAGGTGAGTGGTTGGTACCTTAACAATTTGATTGAATTAAAATCAAGTTCACAATGGGGTTTCTTTCTCAGCTCTACTCCTTGCTTTCTCTTTGACTCCAAGCTAATTGCATAACCTCTGGTTGACTTGTGCCTCATCTACACATTCAAAGTGAAATTCAGAAATGAGGTTATTAACTAACGAAAGTAGGCTGTGACATTAGTTCTCTAAATATTTCTAGGAGAGAACTTGAAATTTCTGATTTAAGTAGATAGTAAGCAAAACTAACGTTTTATGTACCATCTCATTGTATCTTTATAAAACAACCCTATGGAAGTGAATGCATCAAAATCATTTGGAGGATTTACTAAAATGAACATTACAACCCCTGCCCCCATACACATACTCTGATTCTAAGTCTAGGATAGAAACTGCTCATTTCATTTCTAACAAGTTCCCAGGTGAGGCTGACAGGGACCACACTTTTTGAATCACTGCCCTCAGGGAGATGTACGAGAAAAGGAAATCAAGGTTTAGCGTTCCTTCATGTCATGGCAGTAAAATAGCAGAGTATAGGCACAAACCTAGACCTTCTGACTTCAAATTTTACTGTCTTCCCACTTCAGACATCTTTTCTTCACTTCTACTAGAGACATTTTCACGTTACCTTTGTGTTTTGGATGACTGTCAGTTGCGTTGAGATCCTAAGTAGAACAGTACTGCAGAGAGTGGTAATTGGGTCTCTTCTTCTTAGAACTAGTAGTTACTCTTATTGGATTTGTGAAAGGAGAGGAGGAGGCTATTCCAAATTTTAGTGATTAGTTTAGGTAGCCTTATACTTCCCTGTAGGGAATGAGAGAAATTAACCTGAATCTTCTTATTCATCATAGCCTATAGATGAATGTGAACAGGTTTTTCTTTTCTTGGACTTGTGACCAAATCCTAATAACGTTTTGTAAAAATTTTCCCCATGTATACTACGTTTCCATATAGTGATAATGAAAGAGCATGAAAAGGTGAACATGGTAGGTCCAGGGAAAAGCTATTGCAAAGAAACTGAGGACAATCAGGTTCTACTGCAACCTCACACATACTGCAGTGGCTTCCCACCTATGCTGGGTATCACAGTGACCCAGAGAGCTTTGAGATGAATATCCATGTCTTGGCCCATGTATAAGAAACTTTGATTTATTAATTGTCCTGGGACAGGGTTTGAGTTTTAAAAAGGCTGCACAGATGATTCTAATGTGGAATCAGAATTAAAAACCACTGGCCTAGTGTTTTAGAGTCTGGGTTTTGAAATCAGACCTAAGTTTATATCTTAGCTCTTCTATTTAGTTACTATGCAAGTATAACTTGTTCAAGTTATTTCATCTCTGTTGGCTTCAGTTTTCTCATCTGCAAAATGCAAATAATAACACTTGTAGGATATTTGTGAGAATTAAATAAAATGGTACATTGCAGTATTTGACATAGTAGTACCTGGCTTATGGTATGCATCCATTTCAAGTTAGCTTCTATTATTATTCATCTCAATTTTTTATATGTAAAGTGAGGAGAATATTTAATTTATGAAATGGAGGAAAAATAGCCTGGGATCCTTTATAGATAATTTTCTGTCATCTTGTCCACAGCATCCTGCTTAGTGCCTTTTTGTCCTTCTTCATACATATATGTTCTTTAGTTAAGTACAATCATCGACAGGTTCAACCATTACTATGATATTTTACCAACTGTTACTACTCTGTCTTTCTCCTGCCCACGAATTTGGAAACTTGTAAAATACAACAAGTCCACTGAAATCTCCCTATGATAGGTAGTTAATGTGTAGATTTAAGAAATAAATGGCAGAGCTTTACAAATGTGTTCAAAACTAACATGGTGCTACATTTGATTGATATTTTATTGTCATTATCCACAATAAGAGTTCAATTATTGATAGCATTCATGCAAGAGAAGAAAAGGTGCCACACCCTACTGGTTAAAGATGATTGAAACCTGCTAATTCCTTCATTTCCCCCTGATTTTCTCCTATGAGTATTGAGCCTTTGTGCACAGATGAGTAGGTAACATTTTTTTTTCCAGGCAATTGTGGTTTTATAAGCCTGCTTGATTATCTCTACCCATGTTTGCTAGGTTATACCTTCCATATCATCCTATATCATCAATTTAAAAACTCAGCTCCTTTTTGAAAAAACTACCCTGTGTATCTTTCTTGAAGTAAAAATTATGTTTTTGAATGGACAGAAAGGAATTATTTGACTGTCCAATAATAGTAAAGATGGTTCCATTTTCCTTGACTCATCTCACAGCACACATTAGTCAGGTCACATGCCTGAATTTGGGGATTTTTGTAGCAGTAGGTCATTTGCTGAGCTTTGGGGCACATAAAAGACTATTTGCCTGGCTTTTAAGTTTGTGGATCTTACACTGTGCCTGGCATGGAGATAGAAGGGACATTTTTTTTCCATTAAACTTTTTCACTCTGTTTTGAAAGGAAAAGTTGAAACAGAGTCCCTACTGAGATTTTAACATGTTCAGTGGTGGTAACCATAGGAAATAGGGAAACAGGAAATTTTTGGACAGAAGGAAACCAAGGAGTCCATCTCAGGCTGTCCTCACCTCTCAGATACCAGTTGGAATCTATGATATTATTTTTATCTAGGTGCATATCTGATGCACTGTATTTCTGTAGTTTTCTTTCTGATGATAGGGAAACATTGTTGGCAATCATCATGAAAAAGATAATTCTCTAAACAGTACCAAGTTTCTTCTCCTAGACAAATCAATGGAAACCATTCATTTAGATGCTAATAAGCCTAAATCATGGAAGATTTCATTTGGAAAAATCCATGTTGGTATTTACAGGGATTCTCAAAGGATGTCATGATAGAGATCACATAAACTCCAGTTATACAGAAAAATAGTTTTTACAAACAAAAATATGTAAACACAGAATGTTAACATTTTTCTTCATTAAATTTGGGGCATTTAAATTCACACACACGCAGATACACGTATATCCTCCATCATTCTACTCTCCCTCTGCTCACTCCCCATTCCAAATTCTGGAGACCCAGAACACAAATTTTAAATTAGGTTCCAATTTTAAATAATCTTATAAAGTCGTTTAAGTGAAAGGGCTTACTAAATATATTGGAATTCCTCCTTAAAAACTGAAATACGCACATTTTGATGCATGCTTGATGTGTGTGCACGTGCATGTGTGTGTGTTCTTTTGTGTGTGTGTGTGTGTGTGTGTATCCTTCCTAACCACAGGGAACATCTTTTAAATAATCGTTTCAGTAAAGTTCCATTGAAAATTTGCCATTTTATGAGCATTATTTCTATTCTAATGGTTTCTATTTTCTTTCATGATATAGTAATTATTATGAATAAGATCCTAGAAAAGGCATTTGCCATCATTGTTATAAATAGTGAAATACAGCTAACCAAGTAGTAGTCATGCTTAGCAGTAAATTTTAATATGTAGCAAATTGTCTTCTTTGTGCCTACACTAACACCAAATCTTAAAATGAATTATGAAAATTTAAAATGATTTAAAAAAATAACTCTTACCATTTCAGAAATATTACATCACAAGATAGGCATTAGCATTGTTATTATTACTATTTTTAACTTAACAACTTCAGATTACATAATCTTACACACTTGTACAATTAGGTTTTTCTGTATTCTGTTTTCGAAAGATAAATACCGTGTGTGTGTAAGTTCAGATGAAACATCTCATAGATAAAGAGATAGGTAAAGAGCCCATGAAGTGCACACATTCCACAAGGCAGAGGAAGGTCTCCCCAAGGAGAAGGTTGAAAGGCTTGGTCGTTTGGCAAAAGAATGTCTGTGTTCTAGTTCAGGTTGCCATCAAATTTGAGTTGCCACTAAATGGTTTACTTCCCTATGCACCAGTTCCCACATCTGACTCAATGGCAACTTACAACCTCCTAGATTTTAATAATGATAAAAATAGTTAAGGTCATAAAATTATTTTGAATAGTTAAATAGTACATTACAATTAGAATCTCTAAATACTGGTCAAATTTTAAGTAGGATTTGGGAGCCAATTATTTAAAAAATTTCTCTAGTTCCACATGATGGATATTATCTGAACACTGCCAAAGCAATATGAAAGCCTCAAAGATTTGCACAAATTTACCACAAAGACAGAGCCTAAGGGAAGGGTCTGACTTAAGTAGGACCCAGTAATGGTGGACTAAACTAATAGAAGGAAGGTGAGACACTGGAATTTTTTTTTATTGGTTATTCAAAACATTACAAAACTCTTGACATATCATATTTCATACATTCGATTCAAGTGGGTTATGAACTCCCATTTTTACCCCAAATACAGATTGCAGAATCACATCGATTATTCACATTTTTACATTATGCCATATTAGTAACTGTTGTATTCTGCTACCTTTTCTATCCTCTACTATCCCCCCTCCCCTCCCCTCCGATCTTCTCTCTCTACCCCGTCTGTTGTAATTTAATTCTTTCCCTTGTTTTTTCCCCCTTCCTCCTCACAACCTCTTATACGTAATTTTGTATAACAATGAGGGTCTTCAGGGAAAAGTCCAAGAAGGGCAATAGCTGGGTCAAATGGTGGTTCCATTCCCAGCTTTCCCAGGAATCTCCATACTGCTTTCCAGATTGGCCGCACCAGTTTGCAGTCCCACCAGCAATGTACAAGTGTACCCTTTTCCCCACATCCTCTCCAGCACTTGTTGTTGTTTGACTTCATAATGGCTGCCAATCTTACTGGAGTGAGATGGTATCTTAGGGTGGTTTTGATTTGCATTTCTCTGACAGCTAGAGATGGTGAGCATTTTTTCATGTACTTGTTGATTGATTGTATGTCCTCCTCTGAGAAGTGTCTGTTCAGGTCTTTGGCCCATTTGTTGATTGGGTTATTTGTTTTCTTACTGTTTAATTTTTTGAGTTCTTTGTATACTCTGGATATTAGGGCACTATCTGAAGTGTGAGGAGTAAAAATTTGTTCCCATGATGTAGGCTCCCTATTTACCTCTTTTATTGTTTCTCTTGCTGAGAGAAAACTTTTCAGTTTAAGTAAGTCCCATTTGTTGATTTTTGTTATCAACTTTTGTGCTATGGGTGTCCTATTAAGGAATTTGGAGCCCGACCCTACAATATGTAGATCGGAGCCAACTTTTTCTTCTGTCAGACGCAGAGTCTCTGATTTGATATCTAGCTCCTTGATCCACTTTGAGTTAACTTTTGTGCATGGCGAGAGGAGGGGATTCAGTTTCATTTTGTTGCATATGGATTTCCAGTTTTCCCAGCACCATTTGTTGAAGATGCTATCCTCCCTCCATTGCATGCTTTTAGCTCCTTTATCAAATATAAGATAGTTGTAGCTTTGTGGGGATTGTAGAGGATAGGAAAGGTAGCAGAATACAACAGTTACTAATAGGGCATTATGTAAAAATGTGGATGTGTAACCGATGTGATTCTGCAATCTGTATTTGGGGTAAAATTGGGAATTCATAACCAACTTGAATCTAATGTATGAAATATGATATGTCAAGAGCTTTATAATGTTTTGAACAACCAATAAAAAAAATTAAAAAAAAAAAAAAAACAATGAGGGTCTCCTTCCATTTCCATGCAATTTCCCTTTTCTCTCCCTTTCCCTCCCTCCTCATGTCTCTGTTTAATGTTAATCTTTTCCTCCTGCTCTTCCTCCCTGCTTTGTTCTTAGTTGCTCTCATTATATCAAAGAAGACACTTGGCATTTGTTTTTTAGGGATTGGCTAGCTTCACTTAGCATAATCTGCTCTAATGCCATCCATTTCCCTGCAAATTCCATGATTTTGTCATTTTTTAGTGCTGCATAATACTCCATTGTGTATAAATGCCACATTTGTTTTTATCCATTCATCTATTGAAGGGCATCTGGGTTGGTTCCACAGTCTAGCTATTGTGAATTGTGCTGCTATGAACATCAATGTGGCAGTATCCCAGTAGTACGGTCTTTTAAGGTCTTCAGGGAATAGTCCGAGAAGGGCAATAGCTGGGTCAAATGGTGGTTCCATTCCCAGCTTTACCAGGAATCTCCATACTGCTTTCAAAATTGGCTGCACCAATTTGCAGTCCCACCAGCAATGTACAAGAGTACCCTTTTCCCCACATCCTCGCCAGCACTTGTTGTTTGACTTCATAATGGCTGCTAATCTTACTGGAGTGAGATGGTATCTTAGGGTGGTTTTGATTTGCATTTCTCTGACTGCTAGAGATGGTGAGCATTTTTTCATGTATTTGTTGATTGATTGTATGTTGTCCTCTGAGAAGTGTCTGTTCAGGTCTTTGGCCCATTTGTTGATTGGGTTATTTGTTATCTTACTGTTTAATTTTTTTAGTTCTTTGTATACTCTGGATATTAGGGCTCTATCTGAAGTGTGAGGAGTAAAAATTTGTTCCCAGGATGTAGGCTCCCTATTTACCTCTCTTATTGTTTCTCTTGCTGAGAAAAAACTTTTCAGTTTAAGTAAGTCCCATTTGTTAATTCTAGTTATTAACTCTTGTGCTATGGGTGTCCTATTAAGGAATTTGGAGCCCGACCCCACAATATGTAGATCGGAGCCAACTTTTTCTTCTATCAGGCGCAGAGTCTCTGATTTGATATCAAGCTCTTTGATCCATTTTGAGTTAACTTTTGTGCATGGCGAGAGAAAGGGATTCAGTTTCATTTTGTTGCATATGGATTTTCAGTTTTCCCAGCACCATTTGTTGAAGATGCTATCTTTCCTCCATTGCATGTTTTTAGCCCCTTTATAAAATATAAGAAAGTTGTAATTTTGTGGATTGGTCTCTGTGTCCTCTATTCTGTACCATTGGTCCACCCGCCTGTTTTGGTACCAGTACCATGCTGTTTTTGTTACTATTGCTCTGTAGTACAGTTTGAAATCTGGTATCCCTATACCTCCTGATTCACACTTCCTGCTTAGAATTGCTTTTGCTATTCTGGGTCTTTTGTTTTTCCATATGAATTTCATGATTTCTTTATCTATTTCTACAAGAAATGTCATTGGGATTTTGTTTGGCATTGCATTAAACCTATAAAGAACTTTGGGTAATATGCCATTTTGATGATGTTAGTTCTTCCTATCCATGAACAGGGTATATTTTTCCATCTTCTAAGGTCTTCTATTTCTCTCTTTAGGGTTCTGTAGTTTTCATTGTATAAATCTTTCACCTCTTTTGTTAGGTTGATTCCCAAGTATTTTATTTTTTTGAGGATATTGTGAATGGGGTGGTTGTCCTCATTTCCATTTCAGAAGATTTGTCACTGATATACAGGAATGCCTTTGATTTATGCGTGTTGATTTTATATCCTGCCACTTTGCTGAATTCACTTATCAGCTCTAGTAGTTTCTTTGTAGACCCTTTTGGGTCTGTTAGATATAATATCATATCATCAGCAAATAGTAATAATTTAAGTTCTTCTTTTCCTATTTTTATGCCTCTCATTTCTTTTGTCTGTCTAATTGCTCTGGCTAGTATTCCGAGGACTAAATTGAATAGAAGTGGTGAGAGAGGGCATCCCTGTCTTGTTCCAGATTTTAGAGGGAATGCCTTCAGTTTTTTCTCCATTCAGAATGATGCTAGCCTGAGGCTTAGCATATATAGCTTTTACCATGTTGAGGTAAGTTCCTGTTATCCCTAGTTTTTCTAGAGACACTGGAATTTTTGAGGAAGCAAATATCATGATCAAAATTGCTATGTTACTTGAATTCTCTGTGTTTGACACAAAGGATGGGTTTAAAGAGCTTTTCTGACAATAGGAAGTTGTGGTGGGATAGAAGAGTTTTGCCGTAACAGTCTAATTCTCAAACTTAATTGTAAGTGCAGGTTCTAGGGCCATATCCCTGTGGATTCTTATTCCATGGTAATTCCTGAGCAGCCTGTGATTCTTTTTAGACCCAGCTCCCTTAAGTTTTGGTTGCTGATGTTCTGGAGACCACACTATGAATTTTCTGTCATGGTCATTCATTGCACTATCATTCAGGATATGTGGTTTCTGGTTATAGGCAGAACTGAAGACATTATTTAATATTTTAAAAAACCCCACAGGCAAAACAATTTATTTTTCTCAGTAGAAATCCCATATCTTTGAATTTTTTTTTCTATTTGTTCCTACTAAATTTGCATGCTTTAGCTTTTAGGAAAGAACGCAAATATAGATCTGTTTTGTCAGAATTTTTACTTAATTGGAATTATAGGGTCTATCAGAATAGATAATCTTACAAATTTTGGTATTTTGGGTTCTCTTTTATTTGCATGTGCCCAGATGTCCTCGCAAAACTAAAATGAATTTTTTAAAAACAAATGAACAGTTTCATTTAATGTATTTATCATATGTTGTCATACAAAGATTATGACATCTGATCTAACTGCTCTAAAATCCTTGAGTCCATAAGGATAATCAAGAAACATCCCCATTACTAAGAAATTTTGTCATCTGAAAGAAAATCTCTCTCTTATTCCACATATTCAATTCCCTTGTCATTTTACTTTATAAATAAGTAACAAACCAATTTGGCACATGCCCACCGATTAAAAATAAAAGTTGTCAGAGTGAGAGAAGAAAGACAAAAATATGAATTATTAATTATAAAATTAAGCAGCACAAAAAAGCCTAACTTGAAATGATATCAACTAAAAAGATTTATCAAAATAAAATGGGATGATTTATTCTTTATCATAGAAATGCATTATTGTTATTTTAAATCACAAATATATTTACCATATCTAGTAAACTAATATCAAAGATGATGAAAAGGCATTTTAATGAAAAATTTAAAAGTTATTTATAGACTAGTAGCATAAAATGGAAACATTATTTTAAAATCATATATTAAATTATCATGTTTACTTATGACTATATTCACTATAACATCATACTCCTAAATAAGTTATTTTTCAAATATTCACTGCTGGAAAAAGCAAGAGCACCTAATTAGTAGAAAGGATGAAGTTTTTCTTTTTAGGACTTTTAGAATGTTGCACAGTTCATATTTTAATGGGAATGAATTCTTTTTCCTAAATAAAGATTTGAAACAAATACACATTCAATACCAGTTGATAATGAAATGCAGGTTTTCGGCAGAGTAGAGTGATCAATTCTCAAAAAATTAAGGTGTTAGGAATATCATGAAAATATTTCACCTTGTCTTCCAAAGACAGTTACATAATATTTGTGACTGATGTGTGTGTATGTGCATGTGTGCACACACCATTTGTGATACTTCAGATTTTAGCTTTTTGTTTTTGGTAATTTAAATGTTTTATATCTGATAAAGTTTTATTTGTTTTAGGAAATGTCTTAAAAATTTATTTGGAAACAAAAGGCAATTATGAAGTATTTCCTCAGGTTTTAAATAATCTCACAGAAGTTACCCACGTATATTCTGAGAAATTCTTTGCTATTCCTGTGAATAGCAGTTTGGGTACTGTTTTGCAGTATTTTATTTTAACACTGTAGAAAACTTCCTTGACTTGCGTTAAGTTTTCTTGTTCCATTTGAGTTGGTTTTGTTCATCCTGTCTTGATAGTTTATGCTCTCAGGCGTAATGTTACATTACCATCTCAATTTCCTTGGCAGTGTCTTTCGTTTTACTTTTTAAGTGAATTTAGTGCTCATGGAAGTTGAGAGAGTTCCATATCCAGGCAAAAGACAAAAAGTTACACATCTGATCTGCAGTCATTTTTCACTAAGCCAACTGTTTTGGTTTTGTTACTTGCATGAAATATTTTTCAAACCACTAAGTTCTTAGTACTCTATTTAAGAGAAATATTTGTGTCACAAATTAACTTGGCCCTATGTCTGACAACACAGGTTCTAATTTTAATTTGTCTTGGCCATGAATTTCTAACTTTGACTCTTAAAAAAAATATCATCCTCATTACTTTTGCCATCACCACAAAGCATTTGTTAAACAATCCATCTGTGCTGCCAAAAGCAGGTATTGTCCCCTTAATGCAGGATATGCAATAAAGAAATCTAATATAATAAAAATTTTAATTTATTTTATGTCTCATTCTATTCTTAATTATAGTTCCCATTTGATCAGAGAACACCAATTCCTTTTGTATTACTGTCCTCTCCAGACTTTCATCCAAAAGTGACTCTCTTGGCTCCTGTAGTCTTCAGAGCCTGTCCATTAAGCCTGGGCTTCCCATGTAAATCATGTACATTTCATGGCTTTTCATTTAGTTTTCTTTTGTTTCTTTAGGGTTTACTGATTCCCACCATGTACAGAAGTTTCCAGCTGTTGTCATCAGCTGCTCTCCTTTGGTGTGATTTATTTTTAATAACGTCCTTTTTTGCCCAATTGTGGTAATCATTATTCCCAATAAATTCTCATAGCATTTAGTTCTTGAGTTTTTCTCTTAAACTGCTGAGTTGCAATGAGAAAATATCATAAGCAGTATAATTCTGATAAATGAAGCATAGATGAAGAAATATTAGAGAACATTCTAGAACTTAAGAAAAATAAAACTTAATAGAACATCATTCCAGATGAGGAGAACATACAGTCATGAGTAAAATTAGGTCATAGATAAATTAACCAGAAGAAAACAACTGGCTTTTAGATATTTAAATTTTTTAATAACAACAGCGTATATTTATTGATATCTTTTAATTTGCTAGTCAACATTGTAAGCAACATTAATTCACAATTTTATTTATTTATTTATTTCTACAAATCCAGGAGAATAGGTGTTGTATTATATCCTTTATTTTACAGAAAAGAAAACTGAGGCTTAGCCAGTTTGCATGATTTGCCCAGGTCATGTAAATAAGAATGTGGAGCTGGAATAGAAACTCCAGGTGTGTTCTGAACCTTCACACTGTGATACCTTTTGAGTGACAACCTTTAAAAAATAAACAAATACACATATAATTCTGGTTGGACTACTCTACAGAAAGATCATGAAAGACCTCACTCAACTGAGTCCTGGCTTACACATCAGTTATGAATCCTTTAAATGTTACCATAGAAAAGAGGAGCTCAGAATTTGGAAAATGGATCTTTCTTTAAGTTTGCAGTTTTCAGTCTCTGTAATGGTAGAAAGCCATTTGTGGTTTACTCTTTTCCTAACTTTAGGCAATGGTTGATTATCCTTAGGAAAAAGTCTTCTGAAATCTTCAATGTAATTTATTTTGAGTAAATGAAAAAATATCTGAATATGCCCCAAATTATGTATTAATGTAAACAATGTGACCTTCTTGGGTGATTAAGGACTTTCCATTGATTTATTTTTTAGTTATGACCAGTTAGAGTTTAGACTAATACATTAATTTCTTATAAATTTCATGTACTACATAAATTTAAAACAAGGTAACCTCTTTTGATGTGATAGTTTTATGATAATCTATGCCTCAAGAAAAAGAATCATTCTTAAACCTAAAGGAATTAATAAACAGTCTGTGAAATTCAGTTTGGACCCAGTACATCTGTTGTATGTAGTATCCTAAGCCAGCAAATCAACAAATTCAGAAACTGAGCAGCCTGGATACAGAAACATAAGAATCATACTGCCTTGAGTTAGAAGAATCATATGGATTATTTGATCTAGAGATTTGTCATATTTCTTTTACAATAAGGAAAATCCTCTTTTCTAACTGAATTGTATTGAGCCTTTACATATAGGTTAAGTTCTACTCCATGTATGTATAATATGTCAAAATATATTCTACTGTTATGTATATCTAAAAAGAACAATAAAAAATTAAAAATAAATAATAAGTATTATTTTATTAAAATATATTTAATTTATAAGTTCAAACTATCACATTGAATATGATTAATCAGTAAGAAAATTATGGTGAATATATAAAGAAATGAAAACCTATTGAATTATTATATTGTCTTCAGCATTCTGTGTATTTTTGTGGGGAATGCAGTACTATGCAGTATCAGAAAAATCATGAGACACATAAGTAGTTGAATATTCTTTTAGTCATCTTATCTTGCTGCTGTGACAAAAAGACTTGTCAAGAACAATTTTAGAGTAGGAAAAGTGTATTTGGGGGCTCACGTTTCAGAGGTCTCAGTCCATAGATGGAGCTTCATTCCTCAGGGTCCCATGCAAGGCAGAAAATAGGGAAAGAGTGTAACTGAGGAAAGTTGCTGGGAACATAGTGCCAGGAAGGAGGGAGGGAGGGAGGGAGAGAGAGAGAGAGAGAGAGAGAGAGAGAGAGAGAGAGAGAGAGAGGGAAATAGAGATAGATACACTCCACTCATCAGGAATAAAATATGTACCTCAAAGGCCCACCCCAAAGACCTACCTCCTCTAGCCACACCCTACCTGCCTATAGTTACCACTCAGTTAATCCCACCATGGGATTAACATAGTGATTGGGTTAAGGCTCTCATAACCCAATTATTTCACCCCTAAGCCTTCTTGCATTGTCTCACATTGAATTTTTGGGGGTACCTCACATCTAAACCATAAAACATATAGAAAGAGTTAGTTTTGTTAGTTTTTTTTTTTTTTAACAAACACTTTGTCTTCCAAACTCAGAGCTTTAATTTGAGGCCTGCATGAAAATTAGCTAATCTTATTATATGTATTTAACTTATAATAACACATTGATATCCAATGTGTCTTTAAAAGTTATGTATTTCAATTTGTAGGCCATTTGAATCATAATTGTAAATTGAAATAAAAATTTAAAGTACATTTTAATTAAATATTTAACAATTCAAGCAGCTCTTTATAACCATATCTTTGTAAGTCTAGGGACTATATAACAGTGTGGAAACCAGTAATATGGTTTAAGCCAATTTTCAAGAAATGGCCCTATGTTCTCTCTTTGTTCCTTTGTTATTTATGAATAACTTAAACCCTTACAGATGTTTTGTCTTTTGAGTTTGGGCATACCTGAAATATTTCTTCAATTAGAATCTAAGCTTCTGAAGAGCAAGAATTTTATTTTTCGCTTTGTTCTGTGAGCCTGATATTACAGGTTGACACAGAGGGTTTGTCCAAAGTTACTTGTTACCATTTGTGTATTAGAGAACTTGAAGAGGAGCTCAATTCTCAGTCTTAGTCGTCCTTCATCTACTCCATGCTGCTACTTCCGCCTCTGTGTGATGATGTTGGTAGCAAAAGTAACCCGAAATATATCAAAACTTCATGTTTTACCCTGAAGATACACAATATAAAAGGGCAATTCAGTGAAGTCTCTTGGCTTCCAGTTTTTAAAGTTCCCATGATGGAGGAAGGAGAGAGGGCTGAGGTAGAAAAGAGATGGGAAAAGATAGTTGAACCACTTACATAGTGGAGGCAACATAGTTCTGGCACTATTATACCTTCTCTGGAAAGCTTTCAAGTACATAAAAGACTGACCAAAAATTGCAATTGACTGACTAGGCTACAAATGAAAAAACAGGTCCAGAGAGAGAATGTGGCATAAGCTGTGACACCAACTAAATCACATTACAGCCAGAACCAGAAAAACTTGTGTAGAACCAGGAATCCTCTGCAGCTTTTTGGCATTCTTTCAAGTTTTGTGTATCCATGTGGGCTTAGTCATTAAGAACTACCTATTGTGAAAGTCAAGCCATATTGGGTCTCCTATGTGATGAGCCAGTGAGGAAATGAGAGCAAATATAGTATGCTGTGAATGCGCACAACCTAGACTAAGTCTGTTTTTATAAATGGGTAACATTTCCTACTAACTTATTTGGAAAAATCATTTTTATAATATATGTGTTTACATAAAACCAATAAAATGTCTTGTGTGTGTTGGAACATTTTGCTTTTATGTCTGGTAGACCATTTACTTTACCTCCTCTTCAGTGTCTGTTGGAACATTTATTTTATATTCTCTATTTCATTCCTGTTGGAGCATTTATGTATGATTTGTTTGTTACTTTTATCTGTTGATCTTGCCCTCCCCATATGCTCATGTCTGACTGGCCTAGTTTCCCACATTCAGTATGTGCTCTCTAGCCCTTCTTAAATATTAATTAGTGTAATTGAATTCCCTCCAGTATTTCTAACCCCAGGCACCTGAATTTCAGTGTTTTTATTAGAACTGATTTGTGCATTTAAAGTCCAGCCTGCCTCCCCATCCCCCACAGCCCAACAACTTTTCTTGATTAGGTAAAGGTCAAGGGACATGCTAGCCTCAGACAAAATCTTCATGAAAAAATAAAAGTTTTATATATTATTCAACCTTTTTCAGCTAAAGACTGAAAAACACAAAGCTGTCTTGAATCTTTGGCAAAGAAAATCATACAGAGTAAACAGAAAAGAAAAAAAAATGGCACCCTCTCCAGGCACTGCTAGAGTTGAAATATTAAAGTCATGCAGAGACATGTGTGTGTCAATGAGAGCTCAGTCTCATGTCCTTACAGTCCATTCTCTACAAGCATATTCAGGGACTCAGGAGAGCACCTCTTCTCTACAGTTCCAGTTTGCAGATCTATCTCTGAACAGCATGCCATCTCTGGGTGCAGTTCATGATGACACACGAGTGACTCTTTCCTTGGAAGGTAACAAGAAAAAGAGCTCATGGATAGTGAGAGGATTTGTCATAAGATCATCAATTATTACAACTGTATTTGAGAAGAAAAGAAAAATGTTAGACAACTCGAGATGTGAAAATGTTCAAATTTTCAGAAAGTATAAAAAGGCAATTGGTGAGGACAAAGCAGCTTGTTGTCAGCCCTGAGCAAAAGTCTAGAATTGATTATAAAAGAAATAAAGCTTAAAGCAATGCGTTGTGATTTCCTGAAAAAAGAGGTGCTTGCCAGAAAGCAGAATGGCTTCAATGAAAACACATCTACAATATGTGATTTGATCTCTCCTGGGTTAGGTGTAGAGATAGTTTAGTTACTATCGAAGTACAAATAGATTGGGAACTGGTTGAATGACTAGACTATTAGGTGCAAAAACATCGCTCAGAGTTGAGAGGATTACTATGGTATATTATGTGGACATCCTAGGCCTTATATTGCTCACCAGTTTTTTTCAGTAACTTTTTTTCAGTAATTATGCTCATCAGATTTTCAGATGTCATGAATTCAGATACAGAAAAGAGTTGCCAAACAAAGTAATCAAGTTCCCAAGACATCTTGGAAGAATGGAATGATGGTCTCCATCTAATCAGAAAACATTTTTTAAATGAACAAATGAAATAATATATTTCAAGAAGACTGCTCATGAAAGATATGGGATACTATGAATAAACAATTCGGTACAAGAAAAATAGCAAATAGAAACATCTTAAGGGGTAAGTGAGGAAGGTGTTAGAAAAGTAAACCATGTGATGTGAGGAATGGTAAAGGGATTTGTTTATAAATTCAGAAGGAAAGAATGTGATAGCTATCTTCAAGCATATAACGGTTATATAAAAGATAAATTATGTTGGTTTCTGTTACTGCAACAAGTAGAACATGAGGCAGTTATAAATCTACACGAATAGTCCAGTCGATATAAAAACTAACTTTGTAACAGCCTATGTGCTGAAAGATGGAAAACAGAAGAAAAAAATAATTCCCAGGAGGATAGATATGAGTTAAATTTCCGAAATACTGTTTATTGATTCTTTGTCTCTTGGTAATTTCTTGAACATCCCCCCACCCCATAGTCTGTTTCTGTACCTGTAAAGTTGCTTTAAACAGTTCCTATCTTGCAGACTGTTGTGAGAATTTTAAAGTCTATATTAATCAGTTAGGGCTGCTATAATAAAATACCACAAGGTGGATGGGTTAAACAACAGAAATTTATTTCTCATAGTTCTGGAGGCTGAAAGTCCAAGAGCAGGGAGTCAACAAGTTTGTTTTCTCCTGCAGACTGTCTTTTGGCTTGCAGATGACCTTCTGCTTGCTGTGTCCTCAAATGCCCTTTTCTTTGTGTGCTCTTATAAGCACATCTGGTGTCTTTTCCTCTTCTCATAAAGACACTAGTCCTATTGTATTAGGACTTCAACCTTATGACCTCATTTAACTTGATTTCCTCTTCAAAGGCCATATCTCCAAATAAAGTCACATTGGGGGTTGGGGGTTCAGCATATGAATGTTGGGAGACACAACCAATTGATAACAGAACCTAATGTTCTTAAATCTCAGTTCCCTAAGACAAAGGTGTTTAAGCATAGATAACGACTTTACAGGAATGTTTTACAGAATATGCAAGCCTTAGATGATTTTAATATATAATTTTAATAGCTCTGCTAACACTTACATTCTGTCATTATAAAAATAAAGTCCTCTATATGGCATCAATTCTCTAAAAATGCTCAGAGGCAAGGTAGTTGCTCAGGATGTAAAACAATCTTCTTTTAATAATCTTTTTTTTTAAGATTCAAAATTTCAACTTAATTTTATAAATATTTACTTATGTACTAGACCTCCTTTGACTTCTACAGACCAAATTCTCAATGTGGCTTCTAGGTGAAACCTCTGTCTCTTGTGGGAAGACATTGCTTTGCCAAAATTGTAAATGCTCTAAGTCAGAAGTTGTATTTTAAAAATGGAGGGGAAAATAATTATCTTAAAAACAAACAGAAAGCACTGCACCACAAATTATGCAAGTAAATGCATGTAAAATGTAAAAATAAAAGAGAGGTATATTAATTTGTCCAAAAGGTTGAAAAGTCTAAGTTTACAGCTTTCAAATTTTTTTTGCGTTTAGAACAATGAATGGAAAATTTATTTTTCTGTACACTCTATTATTATTACTTGTCTTAATAAGCACATGTGTTACCATTCACTTAGAACTAATAGTTTATAAGGTTATGCCAGAATTTAGCCTTTGAGGTTAGTTAGTCTTCTAGTTTATCTTTCTTGCAGAGTATAGTGGTGAAAATGGGGCTGTTGGCTCTCGTATTGGTGAGATAGGTATTTGGTAGGTATTAGTATTCTAAACTAATGAAATAATACATCCTCTCTCTTACTCTCTTGCCTAAATAATATTAGAAAGATGCACATTTTAAAGAACTAACTAAAGGACAAGTAAAAATGAACAAAAGGGCTGGGGTAGCTCAGTGGCACAGTGCTTGCCTAGGGTACATGAGGACTGGAATTCCACCCAAAGCACCCCAAAAAAATTAATTAATTAATTTAAAAACAAACAAAAACCCCAAACACTATTAGAGGTTGTATTCTTGGCAATTAAGTAAGTATCCTCTTGAGAGGCAGTTCCTGTAGCTAGACATTTATAATTGAGAATTTAGTTTATGGTTTGGTGGAAAGAACTTGGAAGTTTGAGCTGGATTATTTGCACTGGATTCCTAGCTCTGCCATTTTCACCTTGGGCAATTATTAAATTATCTGAGCCTATTTTATAGTATATAAACCTCTATACTTGGGTTTCTTTTCATATCTGTACAGTTTGACCCAATATGAATATTTAGCAGAGATTTACTTAATTTTCTTTTTCTCTGGTCATTAGTTCTCTCACATTTTGATGGGAATAATATTGATACTTTCCCTGCTTACCTACCCCTACAGGATTTTTGAGACAATCTAATAATATACTATATTCATGAGAATACTTTGAAAACTGTAAAACACTTTACAAATGCTATTTCTTCTGCTTATAAGTGGATAAGGATGTTTAACTAGAAGTGGAATTGGAACCAGTCAGGAATTAACGCTGATAACTGCTGAAGACATCAGAAGCCTCATGTTGTTGTCTGTTTAAATTGTTTGACATGATCAGCAAAATGAAGATATTTAATAACCATATCAGAGTTCATGTCTGTTTTTTCGATGTTATTTTCTAGAGAGTGTAAGAAAGGTTTTTTTTTCCTTTTTTTTTTTCTGTATCATTAGGTTGATCTCTGTTCTTAAAAATACTTAGATAAACTAGGTGGCACACACATGTAATCTCAGCAATTCAGGAGGTTGAGGCATGAAGAATTTCAAGGCTAGCCTCAATAATTTAGCAAGACCCTGTCTCACATGTTTTTAAAAATGGGGGGCTTGGGATGTGGTTCAGTAGTTGAGTGCTCTTGGTTCAGTTCTCAGTACTGAAAACAAACAAACAACAAAAAAATCTTAAACAAATTTTTATCCTTTGTAACTATGGGGATCTGAGCCTATGGTGCTTATGATAATAATTTCTGTTGTATTTATAGAAATTGTTATTACATAACTTCTTATTTTAAGGAAAGATAAATGGTTAGGAAATAAACAAGTCATTGTTATTGAGAGTTTTTTTTTGGAATTTCAAATATTTAAATCCACTTTTGACCCCTTTTCACAAAGACTTGAACATGAATTTTCAAGTACCCTTTTTTTTCCCCTTTTGATTTTCCATTAAAAATAAAGTACCAACATGTAAGGTACTTAATCTGATCATAGCACTTTATTTTTTTCTCTCTGCCCTTTGAAATATCTTTTACAATATAATTACTATATAGTAGAAGTTTGTTTTAGCGAAAGAAGCAGGAGGTGGAGATGTGTAAATTGTGGCCTATTCTTAAGGAGAGACATCTTAACCCCCTACTCATTCATGATTACCCATTAAATAAAAGAAATAGTTAACCAACATGAGCTGAGATAGTTTGTGAATTATTGGTCACCCAGTTAAGTGTCACCCAAGTTCCAAATGTCCAGCACAGATTGATAGAGGCCCTTTGGAATAAAAACTCTACCCTCTTTCTTCAGTCTCTGGGCACTATTATCTTCAATTCTTAATTATCCTTAACAGTGATTAAGTTGTCTTTAAGTTTCTAAGTTGATTGGTCTGGGCTCCTTTTCATCACGTGTCTGCACATTCCCACAGTTAGAGGGCTTGAACCCAATAGAGGTCAAGGTAAGATTTTCTCTTTCCCTAGGTAACCTCCATGGAGGCAGTTCTATGACTTAATATGAAAGTGGGGATGAAATTTTATAAGAAATAAAAGCATTATTCAGCTATTCATTTATTTTCTACTTGTAGTGAATTTTCCTAATCCTCCAACTCTGTTTTACCGTCATATAAAGCAGTGGTTCTCAAAGCTCAAAGTGACCAGCAGCATTAGCATTACCTACCAATATATTAGAAATGCAAATTCTCTGGTCTCTGTTTTACTGAAAAGAAACTGGAGTATAGTGCAGCGATATGTATTTTAACAAGCTGTACAGGTGCTTCTGATGCATGCTAAAATTTGAGGTCTACTGTTACTAAAGAGATGTTGAATTCCACTGAAAAAATATTTTGACAAAAGTTCTACCATAAAATTACAAGTGATTTTCAAGTTTCAGAATCCGATATTGCTCTACTCCAAATTTATCTTTACATTTTATCATAAACTATTGATTTAACAGTCCTTAAACACTTTTGAACACTAACCTATAGCTCATAGCACCGTCCCTCACTTTACTGAAAATGATTTTGTGTTGCTCTGTAGCCAAATGTTACTCAATCTGCATTATCCAGCTCTAATACTTCCCCCTTGCATAACCCTTACTAGTCATACCAACATTTGTTTAATTCTGTCTTCCTATACCCATCAGTGTCTGTAGCATTCATTTTGGTCTTATCTGTTACATAGTCTTACCTGTAATATATCTTGTATGTATTGTAATAAGCTTCCAACTGTTATAATAAACAATAGGATGTATTTATTCAGGACCCAAAGTAGTCATCATAGTCTACTCAGACAGTTACTGCACCTGAGTTTGTGACATCTTACATAGCTAATCATAGCTAATGCAGTATGTACTAAAAAGATTTTCTTTGACATCACACTTGACCACTAATCTATATTGCCTTGTAATGGCGATAAACTTTTCTCATCTGTTTTCTCCCCTGCCCCACCAGCTTAAATGTATATGCAATTGAAATTAGAGACAATAATTCCTTGTTGTATCTTACACAAGAGCTTTTAGATTATAGTTAATAACTATATGACAATAGTTAATAGTAACCCATTTGGAACTTGGGTGACACTTAACTGACTGACCAATATTTCACAAACTATCTCAGTTCATGTCAGCACACTATTTCTTTTCTTTAATGGATAATGGCATATTTGTTGGCAAATTGTATTACAAACTCTAAGCACATTTCTGAACATTTTTTTCACCACTCTTTTCTCAGGAAATTCGTGGGAATTAAATATTTAAATTTCTCCTTAGATCCAGAACTCTATATCAATAGGTTAAATATATTTATTGTAGAAATTCATCAATTACATTTTAAATACTAAACTCACAATTATACATTTTTATTATTGATTTTCATTAACAAATTTTGAAAAGACTTTATTCTACAATGCATTTAAAGGAAGAAATAGCTTCTTTATTTATTTAAAGAATTTTCCAATTTTCAGAAAGCTACTTATCATTTTCTAAGAATAAAAAGGATGAATTGATAATTAATCTGACCCATACCTATATACTACAGTGTACCTAGTGATTATGCAAAAAATTGAAGATAACATTGGTAACTAAATGATAGTTATTCTAGGATTGTATTTAATTGAAGAAATATAGATTTGTTACTTTGTGAACATAATTGTGTTCTGCGAACACACTATATTTGCACATAACTTACATCCATGTAAATGGATTCTGACCTAAGGAATAGAAAGTATTGTCTCCTCCAGGTCAGGCCAACACTGTATGGTTATTCTAAAAATAAGTATTTGACTACTTTCTCTTTCTATGTTGCTGTCTTTATCAAAGTGCGGCTCCTCAACCCTGGTCAGAATTACCTGGATGGTTGCTAAAGTACATACTCCTAAATTCCACCCCTACATTCTGAATCAGAATCTCTGGGACAGGAGCCCAGTAATTTGCATGTCTAAAGATCATTTCCAGGTGATGCTTATGCTCAATAAAATTTGAAAGCCCTTTCTAGTTGGATTCATTCTCTATTTCCCTGGTGAATCAGATTTTCCAGAAAACTGATCTGTGAGTCCTAAAACTAATGATTTTTAGGCAGAGAGACTCAATGACATCCTTAAGTAATTATTGTATTTTTCTTAAACAGACTTTTATTGAGTTCTGACACTTACGAGTGCCAGGCACTCATCTAAACTAATTAACACAAAACCCAAATAGTTCCCTGGCGTACATATTCTTGACCCCATTTAAAAGATATGATAATTGAGGCTTACAGAAGTAAATGTCTGAAGGCTGCCCAACTAGTAATTAAATTCAATTTGATTCTAAAATGTATATTCTTAAACTCTAAGACTAGGTGGAGTCAGAATTTGAAGTCAGATCCTCTCAATCCTACCTCTTTCTTTCTAAAATCATACCTTAATAAAGAAAGGGTTAAAAGAGATGAAAGCTAATTCCAAGTTTGTTTCCAAACTCTTGAGATTCTATTATGTTAGGCAATAGTCATCTTAAATTATATGCTTGGTAGCTATAGTGTTACTACGTGATGAGCTCAATCAGTAAACCATCATCTTCAAGGTTATCAGATAGAACAATGGAAGTATCCTCAATATAGATCTGTTTTGCATTACCCTTTAGAGACCTGAGTATATATTTTTCTATATATTTTCCTCTTGCATTACCCTTTAGAGACCTGAGTACATATTTTTCTATGCAACTGCTACTAGAGTAAGTTTTTTATCTTTTTATTAGGAGATTTCCCACAAAATATCAGGCATAATTTCCCTCAGCAATGGCTTGTTTTGGTAAATTTTTTGCAAATACAACTGGCATACTGTGTAGCTGACTCAATGGTGCTCAAATGTGGCTATACATTCAAATCACCTATTGACTTAAAGAATATACGGATTCTTGCCTCCTTATCCTAGAGATTCTGACTCATTTGATCTGGAGCTGGGACTAGGTGGCTTATTGTTTACAAAGCCTCACAGTTGCTTCTATAAGAATCTTCCAGGATTGAGAATCTGTGGACCAACCCATTATTTGATGAAGAATTTGAGGATATCATGTACATTAAAAGAGCATTTGAAGGAAGCCAAATCCTGCTGTAAGTCCTGCAATGAGTCCTCTGAAATAAAAGTAGAACCTGTGAGCAGTATGAAAAGCTGTTACATGGGCCATCCTAATATTCAGATTGAGTCTGAGATAATGAAAAGGCAAAAAATAAGAAGCATTAGAGCATGGTGCTAAGTGGAATTATGGAAAACCATTTGTAAAATGCTGTGTGATGTGGAAGGACCTGTTCTTCTTAATAGACAGTTTTTTAATAGAAAATGGAGTAATGGAAATGGCAGCATATTTGAATCCATTTGCATTTCCTTTAGAAAAATAAAAGAAAATAAAAGTGAAGGGCATAACCTTGTAAATATATCTTGATCTGATGTTATTTTTGCAAGTTAGACAGATGTGGGGCCACCAGTCAGCCTGAGACAGGGCTAGCTATCAAATCAGAGCTCACTCTTCAAATCCCAGCACTAATCGGCATGATAAAGAGCTACCTTTCGATTAATCCTGCCCTGGACTTTAGACGAAAGAAACTGCAGTTTAATTACTAGTGAAATTCACTTTGTCTGATCTGCCTGTCTTTGCTGTAATGTCATAATATAATCAGCATCACCCCCATTTGAAACACAGAGCTGTGAAGTCCAAGGACCTGTGTGATTGGAAGAAATAAAATGATGCTCAGACAACAACCAGCCACAGTGCAGTAATTACTCAACCTTGTTTTCATCTGTATGTCATTCTTCCATTGGCTTGTCATGACAGCAACTGAGAAAAGGATGGGAGATAGCCTGATTGAAAAGGCGGATGACCCGTTGGAATCAGACAGGGTGTGGGAGGGAAGAGCCACACTGTATAAAATCTTAAGGCTTAATTAAACTTGTTTTTTTTTCTTTAATATGTGTCCCACTGGCTGCTGCTGATCCCACAAGTCCAAGCTAAACCATTCAGTTGATATGTCTCCCTGCAATTAAAATCTCCCCTTAACTCTATATTTTTGCTTCTCTGAACATAATTTATTTTTCTTTTAAAACTGGCAATTATTTGGCAGATTTTTTTTTCCTTAGGTCTCAATGTAGTTTTTGCAAATTAAAAAAATAAAAGAGGGTTGCAGATTTTCTTCTGTCACAGATAACAGCTTTTGGGAGCATTACTTTCTAGGTTTTCATAGATGCACTGCCTTTACAAAGAAGCACTGAATCTGAAAATCTATCAGACTTTTCTATAAATTATTACCTCATCTTATACAGAATGTTTAAAGCAACTGGATTCCCTAATTGTACAGTTGGAAGGTAGCTGTGCCAGGATTTGAACCAAGATTTGTCTGACTCTGGGTTATACTTTTTTGACTCTACTACCCATGACCACTTTATTCTCACTTATTTTTTTTTCTTATTATCCCTTCAATTGAGTCATTTGACACATTATTGTTGAGCATCCTTTACATGCAAAGAACTACTACGCTGCACTCAAGATAAGCATTAGCAAAGCTGGGAAGGAAGAGTCTGCCAGTATCCGTCTTCAGAAGTGTTGAAGTTCGACTGCTCAGTTGCTTTTGTGAATTCTGTTACAAATTGATGTTTTCATTCCAAAAAGCAATTGGACCATTAAGAACAAATGTATAGTATGAATTCAAGAAAGTCTTTTGTATTTTCTAATTTTTATTCACAATATCAATCCCCCCACTACTCCCCAAAAAAGAAAACCAGAATCAAGAATTCCAAGAATCTGAGGCTCTTATGACTCATATAATCAGTCATCAAATTCTATAAAATCAGGTCAAAGAAGACCTACCATTAAAGGCTTTAGGCCTAGGAAAAACAGTAAGCCTAGGGAATAGGAGAACAGGCTGTGGAGTCCGATTACCTGGATTTAAAACTTGGATTTACACTTATTAACTATATAACCTTGAAAAAAATTGCTTAATACTCATCTGTAGAATGGAAATAAAGTTAACTCTTAGGATTGGTATGCAAATTAAGTGGGTTAACGTATGTAAAGCTCAGAGTTTGGTGACTGCCACAAACTGGAAGTTTAATAAATATTAATTATCATTTCTTTCCTAGAACATGTAATTTCCTTTACTTTTAAACTAACAATATCTAACTGGTCTGATATTTATCGTGTAATTCCTGAGTTATTGCAATATATTGTGCTCTCTCTTCTCTCTCTCCCCACCATTTCCCATTATTTATACCAAAATATGACTGTGATCAAGTGAGTGCTACTTAGAGACTTTAATAGGACTCTTTTGTCCACAGAACTAAGTAGATTTTTCAGTCCAGTACCAAGAACCCCCTTAACATTCCCCACTCCACCTATCTTTCCAGTACTTTTCCTATTGCAATTCCAAAAAAACTTGCTTATTTCTTGTTCCCAAATGTATCTTCTAGTTTTCTGTTCCCATGCTTTTTTTTCTCAGGCTCTTCACACAACCTTAATCATATCACCATTTCCCAGATCTTGCACAATTTCAAACTTCCAACCACACAGTCTTCATCATTCATAGTAAAACTTTCCATTGTCAGCCTAGGTAGAAATGATGGATAGTTCTCTAAACCTTCATTTTAAAGATCTCAATATCATTGTATTATAATCATTCTCAATAATTAGTACTTCAAGCACAGATCAGAATCTTCATACACATTATTATTTGCCCAATGGCATTTATTAGAGAAGCATAAACATAGTTGGTATACAATTAATATATGTCAAATGCATAGTTAGTCTGAATTTGGAGTTTCTTCTTTGTTCTAAATCATTTTTTCTATCCTATGAATTACTATGGATTTTGCCTTGTTTTTCTAATGCTTATCTATATTTCCTTTCAAATTATTTTGATATTTCTCCCTCTGTGGTTCTCTCCTCTGATTACTACCTCATAAATCCTTTCACCTGGCTTCTCTATCATATGTGACCTATTCAGTTGGATAACAAGACTGCTGATGGGTCCCATGTCCTCTGTTCAAGTTCATTCTGCAACATTTACTTCTATGTTAGAGTGATAGTTATTTATCTATAGAACAAAGATTATAGGACCTACTGAAAGAAAATGGTAACTATGTGAAAACATCTTGTAAACTGTGAAAAGTTTTACAAGTGTAAGGTATAGTCTGTATTTTCTAAATATTTTCTAATAAGTATGAATTTGTATATTAAAGATGTAAGGAAAATATGAAAATTGTATGATGAATTGTATCATACTTCTTGAATTTAAACAAATTTAAACCACACAGTCTTCATCATAGTCAAGCTTTTAGATATATATGCATATATATCTAAGGATTGTTCCAGCTATAACCATATATCTTTGTTGCTGTTGTTGTTCTTTTTCTTCTAATACCACCTCTTTCATGAGTAACATATTCTTTGGCCTCACTCTGTACATTTATAGAGAAAATGAGAATCTTCCTCAAAAGATTGTCACTGGTATTTTTTAAATGATTTTTTTCTGATATTTAACATACTGACAGCAAGAATCTTAATAGTTCTTAACCATTTCTGAAACAGCATTGAAAATAGATCACCTATATACTACATCAAAGATATCACGATTGTGCAAATTCTCCGAACATAAGTGGATTTTTTTTTAACAATTCTGAATCAAAACTCCTACACAGAGGACAATATTTATGAAAGCAATTAAGGTACAGAAAGCCTTTCTGACTTGGCCTACTACCTATAACTATTTTTTCTCCTTAGGTGATGTAGTTCTATAAACTGATGAACAGTTAGATGATGGTTTAGAACTTGAAATCATAGTCTCTAACAAGCCATGACTGCAGGAAGACATTTTGACTTTGTCTTATTATTAAATGGAAACAAACCAGGCAGATGAGCTTTCCTTTCATTGTTTTTAGTAGGAAAGTGACTCTAGAATGCTACCTGTGAGGTTCAGGAGAAGGTAGGCAGCGGAGGAGTGTCTTTGTTGGTTTAAAACATGATAGAGGTGTCCTTATTCTTGAAGAACACACCTTTATTATTCCTTTATTCTTATGGACATTATCCTATCTCCTTAAATTTTCTTTCCCATGATATCTGACCTTGTTGTTCTGTTTTGAGATTGTGATTATAAGCAACCAATGTCTTTCAGGCTCCATTCTTGCTTTTGTCTGTGCTGGACCTATCCCTAGTTTTCTATGCATCTTCCAGCTACCACCAAAATACTCCCTTTCTTTATTGGGTTCCTATCTTGCATAACCAGAGGCAGCAAAATCTTTACTCCTTCCTCCTGGCCTTCTGGCCCCGCCTGTTTGTTTGGAGTTCTGAGTTAATATTTAACCCATGAGATAACTGTTTACAAAATTCTTAGTTGATAATCAGAGAATTTCCCCCCTGGATTAATATGGTTAAAGTTTAATGTGGTGAACAGCTCACACAATAAACTAACAACAACAATAACAACAACATATGTATTTGAAGTATTAATTCTGGTAATTTTGCTGATAGGTTTTCAAATGAAATATTTGTTTTAGTCCAGATAAAAGAAAACTTCGGGTAAGGGCCTGGCACACTAACTCTGTGGAAGAATTTAAGGAGAGAAAAAAGCTAGAATCTACCCTTGGGTGGCAAGTAGCATGAAAATGATGACAATGTTCTTAAGAAAATGACCTTTATTTGTTTTCTTGGTATTATCACACTGAAAATAAGTTCTTGGGATTCTCTGCAATATTATGTATAGATAATTTTTGTCTTTGATCAGCCCTGTACTAGCTTGTGATATTTTCATGAGTAACATATTCTTTGGCCTCACTCAGTGACCTTTTATGTGTTACAATGTGATCAAAACCGATTCAGACATAGGGGAAGAAATCACTGTGTTCAGGTAATGCCCTCCATTCATTTTCTAAGTCAGGAATGACTGTTTCTTCTCCTGAGACAAAAATGAACTTTAGCTCCATCTGACATGAGAAGACAGAATACAAGTGGTCATCTTGTGTTCTTAAAATAAGTATTCATGCTTTCATCAGAAGTCAAGGGTATAACCTAGCCCTGAAAACGTACTGAGATTACTTTGGTTCACTTGGGAATGATTTTCATTTTGACTTCTTGCCGTGTAGAACTTAAGGAATAATTGTTGCAAGAAACTGGAGGGAGGAGTTAATTAAATCCGTAGACCTACAAAGAGGTACATATATGTATCAAATTTAATATAGACATCTCTCTGAAATTCTATACCATAAAGGTACTCTGTGTCTTCACTGTGTTTTGACACATGGTAGATAACTTTGTTTTGCCTATATGTAGAAATCCATCCATTTGGGAAATTTCCAGATAATGGATCACTTATTCAGAGATAGTTAATAAATTTTGCCAAGATGTATGTGAAATTAATAAGCATCAATCCAAACCATCAACTCAAAACTGGATTTTCTGCTGTATTTGAAAGTCCTAAAGCTAGACATTCAAAACGTGGGTATCTCATAAGCACTTTGTAAGAATTCATTGTTTTGACAAATATGCTGTGATTATCCCAAATTAGAAGTATGTTGAAAATGAAATACTAGTAAGAGATTTCAAATTTGATGAGAGTTAAATGGGTTTTAAGTGCCCAGTAAGGTGATAGGAAAAATTGGAAAGAGAGGTGTCCCAGAAGATAGCCACAGTGCCTTAAGTGAGAGGAAGTGGTTAACCATGTTAAATTGCTGCTGAGAAGCTCAGTAAGGTGAGAATAAAAATGTGACCATGGGATTTGGCAATTGTAGATATGGCAGAGTGGAATGGATAAAAGACCCACTGGAGAAGGTTGGGGAAAGAATAGAAAGTGAAGACGTAATAGCAAATGCAGACAGTTTATTTCAATGAATTTTGCTATGAAGGGAAGAATAAAAATGGGAAATAAATGGTAAAAGACATGAAATCAAGAGAGTCTCCTATGAAGACATACCAAGAATGGTGGGGTTTATATTTTTTACTTATTTGGGAGTTTTATATTTGTTGGTTTAATCTGCTTCTCCAGTTGAAAATAACATGAGCAGGAATCAAAGCTTCAATTCTGGAGTAGAAAAAGATATGGAAAAGGTAAAATCCACCTGGTAAAATATAAAGGATATTGGCTAAGATTCAACAGTTCTTGGTCTAGTGAAGGTTCTACCAGCTACCAGTAGTATGTCTTTAAATAACATTTATCAGTTTTTTGTATTTACTGATAACATCTAAAGTTCCTTTATGATAATTCTAGTGCTATGAAAGGAAATAATAAGGCATATTACAGAAATCCCTCTCTAGTAGAAATAGAATTTATGTCATTCTTTTCCATTTACAAAGCACAGTATTATTTAGAAAGCACACTCTTAACTCTCACAAGAACGCTATCAAATAGGTGGTTATACTGTTTCATTTACAGGTAAGGAAACCAAGAATCTAAAACGTAAAGCAACTGGCAGAATCACAGTGTGCAGACATCAGAGACAGAGTCCAACACAAGTTTCCTAATATATTGGAAATTTCTTCCCAGCCTGGATTGCTCTCCATCCACTTCCCTTGTAGTCCTTTGTTTAGTTTCTTCCCTTCATTCTTTGATGAATCCCCTTTTCATTTCTGATCCAGGTTTCCATTATATTTTCTTCCCTGAATTCCATTTTCCCTGGAAATTTTTTTGTTATGAACACTTCCCTAATTATCTGTAAGTCTTTATAAAGCAGAACCAAGCACACAAGAGTTGGGGGTGTGCATTAAGGGCAAAGGAAGAATAATCCCATACCAAAACATTTTACCACACTAGTGAAATTGCATTTCAGACAACCCACAGCAAACCAACACTCTAACCACAATGGCTAGTATTAGCAGTGGAAACTCCTTCATAATATCTTGTCATTTGGTCTTATAAGCTTTTAAAACCAGAGAATAGAAAGGGAAGAGCAAAGAAGCAGGAGGGGAAAATGGGAAATGGGAAGTGGGAGAAGAAAAGGCACAGAAGGGTACAAGTGTTGCTTAGTGTAGGCCCTGCAGACCAAAAATTACTGTGTTTCTAACACTATTGATTTTTTTTAGCAGCTGATATTTCAATCTGGGTGCAGTGTGTCTGTGAGTCTACGCACACTGTCAAGAAGAAATATGATAGTGTCTTAAAAGATTAATAATACCGCTGGTCCTCTGGAGGCCTGTCTTAATTCACTGGCCTGTTCCCTGGCATGTACTGTAATTTATCTAGTCTGATTTGAATAGCAAATGGCAATCGGCTGCCATTAGGGAAATGGGCATCATTCTTATTGATCCAGCATGGGCTGGATTTTATTTAAGGAGAACTGCAAAATGTTATTACCTTCAGGAAGAGAAACTGAAAAGGGAGCTTTTCCTGTGTGT
The DNA here is from genome assembly GCF_021218885.2 of Marmota monax. NCBI lineage: Eukaryota > Metazoa > Chordata > Mammalia > Rodentia > Sciuridae > Marmota > Marmota monax. Next base: position 3,287,547 of record NW_026694771.1, read on the forward strand.
ATTTTGGAAATGTTCTACCTTAAAAAGGGAATGGATTGTGAATGTAAGAGAACAGGGGGAGATGATCATCCTATTGTGTGAAAAGGGACATGTACAGGCTGTTTTCAACATAATTGTTTACCAGCAGGAAAGAGTGCTCATGATTATGAGAAAGAGGCCACAGGCCTCCGAGGTTAGAATACTGTAGAGACAGTCGATCTAATCTGTTTTATTGTACAACTTCATGTAAAGCCCCTAGTTACTCAGAATCCATTTGTCAGTCTGTAAAATGGGCCAAAAAAATCTACTGGTGATGTGCAAGTTTCATTTAGTGTTTGTTTCACATCCTGGGAGTTTTGGATAAAGGATGGTATAGAATTAAACACAAAATAAAGAAGAGATTATCTTTAACAATGTAGGGAGACAAGAGGTAGTCAATATTTATTATTGCTTTTCACTTAAAATTCTGGAAGGGACAGGTTATGTGCTGAGTGAAGCAAGACAAACTAGCCTCATAATTCTCATTAGCCCATAATGTGCATCTCTCAAGTTAATATTGCATGTATTGACTGTAATGTTCACCTGTTAGTGGCAGAGCTAGACCTGCATTTTTACCCTGCTTTACTGAATCCAGGAAACCTGCCAGCATTATGGTAGCAAATGTAGGAGACAGTCAGACCTGGGCCTTTCTGCCTACCCCCACTACACTCTTTGCCAGAGGGACAAGGGCTGAATGTGCCATTCCTGTTAGAGCTTATTAAAGATTTACTGTGAAGGAGAATACCCTATCCCTAACTTTCCTTAGCAGCCCCAGGTAGGGAAAAAGGTATGACAAACATGGCTAGAGGAAGGGCTCATTGCTACTGAAATTCTCCTCCATTCCACCTCGGGTTGTTATGGAAAGAAACGATAATGTGCTACAGGAAATGGCCAAGTATAAAAGCAATAAAATAAATTGAAAATGACTTTGTTTTTTTGAGCGGCAGTAATTGCTATATGTTGTGATGTTTGCATAAGGAATTAGTTAATGTGTAGCAGAATGGCATGTGATACTTTTTATTTGCCTGATGACTATAGTCTCTGAGTGAATGACTTATTAAGGTTAATAAAGAAAAATTTGCTTGTGACTTGTAATGATCCAATTGCTAGAATTTAGCATCCCCTTATGCATTGTTGCCTAAAGGGGAGAAGGAAAAAAACTCACACACATTAATGGCCGACTGGCTATGATTTTTTATAGTGGTGTGAGAACAAACAATGTCTTCTAAATTGTTGGTCTGTCTATCTTTCTGCCTGCCTGGGCAGGAACGTTATGGCTTTCTTAATTCTCCTGTGTGATTTATCATCCTAAATTCATTGTTTTGCATAACTCTGCTCAAAATGAAGAAATGTCATTATTTTGCAGCGAAAAAGTTGTCATTTGCATAATGCCTGCCATTAATTATTGTGAGACTAATGCAGTTGTTGATATTTTTAGGGCACAGTGGTACAGCCTGCACCTTGTATAATGTCATTCTGAAAACATTGGTAGTTAATAGGTGCCACAACATTGCACAAATGGAAAAGAAGATGATGAAGAAGAAGGGGACACAATGGAACAGGCTGTGATCTTTATTTAGCTTTTTTTTCCCTGAAATGCTTGGTGAGGGAAGACTATAAAAGGAAGCGAATAGAGCAGGAAGCTGTGACATCCAAGAGAACAAAGGGATTGAAAAGCAGAGGTTTTCTATTTAGGCTGAATTTGTGCAACCTGGGTTCCAGCCAGTTTAATGGAGGAAGTCATGTCTTCTCTGTTTTGCTTACCTATGTAACCAAAGCCCTAAACAGCATGTAGGGTTGGGTTTTTTTAAAACCATCAATTAGGATAAAGGTTTGCTCTGCAACATGTTCATCTTGTTGAAGAATTCTCGTAACTGGGCATTTGGCCAAAGTTAAGAGGACACACCAGGGTTTCATGAAGCAGAAAGCTAAAGAGTATGAGTTTCAGGTTTTGATTAATCAGTCTTCTATACTTCGTTTATTTCAGTGTTTGTATCTAGAACTGTAGCTTTCCTTTGCTGCAAAAAGCATATTAGAGAAACAATTTTTTTTACTCCTTATATTCCTTGTGATGGAACACTAACTTTTGCATCTGATTCTTTAGGACAAAAGCCTACCAAGCCTTTCTATTACCTATTTCACAGGTAAATGAAAGTCAGTTATAAAAATTCGATCAGAGATGAAACTCATTACACTGAGTCTGGGAGGCATAAATATTACAAATGTAGCTAACTGTTGATCTTTTTAGTCATGAGAGCTTAAAAAAAAACAGACATCAAATAGAATATTTTTCCTAATTTCACTGTTTCATGTGTATTATATATTTAGATATTTCTTTTTTATCATTAAATTTAAAAGACATGAAAGAAATGGAGCCTCAAAAGTAGGTCTAGTTGCTACAACTGACCAGAGATATTTAGAAAGATATTATCCTTCACTGTTTAAAACCTGGCATTGTAAACTCTTTGGAAAATCCAGTGTTTTTTCTACATTGTACTAATACAGATTTGAAGGTTATTCTTTACCCAAAGACCAGCTACTATTCTGGAAACCCCTTAAAACAAGATGACGCTTGTAAGGGTGCCTAAGAATCATGAGGAGACCACAAGTGTCTGTCACAGTTGTTCTTATAATAATAAGTATCTCAGAAGAATTCAGGCTGGGATAGCATCATATATCTTGCCTTTGCTTTGGAAGCTTAATCTGCATGGGTTTAGTTCTGAATTAGGAAAATTTTAATTCCTCACAAAGACATCATCATCATAAATTACCACATTTGGAAGATGTAAAAAATAGATGAACCTATGTGTGGAGACCAGCCTCTACTACTGCTTTTCATTTTTCCCTTTCCTTTGAAGAAAAGGAAGTTATCTTGATGCCCCCAAATTAATGTCTTTGACTATAATAAAATCAATATTAGCAAACAGATTTAAAACATAAATAAGAAGTCTAAAATGTAGGGGGAAATGGAGAGGAAATGAAAGGAGAAGGTATTTGTACTTCAATATGGTACTAAGACAACACAGCAGATTAATTCCTAATCTTCTTTCATTTATAGCCTAGTAATGCCTATTTGTCTGTTATGTATTCTACATATAGCTAAAGAACTTACATATAGATAAATATGAATATTCAATAACTAACTTAGCAAGTTATACCATTATTAAGGTGATTGACTTGTCTTGACTGGCCTGGAACTTTGTAAAAAAATCCCATGTCCCAGGAGCCTCCTCAGTCTCAGGCAAACCTTGGCAGTTGATGGCCCTAACTTTGATGAATCCTCACAAGGCATATTGAATTAATGTTTATGTTATATATTTTATCATTTCTGTGTTTGCTTCTTATATTTAAAAGAATTTCATATTTGATGAACAAACTGGTGCTGGGAACCCTTTTGCATAACATCTACTTGCTAAAGAATTTTACCTAACTCTGAGAGAGAGGGTTCAGTAAAAGGTGTAGATTTTCATACATTATCTATCGCTTTGATTAGCAGTACTCCAGAAAGTAGCAGTCTCCTAGTAAATAAATAATCACTATCAGCTCTGATCCTCTGTGTTCAGAAAATAATTTTAGAGCTCAAGTCTTACATAAAAACGGTAAGAATCCATATGTTAGGTGGCATGATTTTCATCACCTAACATCTGATAATCATGGCAGACTGGCATTCTTCAAGACTCATTGATTGATGCCAGGACTTCTAACTTCTTTCTCTTCTTTGCTTTGGAGTTTTCCCCTCTTTTACAGCCAGACACTGTACTAAAACCTGGAGATATAATAAATGTTCCTTCACCATGATTTTTTAATTCAATCTATAAAAGAAATCAGTAATGATTAATTCATTATATATATATATATATATATATATATATATGATATTGTTAACTAATCTCAGTGAAATATATATATATGTATATGTCTAATCAAGGCAGTTGTTTTATTCACTGAGATTAGTTAACACTATCACAAAGCTTAGGGATAGAAGAAAAGCACTTAAAATTTTGTTGTTTGTTTCATGGATCAGTTTGCTCATTTATTTAATAAACATTTATTGAAGTTCTGCTCTCTGCTCAGCAATGTTCTGAACATTGTAGATACAAAGATGAGCTATACTTGGTAATTTTACAAAATAAATAGCACAAAAAGATAACTTATCCTCCCCCCCCACCCCAAGATTGGGAGTTTTTTAAGCACAGGCTCATACCCTAATTTACCAGGACCAGTTTGCATGGGAAAACCTCTCCTTTAGAAAAATTGAAGGAGATCGCATTTATAACTGTTGAATTTGACTTTATCCATTCCAACAATTGTATTTTAGGACCTGATCTGTACTATTTAGGTTGTTTCCAACACTGTCAGATGTAAAGAATATAGGCCTCTGGAACAATCCAGAGGATCCATGCATTATGAAGAAAAAATATTTTCTATTCAAAGTTTATGTGCTTGGGATGAGATTTATAAGTGCTGCCATACTTTACTCATCTACTTACACATTATGCTAAATACCTTATACGTTTGGTTATTTAGTAGCTGTCAAGCACCTATAATGTTTCTGACATTGTTCTAATTACTGGGAATATAGTAAAAAATTAAACAAATTTTCCTATGAAAATTTATAATAAAGGAGACAGCAAAAAAATAAGTAAATAAAAAAGTCATCCTAAGAAATTGTTAGATCTAGGAAGAAAATAGCACAGGGTAAGTAGATAGAAAATAGGGATAAACTATGGAAAAAGTGCTAGAGGAGATAGGGAAGATAGTATTGAGCAGAATATATTTGAAAAAATAAAAAAGGTTAGATAATGAGAAGAAGCTAAGCATGTGGTGACCAGGAAGGAGAACATTTTAGGCAGAAGAAAGGGAGATTGTAAAGTCCTTGAAGTAAGAAAAACTTGAAATATTCCAGGAAGAGCAAGAAGAAATCTGTAGCTCAAACCGAGTGAAGTGAGAAATGATCGTGTAGCTAGGTAGGAACCAGAACATGTAGGCCACCCCAGAGACTGGCAGGAAGCCATAAGAGGGTTTTTTAAAGGTTATGTGTTCTCGTTTATGGATCAAATGAGATCTGTGGCTGCTCTACGGAGAAGAGACTAACAGGGTCACAGGTGGGGCAGGAAGAGAAGTTAGGAATTATTATGGTAGCCCAGGTATTTCATGGGCAATGGCAGTGGGGACTGGAAAGTAGCTCAATCCTGCCTTATTTGAGGATAGGCTTGATAACAGTTGCTAAAAAACTTGATGTGCAGATGAAAGAGATGCAATGAGTCTCATGTGTTTCACTTGAGCCACTGGATAAAGGGCAGATCTTTAACTCGTGGAGTAGAGAGGTATGTGAGGTATGAGGGGATGAACAGATTTTGGGGGAGAGATAATTATGATTTAGATCTAGTACACTGTTATGGTTGGGATGTGAGGTGTCCCCAAAAAGCTCATGTGTGAGACAATGCAAGATTTAAAGGAGAAATAATTGAGTTCAGAAAGATTTAATCCAATCAAGGAGTTGATCCCCTAATGGGATTAACTATGTGGAGACTGGAAGAGGGTATGGTGTGGCTGGAGAAGGTCTGTCCCTGGGGGGCATGCCTTTGGGTATGTATTTTGTATCTGGCAAATGGAGTCTCTTTCTGCTTCTGGATCTTCACTTGAGCTGCTTCCCTCTGCCACACTGTTCCACCATGATGTTCTGCCTTGAGTACTCCTGAGGAATGGAACCAGCTGTCTATGGACTGACACCTCTGAAACTGTGAGCCCCCAAATAAACTTTCCTCCTCTAAAATTGTTCTTGTCAGGACTTTAGTCACAGCAGAGAAAAAGCTGACTAAAAATACAGGCACATTGACTTGCAGCTTCTTATTCAAGTGAAGTGATGTAATAAGTGGGTTGGATATATGACACAGGAACTCAGAGGAGGGGTTAGAGTTGGAGATTCAGTGTTTTTATTTCTGTGTGTGAATTTTACTTAGAATGTAAGGGTGCAGGGAGCAAAGAACGGACAGTGAGCAGTTTGGGTAGATAAATACACATGCCCTATGTTATTTAATGGATGTGAAAATGCTATTTCATTCATTCTGCCATTCTTGGAAAATCACTGGTATGCATGGCAAAGACGTACCAAGAGGACTACTTCCTGAGAACACATGTTTTATGATCTGTAAACAGACATGTATTATTATTTGCATAATAATATAAGACAGAGGGGAAAGATAAACATTCTATATTTTAAATGTAGGGGAAATTCATATGCATTATAGTGAAGTAAAAGTTGAAGGTGGGGAAGATTTGAAGTAGGAGCAGTTATGGCATCCCAGAAAAGGAGAAGTCATAGCAGATATACAAAGAGTAAAAACTAGCTTTCTCTTTGTGGAGAAGCAAGGATGGAAAGTAAAGATGTCCCAGCATGATCAGAATTTGTGTTTGTGGAGTAAAAGGTCAGCATGAATTTATACAAGTTTGCTAGAGTTAAAGGATTTGAACTTGCTCTGTAGCTCACTGGTTCTCTGCTCCAGTGTATTTCAGAATCACTTTTGGAGTTCAAACTGCAAATGCCTGAGTATCATTCTGGAAATCTTTTGTATAGGTCTTGGAGTGGCCATGGCATTTGTTTTTTCCACAGGCAGCCTGTTTCAGAACATTCCTCCTTTCTGAAGCTATGATTTCTTATTAGGATTAATGTTCCCACATATCCTGGAGCTATAAGTAGAGCTGTTTCTTGTAGCAGGAGCCCCTGGACTTTTAACACATTCTGAAGAATCATGGCTCAACTTTTTTTTTTCAAATCTCTGCCTAATTTTATTTTAGTACTAATTTATTATGTATCCTTTTCCTGTTTTATAACTTTGGACCACCTATAGTTTGTCATGGTTCCTATATTTTCTTTCTGCTTTAAAGTCTGCTGCAGAATGATGTATGGGTGGATATAGTGTAGGGGTAGTAAGAGCCCTGGAAAGGGGTGATTATCTTACAAGGAACTGTAGGAATGAAAAGTACCATAATTATTACATCAAATACCACTCAGGGAATTAGATTGCATTAAACTAAGTTCATCCTTATTTTCCTGAATGACTAACTTTGTGTGCCTAGTTTATTCTCTATAGCATCAACACCTATTAAGTGATAGAACATTAGTGAAACCAACAGTTTGAAAAATTCTAAAGAGCCAAAATATTATGCTGTGGGCCTAAATAATATAACATATTATTAATATTAATAGTAATCTATACTAAGGAGCCTGAATTAAAAGCAAAATTTAAGACTATAAAAAAATAGGTTCAGAAGCCCTTTCCAAATTAAAATATTCCCTATTATTAACTCACAGCCCATTGATATTTTTGTAAGGTAAGTATAAAGTTAAAATACAGGGCTATTGAAGTGTTATTTATTTAAGAGATCTAGTATCTGTTATAACTACATACTCAAAAAACTTAAGGTTTTAGAATTTGACTTTTTATAAAAACAGGAGAAGGAAGACTGCTAGGAACAAAAATGCCTAGAGAAAGTCACTTTTAAACCTTTTGGGAAAAAGGCTTGTATAAATACATTTTTGCTGCTGGGTGCAGTGGAACTTGCCTGTAATCCCAGTGGTTCAGGAGGCTGAAACAGGATGATTGCAGGTCCAAAGCCAACCTAAGCAATGGTGAGGCACTAAGCAACTTAGTGAGACCTTGTCTCTAAATCAAATACAAAATAGGGTTGAGAATTCACTCAGTGTTGAGTGCCCCTGAGTTCAATCCTGGGTACCTCCCCAAATAAATAATAAATAAATATATTTTTTCTCTTAGCAATATTTTTAAAAGTCTTCACGTCACTAAGCAGTATTCAAAATATTATTTTTAATAACTGCATAGTATTCCAGTAAATTAATGTTCTATCATTTACTTAATCAACCCTTTTTTGTCAGATAAGATACCCAGTTTTTCACCATTACAATTAATGTCATGAGAAATCTTCTTGCTTGTAAATTTTTGCAAACATCTTTGATTATGTCCTTTAGATAAATTCCTAGAGGTGAAATTTCTGGTCAACAGTATTCATATCTTTTTAAGTTTATAATACATATTGATAAGATGTTCTACAGAGCACTGTACCAATTTTATTCTTTCTATGATAACATCTTAATGTTTCCCAAAGGAACTGATTCAAAACTATTGCTCTTTTCTGTGTCCTGTTTGGGCCACCAGTTGTAGCAGAAACTTAATTTACTCCTACCTCAAGGTTATACCTAGAGTTACCAAAACACTGTTGTAACTGAGACAGTTTAAAGTAATATAAAGTGACAGTAAGATTGGAATGTGTTCATTTCTTATGCCTGCTGTGTGCAAGCATTATGCTTATCCTGGATCGCAGACAAGAGAAAGAAAGAAAAAGTTTTACCTCTCTAACTTGAACTAATTGATAACTCACAATGTGCTAGGCACTGAACTGAGCATTCGTGAGACTTGAATCCTGCCCTCTGAGCCCTTAACAATCCCATGCTCATGATTTATAAGGCCTAATAATAATTGTGGACTTTCAGGACAATGCCCTATGGTTAAATATTTAAGTCATGCAGTGTAGACAGATTACAGGACACCTATGATCCACACATGCATGTGGATTCTCTGAATAAGTCTTGATATCCCTGACAACTGGGAGAAGGGGAAGTGTGAGTATTTACTTCAATCCTAGAGTAACACAGAAAAGGCAAGGGAATTCTGAGGGGATAAACAGGGGCAACATGTAGACTAGAAATAAACAAAGGGGTAGGGGGAGAAAAATTCTACCTCTTTTTCCACCGTGTGCCCTCTGGGGGAGTCTATTAATCTCCTAGCAGGTTCCTCCATGGTATCTTGGAGTTCCTAAGATTTTCAGACTGTTTAGGAAAAGGCACGGCAGACTATTTTCTTGGAGGAAAATGGGAGAATATTTGAAATTGGGTTGGAATGAAAAATTTAAAAGGTTGCATGGACCTGGGACTTGAGGCTGTGTTAACTGACTGTAGTTTGTCAGGCTTCCAGTAGGTATAGTTGGGAATTCACTGAATGTGTGTGCCTATTCTAGTGCTTTGACTGAAAAGGTTCTCCCACAATTAACTTAGTTGGCTAAAGGGATGTAAAGTTAGTGGGACAATTGTAGCAGTGACACAAAAGTTTCAAATAGTCCTGAAAATTCATAATAAATGACATAGTGAAAATGTAAACAAGCCACTTAATAACATTTTAATGCTTGATTCTGATCTCTTAATTAAAATGTGCATAAAAGAAAACAATGGTGGAACATCTGTGTGTGTTATTGGGGTAGCAGGATTTATGCCGCACCCTGGGCTTTTTTGTTCACTTCTCAGTGTATGTGAAGTGGGAGGGTTGCCTCTTTGAGGCATGGTTACCCCTTTCAGCCCCACAGGGTCTCAGTTCCCATCTACCTTCTCTTGGTTGTGGTTATCTCCCCTTTTCTTTCCTCTTATATTAAATATTGTATGGCTTGTTCTTTTTCCTACATTAAACTGCTCTCACCACTTGATCTAAAAGCCACTCTTCACCCCACCCCATAACCTAAACCCTGACCTAACCCTGACTTGCCCTCGTTATCTCAACAGATGTACACAGCATTACCTAATGTTTTTTGGCCTCAGTGAATAATCTCACAGAGCTTCAGGGGAAACATGGCCCTTTGTATCTGTGACCTTGAATCAGCTATTACTCAGCTGGACACTATGGGATTTAGATGTTAAAAGACAGAAATTCTATTCACCCCTGCTAGTGACTTTTTTATTATTACTATTATTGATTTGGGGGAATCTATCCCTGAACTTCATTTTGTCCAATTGTTGTTAAATGGCAGCACCAGTATTCACAAAAGCAAAGTGCCTTCAGATCTTCCACTGAAAATGTTACACTATGAAATGCTTTTATTTCTGTCGTTACTTGCAACATACCTGATCACCAAAAAGTTCATCTTTGATTAAACCAGGATAAAAAGTACCTCACATCTCGTGTTACTCCTGGGAGAGTTTCGTACTCTTTCTACAATAGAATGTCACAGCCAAATGGCCTTCCTAAACATATAACAATTAATATTTAATGCTCTCCTTTATTAGGGAGACATTGTGCTGGGACTATCTCTGTTCTTCATGATGTTCTTGCAAAATACATGCTTTTATTCTTTATTCCACAGTTGATGAAATGAAGATTCGGAGCAATTTAAGTGACATGAGTGAAGCTATATAGTAAATAAGTGGGAAACCTGTCTCTCTCCCTCAAGGCCATAATCTTTCGATACTCTCAGGCCCTATAGCATGATATTTCCCATTTCCTATAGACATGGGCTAGATGATGATCTGATAGAGTTAAGTAAAATGTACCATTTGTGACAAATGTCTGAAAATTATTTTTATAACTTGGATTTAATTCACAAATAAAGAGTAATTATCAATATGTCACAGATGAAGAGCTGCATGTATGGATCAGTGTAATTTCCCAGCCTTGGCTTATGGTTGCAGTATGCCCCAGGGAGTTTCACAAATCCACATGGCATCTCCTGGTACTGGGTTCTGCTTTAGCCGACCAAAGTGTAAAACTCTGTGTTGGGATGACTCAACTTGTTACTATCTGAAGAGAGTTGTATAAAATTACATGCCATATGTAGACATCTTTTCTTTTCCGAATATGTCCTTAACCCTCGAGTAGGACTAAATGGGCTTTGTACTTTTTCCATGGGTGTTCGTTTGCTCCAAAAGAGGAAGAAGAAGAGCTGGGCTTTGGTTCTTTGTTCCTTTTGCTTTTTTCTCTTTGACTTCTTGTGCCCTGATTTCCCATCTGAATCAGTATTACCAGTTTACTCTGATCCTTCAATGAAATTACATAAAATGTTCATAAACTACAAATTATTAAGACTTTAAATCACATAAGACTACCCCTGGAGCAAGGGTTTTGGCCTGAATTTTGCATATTTCAGTTTTCTAGAGTGCATGGGATACTTTCTGGGCATAGTTAGCTTATGCATCCCTCATGGCCTTTTTTTCTTTTTTCCTCAGTCTGAGAGAGCCTCTGCTTTAGGCTTATTATATATCCTGAAACAGAGCAGATGTCAGATTATGAAATTGTTACTCCAAACACTGTGGTGCACACCTGTAATCCTAGCAGCTTGAGAGGCTGAGGCAGGAGAATCACAAGTTCAAAGCCAACCTCAGCAATTTAATGAGACACTGTCTCAAAATAAAAATAAAAAGGGGTAGGGATGTGTCTCAGTGGTTAAGCACTCCTGGGTTCAATCACTGGTACAAAAAATAAAAATAAAAAGATTATTAGGCTGTGGTGGTGGTATGGGGTTTGATATGACATTCCAATGCATATTAAGAAGACATCCTAGTCTAGTTGGAAAAGTAGGCCCTTGAGCATCACAGGAGCTCATGGCTTCTCCTTACTAGCTATGTAGTTTCAGGTGAGTTATTTAAGTCACTACACCTATTTTTTTTAATCTGCAAAATAGGTATGAGTAATAATCCGTACTTTATAGACATATCGTATGGGTTAAATGGAATAGTACATGTATATTATTTAGAATAGTATCTGACGCTCAGTGAACATTGGTTGCTTATACGTAGCAAGAAAAGGGAAAATAGGAAAGAATAGCAATTAGATAATAATAGCATTGTGTTTGAAAAAAATGATGTTTCATCATTTCAACTAGGCATGATAGAAAGAACTTTTGTCTAGAAGGCCAATTCTTAGATTCTACTTCCAGTTCTGCAACTATAAAGCTGTAAACTCTGCATTTTACCTCTTAGTATTTCAGTTTCCTCCTCTCTAAAATGAGTGAGTGGGAATGCCTGGTCTCTATTTACTCATACAGTTTTGCTTTCAGAAGGCTTTTCTTTTCTCAGAGTAGTCAATGACACATCGTACAACAGTGTATAAGTCTCAAGGCCAACAGCCAAGTTTGGCAGACAGGACTGTGGTTAAGCTATGCTTTTCCCCATGCAACTATGTTTACATGTACATTTATGTGCTTCGTGTATTTGTCATGTGTCTGAGTATTTATGCACCTGCAAGGTTGTTGAAGTAAGCACACTAGCATACATTCATACATTTTTTGTGGTATGTGTGTTTATATATAACACACACATATATATATACAGTATGTGTATATATATAAATATATGTCTGTGTGTATGAGAAACAGATGCACTGTAGGCAGATAAAGCAGATAAATATAGATCCAAATAGAAGCATAAGCATATAAATATAGACGTTATATAGCGTGAAAGCAAGCAGATCAGCACCATTTCATTATTGCTTGAAGTCTTTGTAATAAAAGAGTTGAAAATCAGTAACTGACATTGAAATTATTGACTGAATGACACTGACAGATCAGAAGGCACTATGTAAGGTAAGAAAATAACCTTTCTTTCAACTTTGAGGAGAAATTAGCAGGGAGATTTATTGCTTTTAATTATTTGATTTATGAAAGTTTTTAGATATCAGGTAGTGTTTTTAAGAGTATAGATATACCACTTCTCCTGAAAAGTACTATCAGACAACAAAAATAAATAAGAAAAGAAAACCTATTTCATTCTTGAGAAAAGATTTGGCAAAGGTGACACCTGGATTTCTTTTGTCCCCAGGCTATGATTTGCAACTCTTCCTGTTTCTAGGTTTGGACAGATGGGTTGTTTCATTCTACATTCTTCAGAGGGGCTTGTACAGAACAAGCCCCTCGAAAGTCTTTAAGGAAACCCACCTGAAGGAGATATTTTGAAGCATAAGGCCAGAGTCCCCATTGTTAAGTTATTGTCGAGCGGACGCTTGCAGTTGTGCTCAGTGAGTGTGTTGTGTGAGTAAAAATGGGCTTCCATCTGTTACTTTCATATCACTGTCTGTTCTCACCAGTCAAAATAATTGGTTGTGAGTTTTGCTCTATTTTGTTTTGTTTTAGTAAGGAGGATACTGTGAGTTATTTTTAGCTGGTTCAAGTAAACTGGATAATTTATTTTTTAATGTTGCAAGTTATATCTTACTCATGTGTTTAAATTTGATTTTCAAGAGGAAAGTATCCCCTCTTTTCCTCTCACCTACATCTATTTCTCTAACAGATTTTCTCTCTTCTCTGGCTTTGTTGCAAGAGCACCCAGGGAGGCTAAAATTTGAAGTGATCTCTAGATGTGTACAGATACATAGCCTAGTTTTGTCCATTACCACAGACAGAGTGTTTGCTGTTGCTTAGTTCACCATGGCTTTTCCTGATGGGATGGGACAAGAGGGACAGCAGTGTGTTCCAGTTTTCTCTTTGGTGCTTCTTCTATATCAGGAGTTAATGTTTCTACCGTCCTGCTAAGAATCCAAGTTTAGACTTTGGGGAGGAGGGGGAGGAAGAAATGCCAAAGCAATAAGAATTCCCTGAAAGGTGAATGAATTGGTACTGCCTAAAGACCTGTTCATTCTTTTCTCAAATCCTTTTGGCTATGGTTACTTTGTTGTGAATTTCTTTGCCAAATTATGATTTTAAAAATGTTTTCTAAAAAAGTGTCCCAGTGGTCTTGAGCATAATATACTGCGCCTTCGCGTACGCGCACAGACACACAGACACACACACACACACACAGACACACACACACACACAGCTATGTAAGATTTATCCTCAAAATTTCATTGTGTGAATAAAATGGAGTATACTTTTTATTTTGTGTTATTTTGAAAGAATGCTTTCTACTAAGATGTAAATTTATAAATTGTACAAGGTTTCAGACTACAGACTTTTCAAAACTTCTGTTATTTACCAGATGAGTTCTAATATTATCTGGAACAAGTGTTTATTTATAAGAGAATATTATAAAATAATATATAAAATAGCAAGTGAAGAAAACTCTGAAAAAATAATAGTTGTTTACCAAATTAAGAGAGTAAAACTTTTTTATCTTTATACAGACACACACAATCTCAACTAAAGCGCTATGACCTATTTTGCTTAAGAAATATTTTAAACTTAAAGTATAAGGAAATTATGTACATACATATTCTTGCTTTTTATTTGCTTCCTTTTCTCCTGGCTTAACATATTTACGTTAGCCTAGTACTTTATAGTAATTGCCAGAAATTTTGGCAAGGAAAAAAAAATTATACACACACACACACACACACAGAGAGAGAGAGAGAGAGAGAGAGAGAGAGAGAGAGAGAGACTGAAATTTTAATGTTGTATCAATCATTTGTGATTTTATATGCATATTTTTAAAATTTTTATCTAGTATAAATCTTTAAAGGAATTTTTAAAAACACTAAAATTAAAGAGTCCTAGGAGATTGTGTATTTCCTTTTCCAAGACAAAGAATATTTTCCAAATAAGTGTTCAGGTATTTGCCTCTAAATAAACAAGGATTTATCAAAACCAAGAGCAAAACAAGGACTAATTTTCTCCTAGGAGTCCTTTACCTTCCCACCACCTATTTGGAGCCTCAGTAACTCTTACCATCAGCATGGAGAATTTCAGGTTAGATGGCTTTATCTCCTGCTCCTGGCATTGTGGTATATTTGCAGTACATGTGGGTCCCAGAGTGACACAAACCCTGATTCAGACCTCACTCCCAACTTTTTAATTAGCTGTGTGCCCTTAGACACAATAGTACCAGATCTGTCACTAGGTTGCTAATCTATAAAACTTGGGCCAGTGCTAATTCACAATGTGTTTGCATTAAATGAAATAATATTCAGAATATGTGATATGTAGTATATGCTCAATAAATACTTGTTTCCTCTAGTCTACTAATGAAACATATGTTTGTGAATTTTTCCTACTTCCTTTCTTCACCATTATGGCAGAGTGTCATACTGGAGGTGTTAGACACTGTAGCCAATGCTAGAGAAATAGAAACAAGAGATTGTAAAGATTAATTATCTTGGGCTGGGGATGTGGCTCAAGCGGTAGCGCGCTCGCCTGGCATGCGTCCGGTCCGGGTTCGACCCTCAGCACTACATACAAACAACGATGTTGTGTCCGCCGAAAACTGAAAAATAAATATTAAAAAAAAATTCTATCTCTATCTCTCTCGCTCTCTCTTTAAAAAAAAAGATTAATTATCTAATAAACACCAGAGAATGGGCTTATGAGGAAAAGAAGGTCTAAGGAAACCATCAGAAATTCCTCTCTCCTGTAATTGTAATGTTTTCTACAAAATGAGTTAGCAAACAGGAGTGGAGGAGCTTTCAACAAAGTAGAGTGTAATGAAGTGATGTATATGAAGCCTTTAAAATAATAAGAATTCCTTTTATTGCCCATTCATATACCAGGTTAGATGTTAATGTCCTTTATTCTAGAGTATATATTGCTCACTCTGGTTCCTGTAGATTGTTTGTTGATTAGCACCTGCCACCTTTAGGGAAAGGTGTAAGGACCAAATGAAAATGTCATTGAGGGCTGGGGCTGTAGCTCGGTGTACAGCGCTTGCCTAGCATGTGTGAGGCACTGGGTTTGATCTTTAGCACCACATAAAAATAAAAAAAATTAAATAAATGCATTTTGTCCATCTACAACTACAGAAAAAAATCCTTTTAGAAGTGTCATTGACATTGATGAATATTTGCTGTATTTTTTTTTATGGAATAGGAAGGGGAAATGCCTTCTACTGTAAGATATTTGGAGGTGCATTTCAGCCCAGAGCTGACCATTTTAACTAAATTCTAAATCCCATACTTGTAAGGTTCATTAATGGAAACAATGTGCAATCTTAATTACAGTGATTCTGGGATCAATGCCCCCGCTATCCAGAGACTTACTTCTTAGATCTGAGTATCCTTTACCCTCCTCAGACTTCATATTCCATGTAACTACAATTTTAGTACATGTCTTTTCTGACTTTTTTGGAATTGAGAGTTTGGCCTGTATCATTGAGCCACATTAAACCATTGGGA
The DNA here is from genome assembly GCF_021218885.2 of Marmota monax. Lineage (NCBI taxonomy): Eukaryota > Metazoa > Chordata > Mammalia > Rodentia > Sciuridae > Marmota > Marmota monax. Next base: position 3,303,443 of record NW_026694771.1, read on the forward strand.
TTTCTGCCACTCTCCTCTTGTGGCAGAATCAGCCTCAAATATGTGTATCCATGCAATGGGAAAAAAAGTAAGAGGAAAAAGATAGGTGACCTGGCGTAGTGGAAAAATGAGTGATCTAGAGAGCCTTTGTTCTCCTTGATAAGATACTTTACACAGTGCCCTTATTGACAACACAGAGGTCTAGATGGCTAGAGCATTCTAGAAGGAATCCTGTAGCTGTTGTTCACCCTCAGTCAGCAATATCATGCTGCAATTGTTTTTTTTCATTTTTAGTACATATCAAAAGCCTATTTATTATATATTACTGAATTTACCATTTTTTCCTCCCTTATAATTTCTGAGGATATCAAAGCACATTAGCAAAATAATAATTATTATTATTATTATAAAAAGGAAAAACTAAAATTGACTAAACAGCTGAAAAGTGAGAGAAAAGAAAGAATTTGAAGTCAGGAAAAGAAGATAGATATGAGCTAGATAAGGAAGTTCGAGATCAGGTGGCAAAGATTGTAGTCAAAGATCCAAAAAATAAGAGGAGGAAGAGGAAAAGCAACAATTTAACAGCAGGCTCACATTTAAGATAAAAAATTAAGTATACGATAGCTTTGAGGTGAACATTTTACATAATGTAAGGACTTCTTGTCTTATAAAAGAATCCTTTGAAATCTTTCCCTATGGCATTTAAAATAAGATTCAGTTTATATACTTTGATTTAGTCTAGGCTGTGAAATAATGAACTGTAAGCTTTAGATACTAGTCCCAGCTCTATATCAAAATATATATATACTCCTGAGAAAATTAATTCTGAGCCTCATGATCTTCATATATAAAATGAGGAGGACAGGCAAGTTCTCTTCCAGTTTCAAGAATCCTTGAGATGCAAAATCACATGGAATGATCTTGATGACATATTGCCAGAATGCTTATTGAAGTTGTTGAATCTGATTACATTAAACGGATGGCCAAAGTTTAAAAAAAAAAATGTTTTAAAGTTTTGACTGAAATGTGAATACTTAGTCCTAGACTATTAACAAAGTGATGGCCCTTCTTTGTAAAAAGTAATATGGTTACCTTGTCAAGCATATTTAGTTGAATCTTCAGCTGAAATTTTTGAGAAATAGCAGTTGTGATACTTTCTCTAAAGATCTTACTGTTCAGTTAACCGAAAGAAGGCACTTTCTAATTCAGAATTTATTTTTTTCTCATAAAACTCCTGTTTGACCAAGAAAATGGAAATCAGTACATTCTCGGTTGCCCTTCTATTAATTTAAATTTGCATAACCTAATCAAAATTCAACCTGCCTTGCCCCTCGACAAAAGCCATATTATCTTCCATTACTAAATGGCTACATTCTTCTCAGTATTTTTTAAAAGATGAATTATGTTGATATCCCATGATGTTTCCTTTATAATGTGTCCATGGAAATTAAAATGGACTTTTCAGTGCCCAGGATTGAAATGAATAACATAGCCCAAAATGGCAGGTGGAAATGAACATAAAACTTTGCTGATGTTATCAGTATTATAATTTTTGTTAAGCTTTTTTTTCTAACAAAATGGAACTGAAGTCAACTGACTCCTACTAAATAACTGGCTGAAATATCCTTTACATCATTATTTTGCTTGCAGATTAAGAATAGAGTAGTACTGTTTAAGATTTCCTGTAAAATACTGGAATATGTTTTCTGAGACTTTTTTAGAGCACCTTTCCAACAGAGATGTTTCTTCCAGAACCACTCAACAGTTTCAAGAAATATTTATTGAGCACAAAAGGGGTCAGCTAGTATTGGATGCTAAATATACAAATGTGTGCTATTGCCATTGGCACTTAAAGCCTGTTTAGCAAATGGATGGAGTAGGCATTCCTTTAACGTTTTCTACTGAAATAAGTAAAAAGAGAAAACTAAACTCTTGTTCTTTCCTTAGGTTAACTCCTGTGATATTCCCCAGTCACTATTTATAACATATGTTCAGAAAAGAAACAAGTTCTTATCTATCTCTCTAGCTAACTGATAAATAAAGAGAATTTGTGCTTCTATCATTCACTTTGGTTTTTGTTCTCAGCCTTAGGAGGGCACTTCTGTACAGGAAGATCCAGACCTAGAGGTAGAAATGACTTCTCCCCTACTTTCTGCCCTGACCTTTGAAAAGTCAGTTTGTAGCACAGGAAGCACTTCATCCTTGGATGACTGGGAATATCTATACTGGTCCTGATGGAAAAGTCAAATGCCCTCTATAGACAAAATATAAGAAATTATTGTACAAGTATTGTCCATTAGTTTAGGGTTCTTCTTTATTTTTTCCATTTCTCTCTTATTATCCTATATTGGGTTGTTCTGATCAGCCAAATAATTATTTCCTTCAAAGTAGTATGTGATTTATTCAAAGATTTCTAAATATATTCCTTATGTATTCTTAAAGGAAATGGTAAAATATACTTTTCTTTGCCCTGACAATAGCCCTGTGTATCTCTCAAACAATATTTGCAAATAGGTAAACTAGTTGGACCAAAGCATTGGCTGTCAGAGACACAGATTCACAAATGCATTCAAATAATAAATAGGTGCATATGGAGAAGTCTGACAGTTTAGTGGAATTGCTTTCAAGTAATTTGACACATTTATACTTTCAAACATTTACCAGCCAGTAATCCTCATTAGAAATAGGATTGGAATATTGGGGTCACCAGCTCAAATCCATTTTTCTGAGACCTGAATAATAACCAAAAGTAAGAGCTAAAGGAAGTAAAAATAAACCTATCCCAAACATCAGAATTTTCAAAATAAGCTCTTTCTCATTCCCCTTGTTTTTTTTTCCTTTTTTGTGCCCCCTCTCACCCTGTCCTTTTCTTTTTCTTTTTACTCCACCCCCCTATTCCATTCTTTTTAGTGTTCTGAGTTCATTAGATAGCATAGTGTAAATCAATAGTAAACGCTAACCGCCTACTCTGTACTCAGTTACGCAACATCGCATAACCGGTACACAGAGACAAAAAGGGAAAAAGCACACACAGCCTTTACATTCACGAGCTCTTGCATAATTTTACTTTTCCACAGCCAAAAAGAAAAAAAAAAAAGGAAATAACAGATGGGGAAACTTACAGTTTTTTTCCCTTTTCTCAGACTGTTTAGAAGGGAGTTAGTTAACATCTAGGGCCATTTCTATTTGCCCTAGGCTGCAGCAAAACATCCCATAATTGTCAGTGCCTTAACTGGCTTTAAAACAAGACTTTGTGACCCTCTGTGATGTGATGAATTTTCCAGGTAATTTAAGACTGAAATAATTTTGAGGTGTTTTCATTTATTTTATGAAAAATCAAAAATATGCTAAGCATGAAATTAATTTTAAAACAGAGGATAAGAAAGATTGTGTGTGTGTGTGTGTGTGAGAGAGAGAGAGAGAGAGAGAGAGCAAGCGCGCATGAGTTTTCACTTGAAATGTATCCTGATGTAATATTTATGTAAAAAGGCAGTTATATAAACTCATCTTTCTCTTGTTTTTTACTTTCTCTGTATAAAGCTCTATTTTTGTTTTTTCTCATGACAAAGTACATTCAAACCCCAAAGCCTTAATGAAAGAGAAAACATTTAGATGCTACAACAGGGACACTTAATTCAAACTCCCTATAGAATTCCTCCCTTAAAGGACACTTCTATTTAAGAACCTGTGGTTTCTGGAATTCTCATTTAGAACTTTCTGTCACTCTATTCCCTAGAACACCTTTAGATTCTTCATACTGACTTTCTTGAAATCTTAAATGTATAATAAAAGTGTTCTCTCTCTCTCTCTCTCTCTCTCTCTCTCTCTCTCTCTCTCTGTAACTTTTCACCCCCTTCTCACAACCTCCACTTTTTTTTTTTCACTGAAGTAACTCCCTTCCCAGCTTAAATGGGAACACTGTGAGATTTGTATGTGATTTATCGGTCTTTCTTCCCTATTATAATATTTTGTTTCACTTAACTGACTAGTGTCCTCTGGGAACCAGGCATTTGTCTGATAAAGAAGGTTGGAGAAATTTTTGGTTTAGTTTTGTTTTTCCTTTCTATTATCTATTGACTGCTTATAAAATGGATATAAAATGATACAGAACCCAGTACTAGGCACTGGTAGAGATCTATTAGAAGGAATTGTGTGTAATAGTGATTTCGATTATTTTTAATGCAATCATAGAAAGTAGAAGGTGGGTGGAAAAGAGGATAAATATAATCATTCATGTATGAGTAGGAACTATTGAGGTACTTCCTCTCCTTGTATTTGGGATCATCTTCACTTTTTAAAATCGTACTTCACTTCTGGACATTAAAGCTGTGAGAAATTAATTTAATTTTTCTGAAGGTGTGAAGTGTTTTTCCTTTATTGTTTTAAAGTTCTAGACTATCTCATAATTTTTAAAAACTTTTTCTGATGTGTTAGCTATAAAGCCAGAATAGTTTTATCTGGTATTATGAGTTTCATTGCCTGAATGTGGTGTGGTGGCACTGGCCTCCAACAACTGACTATTCAAGATCATTGGGATTATCATGTCTCTGATTTATGATATAGAGACATATTTTTTCATCTTAATATGAATAATAACTAAACTAGTGTATGTTTTAAATTTTTTATTAATTTATTTCCTTTCAACCTTTTTTTAACAGAATACATAACTCAGAGATTTGTTTGTGGAAAAATAATGAAATAAATATTGTCCAGAATAGTCTAGTGTTTAACCAGGAAATCATATTCATACATGTATTTTTTCTAAATGTCCCTCTACATGTAATATAGCTTAGTTTGGATTTCAATATGTTATTTTTATGTTGTCACCTGATTATCAAAAAAAAAATTCAGCCTCATTTTTCATTTCTGTTGGCATAGTGGTGCTTTCTAATGTTGCAACAAAACCTTGGACACTGGCTTATATTCTCAAGCAGAATCACTTCAGTTGTACCTGCACATACATAGTACCTTAATAAATATGTTTGTGTTTTAGAAAAATGTAAAATTCATTCTATGTAACGGAATTTTACCATGATTAATAATCTTTAAATAGGGTCTTATATTTTTGTGTATAATTCTACATACAAAATTATTTCTACTTAGGAAATTATTCTAAGTACCCTAATTTTCAAATGGGTTGCCTAGATTTGAAACAAACAAACAAAACAAACCTAGATTTCTAAAGGACAAAGGGATCCACATTTTTGTGGTTATCAAAAACAGTTGGAGGCATCTGAATATTAAAGATGAGGAGGAAATATCTGAAGTTATCCCCTGTTTCCCTTTGTCAGAATATCTTCCATTTCCATCTTAATTGTTTTTCAGACTCTGAACCTGCAGACAAGGCAGGATTGACCTTTCAAAATCCAATGTATGGCAATAGCATCTACTCAGCCCTAATTTTTTGGGGGGAGGCGGTTAACTTTATTCATTCATTCATTCATTCATTCATTCTAATCAATTATACATGACAGCAGAATGCCCTTCAATTCATTGTATACAAATTCAGCCCTCATATTCTGTTGTAACCACAGTCCTGGGAACATATAGGTTACTTGTTCCTCCCAAAGCATTCAAAAGCTAGGGAGAGCTTTAAACACTAATTTTTCTTAAGTCCTTCAAAACTCTTCAAACCTCCTTTCCCTCCTCCTTGCTTTTGGCATTGTGATAGATGTTTCCTAATGTTTCAACAAGAACCTCAGTTACTGACTTCCCTTCTCAAGCAGGATCACTTCAGTTGTGCCTGACACATAGTAGCAGCTTCATAAATATTTTCTGTTTTGGTGAGCTGATGAGGGACCTGCTGTGGCTGTTCCCTCGGAGCTTATAGCAGGTAAGCAGTAAGCCCTGCGAGTAATAAAAGGGTAAGTGAAAATTGGATATGGAGGTCTTCAGATCCTAGAAGTGGACATGTTATACCATTTAATGATTAAGTCCTTATCTCATCTTTATCTTCATAAAAGTAGTGAGTTTCTGATGGCAATTTTCCATCTTTCATAAAGGTCCTTTTTATCGGTCAGTGCTACATAGACTATTGGCTCATTTAAAATAATAATTTTTGGCAAGCTACCTTGGTTATCCTCATTAAATTTCATATGCAAATGTGTTAGATACTTAAGATTCTGGCTCTCAAATATATTCCTCTTGCACTCTGCCACAGGGTCCTTTGAATCTTGGCTCTTCTCATTTCCTCTGAACAATTATTTTTGGACTTCTTTTATTTACATAGGTCCTAGGATGATATCTATACAGAAATTTTATGTGGATTGATTCTTTTACATAGTATTTCATTACTTTTAGCTACAGAAATTTCTGATCTTTCTAAATCAGTTTTGTCATCGTGTTATTCATTTTCAAGGCTTCCATTGTGGTGGTAGTATAGGAAGATGAGGGCATCGCTTGGTAAAACCACCTGTGGCTCATAATTTTAAAGGCATTGAAAAGCAAAGCCTGGGGAATTATTAACAGGCTGCAGCTTGTTAGCCAAGCAATTTTTAAAATGCAGATTATATAATATTGGAGGACTTTGTTGCTCCACAGTAGAAGCTTTTTAAATGTTAATTTGGAGTTTGTTTTGTTGTTCTGTGACTTAGCATAAAAGGTTTTAGTTTTAAAAGGTTTCAGTTCACTCGTTCCATTTGTCTTACCGAACTCAGAATACAGTACTATACATTTATTTATACTCATGAAGAAGGATAAGGCCAGTAACTCACAACTCATGAAACCAGGGGTAAATAACCCATAGCTTGTTCTCCCACCATTGCCACAATATTTATATCCAGAACACAGTAGCAAACAACCAAAAACAAGGAAAAACCAGTTTGTTTTTATTTATAAAATGTTTAATCAAAAGTACAGTAAAGTTCAAATGGAGCTGCAAATCCTAGTGGTTCACAATGGTTTGATTTATTTTTTTAACAGACCATGGATAATTAACCATAAAACACAACTTTCTCAATACAAGTTACAGTGAATTGCAGAAATGGGCAGCAAGTCATTCATAACTGGTTGCAACTGGTTAGAGACCTTCAAGTTAAACATGCAGACGGTTACAAAAGCTACTTTTTTAGTACACAATTTTATTTTCACTTCCAAACAGAAACATCTTTTACTTTCTATAAAATATCACTGGGTCAGTGTCCCAAATCAAGTAACAAATGGATTATTTTCTATGACTGCCATGTTGTTATACATTTATTAAAATTTATTAAAATTTATTACTTTTATTTTTAAATTGTGTTTTTCTTTCTTTTCATTTCAGAATCTTTTATCATCACTAACTGGATATTCCTCACAACACTGCTGGCTGGTAAGTAATGCTCATTATCTTTAGAAGGTAGTCCAAAATATTGAGGTGAAAAGAAAAATATATTTCTACCAACTTCAGAAAAAAATGAAACCTAATGGCTGTGGTGCATCTACTGCCTTAAGTACTAAATTTGAACAGAACACCTTTTGGCATTATTAACAGGTAGAATTTTTATATCCTGCTGTATTTTGAAATACGATTATTTAGAAAGATAAGAAACCTGATCCCCAAAACCCATTGTCAAAGATACTGGCAAAAATTTTTGAATGACTTTGCTACACGGGGCTGGAAGTAGCCAAAGGACTTGTGTAAAGTCTCTGCAGAGAGAGATTTTTCAAAGGAGACTCCTGTCGGCAGGAAGGGTGAGAGGGTGAATATGGGAACTGCTCTTTATGTGGAACATTGAATGTTTTGGCATTAAGCAAACACACACAAACCCCTCCAAAGTGTGATTCTTTAAACTTTTCATTAATATTCTATAATATTCTGAAAATTTGAAATGCATTTGCTTCATTTGGCTCAATCTCAAAAGCAGATATGATTATTCTTACATATGCCCACAAACAGAAGGAAAGAATACCCTTAGGGACATGAATAAGACCCCTCCCACCACCACCAATCTTTACTAATTAAGGAAGAGGACCAAGATCAGAGCTGCAAGTAAGCATCACTTTTAGGTTTTGTCTTTCTGTCTTTTAGTGAGAATTTGTAAAATTTCAAAAATGTTGGCATTGTGACTTCCTAGAATTCTTGATATTTCAGTGGCTAGGAGGAAAGTGCTGGTCAAAACTGAGGGTATATTGGTAAATCATCCTCAAGTTATATACAGCCTGAAGATCTAAGTTTGCTAGAGCTTGGCCTGCATTGAAATGCACTGGCAAATATTCTGGAGAGGGAGGAGGAGGGAAGGAGTGACTTGCCTGGCATCTGACTATGCTGTGCCTGGCTCCTACCAGGGCTATTTAGTCATGAACATCATATTCATCCAAACCTTTAAAAGTTACACTCTTGACTTCATTTTATATGAATGTGCATAAAATGAGGAAAATAATCTCTTAGGGTAATAAAGATAGCTTTGTAATAAGGACTTTCCATATCCATTGCACATGATCCATAGTTGTCACTATGTTGTTGTTTATAATTCTGTTGCTCATCTATCTCTGACTCTCTGAGCATATCCATCTCGCCACTGAAGGCCACAAGCCTTCAGGATTTTAACTCCCTCTCTCTCCCCACTCCCATGCTTTACTTGTTACACTGCCCAGAAAGAAACTCCTATCAGTGGGAGCCTCAGAAACTCAAGGGACAGGCTTATTTTGGGAACTTTAATTTGTAACTCCCTTTGCATTCATCACAAAAAGATCTGATCACAAAAAGGCCTGAATTTCCCCCTCTTGCTGGTTTGCAAAGAAGCCGTTTCCTCTCCTATTTCTTCCAAGGCACAGAAAGCTCCTTATGTTTCTATGATCAGATAAAATCTGTATCGATGTTTCTTTTCCTCTGGGTGTATTTCACTTCGAGGTATGAAGATTTAAGCTATCAGGGCAATGCTGTATGTTTGCAGTTTCTCTGTTTTAGTAAATGAAAACTTCCTTGGGAAAGGAGAGCACATCTTTTCCACATCTTTTTCATTTTCAAATGATACATGCTCATTAAAAATAATTTGGAAAAATACATAAGAATAAAATGAAGAAAAATTAATGATTTCTATAATTTAAATTCAGTCATCAAAAATTATTTTATTTTTTTACTCTCTTTTTCCCTGAGGATATATATATATATTTTAAACATGCCATAATCATACTTTCTATATAAATTTTGTCTTGCTTTCAAAATTTAACCTAAGAATTTTATAATAATTACATAGACCTTATAGAAATTTTTACTTTTCCTGAAGAGGAATAGCTCATTTAACCTAAATATCCAATAAGAGTGTTATTATTGCTATTTACTTTTTATGTCCCAAAAATTAATCTAAATGAATGAGTCCATAAATAATGAATAAATAAATGAAAGCTCAAATCAGTATATACACTTATGTTTATTTTATGAAAATTTTCAAATACATGAATGTAAACAGAGTACTGTAACTAACTCCAGTCAGTCAGTGGCTAACTCAGGACCTATCCTGCTATACCACAAAGTTATTTTGAAGCAACTCCAGACATCATGGCATTTAATTCATTACTATTTCAGGCTCATCAGGACATATTTACATGTTAATGTTCAAACATTCAGATAAATAGTTTTAATCATTGTATACAGCAGTATTTTTCCTTCTTATTTACATATTTTCTAATGTGTAACGGTTGATTATAAAATCTCATTTGTGTGTTTCATAATATTCTTAGGCACATCTGTAAGCCAATAGGCAGTTTGGTTGACTAGAGAGACATTTCACAGACTTGGCTAGGTTTCTTGGGGGAAAGAACTGTCTTTCTTTTGGTACTTCTTTAACTTGACTCAAATTTAAGATGAGAATTATCATGCCAAACCTGTGTTGCCTTAATTATACTGGTTAGTAGACATATGCATGTATGTGTACAATTCTTTGTCCGAGATAAAAGGAAAATGTAGTCTTCTGACTATTGGGGAGTCTTCTGATTACTACAGTCTTCCTGCAGCCAACCCTTACTAAATATAACAAACATACTTAAACCAAATGTACTGCGTACTCAAAAATTTATAGTTTTTAAATTTATTGATAGAAATGAAAAGTATGTATTGGGTACATGGAACTTTTAGGAAGTCTGTAAAGAGGGGAATTATATAATAATAGTCTGAGTTGTGTTCTTTAAAAAACACTATGTTTGAGGGGAAGGAGAAAGTGCATGGTAGAACAATGCCTGAATATATTGCGCTAGTGTGTTCTTATAATGTTTTACAGGACCATATATATAGCCAGCTTGCCATGGCTAAACCAGTTCTTTCACACAAAGAACTCCACAGATGAGGAATTCTCTGTTCAAATGAGGCTCTTTGTAGAAAACCTTTCTGCAGAGTTTGGTCTTGTCTCACTGTCTTTGAACTGTAGGTCAGTGACTATTCAGTAGCAATGTGTTGTCCAACAGGTATATTACACTCATCTGAAATTCAGGATGTGAGTAACTAAGTAACATACTGCCTTGGTATAAACTGAATTTATGTGTTACTCTGGTCTATTTAATCTTAGCAGCACATTTTCCATTGGCCTCGAAAGTTGAGTAGCTAGAATATTGATGTGTCTAACCCTTGGGGAAGCAAAAAAAGAGCTTCTCCACCACACTAAATCTCTAGAAAAATATGAAGGTTTACAGTATGGACACATACAAAATATTTTCAGCAAAAGCTGGTAGAGAAAAGCACATGGAAAAAAAAGAAAGTAATAACACAAGCAATAAACTATCCCAAGCAAACAGAGAACATCTGTAAAATTTGGTAGACTGAAAGATATAAACAATACAAACTTTTTTTTTCTTTTCAGTTTTTATTCCCCCTTACTCTTCTAATCATTTTTGTCTCTCCTTTACCCTGATTCAGCATCACCATCATTAAAATATCAGCAAAAGGTCAGAAATGTATGAATGCTTGGCATTCAGGAAGTATCACAAGGAAAGATAGGTAGGAGCTAATATTTTACTATTTTAAAGCTGCCAAGGTATTTTACCCCAAATGTCTATATGTAAAACAACTAAGCTTTTTATCTGTAAGATTAATATTATCAACAGAATGGCTAAAATAAAGGTATAATGCTCCTTTACTTCTTCATGCATTCATTTCTTATATGTGGTATTGGATTGTGTGCCTTGTGTTATTAAACCTAGACTATTAACTGCCTTTTAAAGAAAATAGTTTACTGTTCTGTTTAAAATAAATGATTCTTTCTACCTGTGCATTACACACTATATCCACGTGAAACATCAAAACCTTATCATGATAATAGCAATAATAATAATAATAATAATAATAATAATAATTGATAGTATTTTCTTCTAGGTGTGTGTGAAAAACACCCATTTCCTTGGAGTTGGCCTATTTGGGATCCATTATTTTTTCAATTGATATTACATTTGTGACTTTATGTATCCTCAAACTGTTAAAAAAAAAAAAAAACATTTCTTAGAATAAACTAGTAATCCACACCCACTACCTCCTCTTCCTCAGTAAGTTCAGAACAATGGTTGGATGATTCTATTTATTTAGAGCAGGGAATCCTTTGTAGGTACCCCCACAAGTCAGAATTTTCATTTTAGATTTAAATAATCTGATATTCACAAAATTTAAAAAAATAATAATAAAATAAAAAAAGCTTCTTCAGTCATCAGGTCTCTGTTCCATGGAGCTAGGATGTTTTCTGGTTAAATTGTATTGCACACATCATCATGCCCTATTACTACGCGGATAAGAATCATGACATTTCCTCACTGAGGTAACTGCAGTGACTCCACTTCCCTTGCAGTGGTGAAGGAGGAATGAAAATCCCAATCAAGGCAGATATTCAAGGAAATGATTTTGTAGCCAGCTCATCCCTTACATGGTAGAATGCTGAGGAGAAATTTTCATATTTTCCTCTTTAACTAGAGTCTATAGTGTGTAGGATATAATTTGAAGATGGTGTTTTCTTTGGGCATTCTTTCATAGGAGTACTAGATCCATTGAGGCCTGGGTCTGTGTTCTGTCTTCCAACATTAAAACATTCTGAACATGCTGCTGATGTAGACCTTTTGGTCAAAAGTAATTTGCTTTCTTCATAGTTGATGGCCACCCTGTGAATCAACCTAATATACTTGTGGTATGGGGATCTGTAACCTCTGAATACTAAGTTCAAAGACTCTAGTAATTAATTATTTAAAGACATTTTAGCCCTTAACTATTTCTTTCTTTGTCCACAAACAAGTTGATTGGTTAATCATGCCTTTGTTTATTTTTATTGTTTTTGCTATACACATTGCACATAAAACAGTTTCAAAAGAGGAAAGGCTGTTTATAAGAGGTAATTACAATGGCAAAATTGTACTTTCTTTAGCTGTTCTCATTTTCTCATGTTTGATTACATCAAGACCTGCACTCTAGGAAGTGTATTTCAGATTTGCTAGGAAAATGATAGAGGAGAAAAATAAACTTAGTTTTATAAAGTAATGTCAAATGCAACTTGACACAATTACATATGTCAACAATATCGTCAAATCCTATTCTTCCTCTCAAGCAAGACATTGATTTCTGTTCATCCTTTGGTAATAAGAAAGAAACAGAAACAATTTTTGAGGCCCTTGGAGAACCAAGCTTTTACCAGAACATGAAGGGCCTAGTGGCTTTGGGAGCCTAAATTATTTCTGAATGTTTTATCTAGCCTTTCCAAGAGTCCAAACACACACACAATGTTCTCTGATCAAATAAAAACCCAATGCCTAAGTGGATCTTTAGATCATCTCCAGGTCATTGTTTCAACAAACTTTTATTGGTTTATCTATTATTATTTTAGGAAACTTTGTGACAGATAAATCATTTCTTTTTATGCACTTGCTGTTTCATTTTTTAAATTTAGTTTTTAATATTTTCTATTTAAGCAAGGGAAAATCTCCTGATGGATTACTAAGAGCCCTGTGCATATTTGCATGTAGCCAAAGATTCTGTCCCTTGCAGGAAATCTGGTTGTCAACCAGTGATCTTGCCTTTGTCTTTTCTCATAGTTCTGCCTGTGGCGCCTGTCACTAGCAGTCAAATAAGGACAATTTTACCATTCTCTCCTGCTGCTCTAATTTTTTTTAGTGCCGGTACATGAATTTGTTATTCTTTATAATTCCCTTTGAAGTTGGAAATCCAAGGGGAATCTAAAACCGACCAGATGTTTCTGCTGCTGGAGAGGAAAAGAGTAAGGATTAAGTTTAACAAAAACTTGGTCTCTAGGAAAAAAAATATAATTTCGGCTGGAAATCATCTTTAAATGCATTCATTTGCTATTTATCTGTTGGTTAATTTACATTTGCTGGTACTTTGTAGGCAATATCACCTATCAATTTACTCTGGAGGAAATTCATAAATTTTGTGAACAAATATGTTCCTGTTGTGGTTTGCTCAGAACTATTTCCCTTGAGTTTCAGCTCTATGACTCTGCATACTCTGCTCACAAGTTTTGTAATGAGGTCTTTCTGATGTTATTGCTGATGTTGTCACTTATAGATCACTATCACGTCACATTAAATTCTATAAACTGTTTCAAGAGAGTGGGGTCAATGTCACCATCATTAGGGAGGGGAGGAAAGAAGACCTGCTAAATAAAATGATTAGCGTTTCTGGAGAATTTCTTTCTCCTTATTAAAGATATGTAGATCAAAACAAGAATGAGGATCTGGGGTTTTGGCATAGCGTTACAGCGCTCCTCTAGCACGTGCGAGGCTCTGGGTTTGATCCTCAGCACCACATAAAAATAAATGAATAAATAAAATGAAGGCATTGTGTCCAACTACAACTAAAAAAAAAAAAAAATATTAAAAAAAAAAAGAATGACAGTGATGAAGACCTTGAGGGAAAAAGGAAAGTCTTGTGGTCTTTCAAGGAAAAAGGAAAGTCTTGTGGTCTTTCAAGGATTCAGATGATGTTGCAGTGTGAATAAACAAGTTTGGGGACTGAAAAATTATAGAGAAATCTATGTGTATTAAAACACAGTAGAGAAAAGGAAATCTGTGAGACATTTGGGGATTCTCAAAAATAGATACCCAAAGCCTCAGGTCCCATTCATACACAAGGAAGGAATGATTAAATCAAAAAACTGGAGAATGTTTCCTTGGTTTGTTTAATCCTTCACAGACGCCTTGGAGAGAGGAGAGGAATGTTTTATTTGCTCATTTCCTGCACAACATCTCTCACACTATCCTCTCCATGACTCTGGATTCCCCAGACTTCTCTGGGTTTCCAGGAGGGCAGAGATGTCTAAATAACTGCTTTGTACCCCTTACCTTGCTTAGTGGATTAAACATTTGGAAACATTTCCCACATCTCACAAGGGATGAATACTCACCACTCAGTGTTTCTATTACCCTGTCCTATCTTTTTTTTTTAAAACAGAAAGTCTGAGTCCTCAGTAATTATATTAAGCTTCTTAAGCCACACATATCAATTGCATGTACCATTTTAAGCATTTTTTTCAGCCTTTCGAAAGAGAGTAGAGGAAAAGACAGAGAGAAATCACTTAGCAGCTGATTCACTTATTTTAAGCAGCTTTCCCCATTTTAAAATATAAAAAATTCAGGTCTTGGAACATTGGGTGATTTGAATGTTCTGTAAGGATTTGAAAAAAGATTTAAAAAAAATCATACGTTCTACATTCAGGGACCTGGATTTTTCATTTAGTCCTTAAAAATGGATTGAAATAAGGGAGTTTTCAACCTAAATGGTTTCTCTTCTTTCTTTTCATTTATTTATTTATTATTATTACTATTCATGTTTGTCAAAGCAGATGGTATGAAAAGCATTTATGTTGGTCTCACTGCTGACAGAGCTTAACCTAATAATCTAAGACTTGGAACTCAGTGTTTCAATAAAGGAAACACTGTTTGAGGTATTTTCCATTCAAACCAGCATCAAAAGTTTTTAATTAACACCATCAAAAATTAATGGGCTGAATGCAAGACAGGGTTCCAACATACCCCACTACCAGGAACAAGACAGCAAGTGGAATCCATTGTGTATGTTTGTGTTTTATAATGTATTTTTATTTACTTATTGAAGCAGAGTCCCAGCTGCACATTGCATGGCAGAGCCACTAGAGTGAAACCTGCGGAGGGCTGCTTCACTCCAGCAGTTTCATTTTGCTCACTGATTATTGTCCTGAGTTCTTTGTGATTGTAATTGGTTAGAAAGTTTGAAATTAGCAAGTCCTTGTCAGCCCATGAAAGCTTTGAAATCACAAGGCTTGATACAGCTATCAAGCCTGCTGAAGCCTAATGGCTTGCAGGGCTGAGAGCCTCCAGAGCAGTGAGCTTCTCAGTTCAGGCTGTACCCCTTCACCATTCACCACCACTCGCAGGGTCTTGTCTTGGACGGGGCCTTTGTCTGGGCCCTTTCTTTTCCAGGACTGAAGCTTATTGCAGGGTGAACAGATTTTGGACTGACTAATGCAGATGGGAGGCATTGGGAAATGAGAGCAAATGGGAGAAAGAGTGAAGTAGATGATCTAGGGAATAAGGAGGAAGGAGAAAGGGAAGAAAGGACCTAAAAGAAAAAGGAAGCAGGGTATAGGATGGAAAGAGCTTTGTAAATATTGACATTTGATTTCTGTGCTATTGAGTTTGATATCTCAGGATAGGAGATGGGACTCACTGATGAACTTAAATGGCCCCCGAGGCTCTTTATTATTATTATGACTTTTTTTTTTTTTAGGTTTTCTTTATTTCCTTTTTTAAAAAGACTTTCCCACTCATTGTCAAAGGGAAGCCACATATGTTCATACAAGAAGGTGTAACTACCCAATGCTGTCTTCATCACATTTTTAGGGATTAAGAATACAATCATTTCCTTTATACTTTATAGTAGAAGAATAAAGAGTTCATCAACTCTTCTTCTGTCACCATAAAAGTATCTATTGTTCAGCCTGATGCTCTGACCCCCAAACCAGCATTGTCTAGAAAACTTCTCTGCTGGCTTGGTGAGTTACAAAATAAAGCTGCCTTCCTGCAATAGCAACACAGGAGCTGCTTGAGCAGGGATTTCCAAAGTAGAAATTGTCAGCAGTGATGAAATGTTTAGAGAAGCTTAAAAGTCTTAATAACGTTCTAGAAAATGGACTCCATGTTGATAGCTTTCAAGCTTAATACATTTAGGTGCAACCCTTAAATGATTTCAGTTTTTCCTCTGCTTTAATAAAAACAAAACAAAAAATACAAACTAAAAAGCTCATTGCCATGAATTCAGAATTTCAGGAAATTTTTCAATAGGCCCAATCATGGCAGAATGATGCAAAAATGTATCACCATTTTTGGAAATGTTCCTTAAAGCTGTTCAAACATTTCTTCCTAGAAACACAGGAAGACTAATAAATATAGGACTTCTTGAGAATAACAATTGGTGAATGAGTGTCAGGATTTTCCTAAGAACTCCATTTCTTAGCTGAATAGAGTCAGAATTTACTTTTCTCAAGCCTAACTTCCTGCAGAAGTCAGAGACACCTTTTGTAGAATATAATTCAGTCAAGAAGATGGCAGTCTCTTTTTCCTTAAACCAGCCTGTGATGGTGCTACATACATCCAATTGCACAGCATATTATACTCCTAGTAGGCCTTTATAGGCTATTCTGGCATAAGAATTTGATGCTCCTGGCATAGTCTCTCAGTTCCCCTCTAATTTCAGCAGCCCCTGAAGCAATTCTCTGTTATCTCAGATTCCTAACTGATATATGTTTCCATGCACTGTACCCCAGGTGTATGGCATCTTTTCGGTGCTATGAGAGCTCATAAGTCAATAGTGGGTAGAGAAGGAGGACCTAGAAAAGTGGAAGTTACTGTCCATTTGTTTCGGAAGGAAACCTCTGAGGCATTTGTTACAAGACTCAGAGATTTTAGGAGAATTAAGCCCTAGCTGCTACACTGGATGCTCATTGACACATCCTTATTATAGCTTTTTCTCTTTTCTGACTCAATCTCCCTACTCACTCCTGTCTTCTGAATTCACCTTTTGAATTACTACCTGCACTCAGCTCCTTGTCTGAAACTTCTTGGGAGGGAATGCCAAAGGAGTCAAGTATTCAGGTTTGTTTGTTTATTTATATCAGTTAATTCATAGCACCTTCATCTTTACTATTTACCACTCCTAGTGAATTATTGCCCATTAGAAGCCTGGTTCCCAAGGATAGATAGACCATTTGCTCACCTCAATAGTTATAACATTTGGAAAGAGAAACAGCATTTTACTCATCCATAGTCTCCTGAATCTAGCACTGTCCTGACACATAGTAAGTGCTCAATTGTTTGATGGAAGAGTGAATAGATGTAAACCAATGATTTTTTTTTATAATAATAAGTAACATTGTTGTGTGTGTTTTAATCAATTGTTAAATGTGTTACAAGGATTATTACTAGAAATAATTTCTGAAGTATGTGCATATGAGTTACTCTTTTAAAACTTAAAACAGCAGCTGGGATTGTGGTTCAGTGGCAAAGCAGGTTTCCTAGCACTCGGGAGGCACTGGGTTCGATCCTTAGCACCACATACAAAATAAATAAAGTCATGTAAAAAAACCCAAAAAACTTAAAATAGCTAGGCACGGTGGCATACTTGTATAATACCAGACTCTGGAGGCTGAGGAGGAGGATTGCAAGTTCAAATCCAGCCTCAGCAACTTAGCAAGGCATTGAGCAACTTAGTGAGATCCTGTATCAACATATAAAAAGTGCTAGGAATGTGGCTCAGTGGTTAAGTGCCCCTGGGTTCAATCCCTGGTGCAAAAAAAAAAAAAAAAAAAAAGGACAAATACAAGATTATTTCTACAATAAAGCTACACTTACATATTTGCATTTTCTAATATGCCTTATGAGAGAAAATGGGTAAAACTTTAGTTCATACTCCAGAAATTACAAATGACCCTGGGTAAACCATGGGGATATGTTAAAATACATCAAGACAAGGAAAAAGAGGTTGGGAACTTAGAGTCATAATGCTGGAATGATGGTGGTTTCCACCATTTGAAGTATCTAAATCAAATTCAATCTGAGTATTGCTATGATTGTATGAAGCTGACCTGGAATGACATGATGAATTCTTATTTGTACCTGTTTTCTAAGATGAATATATTATGCACTCTAGCCATAACTAGCACCAAGGAAGAGTCCACCTTAAATGAAACAGACTAATGAAGTTCCAGAATGCTTATGACAATGAGATATAGAAAGTTGAAAACTTTAAACATTAAATTTAAACTTAAATTTAAATATTAAAATTAAAACTTTAAATTTAAATGCTAACACTTGGATATGTCGAGGTTATTTCCAGGGTGTGGGGACCAAGATGATCACCTTGACATCACAAGCATCCTCCTGTTTACATAATGTCTCTCTTTGGATTGAACAAGGAGAAGGATCAGAAATGTTCTGAGAAAGTCCCCTTAACTTTTTGAGTAGTTTATT
This sequence comes from Marmota monax, assembly GCF_021218885.2. Classification (NCBI taxonomy): domain Eukaryota; kingdom Metazoa; phylum Chordata; class Mammalia; order Rodentia; family Sciuridae; genus Marmota; species Marmota monax. Next base: position 3,321,827 of record NW_026694771.1, read on the forward strand.
TTGGTGCCAGGTTTGTATAAAAGTACATGATGCTATGTGCTAGCTGTATTCTTCTGTGAAAAAAAATTTTCCTCTTTTGCTTTTGAATTCCTTAATCCAGGAACATAAATTATTGATAATTTCAGAATTTGTCTTCCACCAAAGTATCTAAAATTCTGCTCATTCCATGTCTAATATTCTGTTGGTCAAAGGAAGTCACTAAACCAAGCTCCAAGCCAAGAGACAAATGTTACCCCCACCCCCCACCACCACACACACGAACACATACTGTATTGAGAGTTACAGGAAAGTCATATGGTAAAGTGTATGGATGTAAAGTTCTATTATAGAGAGCAAATAAAGAATTACAGGAAACAATGAAATCTACCATGTATAGTATTGGTTTTGACTCAGAAACAAATAGTTTGAATGAACAACTTAAGAAGCATGATGCGGGATAGGAACTCTTCAGTAGAGGCTAACAGCACATTTGAAGTTAGCATCTCTAACCTCCTCCACAGACTTTCTTCTTGGATCACTTTTTAATTCCTCAATAATGATAACCAGTGAATAGAAAATAGGTGTCAGAGAAAACACAGAAGCAGAATGGCAGAATGGTTAAACTCTGTGGCCTTCAATCTGTGAAGTCCAGCCTCACAGCTGCTAACTAGCTTTGTACTTTGTGAAAGTTTGTCTTCCCATTGCCTTCCTTTCTCTGCTAGAAAGTCATAATGATGATAACAACAACACTGTCCTTCAAAAGATTGTTGTAAGGAGTGAGTGAGTGAATATGTGCAAACTGCTTAGAATAGTAGTAAGTACTTGATAAATGTTAGCTATGATTGTCTGTCTTTCAAAGTCTAAAGTTCTACTTCCCCATTAGCCCTTCCATTAAAATACAAATCCATATTGGGTTTAATTTCTTCAGTGTACAAGTGGGATCTAAGAACAGGCAATGTACTATAAATGTGAAAGAATAATGATTTTACATTTTTTAATCCTACCTCCCCAGCTTCCTAATAATGTGGCCCTTGAGAATTTAGTCAGTATTCTCAGACTCAGCTACGTTTTTTTTTTTAAGTGAATAAACATGAACCATCATAGTATCTTATGAGGATTTAAATGAGAAAATACATGTTTGAAATCTTCTACCTTGCCTAGACACTCAATGGTTCTGTAAATGTTAGGTGTTTATCCCTTTCATTGCTATTTAATTACTTTGTTTTAACACCAATTATGGTTAAGTAGGCTATGCATATGTTTTGTCAGTACTGCAGGCATCCACTTGTGTAAGACTATCAATAAATACCTAAAGACTTATGTTGGCAGTGATGCTAAATAGTGAGCTGGTACATTTCTCAGGTTTCTCAGTTTATGACCAGTTTTCCTGACTCTAGCATGATCTGTACTTTGTATGTATATGTACCCATTATTTGTTTTATTCAATAACAGCCATTGTCATACAACAGATTTTGCTTTCTTATCCCATTGATTTAAGACTTTTATTTGGAAGAACAGAGAACATTTTTGTAAAGCAGCCTTTAGTTCCTTCTGTAAGCATATAAAATTATTGAATGAATAAAAGTGAGGAGCAAATGACTGAATAACTCTCTCATTTATCTTACAGTTGCTGAGCATTGGTTATGGCAGCATAATGTTTGAACATCATTACCTGCCAAGTCCATCAAAACACTGTGCTGATTTCCTTGTTTTTGTTGGTAAAACTCAGAAGAACCATTCAAGGCCAATGCTATCAGATTGTTAACCATGTAGATTCTAGAAGGAGAAAGACTTGGAAACAAACAGCTTCAATATAACAGCAGATGCTGTTATAGAATTATAGAAGAAAAGTCAAGGTGCTGTAGAAATCAGAGGATATGGTTGATTTTAAGGCAAGTGGGAGGGAAAACTTTGGAAAGGAAGTGACCTTTCAAATAGATATTGATGAATGAATGTGGTTTTCAATTGGTGGAAAAAAGGTGAGGCAGTCTGGGCTGAGAGAACATCAAGAGAATGGAAGCTTGAAACTATGATCAAATCTGATGAGCTTTAGGAATAGTGAGGACACTAAGGGAGTAAAATATGGTGTAATTTAGTAGGAAATGAAGCTCTTCAGTTTTCAGGAGCAAATCATGGTCACGTCAGTGTGAAATTTTATTGGTTAGTTAATGGGAATCACTAAAGATGTCTTTTAAAACTTAGAAAACAGTGACATGATCTAGTCTGTGTTTTCTAGAAACCAGATATTACTTTATTCCTGTAGGATTCCACTGGAGATGTACTTTGAAGTATTAAACAATTTAACCCCATCCTTATAGGGTAGACATTTTAATCAGTGAAAGAATGTGTTAGCTTTATATTACTGTGACAAAATACCTGAGAAAATCAACTTAAAGCAGGAAAGATTTATTTTGGCTCACAGTTTCAGAGACTTCAGTCCATGGTAAGCTGACTCCATTGCTTTTAGGCCTTTTGGAGAGGTAGAACATCATGGTAGGAGCTGTGGTGGAGCAAAACTGCTCACCTCATCAGGGTGGCCAGGAAATAGAGAGAGGAAATGAGGAGGGGGCCTGAGACAAAATAAGTCTTCAAAGGCTTCCAGTGTCCTACTTTCTCCAACTAGGCTATATCCCTTGAAGTTTCTACCACCTCTCATTACCACCACCAGCTATGGAAGAAGCATTTAACACATGAGCCTTTGGGGGGCATTATAGATCCAAACTATAGCCAAGATGTGCTATATCTAAAATGAATTCAACACTAACATTGAAAACACTAACATTTCTAAAACAGAAAAAAAAATACCCAAGGTTTAATCCCCAGCACCAACCACCAAAGAAATAAACAACAACAAAAAATTGATCATATCGTTCTTCACCTTAAAAATACTTTATAAGAATGTACAATAAGATCTAGACTTTGTTTTATTTCATTATAAATGGACTTTTCTCATTTTTGAGACAAAAATTTACCTGTCCTACAGAGTTGTTATGAAGTGGCTCACGTGAAACACCTCATACATTGTCTACATGGATGATAGGCTCTCAACTCATGATTATTATCATTTTATTATTTTGTCTCTGTTCTCTCTCACTAGTCCTAACTACACCCTCAATACTATTTTTCAGACCGAATTTGTAGCTCTCTGTAATTTGGTCATCAATTTTAATGCCTAGTGCATAGTAGGTATGTAATAAATGTGTCTTTAATGAATTGATAAATTATGTTAACTTTCTAAAATCATTTTTAAGCTCATGTACTCCAGATAAATACAAATAATCTTTGGAATTGCACTGTAAATTTCACATAATTGGGACTTTAACAGAATTTCAGAAGTTTTCTTTTATTGCAAGTCCTTCCTTTTGAAATTATTTACTCAGCACAACTTATGTAAGAAATAAGGATTCTTTAGAATGTACCTGAAAACTACAGACATATTTTGAAATTACCCATTCCAAATGCTTAAATAGATATTGTTTAAAATTACAGACAGCATACCACTCATCCCATCAGTGAATAAGTGAAGGAGTCCCTAACAGGATCTGATAGTTGACTGGAGAGGTGATTATGACAATGGCTAAGGTCTCCCGGACCCTTGAACTTTTTCCCTGCTTAAAAAAGCAGTCTTGACTTTTTCTAAGTTCTATGCGTTCATTTTTAAACTCCTTTTTTTAAAAAAATAATGAAAACAGTTTTCAGAGTGATGCTGATATTAGTTGATGATGCCAATGAACCAATGAAGACAGTATTTTTAAGTTGAATGTGTTCTTATTTTCTTGTTTGTTAATTTTTAAAGCCAATCCAAACATGTGAAGAAAAAAAACCAAATTTTGCCAATTTGAAAAGAACAAAAACAGCTAAAACCTTCTTTTAAAATTCTAAGCTATTATAAGAGTATTGCAGACAAAAGATTGTACAGAAAGAATTTTTTAAAAAAAAAAATCAGGTTGCTTTGCCTCTCTTTAGTCACTTCAAAAGTCTTTGTCAGATATGAAAAAGAAATATACTCAAAATGAATAGTAAATATAATTAAAACAGTTCCTTGCCTTGACATATAAGCTTCTTATGGGCAAAAATCTGTATAAATTTCATACCATAAAATTGGGGCTTAAAAGAAGAAATAAGAAAGAGTGGGCAGGGAAAGGAAGATGTTTGATTTTTGTAAGAGTAGACATAAAAATGATAGTAAATGAAATGACATTAAATCCTTAATTGCTTTTGAGGAAAAAGTTTTAGATTCATAGTATTTTTTTTTAATTCCCAGGACTTGGCATGTGTCTGGCTTACAATAGTCTCTTTTTAAAATTTAACTAATAAATATAAGATATTGAATAGGCCACCTTAATTTGTTATAAGCACAGACTTTATGGTGACAGAAATAATTAAGAATTTGATTGATTCATCATCAAACCAAATATTTATTGAGTAACTACCATAAATTCATTTTTTAGCAGCTATTATGAGGTTGTGTTAAGGAATCACATTTTTTAACACTTATCAGCCGAGTGACATCTCTGAGCCTCTATTTCCTCCTGTGTAAAGTGGTGATTATTAGAGTCTACTAAGTCCAAGACTGGTAGGGAAAAATATAGGAAATAATGCCATAATGTACTTAGCAGAGTTCCTGGCATGTAGTAAATGCTTACTAAATTTTAGATATCTATGTAAATATTATATTATTCATAATATTATAAATAAATATAAGTATTGCCTGATAGAGTTGTGACAAAGATGAAAGTAATTAATACATTATTGTGCTGATACCTAAGAATTCAACAATACATTGAACATTTGGCAAGCCTTACACTAAACAATAAGGAAACATATTGTTAGTTTTTCAGAGAAGAAATGTAGTCTAACTGGGGAAGGTATTATATGTATTAAGAGATAAAAATCAGTAATAATGAAATTAAAGTGTATTAATCGTTAATCTTACATTGAGCTCTAACATGCATTATCTCATTTAACACAACACCTACATGAAATTTGTATTATTATTCCTATTTTACACAAGAGTAAACTCAGGCACAGAGGAGTTAAACACTGCTAATATCTGGAGCTTGACTTTTATATATATCTGACTCCAGAGCGTGAGTTTTAACTACTATATTATTCAAAGTAAGCTATATGCTAACAAGTGTATGTAAATGTTCAGAAGAAAATAATGGACACCACAAATTAATCAGCTGGGAAGAGCTTCAAGGATGTAAGGAAGCCAAGATCTTCAAGGGTCCAAATATAGTAGTTCCCCCTTTATCTGTGCTCTTGTTTTCTGTAATTTCAGTTATCAGGAAATATTAAATATCAGGAAATATTAAATGAGAAATCCATAAATTTTTGATTGTATACTATTCTGGGTAATGTGATGAAATCTTATCCTGCTTCACTGCCCTGCCTAGGAAGTGCTTTGCCCAGCGCATCCATGCTACCTACTTGTTAGTCACTTAGTAGCTCTCTGGCTATCAGATCAACAATACTGGTACTCAGTGCTCATATTCAAGTAAAACTTACTTAATAAGGGACCCAAAGAACAAAAGTAGTGATGCTGGCAATTCAGATATTCCAAGAGAAGCCATAAAGTGCTTCCTTTAAGTGCAAGTTTATCATAGGTAGGTACATATAGGGGGGAAAAAAGTAGTATATATAGGGTTTAGCACATTCAGTAGTTTTAGCTATCCCCTGAGGGTCTTGGAGCATAAAAGGTAAAGGGGATTTTACCTTTTATACAGATAAAGTGGACTGCTGACTGTGTTCATCATGTAGCAGAGGCTGGCTCCCTGGGCTTGCATCCCTTTTCCTCCATGTTCTCATTGTGTGGTCTTGAGCAAATTTCTAATCCTTCTGTGCCTTTATTTCTTCATCAATAAAATGGGAGCAATAATAGTATAAGCTGGCAGAGTGTTACAACGTTTTAATGAACTAATGCATGCAATTACCATGGTACCTGGGATATCTAAGAGTTAAATGATAGCTGATATTAATATCATCATTTCGTTGCTAATTTTGTTATTATTAGTGACCAAAATACTTTGAGCTTTTTTTCCTTCTTGAGTTACATTTGAAATTTAAAGAGAATCTAATATATCAAGATTTGGATTACACTAGCACACTTAAAGCATAGTTTTTCTTCTTTCAACCTAAGAACTATGCTTCAGCCTATCCTGATGGAAAACACATTATGTCAGAGGATTTCATTGTATACTTAGGTGAAAGAAATTCAGTAAGAGAATATGTTTGGTAGCTTCATGTGATTTTTCAATTTCCCTTTGTGACTGTCATTGATATTTCCCAGTTAGCCTTCTTATAAAAACAGTAATGTCAAGTAAAAAATTATTGTAAATTTCACTTCTTCTGGACACATAAAGAATTATTTTCAAAAGATGCCCATAGAGGCTTTAAAACAGAATGTTGGGAATGCTAAGCTGTAGTTGTACTGTCACATTTAGTCCCTTTAATTCAAGGAATTGTAATGTGCTTAGTAGCTAAGTGTGTAGAAATCTCCCCCAAAAAAGTACAGTAACCTTATTCGTGAGAAGAATATGATAATATTCATTGACAGGGGAACTACAAGGAGCAATTATCCCAAGCTGTGTCTTTCAGACAATGCTGTCAGTTTCTCCACTTTGATGAGTACAGCTGGGTTTGTGGTGCAAGGGCAAGAAATTCCAATGTGACTAGAAGACCAGGGCATTGGCTTTGGTATTAGAGAAACAGAAGAAAAACTATCTGCCAAGAAAGATGGCTTTTTAAAATGTTTTTAATAAAAATTATTATGGAAGCACTTAAGTGGACGTGCTCTCTGCTAGTGACCCCCACAGAAGCAGTTTATCAGATGCCCATTTGCTTCTTTCTCTCTCACAGATCCTTTAAAGCCAGAAAACTCTACCAGAACACCCATATTTTTGTATTTTTGATGTGTGTGTTTATGCATATACATCATATTTGGAATACCTTTCAGTGTTAAGTATTATGTATCCCATGCCAGATTTCTATAAACCAAGACACTTCTAATCTTTACTATTTCAAGCAAAGTAAATCAGTTACAGCTGTGACTTTTTTATTTTTCCATTTCATTCTTTTATTTTTTAATTTTTTTTAAAAAAATTTATTATTAGTTGTTCAAAACATTACATAGTTCTTGACATATCATATTTTATACATTTGATTCAAGTGGGTTATGAACTCCCATTTTTACCCCCTATACAGATTGCAGAATCACATCGGTTACACATCCACGTTTTTACATATTGCCATACTAGTGTCTGTTGTATTCTGCTGCCTTTCCTATCCTCTACTATCCCCCTCCTCTCCCCTCCCCTCCCATCTTCTTTCTCTACCCCTCATTCTTTTATATATTCATTCATCACCAAACCTTATAGACAGGTTAAAGTTCAGTTTCCAATTTTATACGATAATTTGAGTTATACTGATTAACTTTATTTCCTAATACTCGTTCATGTTGGTTTACACCTGTTTTTACTCCTTCAGGACTGGATTTTTAAAAATTAAGTCTTTGAAGCTAGGAGTTAATAATTTAAAATAGAGCAAGGTACCACATACTTTTGTGGTTTTGTTTTCTTTCCCTTTAAAAATACTTAACTGCAAACGTTACTGCATGGAAATACAGTACCTCCTTACACACACACCGAGACTATTTTGTATGTGAGCTATGAAACAACTAGAATTAAAACTTGTCCAAGGCCCCAAAGCCTGTTCTTCACAAAAGAACCTTTCTTGCCGGATTGTTAGAAAGTGTTTTGAATGATGCATAACTAAGTAGAGTAACTAAACAATTGCTTTTGAGCATCTGGAGCTTTCCCATTAAGATTTCTATAGCCTTTTCTTTTGCTTTTTGTGGTTTAAGAAATGATTCACGTTCAGTATATGAAAGTTCTGGGTTCAGCCCCTTGAGCTTTTGGTAGAAGGATCTCCATGGAACTAATAAATAAATAACACAAATAATGTAAGAACTGAGGACAGCTGAACACATGTGAGTTTATGTACTAACATCTTTTCTTCCTGGAGAGAAAAGGTATCTCCCGTACTTTTTAGTTTAGTTTCCTAAATGCAGATCTAAAAATACACCCAGTTTTCTTAGGGTGCATTTCTTAGGATATATACCTGGAAAGCCAAATTGATTATAAACAACTAATTCAAACACTACCTGGAACTTCATAAAATAGTATCAACATTCTTCAGACAGAAAAAGCATTATCTACTATATGAGTAAATTATGAACATATTTCAACTAAGCAAAAGCATTAGTCAAGTGTTTTAATATTGCTAAATTTTAGATGTTGCACTGATGAGATATTTTCCATACAAATAGAAGAGCAAAGTATATAAAACCTCAGGACTTGTGGCTGAGTTAGAATTACAATGCAGCTGTCATTTTTGTATTTCCTGGCTTTCATAAAACATTACTGTGATCCTCTGTCATTTAAATCAGTTGAGAACATGGATTTATCTTAATTTTCACCCTTTGTTTCCCCTTTTTGTGATAACAGTTATGAGATATGATGATGTAAAGTGTTTCTACTTATAATGGTTTTAGCCTTGTCCCTTGGCAGCCTAAATCTTCTGGCTAATTCACTGATAAATTAAATAGTCGAGGTTATTATTATTATAATTATTATTTTACATTTATATAGCACTTTCCTCCAAGGGGTTCAAGGCATTTTACACACAGTAAATTACCAAATAGGAATTAATCCTTATATCACCCTGTGGGGGTAGGTACAGTTACATAAATGAAATTCTACAGAAATCTCGCCTGTGTTGCAACTCTCTGCTCTTGCCCTAGCCCCCACTGAACCTGTCCTGCCTACCTGAAGATAAAGTGGAATGCTATACACATGGTAGGGAATGGCTGGAAGCAAGATCTTTGGGAAAATGGTCCTGTGTCCTTGCTTTAAGTGCTTTGAACTACCTGCAGAGTAATGCTAATGGGAGCAGGTAAACATATGTGTTGATGTGCAGTTCAAAAGTCAGTTCCACCTCCTTCATTTTATTTAGTCTGACACAGGACAAGTGAAGATATAGTCCTAAAACTTTTATGTGTACAAAAATCACTAAGAAGTATATTTAAAATGCAGTTTCCAAGACTTTCTAGCCCATAGAGATTTCGTATTTAATAGTCAGGAAAGGAACCTGTATTTTCACCCCAGGCCATTCCTACTCATGCTTTGAAAAATCTGAGCTAAGGAAGAATTGTTAACATATTCTATACATCCAAAAACAATTGCTCAAGAAGGCAACAAGTCACACTATTTTGTTAGAACCTGAATTAAGAAACCAAGTTTGAAAAGCCCAGAACCTGTAATCTTGTTATACTACCATGCTTCCAGGAAAGGCAAGTAGAGAAACAAATGAAACAAGGTTTAAATGTGAAGGAATGGAGAAAATAATTGAACATGCATGCGAGTCACTGCCCTATTATGGACTGGCATCCCCTGGCTTCTTTGAAGACTTAAGTTGATTTGTGATACCTGGGCATGAAACACCATCACCTGAAAAGCAGGTGAACTATTTCTTGAGCCTATTCCTAGGTTGCAGAGCCACCTTCTCCCTCTAGCCAACAAGTTCCTCAAGTAAGTGTAACTCACAGGATTTGTAAGGTTTAATTCTTCACTCTACCTCCCAAGTGAGTTCTCTCTTTAATAAGCTTCCTGTTTACAGGATGGATCCTTTATGAGATGGAATGGGGCTTACTTTTTTTTGAAAGATTCTTACTGCATTTCTAAGGGGAAAAAATTTAACAGGAAATGGTTATGAACAATTTAACTATTATTTTTCAATTGAATATTCCATTTGATGCAATTTCAGTCATTTTTCTCTTGAATTAATTTTTATTCAGTTTTCTTAAAAAATTGGGACAAAGCATTATAGGAAAAATTGCACTCGGACATAATGGATCCAAATTTTGGTTCTTCTCTGAACTTCTTACTCAGAAGTGTGAGAATTCCATGGTGGGATTTAGAGGTGCTTGTGGGATTTATTTGGGGTTTTCAGAAACCAGAAAAACAGATACGTGGTATTACTAGTGGTAAAAATTCCCACACTCTGCGTAAACTTACCACACTCTTCAGACAGTACTACTATAAATGGTGCTGAGAGAATTTCTATGCTCTTCCTTTTTTCAGATGCATGTACTCCTTAGCTGCAGATACTAATTATTGCTGTTCTAGTGAAACATTTTGAGAGTTTCTCTAGTATACCTTTTTCTTTTTGGGAATTGTCTTCTGCCTCTGAGTCTTTCAACATTTTTTTTCTAAATACTATGATTTTTCCCAGTCAATGAATAGCAGATTTTATTTAAAGCATCTAACAATCTTGTAACAGTGAAGGGAATAGCATTTATTCATTGGCAGAGGTGGGGATGGTAACAATAAGGGGAATACTTTTGTAAAATGTACTTGAAGTATCCTTATGAAAGTAATTTTGTATCCTCAGAATTGGCCTTTCAGAACTGTCAAGTTGATCCCTTCCAGATTATTTTACATCCAAGTGGGTCAAGATTTTTCCAGAAGCTTAAACTACCTGGTGGCCCCCCTTTAAAAAAGAAAAAAAGAATGTAAAACTATGATTCCAAATTTAAGTACAGGGTCTTCTTGGAAGGGGCCTATCAATTGAAGGCCCCTGAAGTGAAGGGCCCTTTCACAGGGCCAGAGCATTGCTGCTCTAATTAATTCACAGTAAATCCACCTCTGCATATCCTCATTTGGGGCTTTAGAGAAGCACTTTTAATAAATATTATTGTTTTATATAGTAACAAGATTATTTGAGGATAATGTTCTACTTTAAATGTCTAATCTTTAGGTTAAAAAATTAAAACATTGTGAAAATAATGGACGACTATTTACCAATAATCTAACCAATTCCTTGTAGTGTTCATCTGCATTTATTCAGACTAACATAATGCAGGTTAACAAATACCATTAGAGCAGACATCTCTGCGTGGAGCCTGGTGTTTCAAGCTATACTTGTGACAATAGACAATGGCAGCAAAAAATGTCAACAGTTCCTTGAAGTTCTTTGCAATGGGATGGTAACTGTATTATGAGACTAGTAGAGAAACTAGAGTAGATTGCATTGACCCGTTGTCTCTTTTATTGTCTCTTTTCTCTTAGTTGGAAAAGATGTAAGAGACATGGCTGCCCCACAGCATTTTGCCTCCACCACCCATCCTTACCCTTAATATTTTTTCTTATTGTTCTTTAGTTATGTTAAGTGCATTAATCTTTCTCTCTAAAACAAGATTGCAAGTAAGCATCTTGAGAACAGAAATCAAAATTTTTTTGAATCTCTCACAATGCCAGAGCATTGCTGCTTCCTTTTCATTTTCTTTTCTCTTTTTCTGAAACTCTCCCTGTATCTAGGCCCAGAAATCATTTTTAGTGGTGGTCTCCTGGTAGGAGGTGCTTAACTGTTTTGAATTGAACTGCTCTGAAAACCTAAACCTAGCTCTACCCTCCCTGACCCCATTCCTCTGACACTAGAACTCCCCCTTAAAGTAGCACATGTTTTAGGGCTAAATATAGACAGTTAAATGGAAAAATAGAGGGTAAAAGATATTGGCCTTTCAGAAATTTGTGAGTTTCCATCCCCTGTGTGGCCAAGTCAGGTGTTGTACCTCTTTTTCTACTAAATAAGACATGTATCTATAGTGCTCACCTAAAAGCAATTTCAAAGGGTTCTATGCATAACAAAATAAAAGCCAATTTTTCTGAGGCCCTCAATACATTTTAAATTCTGATACCACTAACTGAAGTAAAATTCAAAAGCAAAAGGATAACTGCAGAGAGATAAGTAAATCTGCAACATCATCATACACTGGTGATGTCCAAAAGCTCTCCTAAATGTCAGTTTCAGGCATCCTCTTTCATCAGGAAAATATGTGTTGCCTTTTTCAGGGAAACCCTTAAGAAAATAAAATGTCAATATTTGAATTTTAGCCATATTAATAATAATTTTCACAAATTGCATTTTCTTGATTTTCAATTTCTTCCCTTGCATATATAACCAAATTCTTTAACAGTGAAGTGGTGCTAGTTTCAATGTTCACAGAATAGTTGTGCCTTATTTAAAACATATATTTCATACCTGTCTTAGAATTTATGCTTTACTCCCCTAGCTAAAAATTACTTGTACAGAAATGGTCTGAAACTCATAGCTTTAGCCTGATTCACCCTCAGAGAGGAGTGATATTAGAAGTGTAGTGTTATGTTCTGCACACATGAATGTTTATGATACATATGGAAAATACTATGTGTGGAAAAAAAATATGTCTGAAAAAAAAGGACTTGTAACTTTTCATAACTCATTTGGGCTAGCTCTTTTTTTTAAATGTGTCCATTGCTTTTTATAAACCGTTTCAAAATATCTCCATAACAGGATAATTTTACATAGTCCATGACTTCATATTTTAGACACACACTCCCTGCAATTCAAAAAGTTTGGATGGTTAAATAATGTAAAATCATCCGTTTGTATTATTTAGCATAACTAGCTACCAAATGATATCTTGCAAAATAATTTGTCTTACCAGTTTCTTTAGCACTGTATACAGATTTTTCTGGATAGATATTTGAAGTAATTTTCCCTCTAGGGCATATTTTTCAACTCAGACCATCCCATACGTTGGGCACCTTAAATGTTCATGTGTCCCATAGTTTAGGGCCAGTGATTCTGGGACATCTGATTAGCAGAGTTTCTAAATAGCAGCAGTATTGATATTTTGGGTCTGATAATGCTTTGTTGGCTTGGTAGTAAATAACTCTTGTGCATTGTCATTTATGTGACCTGTACCCAACTGAATTAGCAGACATTACTGGCATGAACATGAATTGTTGTTTTGTTGTTGTTTTTCACTTTCTTGTTTGCTTGTTGTTGTTTTCAGTAAAGTAGAGAAAAATTAAATCTGGCCTGCAGAAAGTCAGTAGTTCCCAGCTGAGAACAAAGCTAACGTCTTCCCAAGAACTATGATGAGTTCTGTTTTTAAATGTCAAATTACATAGGTGGGCTTCAGAGTTTCCCTTAATAACTTTTGTGTTAGAGAAATGATTCTAAGATTCTGCATAGATGTATTTCTCATACATTTTATTTATTGATTGGTCAACTTATGATTATCTTTCTGAAAGGCAGACCATGCCAGCACACTGCTATTGACTAAATTCCCTTTTCAACATTTACCTGCCTCAAATAGTTTAAGAGTTGATATTTTACCCTTAGCACCTTGTTGAAGAGAGACCTTGTGAAAACTAAAACCAACAGGTAAACCCATATGGGCTTTGAGGCAGAAAGATGGCAGCTACTCAAACAAGGCTTCACTCCACTGATTTTAGAGGACCAGAGCCCAGAAATAAAAATTAGAGATTACTTGCCAAACAAAGAAATCAAAGTTCTGCTAAACTTTTGATTTCAACTACTTCCAAAGACTAAAAAAAGCAATTTAATATTGACCGTGAAACTCATTAATCCAGGGCTAGAGGTGGTAGAGCCCTAGCCTAGCATGAGCAAGACCCTGGTTTCCCCAGCACTAGAAAGAAGTAAAGGAAAAGGAACTCATTAATCCTCATAGTAATCATAGGAGGTAGATACTATTATTATTTCATTCTCACAGATGAGGAAACTGGGGGACTTAGAAGTAGCTAGCTCAAAGCCACAGCCTGTAAAAGGTGAAAGCCATATCATGTCACACTCTACAATTCATCATCGCTTCAAGTCCTTTAAATTATGTTAGAATTTAAGAGAAAATTGATATCCTAGATTTTAAGCATCTATGAATAGATACAAATGAAGAAAATAATCTACCCTTTAAATTTAAGGAAAGAGAATTGTCTGGAGAGAAAAGGGGAGTTTGCATATTTAATATTCAGTTATGTTATAATTGCAATATGTAACTTAAAATATACAGTACAGATTATTCATAGATATGTATGTTCATAGAATCTCAAAGTATTTGATAATCCCATTTTTATTTGAATGTTGAGAGATATTATTTTGGTCATAAGCATGATTGGCCTGCAACAGAGGATTCCTACTCTTCCTTAGGTGTCAGATAATGCTACCTCTAATTAATGAAATTTCCAAGAAACACAATAACTTTGATAATAAATAAATCAAATTTCATTATTTTCTTTCAAAAAGAATATTATTTCTCAGCACATTTTTATTATGCCCACTAATAAATTCCCATAGCTGGAATAGCAGTGAAAGAGCATTCTTGGCACTTAAATTTTTCTAAGCATCAATATTAGCTGGTCATTAAATGCCTTTAATTTTAATTTATACTGTGATAGTATCCACTAAAGCTTTCATGTTGGCTTTTTTATTATTCAAACTTTTGTAACATAATGACAAAATGGTATCTCACTTTATATTCTAGCTTGTTGACTACAGGTGAGATTCCACTAAATCTATTGTAGAAGAGAAGTAAAGGGCTGGGCAGCTTAAGAAACACAGGATAACCCATTTCTTTCTAAATGTCTTTTGTTTTTGTGGTGTGATCCTATTATGGTTCATACTATAATAAGTTGATTCAATCCACTGTTTGTCTTCAAGTCTAATGACACTGTGTTTCTAAAAATTATAAAATTATATATATATATATATATATATATATATATATATATATATATAAAATTATATATATTACTCATTGTTTTAAAATTATTTTATTTAAAATTATGCCATGCTTGAATCTATCTAAGTAACTAATACACATTTGAAGAGGTATGATTACAGTTTAGGAGGGAAATTCAAACACATCTTTTAAAAAGTAGACAACTATTTATTTTATTAAAGTTTACACATTTCATACATAATCTATAATGTTATAGAAGCTGGCATTGCTTTCTGCAATTTTTTAAAAATTATCTTGTCTAGTCCATATCTACTTTCAGAATTTACATTTCACAGGAAAAGGTTTTGGTAATATATCTGTAGCAAAGCATTGTTCTATGGAATTTCTATAGAATATGAATAAAATATAGAATATGAGATACCATATTCTCTATAGTCTGTTTTATTTCTTAAGAGAATGTCTTGGAAAATTTTTAAAAATAAAACCAATGGTTTTTGTGTACTTAGGTGCTCTAAAACCCCTTTTAATATATTGACTCTTTGCTTACAAATGAAGGGAACACTGCTTTCTCTTTTAAGAAATCTTCAACCATTTACTGATCCCCAACACTGGTAAAATCACAGGATTAAAGAATCATGTTCCTAAATTCTGAACTTAGAGTTCTTGATAACTGAACTGAAAAAGTGTTTGAAACCTATCATCACTTACCCCAAATTTTTGTAAGCAAAGATTACACTTCTTTCTGTCTGAATATAAAAGGAAATAGTTAATCTTCATTGTTGCCAGGTGAATGAAATATATTCAGAGGAAATAGGCTACTTGTAGGAAGAAAGTATAACAAGTATGTTAGAGTTCTTTCATGATGCTATAGAAATATTGTGATTTATAACAGAAGAACCGCTGTTAACTTGTAATATTTCTACTGAGGCAAGGGAAATCAAACCATTTCTTGTTTATGGAAAGTACATTATACTTCTTCAACAAGACAATGTGTTTGGGGCTGATATAGCTCCACTCCAGGGAGCACTATGACCACTGCTAAAATGACACAACCTCTTTGCTCCTCTCAGGGAGATAGACCCTAGGGTGAAGGGAAATTCATCAATACAAATGGGTGGGAAAGGGGACAGGATCAGGGTTGTGGATGTGTGGTCAGGATAGATAACCTCCAGTGAAGATCAAAGGATACAAGGGACAAAGGAAGTTTGGGGTCTCTATAGGGTAGTCACAGTATCTAAAGGATCCAGTCTGAGCTTATAAAACTAGTACAGCTGGGGGAGGCAATTAATGAAAGTTTTTTGAGTGGATAAATGAATGTAAATATCTAAAGTTCTAAGATCACTAGCTCAGATCGTGGGAAAGATTAGACATATTAGCAAGCTGCCATAGCAGACAGTTGCTAAGACATGGCAGCATCAGTCCTGCTAAATAAAATGTATTGACAACCACATTCATTGGTATTTTCTCACTTTCAATGTATTGTTATGGTATCAGAAAATAATTTGTTCTCTACTAAATCTAGTTTGAATCATTTAATGACTGTCTCATTTAAGAGACCCTGGGCTATTATGTTTCTGGAACATAGTATTCTTGAGTACAGAGGGTTTTACTTAAGTACAAAGGGTGACATAAAGAAGTACAAATTTTATTTTTATTATTTCATTATTCTGAAGGCCTTTTTACCTTAAAGACTGTGACCTTCAAATCGCTTTTTGTTTGAGATTTTCAAGTATTCTTTTCATGTATTTTAATATTTTGGTTGTACTCATTTACATCACCACCTTTCTGCATCCTTGAACAAACACTGTGCCCTTTCAGTTTAATTTTTCTCTGCTCAGAAAATTTAATTCAGTCCACACATTTGGATAATTTATTGTATGATTCTTGTTCAAGCTTGTTCTCCATTATTTTTTTCAGCCCAAATTTAGTTGAGCTACTACTCTTTGCCAGGCAGTGTAAAAACTTAGGGTAAATGAATAATTTATAAGATTAGTAGTCAAAATTAGCACCATTATAGGTTCTTAAGTAATCCTGTCTTGTTTTGTATATTTACCACTGTCCATTATCTTTTACTTGCTCTGAACCTGTTTTCTTTCTTTTTCTGTGTGTATGACATTACACAAAAACTATAGCTACCTAGTTTTCTCACTTTTATCCCTGTACATTGAAGAAATAAAACAACTATGCTGTGGCTCATAGATGCAATTGAACATAGTATATCTAGGTGTAGGCTTATATGTAGGTATATGTAAGAGTATGTGTGTGTGGCAAGGGAGACGAATAATAGACCTATGAGAAATATTCCCAACTGATTCAGTTCAAGCTCCATTTCAGGAAAATGATACACAAATATACCTTCTCTGTGTTGAGGGTGTCCTTTGGTTATTTTTATTAAAATGATTGGCTGCACAGTTAACAGATTGGCATTGTACTCCTGTTATCGCTAAACTATAGTATTGTCTAATCCAGTTTTCCTTCTGGAGGTTGGTGTGTTTGCAGGCTCTTAGCTCTTTGGTTACCAGGAGTAATCCTAATGCTCTCTCTGATGTACAGTAAAGGTTTCCTTGTACTCCAGTTCACTGAAATGTTTGAGGAGGAGGCACCATAAGTAATGATGTTGCTTTATACTCACAGAACAACCACAAACTGAACTGAACAGTGGTTTAAAAATCTCACGTTTTACAAGGGATCCTGAGAGATCACATGCAGCCTCGGGGAATGGCTGAAATGTTTAGGTTAATTGTCTAGATATGGAGTTCGTGAGTCTCATGAACATTTACTTTAGAGTTAAAAAGAATTCCTAAAGTCACCAAATCACAGTTAAATGTCAGGGTAAACCATTTGGTTTTACTGGAAGAAAATGGCATCCATTTAAAAAGCAAAGTCCTGTACTTAAGATGAAGAGTGATAACATATGCAAGAGCAGCATCCATGAAATCCATGAAGCCATTCCACTGTGGCCAGAAGCCCATGGTAGGCAGAGAAGAATTTATGCAGCATCCATGAAGAAAAGCTTGCTTATAATGTGACAGTAATTTTGGCCTCTGTAGAATTTGTTATATGGAGCTGTGCCTTCCTTTTCTAAGTTCACATTAAAGTCAAGTTTTTGTTTATTTTCAAGGGTAGCATACTCAAGGAATGGTCTCAAGCAGCAAATAGTTTTGGAAGCCAGGCAGAGTGAACTAATCTTTAATCTTTGGTTTATAAATGTGCCGTGATGCTCATGGAATGGCTGCTTTGACAATGAACCTTAACAAGGAATCAGAGTTTTGAGGATAAGAAGCTGAAGTAGGTGAAAGAGAATAAGTGTGCTAAGAGCAAATGATATGCCTAAGAAGTAAACTTCTTCATGTAAAAGGAAATTATGCAAAATAGAGCTTGAAAATAATGAGGAGGGAGCCAACAAGCTATCTTAAAGAGAATAGGTTGACATTAGGCCTCCATTTGGCTTTGACAAGGCTATTACTAAGTTCAGAGAGGGTGGGATTCACATCCCCAAAATCACATCTTTCTATCTTTATTTATGTGGAACAAAGATAGCAAGAAGACACATTTTTCTCTCTCATTGCTAGACCTGTTTTTTTTTTTTTCTTATCTTAACTTTTTTTTTCTCCAGACTATGAATCAGTTAACTAGGCAGGGTCATTTTCATGAGTTTCCCAATGCCAAGAGACACCAAATGTTGAAGTAGATCAAAGGGACAAAGAATTATAAAAGCATTCAGCCACTTTTCTTAGGACCCTGAGTACAATGTGAGCAGTCTACTTAGTTCCAGGCCCCAAAGCAAGTATTTTGAGGCAGACCCAGCCTGGATTTCTTGGGAAGTTCTGTTGCTTTTCATACTTTAGATAATCCACATGAACAATCCTGATTAAATCAGTTGCCCCTAGGCAGTGGGCAAAAGCATAAATGACTCTCAGGAGAGAGAAGTCCAAAAGTGCATGTTCTCCCCCCACCCTACTCCCCTCTATATTTCTTTGTTTATCTAGTTATTCAAATTCTTTTTTTTTCCTCCAAAATTCTATCCAATGTGATTAGGTAAACCGAGGTACTGCTGAAACAATGCCATGCCCTATTCTATTCATGATTCACTTTTTTATTTTAAATCATGTGACCTGTGTTGCTGTGATGGTTATGAACAATTTTTGGAAAGCTATTATTCAAGGGGAGGTTATCCAGCAATATTGTGGAAGGTCACTAGGCATTTGTTTCTTACATCTGATTCTTTTTAAACCAGGCAATTACTCTATCATTTAATAAACCTTACCTCAAAGTTCACTTGAAAGAAAGCTCATAATGTTTAAAGGGGAAAAAAATGCCTAAAAATAAAAGTTAGGCTAGGCCAGGGTGGGAAATTCCATTGTGGCTAGAAGCCCATGGCAGGTAGAGTGGAATTTAATGAAGGAAACTGCTGTGTTTTTGTGTCTTTCTGTATGTTTTTCCTTTAAAACCAAGAGCTGGGCAGGCATCCCATTCGACCTGACGTGACCCAAGCAAATTGCTTCTTATATAAAAACAACTGCAGACTTTGAGAATGTGAAAATGCACTGTATCCTTCTCCAACTGAAGGAAACGAAAGCCTGAGAAACAGGACGGCCCTGTCAATACTCATTGAGCAGAACTATCACTCAAACCTGATAAAGGCAGATTAGAACGGGCTCCCCTATGCCAGAGGGATTCATTATAAGTTAGGCTCTTTATTTTTTATTTTCTTAAGAAGCGCAAGTGGTAGATGGAAAGTGCATTTCTTAAAGGCAGGTTTTCCTGTATGAAACAGCAGTATGCACACATTTTTAAAGTCTTTTCAGAGAAGTAACACTTAAAATACTTTTTAACTTACATTAAATAAAAAGACAATGAGAAGCATTTCCCTTTTTTACCACAGTCTTGGGCAAGCAAAGAAGAAGAGATTCAGGGTGTGTCCACTGATATTGCATTCAGATGTGTTGTCTTGGCTTGTGTACTGACAGATTTATTTAAAAAACAAAGTTTAAAAAAATGCATTGTGTGCTAGTGAAGTCACTTCATAAATCTTTTCCTTTATGAATTATTTTGATCACAAGCCTCGTTGTTTAAATCACTGAAGGACTATTCTCCCTAAAAGAAAAATGCCTTCATTTTCAAACAGTCAGTTCAAAAGCCAGCAACTTCTCCTGAACAGCATGGAGGGATCCAGAGGGTAAAGAAAAAGGGACCACGTGAGTCCTGACTCTGTATAAGGCATTATCCAGCTTTGATTCACAGTGGTTCATAGAAAAGACATGTTTTAAAAATTTGGACCTAATGTCCTTAGTTTCCTAATAGATTATTTACTTCGAAATGGTGATTCTGCTTCAGGAAAAAAACAAACAGGGGAACACAGCCTTTGATGCAGCTGGTCTGTGGAGGGCGGAAGGTTAGAATTAGAATACTCTTCAAGCTGTTGCTGAATAATGAAGGGTAGGGTTTCCTCGTTGGGCAGTTACCACAGCCCCCCTGGGAGCTCGGAGGACAAATATTACCTAATGTGTACAAAGACTTTAATAAAAGTTAAGTTGATTACAAGATGAGTGAGTAAGGTTGGATAAGACTCAGTGAGAACTTAGTCTAAAAGGACCCAATAGTCAAGAACACAGCCACAAGTCACAGGGCTTCAGTCAGCCAAGAGTTCTCAGCGTTAAAGGGTTGGGTACCAATAGGAAGTCAGTTAGATTCTTGAAATTAATAGCCTGAAATCATTATGAAGAAGAAAGAAAAGCAAAACAGCGTGTCAGAATATATGCATGCATACATTGGATGATTTTCTACTGTGAGATAAGAATCTTCCTAACCAAAGTGTAATGTGCTTGTAGCTAAAGACCTTGTCTTGCTCTTCATTTGTTTGCCACACCTAGAGTGTTGAGACATAAAAGCAAATAATTAATATTTGGTCTGTTATACCAGTTTGCTAGGGTAATTGGCCCAGTGGAATGATAGGTGGCTCCAGGTTAAACACTAGAGGCTTTCTGGAACAGATGAATTTGGAAATAATTCTAAAGGGCAAGAATGATGGTTAGAACTGGGCAGTTGGTTTCAGGTTCATTGATTCCAGAAATATTTTTGATTATTCACTGCTTCCATTGTTGGTCTCCATTTTGCTGCTGTTCCATGAAATGAGCAAGAATTTTATGTAAGGATGTCATGTCAAACAAACTGTTATGACACAGAAAGCAAGTTGCTAATGTGAGAGATAGGAGAGAACATTAACGAAGATGCATACTATTAAAATAAGTGATAAGCACTGTAAATAAATCTGATCTCATTCAGAATAGGGAGTAATAGACCTGAACCCGGAGTCTGACTACCTAGATTTGTAACTTTGTGATCTACAAGATTATGATATTATCTATTTTTTTAATTGCCATGAAAATTATGTAAGTTACTTAGCAAACACCTGTCTTAGAATAGGCCTAAAAAATGACGAGTATGAAGTTATTCATTTTCTATCTTTACCTTATGTTCAGTGGTTCTATCACAATTGAAAATATCACATACTACTAATCTCCCAAGCTGATTCCATTTGCATCACTTCTTTTGAGAAAGGTGTCTTTGGATCATTTGCCAATTTACTAATTGTGTTATTTGCTGGGGGTGGGGAGTAAAGTTTTTTGAGTTCTTTATATATTCTAGATATTAATCCTCTGTCAGAAGAGTAACTAGCAAAAATGTTCTCCTCATCCTGTAGGTTCTCTTATCATATTCTTATTTTTTTCCTTTGCTGTGAAGAGGCTTTTAAATGTGATGCTGTTCCATTTGTTAATTCTTGGTATTATTTCTTGAGCTTTAGAGGACCTATTGAGAACGTCATTGTCTGTGCCTATATGTTGAAGTGTTGACCCTATGTTTTCTTGTAGGAATTTCAGTTTCTGGTCTAATTCTTAGATCTTTAATCTATTTTGAATTGACTTTTGTGCAGGGTGAGAGATGAAGATCTAGTTTCATTCTTCTACATATGGATAACCGATTTTCACAGCACCATTTGTTTAAAAGGCTGTCTTTTCTTCATTGTATGTTTTGGGCACTTGATGTCTATATCTGTGTGGATTTTTCACTGTCTTCTGTTCTGTTGCTGGGTGTGTCTGTTTTTATACCAGTACCATGCAGTTTTGTTACTATAGCTCTGTAGTATAACTTGAAGTCAGGTGTTGTGATGCCCAAAGCATTGCTTAGAATCGTTTTGGTCATTTTGTCTCCCAAATAGATTCCTAAAAGTTGTTTTCTTTATTTATAACTATTTAACATACAGACTCTTCAGTTCAATTTAGTTATATTTAGTGAGTGGAATAGATATCACTTTCTCAGATGTTATGAGTGAACTTTTTTATAATGGAAAAAAACTTTCATAAGGAACATGCAATCTATTTAGAGAGGAAAATCTGTGGGCACTTTAATTCTAAATAAGGGAAAAACTGAAACTCCGAAATATACAACCAAGCTACTATGATGTCAAGCAGTAATTTAATTATTTGCTAGAATAAAATTTCATTATATGAAAAGAAAGATAATAGAATCCAGAGTCTATACAACATATCATATCATACCCAATGTTCAAACACAATTAAAAAATTATTGGTCATGGTACAAGATAATGTGACCTGTAATTAAAGAAAAAAAAAGAAAAGAAAACAAACAAACAAAAGCAGCTAATAGAAGTAGATCCCTAGATGATCTAGAAGTTGAAATTATCAGATGAGGACTTCAAAGCAAATATACAAATATATTCAGATCTTTAAGAAAATGTGGTTATACTGAGAGAATAGGTGAACAAATAAACAAAGAAATGGAACCTATTTAAAAAAAAAAAAAACAGAAAGTTGAGATATAATACCCGCAATTTAAAAAGGAATAATGAAAGACACGTAAAGAAAAGATTGGCGATGGCAGAAGAAAATGCCACTGAATCTGAATACAGATCGTTAGAAAATAATGTAAAAAACAGAGAAAAATGAGTAAATGAGTGCAGAGGGATTAAAAAATCATTATTAATAGTCTTGGGCCATATCAGGAAAAAAGAAATACAAATATTAAAAAGAAGCAAAGGTTAAAGTGTAGTATGTGATATAAAAATAGTTGTAGAGACTTACCAGCAGATTATAGGTGGCAGAAATAAAAAATGAGGTAGAAATTATATTTGATAAATCATAGCTGGAAAATGTCCCAAATTTGGTGAAAAATAAATTAAAGAAAATCACTACACATTGTGTTCAAATTTTAAAAACCAAACATACAGAGAAGAATCTCAATGCTTTGAGTAATAGGAAGGAAGAATATTACCTATAGGGAAACAATTAAATAAAAATCAACTGACGCCTCATTATAAATGAAATGCCACTTTTAACTGATCAAAAAGAAAAACAACTGCTTAACAAGAACTGAATATACAGCAAAAATATCTTCCAATTATAAAGAAATAAATAATTCCTGTTGTCAGCAGAACTAACTGCAAGAAATGTGAAAGGCAGTTTTTGAGCCTAAAGGGAAAGGATACAGATGGAAATTGGTTTTATAGAAAGAATAAAAAGCACTAAAATTTTCAAATATCCAATAGTACATGTAAAAAATATCTTTATATTCTTTTGATTGCCTTAAAAGAAAAACTGACTAATGCATGAATTATAATAATTTACCATGGTATCATAATACGTCAGACATAAAGTATATAAAAAGCTATAGCAGATAAGATTGCAATAAATAAAATTATATTCTTATAAGATTCTCACATTTATATGAAATGATAAAATATTAACTTGGCATAAACTGGTAAGTTAAGCAGGAATGTAGTAATCCCTGGAACAACTGCTAAAAACTAAGACAAACAATGAGGCAAATAGTAGATTGAAATGGAATAGTAAATTGTTAATTTGACCCATTAAAAAAGGGAAGAAATGCAAAGGAAAAATAAGCAAAAGAAAAATTAGAAAGCAAATAATGAAATGTTAAATCTAAATCCAACTATAGCAATAATTGTATTCAGTGTAATTGGTGTAAATGCTTCAATTAGAAGACAGAGATCATCAGACAGAATCAAAAAGTAGGACTGCAGATATGCATTTTAAATATAATCACAACATCTTGAGAGAAAAAGATTGGGCATATATATACAAGCATGAAAAAATGGATTGACAATATTAGGATTATACAGAATAGACTATAAGACAAGAAGTTTTACAAGAGATAAAGTGGACTTTTTCATAAATATATATATATATATATAAATATATATAAGTCATTATGAATATACACCAAAAATATGTAGGTACAAATGACAAGAAACTAGAGAAAGTGAAATCCACAATAAAAAAATGGGAATTTTAACATTCTTCTCCTAGTACTTGATAGAAAAAATAGACATAAAAATCAATAAGGATATTCAAGATATTAAAAGCACCATCTACCACCTCAACCTACTTGACATTTATAGAACACTATTCCTATATGCAGAATATGCATTCTTTACAACATGACATGGAACTTTTTTTAAAAAAAAGTAGACCACATTCTGAACCATAAAATGAGTTTTCAAACATTTTCAAATGATTTAGATACTACAGAATATTTTCCTAGATTATAGTGTAATTAAAAATCATAGTGTAATTAGAAATCTAAAAAAAAATGATACAATATCTAGAAAAAAACTGAGCATCAAATTTCTAAATAATCCATGGTTGAAAGGTCAAGAAAAAATTATATAATATGCTAAATTAAGTTATGCAATATATTAAAGTTTATGGAATGGACTACATGTTGAAGCAACAAGATGAAATTTATGAAATGGGTTAAAGTGAGTATTAGTAGAAAACAACAAAGGCAAAACTTTATTATTTGAAACGATTAATATAATCAATAAAGCTCTAAGAAAAAGATCGAGTAAAAAGATGCAAATTACTGATGAGTGATGAAAGGGAGTACATCATTGCAGTTTAATTAGACCTGTGTTAAAAGAATTTTGCAGCATTAATTTAAACAACTTTGGTGAAATACATAAATTGCTTTAAAAATGTTATTAAAATAGACACAGACAACACAGAAAATCTAAATTAAGAATAAAGAAATTGAATTTGTTACCAAAAACATTTCTGAAAAGAAAGCCCTAGGCCCAAATAGTTCTCCTGGAGAATTCTATAAAACATTTAAAGAGGGAAAATGTTAATCCTTTACCACCATTTTCAGAAAATATGGAGGTGAAAACACTTCCATATTTGTTTTATGGAATCAGTATAATCTTATTAACAAAATTTAACAGATAATTATAAGAAAAGAAAATTAGGCCAGTGTCTCTAGGTTCATGGTTCTAGATACAATAATCTTTAATAAATTATTGGCAAAAATATAGCAATATGTAAATTATATTTCCCTATGATCAGGTTGGATGCAAGTGTAATTTAACATTTGAAAAAAAGTCAATGTAAATTGACCAAATTGCTAGAATAAAAGAAAAAAATATTGTCTCAATAGATACAGAAAAAGTATTTGAAAACAATTAATAGGCGCTCAGAATAAAAACTGTTAGAGAATTGGAATAGTGGAAAATTCCTCAATTTGATGAAGGGTTTCTATGAAAAATCTATAATTTATCTCATACTTAATGATGAAAGACTGAAGATTTACTCTTAATATGTAGCACAAGACAAGTATATTTATTCTTACTACTTCTGTTCAACACTGTTCTAAAGATGCTAGAGAGAACAATTCAGTGAGGAAAACAAAAGTGTAAAGGAAGAAGTGAAAATGTCTTTATGCACCTACACTATGATTGTTTTTATTAGAAAAATCTTAAGGGATACACAAAGTAACTACTGAAACTAATAAATGTATTTAGAAAGATCACAGGATCAATATAAAATATTAAATTATCTTTTTTGGGGGGTGGGTACCAGGGATTGTACCCAGGGGCACTTTACCACTGAGTCACATCCCCAGCACCCCTCCTTCAACTTTTTTTTAGTTGTTCATGGACCTTTATTTTATTTATTTTTATGTAGTGCTGAGGATTGAACCCAGTGCCTCACACATGCTAGGCAAGCACTCTACCATTGTTACAGCCCTAACCCCCCAACCCTTTTTATTTTTTATCTTGAGACAGGGTCTTACTAAGTTGCTTAGTGCCTCCCTAAGTTTCTGAGGCTGGCTTCAAACTTGCAGTCCTCCTGCCTCAGCCACCTGAGCCTATAAGATTACAGGTATGTGCCACTGCACCTGGCTATTGAATGTATTGAATGTAATAGCAAATAATTAAAAAAATTAATCAATTTATAATTGCATAAAAGTATGAACTACTTAATAATAAGTTTAATAAAGGAATGTAAAGTCTCTACATGCTGAACTAAAAAGGAGAACACAATGTTTTTAAGATATTTCTCCCAAATCAATCTATAGATTCAACACAATTCTAGTCAAAATCTTAATTGGCTTTGTTTTTCCAATTTTTAGAGAAATTTCCAAGTTGGTTATAAAGTTTATATGGAGTTGCAAAGAACCTAGATAGAGAACAAAGTTGAAGGACTCATCCTGCCTAATTTTCTTCTCTAAATATGCAGTAATGAAGTCAGCATGACACCAATATAAACTTCTCTCTTCTCCCAAAACATAGGTCATTACAGCAGAACAGGGAGTCCACATAAAAACTCCAAATATCTAGCCAATTAATACAAACAGAAGTGCCAAAGCAATTTAATTCAGAAATGGAAAATCTTTTTAACAAATGATACTAAATCAACTAGATAAACATATCAAAAAACATTGAACTTTTACCTATCTCTCCACTACATTTTAAAATTAATTTGAGGATTAAATACATACATACAACAAAAGGAGATTATAATACTTCTAGGAAAGAATGAAAGAAATGTCATGCCCTTGAAGTAGGCAAGCATCTTTTAGACACAGAAAAATCTAAACATAAAAGAAAAAAATGAGAAATCAGACTACATCCAGATTAAAACTTTTATTCATCAAAAGACATTGTTAAAAAATGAAAAGATAAACAAACAACTAGGAAAAAATATTTTCAATTCATATATCAACAAATAATTCAAATCCAGAATACATGAGGGGTGCCTGCAAATAACTAACAGACAAACAATGTAAAGTGAACAAAAGATTTGATTAGGCACTTTACAATTGAAACTCATAAAAAAGTACTCAGCATCATTATACATCAGGGAAATTCAATTTAAAACTATAGCATAATTATAGTTCATAATTACTAGATTGACTCATAAAAAATGACTGATACATTCAAGTGTTGGCAAGAATATAGGATATTTGGAGATATCTTCTTTTGCTAGTGGGAATGTCAAATAGTACAACCACTTTGGAATACTGGGTCACTATCTTATAAACTTAAACATCATATACCTATGTCTTGGTAATCACATTCATAGGTATTTACCAAGATGATATAAAAATTATGCCCTTGAAAAGACTTGTGCAGGAATGATTATAGAAATTCTATTAAAATTGTCTAAAGCAAGTAGCTCTCAAATGTAGAAAATGGATAAACAAATTGTGCAATATTATAGAATAGGATTTTGATAAGCAAACAGAACAAGAGACTATGTATGCACAGCAATGTAGATGAATTCAGAAATATGCAAAATAAGCAAGACACAAAACAGTACACTCTGCTGATTCCATTTACATGAAGACAAAACTACGCTATGCTGATAAAAAATTAGAATACTGGTTGTTTATGGAAGGTAGGAATTAACTGGAAGTGGCAAAAAAGAAACTTCTATCTCTACCAAGGTGTTGGTTATATTTAACAAAATTTTTATATTGTACATTTTAAAATGTGAATTTTAGGAAACAAAATAAGAATAAACAAATGAAATTACATCCAACTAAAACACTTCTTCCCAGTAAAGGAAACAATCAACAGAGTAAAACACAACCTAAAGATTTGGAGAAAATATTTCCAAACTGTACAGCTGACAAGGGGGTCCAGAATATATAAGGAACTCCAAAGCCTCCATAGTAAAAATCAATCCAATTTAAAAAAATGGGCAGTAGACGTAAATCAATATTTCTTAAAAGAAGATATAAAAATGGTTAATGAGTCTATGAAAAAAAATGCTCAACACAACTAATCATCAGGAAAATGTAATCAAAACCACAAGGAAATAGCACCTCACCCCAGAAAGAAGAGCTGTTATCAAAAGCCTGGAGATAACAAATGCTGGCCAGGATGTGGAGAAAAAGGAACCTTTGTGTACTGTTGGTAAGAATATAAATTATTACAATCAATATGGAAAAATAGTATTAGAGGTTCCTTAAAATTTCAAAAATAGAACTGCCATATGATACAGCAATCTCCCTACTGGGTATATATCCAAAGGAAATGAAATCAGCATGTTGAAGAGACATTTGCGCTCCCAGGTTTATTGAAGGACTATTCACAGTCGCCAAGAAATTTAAACAACACAAGATCCATCAGCTGATGAATAGATAAATAAAATGTGGTATATACACAATGGAGTACTATTCATTTATAAAAAAAGAATGTAATATGTGACAACATGGATAGAATTGGAGGACCATGTATTAAATAAGGTAGGTACAGAAAGACAAATGCTACATTATCTCACTCATATGTGGAATCTAAAAAAGTTGTTCTCATAGAATTTCAAAGAATAATAGTGGTTACCAGAGGCTGCAGAGAGAAGGGGGAAGCAGGAATGGAGAAAGATTAGTCAATAGGTCACTAAGTTACAGTTAAATAGGAAAAATAAGCTCTGGGATTCTATTGCACAGTAGCATGGCTATAGATAATGGTAATGCAATTTGTATTTCAAAAAACTAGAAGAAATGATTTTGAATATTTTCAATATACAGAAATGATAAATGTTTGAGGAGATATATATGCTTGCCCTTATTTGAACGTTATAGAATGTGCATGTATGTATGCATTCGTATTTCAAAATATCACATGGCACCCCACAAATATGCATGTTTTATGTGTAAATTAAAAAATCTATGAATTTTTCTGCATACAAATTTACCATAATTTTTTTTTAAGTGCATGTTTTGAACCTAATCAACTCTCACCTGAAGCACTTCATCCATTTTGCTAACAGCTTCTCTGGACCCTGTCCTAATTAACCTTGAAAGCTGTGTTAAAACTTTTCTTTTTCTGCTTATGGCTCTGACTCCAAGAAATGTGATAGAACATAAATTGTCAGGATTTGGAAATTCAGGGGATGTTCAATGTTAAGGACAAGAATTGCCTAATAAAAAGCCTGGAGATGGCCTTGGATAGGGGCTGCTACTTCAGGCAAGTTTTCACTGATCATGTTCAGTTTTCTCTTTTGTGAATCATAATGTTTTCTAAATATGCTTCATTTCTTGAGCAAGGAGGAAAAGGAGTCCTTCACATTTACTTTTTGTCTGATTACTGTTTGTAAAATTAATAGCCAATTCTGGCTTAAAAACTTGAAAAAATGTCAGGACTTTAAAATTTTTCCTTCTCCTTATTTCCACTATGCAACCAGTGTTTTTGTTTATTCCCTGGTTTTCTCTATACTTTAAAATAGTCATAGCCAAAGAGAAGAATAATAGGATATACAAAGCTGAAAATAGGAAAGATTTCCATTTCTTCCTAAATGTAGGCTTGCCACCTCTCTACGTTTAACTGTGAAACTGGTGTTCTGGCAGGATTATCTTAAGACTGAAAATTCTGCTTCACCTAAAACACTTTTTTGTTTTTAGCTTATTTAGGTGCCTTCAGGTCTTATTTTATTCCTCCCAACTCACTCTCAACAAATAATGCTCAAGTCTAAATGTAATGGAGGGTTTCATTCATAGTGAATATTTATTAAAGCACTTAATACCTAAATTATGAAATGGAGACACAAGCACATTAACCTGGCTGAGTTATTTCCTTTCTTGTTCTTTTTTAAACACGTTTTAGCCCAGTCTCTCAACGCCAGATGGCAACTACATTTTGATACACTGAATATTTACCAAGTCATGTGGTATGCTTTTGAAGTATTTTTTATACCCTTTCCATCAAATGAGCTGACTCATCCCTCATTCATTTGTTCCTGCTATTAACAAGTTGCATTTTTAGAAACTTGACCACAGCTTTATCAAAGTGATAAATGATGTTTTTAAATGGTGCATCAGAAATTCTGAAGGCCTGACTACATCTTATGTCCTATGAATATCATATATATTGCTCAATTTTTAATGTTAATAATATACTAATTTCCCTCATAACTTTTCATGAAATTTGACCCCAATGACATAATCATGTTGGTAAAGAAATATGTTTGTATGTAGATGACTTAAAGATATTCAGGAAATTAAAAGTATTTATGGTTAAAATAATTAAAAAATAAGGGCTGGGGGTTATAGCTCAGTTGGCGGAATGCTTGCAAAATAATGATAGGAAGAAGGCTAGAAGGTCCCAGAATACTGACTCTAGTTCATGTTTTCTTGGTATCTTAATGGGAATATATATTTGCATGAACAACTCTCAGGATATTTTCTGTAAATAGATGATAATATTTTATTAGCCTAGGAATATGAAAAATGACAGAAGAAAATGTTGACAGATAAACATAGATGGCATTAAAAAATGTGGGTGGAGGCCAATGCATATGCTAAGAACTTTTCCTGGTCTGTTGATCTCTGAAGATTATTTTCAGTTATAATTTAAGTTTTTAGGCTACTAGTCAATTATGCTTATTTTTTCATGCTTGTTTTTTTAATTATTTTAGGCTACTAGTCAAAAATAGTAGTCAGAAACAGTATAGAATATTATTTATCTTAATAAATTAAAAATCAGTGCTTTATAAAATGAGTGGGAATATTTTCTGTGAATAATTTTTTCTAAGCTATAGTTTTTTGTCATTTTATTTTTAAAAGCAGATGTTGGGGATGTTTGGAGAGATTCAAAGAGAGAAACGTGGAAAGGTCTATTCAGCTTTACCAAATATCACCCAGGATACTTGAATCCATTTTATTTTCTAGCTCTGTTGTATAATTAAAATTGTTTTTGCACACAACAGAATTTGTATAGTCTGGAAGATGCTGTCAAGAGTACTGATTGCTTTATTAATTTATTAGTGTATATGAACCCCAAGTATGGTGACTGATACACTGTATATATTCTTTTATCATCAGTATATTATTACTATTACTGTTATTATTACTGCTTTGAAAAGAAATTCTCCCATCAGCTATTAGAACTTATGTCATTTAGTCTATCCTTTTATGAAAGATTTAGGAAATAAACAATTCATGGAGAGTAAATTTAAAGTAATTCAAATGAGTGAAAAAACACATTCTAGAGGCCAACTGCCACCCACAGTTCTGAACTTATTAAGGTTTGAATTAGAGTTAGCTTTTTCTATGTAGGAAGAACTCTTTTTATATGTATCAAGTAACTTTTATCCCTATGATGCATGTGGAATTTCTCTTTTTGAATACTTTGTGGGCTTGTTCACATATATGACCCTCTAAGAGAGGCGGCACATCCCAGTGAAGTACACCTGTGAGTCACAAAGCAGAGACTTGAGCCCACTGTGCTCCCTTTTGGATTTTGTAAATCTACATTGTTAGTGGTTTCTTTAGAAAAGAATTGCTTGGAATTCCACATTCTTCTATTAAATGAGCCCAGAAGATTTTCTACTGACCCTTTCACTTTTAATGGCCCTTTTGTGCGTAATCAGCTCCTCGAGAACTGGAATTTCTGGAGTCTATTTATCTTCTTTATTTTATGAGTTTCACTTGAATGTTTCTAACTTGGTGGAGACTCATCTGATTGAATGGCTTAGTAAAGAGTTGAGAGTTTGTTGTAAAAGCATGTGGCAAACACAAAAATAAAAGTTTCCCATATAGTTTATAGCACATTTTTCTATTTTTCTCTCTGAAATAAAGTTAACAATGAACGACCCATGTATCTTCTTTGCATTCTCTGCCAGAATAAGCACATAATTAACTTAATGCATTAATTGGATAGGAAATGGATGGGCATAGGTTAAATTTTTGAACTTAAAATGTACCATTTAGTGACACTGGTTACTACTTAAAGTTGTATTATTTTTAAGTCTTTGAGTATCTAATTTCTGAGCCTGCTAATTAGTCAAAAAATAGGAACTGGAATTAATCATTTTTTTTATATTTGTTTCAGGTGGCACTACTTTCTCTATCTGCATGGTTCAAGTTTGCTGCCTTTAGAATTGTTAATGATAATCTCCTAACCATGTCAATGATCTTGAACTTTGAAATACATTGGTCTAAATTCCAGTCAGGCCAAGGTGTTTTGTTTTTCTAAATTTTCTCTGTATTTTAGAACAAATTTCATTAGGCTGCTATTAGGCTGATATTCCTCTGGATCATTGTTTATAATTTATCAAATGCTATCTTTTAGGGGACAACCTTACTATCTTGTGTAATGTAACATTATTATTATTTTATATAGCACAGATTAGTTGTTAACAGTACACTTTTATAAATAACATTTTCTAAATATATTATTGTTCTGTTCTATCAGTGCTTTAGAAGACTGGATATGGAGAATTTTACTTTAATAAGAAAAGAACATCATGTCTTCTCATTTATCTAAAAAGAGTTTAGTTCATTAAATCTTTGAAAATATTAATTATTAAAACACATGAATGCTAAGCAAAATGTGTTACATAGTAAGTGCCTGAGTACTTATACTATATATGTAACAGATTCTATAAGTAATCACCATTTTAGAGATGACTAAACTGAGGCTTCAGGAGGTGAACTAACTTGTTCAAGGTCACACCAATAATAAATAAATAGTGAGGTCTGATTTTACAAGCCTATGACTGATGCACCCTAAACCCTTGGCTTTGCTCGCACATCCCATTGCTTCTTTCAGTGGATCTAAGTACATTGCCAAGAGTGTTTTCCAGTTTAACTCACTTTGGACTTTTGAGATCTCTAAGCAGCCACCTAAGCCTTCCTATTCTTAGGGGGTCGTCTTTAAGGAAGAGCTGTAGAGGTAGATCAGGGAAGGACAAGGAGAATGTAAGAGAGGAATGAGGAACATTCCACTTTCCTCTCTATAATGCTCACTTTTATTCCTAAAAAGAAAAATATGAAAGTTCTCCCTTTTGGGGAAGTATAAAAACCACCTTGACCAAGTACCTGTAAATCAGTGATTAACTAGCAACTCTAGCCCAGTATTCAGAATCCTTTCTTTTTATTTAAAAAGATAATTTATAAACCTTCCCTTCTACTTCATCTGCATATTGTACTGAGGTTATTTATCTTCCTATATTTTGCAAGTTCCCTTAGGAATACCTTAGCAACTGCCTTTCCATACAAACTGCTTGGGAAAGTTTAAGGGGATCAAATCCCTTATAACTAAAGAAAATAGAGCTTTCGAATGGAAATTTAATAGCAAATTAGATTGGCATCATTACAGGAGGTTGAATGAAAGTTTTGTTTTGTTTTAGGTTTACAGTAGAAAAGTCAACTAGCTCTCCATTATATAGTGTGCTCAAAGAAAGAGATTTTTTGGCTTATTCTACAATGAGTCTTGTTTTCACTGCATTCCCTCAGTTCAATCCCCCAAACAAACCTTATGTCTAAACTCTGCCTCCCATTGCCATCACCACTGTCACCTTATGCCTGGTCTATTCCAAGTATTTCAAATGGAGTTATAACCAGAAAGGAGGAGTTTTCATTAAAAGGAAGGAACCTGTTCCTTCTTTCAAATACAAGTTCTAGTATAAGAGAGGAAAAAAATATGTCTTTCATTCTCTTTTCATCCTACTTTTTTTGTTCCCATATAAAAGTTTTCCAAACTTTGAGCCAACACAATCCTCTTGACAGGATGTCAGAGAAAGGTTTGCTGTGGTGGCCTCCTTTGTCACTCAGATGCCTACCTGATTCCCACTCTGCTGCTTTTCATATAGTCTTTCTTTCTCATGGAGACGTTTTAGAAATCTGAAAAATTTGAGAAATAATTCGTTTCTAAAATGTTTATGTCCTATTTCTTATAAAGGGACTCAGCCAGTGCCTAAGGAGCAAAAGGTGATATTCCTCTATCAATATTTCCTATCACCTTTGCTAATTATACTAAATTTCCATATTTTTTAAAATTTCTCAATGCTTTTGGCTTTATGCTATAATGGAAGGCTTTATTTCATTAATCCTCTTTTTCCTCTATTCCTCAAACCAAATAATTTGTTTACTAAAGAACTAAGAATGAAATAACTTCCTTTTTTCTTTTCTCAACATTTTCTATATTGTGTCAAATCAAAGAAAACTGTTGTATCTAAGGAAATTGCCAGGTAAAGACAAAAAGTAAATAAATCCTCACTTAATGGATAAATAATTTGATTTCTCCATATATAATAATATTGAAGCATAAGAAGAAATATATATTGGAAATATAATAATAATATCAAAATAAAATAGTTTGGTTCTTCAGTTATACTATCCATTGCAAAATAGTCTACTATTATTCAAAATCTAGTTTAAGAGGACACACTGCATTTACATGACTCATTATTTCTCCCTCAGTCAAAATATTTAAAATAACTTTGATCTTCAGCAGTTCTCCCCATTATAAGCTGATATTAGCCAGAAAGATACCAAGAGAGAAATTGCTAAAACTATAGTTGACAGTGTAGTTTTCTCTGGAATTAACAAATGAGACCAGTTTCTGGATAGTGCTATTCTCACCATTTGCCTGTATAATTAACTCTATTTGTTAGTAATGCTTTAGATTATTATTACAGTTTTGAAGTAGATAGTAAATAAACACTTATAGGAATGCTTTGTTAATATATATGTGTTAGTGAACAGTGAATAGTGAAGAAAATTTCTATAAGCAAATATGAATTACATAAAAATATATGAATTCCTAAAACAATGGACAATCTTTGGTATTCACTCACCATTGTAGTCTCCCACAATTTATTTTTCCAAATAATATCATTTTATTTTTATATGGGTAGCTTTTACTGTAGTTTCACAGGTATTGGAGCTTAAATATTTATTTCAACAAACATCTTAGAGGTTTATGATGTCTCTGTACATAATACACTGTATTATAAAATAATAAATGTATATTATTTATTGTATGCTATTGAATAACCATTATCCTTAGGGAAAGAAAAAAAATTTAAATTTCTAAATTAGTTTTTGGTATATTTTTTCATTTCCAGAGCTAGTTAAATCATTTAAATTATTTCCTAAGTATGCTTTATTCTGCCTACCCACAACTACATAATTCTGTGATATTAGGGCTTATTAGTCCCATCTTTATGTGTTACTGACCACCTTAGAAACATCAATCATTAGACAGAAAATGAATGAACTACAATGATAGACAACTATATAGATGAATCATAACAATATAAAGTAAAAATGATTTTAAAAATCACATAGAACATAACATTTTATAAAGTTAAAAGCAATCAAAATACATGTACATATACAATACATAATATATGCATATGCACAAATATAAATTTAAGAACACCTATAGAAGTGATAAAACTACATGAAATGGAAAACAAAGAAATAATAAAAATGAGACAGGATGATGATTATTTTACATGAGGAGAGGCAAGAATATAAGGTGGGACAAACTATACAGTTAGATTATTGTAGAGTTCCTAGCTCTTATGTCGTGGACTTAGTTTTCTGGTATTTATTACTTTATTTTTTTAAAAAAACTGCATGAATAAAAGTGGGCCAAACATGAACACAGAATGACTATGCAACAGGTACCAAAGATGAATAATCCAATTTTTTTGCACTCAAAGTACCAGCAACAACAACAAAATGGCCACACTCAATATGTTAGTTACCTATTACAGAAAAAATAAATTACCTCGAAACTTAGTGATTTAAAAAATAAGTGTGTGTTATCACTCAGAAATCATCTCATGTAGTTAGGAATTCAAGTGTGGCTTGGTACAGTGGTTTAGGATCTGGCATGATGTTACTGTCAAGATGTGATCTGAGATTTCAGTTTTCTGAAGGCTCAATGGGGCCTGAAGTAGTCTTACAAGATGTCTCATTCACATGGCTCAAAAGTCAGTGTTGACTGTTGGTTTTGGTTCCATAGGATGGCTAAATGCCCTCATGGCATTTGTTCTGCTTTCCCCAGAATGAGTGATCCAAAGAGTAAAGCAGAAGCAGTAATGTATTCAGTAGCTTGGTATCAGGCATAACATGTTATCACTTTTTCTGTATTCTGTTCTACTTTGCTGTATTTTGTTCATCAACACAGACTGACCCTTTTACAATGTAGGTAGGATTACAAAATAATGCAAACACAAGAAACGGATAATCTGGGACACCTTGGAAGCTAGTTACCATAGAACCCAATTCACCTTACCTTGAAC
Organism: Marmota monax; assembly: GCF_021218885.2. Classification (NCBI taxonomy): domain Eukaryota; kingdom Metazoa; phylum Chordata; class Mammalia; order Rodentia; family Sciuridae; genus Marmota; species Marmota monax. Next base: position 3,357,749 of record NW_026694771.1, read on the forward strand.
ACCTAGTCTTTTTATTAACTTACCTCTTAAATTCCAAATAGCCCTCCTATTCTACTCTTAATGGCACTGGCAAATTTGCTCTTCTCTAGAGTTGGAATAGAAAGGAATGACTTTCTGCTTTTGATATAATAAAACACTAGCATTCTAATTTCAGGCATTCCATTTAATTTTTTACAAGTAATGCATTAGCTTTTTCCTGCATGTGCTTTCAATTGTGTTGAGCTGTTTTGGTTTTTATTTTTGTTCTCTGATTCTAGAATTTTTCATTTTTACCTTTCTAGGCTTCATTTTTCCTAAATATCCTTGGAATTATTAGTCATTTTGTTACTGTCATAGATTTTTCCCAAAATATTTATTAATTTGCATAATTTAAAGTAAATTTATAAATTTGCATAATTAAAGTTTTTATATTGTTCACTTAATATTTGTCCAGATGGTCAATCTTGCACTCCACAAATATTTATAGAGAACCAATCATTTGCCTGAACGGTAGAGTCTCATTTTCAAGAAGCAGAAGTGGAAGGAATAGTAGTAAAAATGTAGAGAGAAAGGAGTCTTATAAGGGGAGGTAAGGGCAAAACATAAAATAGGAAACCAAATTAAAGAATTGGAAGGATTCTCATCTGTTAAAAAAATGCCCTTCAATTTGAAAAAACTGTGCTTCAACCATGCCAATTTAATAATTGAACATTATACTCAGAGATCAACTGAGACTCAAATGCCCAGTCTTTAAGGAAAGAGTTATGGAATTTCAACACCTCTGGGAAAGCTCTTTGCTCCTCCTTATGAGTGAGATACCTTAAAATGGTGACTCACTGATTTAATGTGTGACCTAAAATATGATCTAAAAGTATGTAGATTTATGTTTAACAATAAGCAAAATTTACCTCGTACTTTGTGGATAACTGAAAATTTGCCACAGAAATAATCCCTTTCCCTCTGTTGCATTATTACTTGTCAAAATGCATTCAGTAAATAAACCCCAAAGGATCAACTGATTAAAGAATGTGCAACATAATATTCACTGCCTCCCTGGGTCCTATGTCAGTTGCCAGCCCACACTTTCAAGAAAGAAGTTTGCTGCAGAGAGTTAGGTTTGTTTGTTTTCTTCTTTTTTCCTTATTAGACTCATTTCACTAATAATGGAAAAGGAAGAAAATTATTTAGAAGAAGCCATCAGCACAATAAAATAGCACATGGAACAACTAAGGAAAATTTTGCAGCCTCAAAGGAGGAACATGCTTAAAAGAATAAGCATGTTCCAACCATATGTTTTCATGTAATAGTTTACAAATGTGTCCAACCACATAAAAACTAAAATTAGCCATTTGGCGGCAAAGATGACCCCTTTCCTTAACAGTGAACAGTTTAGCATATTTATTTTTCATAAGAAAGGAGAGGTGATTAATAAAGTTACAATATGTCATAAAATATTTTTCCTTGAATTTCTGCCTAGCTAAGATGTGTAACTTAAGTCAACTGAAGTCTAATTCAAATTTTGCAACCTTTTCAAATTTTATTTTTGATTGATACATAATAATTATATTTATGGATATAGATGATGTTTCCATACCTGTATACATTGTCTGAAGGGTTGAATCAGCAACTTTTTGATGTCAAGTCATGTGACACTGACACATGGAGAAATGGTGTGTTCTTCTGAAACTGCTTACAGTATGTTCTAGGATTATATTCCAAAATCTTTGAAGTGAATGACTAGTGAGACAATGAAAATGGACTGGGCCACATTTGCTTCTTCCTCTTGGAATTCATTTATCAGCTGAGCTTCAAACCTGGGAGGTTGAACCAGATTAATGTTAGAATCCAAGGTCATCAAGTTGTACTGGAAGGTAGCTAGAAATATTTCCAAAAAGGAGTAAGCTCAATTAACTAGTTATGGCTAAATATTTAAGAACTTGACTTTTGTGGGATTCCAGACTTGTTCTGATCTTAGCAAGCCATTGTCAATCAGAAAAAGTGCTCATTTTGTGGTACCTTTGCTACTGCCACTCTCCTAGACAAACTTCAGAATACCATTATGCTATTACTTCCCACAAATGAAGTTTCTACATTACCATCTCCAGCCACATTTCTCCAAAATTTCCTTTTTTCCACCCTGAGCTATTTGTCATTCCTCGATTGCCAATATCAGTTAAGTGTTGATCATATTCTAGAACATCAAAGTAATTAACAATAAGGTGTGAATGAGGTTTACAGGTTCACAAGGGAAATTTGCATTTTTAAAGAGGGGCCTGTTAAGCACAAATGAACTTCTAATAGATGGAATGTGTGAGAGAGTTGTTTTTTGTTTTTTGTTTTTTCCCCAGCCCTGTTGAGACATCAAGTACAGTCTGGTTGGCTTTCTCCCTGCCCCACACCCCCTCCCTCACAGCTTCTTGCCAATCAATCTACCCTACCTTCTTAGCCATTGGAGTATATTTCAAAAGCAGGCTCATCAGATAAAGAGTTAGGTGATAGAACTTTTTACCTTTGTGAAAACCTATGTCCTAGAGCCAGTCACTTTAGTCAGAGTAATACTTCAAAAAGACAAAAATGCCATATGTAATAGGACTAGCCTTTTTACCTGGTTAATTATTTGGATGAAGTATAGTTTATGAGAATTTTTCTCATAATTACCAAAAGTACTAAATAAGTGTCATAGAGTTCTTTTTAAATAAAATTATTTGGTTATATTTATAAAGATGAAAAATTAAAATTATGTTCCATATTACTTTTGATGTCTGGTAGACTAGAAGAATTAGGTCTGACTACCCAGATTTGGTTCCAACCAAAGGATTTAGGATTTCTGGGGAGGGAGGATAGAAAAAAAACCATATATATCAGCAAGAAAAGAGGAGCATAGAGATCTATGAATCTGGTTTTCATTTGTTTTTTAGAAAACAAGTTATTTTCACTAACATCTAACTAAAATTCAACATTTTTAATTACTTTTTAAAGTAAATTTTTATTGGTTCATGCTAACTATACATATAGTGGGATTCATGGAATCATTATAGCATATTCATACATGCACGTAACATGATTTGGTAAATTTCACCATCCATTTCCTCCTTTTTCCCTCTCCTCCATGCTCACCAAGGCCCCTTCTTCTAATCTACCAGTCTCCCTTCTATGGAATCTATTTTTAAAATATGGCTAGTAAATGGAAAATCTTGCAAACCTAAGAACTAGTGTTTCTTCTCTGCCCATCCCTTCCTTCTGAGAAAAAAAGTTATCTATGTCAGAAACCCATGACCCATTCACAAAATTTTGACCAAAAAAATTCTTTATTTTTATTAATTTTTTATTTATATATGACAACAGAATGCATTATAATTCATATTAAACATATAGAGCACAAATGTTTTATATCCCTGATTGTATAAAACGTATATTCACACCAATTCATGTCTTCATACATGTACTTTGGATAATGATGTCCATCACATTCCACCATCATTTCTAACCCCATGCCCCCTCCCATCCCCTCCCACCCCTTTTCCCTATCTAGAATACTTCTGTTCCACCCATGCTTCCCCTCCCCTAGCCCTCTATGAATCAGCTTCCTTATATCAGAGAAAACATTTGGCATTTGATTTTTTGAGATTGTCAACTTCACTTAGCATTATCTTCTCTAACTCCATTCATTTACCTGCAAATGCCATGATTTAATTATCTTTTACTGCTGAGTAATATTCCATTGTGTATGTATGCCACATTTTTTTAAACCATTCATCTACTGAAGGGCATCTAGGTTGGTTCCATAGTTTAGCTATTGTGAATTGTGCTGCTATAACATTGATGTGGCTGTGTCCCTGTACTATGCTGTTTTTAAGTCCTTTGGGTATAGACCAGGGAGAGGGATAGATGGGTCAAATGGTGGTTCCAATCCCAATTTTCCAAGAAATCTCCATACTGCTTTCCATATTGGCTGCACCAATTTGCAGTCCCACCAGAAGTGTATGAGTGTACCTTTTTCCCCACATCTTTGCCAACACTTATTGTTGTTTGTATTCATAATAGCTGCCATTCTGACTCTAGTGAGATGCAATCTTAGAGTGGTTTTGATTTGCATTTCTCTAATTACTAGCAATGATGAACATTTTTTTCATATATTTGTTAATTGATTGCATATCCTCTTCTAAGAAGTGTCTGTTCATGTCCTTGGCCCATTTATTGATTGGGTTATTTGTTTTTTAGGTGTTTAGCTTTTTGAGTTCTTTATATACCCTAGAGATTAGTGCTCTATCTTATTGTGAGGAGTAAAAATTTGCTCCTAAGATGTAGGCTCTCTAATTCACCTCACAGATTGTTTCTTTTGCTGAGAAGAAACGTTTTAGTTTGAGTCCATCCTATTTATTGATTCTTAGTTTTAATTTTTGCGCTATAGTAGTCTTATTAAGGAAGTTGGGGCCTAATCCCACATGATGGAGATTAGGGCCTACTTTTTCTTCTATTAGACACAGGGTCTCTGGTTTTATTCCTAGGTCCTTGATCCATTTTGAGTTGAGTTTTGTGCATGGTGAGAGATAGGGGTTTAATTTCATTTTGTTGCATATGGATTTCTAGTTTTCCCAGCACCATTTGCTGAAGAGGCTATCTTTTCTCCAATACATGCTTTTGGCAGCTTTGTCTAATATAAGATAATTGTAATTTTGTGGGCTAGTCTCTGTGTCCTCTGTTCTGTACCATTGGTCTACCATTGGTGCCAATACCATGCTGTTTTTGTTATTATTACTTTGTAGTATAGTTTAAGGTCTGGTATAGCGATGCCACCTGCTTCACTCTTCCTACTAAGGATTGCTTTAGCTATTCTGCGTCTCTTATTTTTCCAGATAAATTTCATGACTGCTTTTTCCATTTCTATGAGGAATATCATTGGGATTTTGACCAGAATTGCATTGAATCTATATAGTGCTTTTGGTAGTATGATCATTTTGATAATTTTAATTCTGCCTATCCAAGAGCAAGGTAGATCTTTCTATCTTCTAAGGTCTTCTTTGATTTCTTTCTTTAGGGTTGTTAAGTTTTCATTATATAGGTCTTTCACCTCTTTCATTGATTTCCCAATTTTTTGAGGCTATTATAAATGGGGTAGTTTTCTTTGTTTCCCTTTCTGAGGATTTGTCACTGATATACAGAAATGCATTTGGTTTATGGCTGTTGATTTTATATCCTGCTACATTGCTGAATTCGTTTACTAATTCTAGAAGTTTTCAGATGGAACTTTTTGGGTCTTCTAGGTATAGAATCAGCTCAGAACCAGATGGATACACAGCCAGGTTCTACAAGACCTTTAATGAAGAACTAATACCAATACTCTTCAATTTATTTCAGGAAATAAAAAAAGAGGCAGCACTTCCAAACTCATTCTATGAGGACAATATCACTCTGATTCCAAAACCAGGCAAAGACACATCAAAAAAAAAAAAAAAAGAAGAAGAAAGAAAGAAAACTTTAGACCAATATCTCTAATGAACATAGATATAAAAATTCTTAATAAAATTCTGGCAAATCAATTACAAAACATATCAAAAAGATAGTGTACCACGATCAAGTGGGATTCATCCCAGGGATGCAAGATTGTTCAACATACGGAAATCAATAAATGTAATTCATCACATCAGTAGACTTAAAGATAAGAATCATGATTATCTTAATAGATGCAGAAAAAGCATTTGACAAAATACAACACCTCTTCATGTTCAAAACACTAGAAAAATTAAGAATAACAGGAACATATCCCAACCTCATAAAGGCTATCTATGCTAAGTCCCAGGCCAACATCATTCTAAATGGAGAAAAATTGAAGCCTTTCCCTCTAAAAACTGGAGCAAGACAGGGATGCCCTCTTTCACCACTTCTGTTTAATGTAGTTCTTGAAACACTGGCCAGAGCAATTAGACAGATGAAAGAAATTAAAGGGATACACATAGAGAAAGAAGAAGAACTCAAATTAGCACTATTTGCTGACAAAAATTTTCTTTACAGATGAATTTCTCTTTACCATAATATGTTGACTATTTCAATTTTTGACAAAATTTTTGTACTTTAAATTTCGATATTTTATCCCTTGATCTCAACGAGGAAGATTCATAGTTTTTTGTTTTTTCTAGAATTTGTGGGCTACCAATATCCACACACTGGTGTCACCTAGAAATGTGATGTATCTGTGTGAAAAGAAGGCTATAGTGAAAGACCCCTAGTCCCCCATGCTTGGCTAAGTGTTTCTTCAGTTAATACAAGTTTTCTTAGAAGTTGAAAAGGGAAAAGTTATCTTTATTTATGAAAAGAAATAATAGTAGCCATTAGTGACTTTTAGTTTCCACAGTACATAGTTCTTTCATTTCTAGTCTTTAAAATGTCCTTAAAGTCATTTTAGGTGTTAACCATAATTATGTTCACAGAGATAATTTGAATTTGCCAACAAATAATGGAATTAGGATCCACAACTGAGAAAGAATTTCATGTCAAATCTTGTGCTTTTTTTCCCTTATTAGAACAAATCTTAAGGGAAGATATACCTGCTTGTATGAAATTGGGCTAAAAAAAAAATACTACCTAAAATTAGAAATCCTAGATATAGAGAGTTCATAGACTATGATTCTCCAGAATTATTCTAATCTTGAAACTTTTAAATGATGAGATTCTCCTAGTTTAAAATATTGGGATTAAAATAATAAGGTTTTAGCTTATGTCTATTTACAAAGGTGACCAATCTTGGCATTTTGATTTTTTCCTAAAGAAAAGGTTATCAGTGTAAATGTTATTATAAATAACTTTTGTTGAGCTTGTAGACAGGGTAATCTCATAATTTATCATCTAAACCAGCATAGCATTGTGAGTGAAAGTGGCCACTATTAATAACTGTGCCTGGGCAATTACAACTGAGACTGGTACTATCCTGGGTAAACTGAGAGATCTGACCACCCAACTTAAAAGACATAATTCTGTGTCTGAGAATGAGGTTGTTTCAAGTGAAATAAGTTCAATAGGATGAAAATCCATATGTTCTGTGTAACTTGCCTAGATTCCACAGACCCTTTGAATGTGGTTCCTAAGCACTGTGAGCAATCTTGAAAATTCATTTCCATGCTCTGCCCACGAGATAGCAGAATGCTGGGGCATCTATTCAAGATCAAATCAGAAGGAAGAGTGCCACCTGCTGAGAATCAACCCCCAGATTTTTGTACAACTTGGGGACTCCAATTAGAACTGATTATTCACAACCCACATTCTCAGACCAAAAGACACATTCTAAACAATATTCCCCAGGGACCTCGGTCATCTTCACAGGGATCTACATGAAAACCATTGAACCAGTATTTGAAATGTTAGAAAGGAAAATCTGTTCAGTATTCAGGTAGTTAACCTATCTTTACAGCTGACCAGAAAAATATTTTATAATGGGAGACTCTTAAATTAGCAATTGATAAAAAGAATTAAACTGCTTAAAATGGGTTTTTATACCTCAAAGTTAAATTTGACAGTGCCCAACTGTGCTTAATCTTCAAATGTCCTCATAACAAACATTTTTTTTTTCTTTGAAAACAGATATTATTTGTGAGAACATATTGCTGTGTGCCACTCATGTAATATGCTGTCTTCCAACTCTGCCTATAAAAGGCTGTATTGAAAGATGACCCAGGAGTGTTACACTTAACAGAGTAACACTATCAGGAAAATGATAAAGAATTTACCAATTATTGCTAACTATTGCTGAATTATTTGGCAATCTTTCAAATTAGATTACTTCTCCTTGTCCACGTAACTTCAGAAGTATTTTCTCAGTTGGTGAAAAGTTCACGTTAATTCGGTTTGTTCCTGAAAAAAATAATGTCAGTTTTCTTGAAACTTTAACTTTTATTCGAGGTAGAAAATTTCCCTGCTGGAGAGCAAGTTGCAGCCTGGAAGTAGTAAAATGTCTGGGAGGGGAAAGGAGGAGGGGAGTGAGGGGACTAATGAAACTTTTTTGTGGAATAGTTCACAAAGGAATACAAGATGTGTTACATAATGCAGCCCTTTGTTTGTGGAGGCTCTGACAGAATCCTGTAGTTTTAGCTCAAGCTAAATGCTGCCACCAAAGTCCTGCCTAACTCCGGGCAGCTCTGAGTCTTTTTTCCTACCTCCTGCCATGATTACTCTGGCTTCTGATTAAATCACACCTTGTGTTTAAGGTCACTAACCTAAAATGACCCAAAGCTACTTATTTCTCTCCTCAACAGTTCCCTAGTACTTGTAATATTTGGAAGGTTTGAAAATAGCTTCTGTCTCAACTTATGTAGTCTTTTCTCCAAAAGCAAATGCTATAATAGTTTCCTCACTCATGGGTTCAAACCTCAGGTGAGAGATTTTGGAAGCTAATTAGCATGCTAAGGAGTCTGTAGCATTTGGGTGAGTCACAATCACACAACCCTTTAAGCAACAGAGAAAAAAGTCTTGTTGCTAGGAATATTGGAAAGAATACATATTCTGTAGACAATACTGTCTACTCCAGCTATAATATTTTTTTAAAAAATGGAAATTATTGTGTGCTATAAAAACTAAAATAGAATTTATGAGGAAGGTGGAACATAACTGGATTACAACATAACTAAAACAATCAGCTTGATAAAAGAATAATGATAGTACACTCTGAGGGAAGAATAAAAGCTTAAAAGCAAAAACACCTTTGTTATATATAATAAGTAGCCACTACTTTTTGAATTCCTTTAATCTTTGGAGATAGGAAGTGAGGTTTATTCCAATTTTCCCCTACTGTCTCACATAGTAGATACTTATTAAATCATAATAAGTTTATGAGTGAGATTCCAATCTAGAAGTTAAGCTATGATTTAACAAATCATAGAAATGATAGGACAACGCACTTAAAACTAGGGCATACTTGGAAATACCATGATAAAGAGAAACTAATGTAGTCTGGCATTACTTCCCAGAATACTTATTGGGAAGTACTCGATCTTAGGATGCCTAAGCAAGATGGAATGAGGAATAAAGGTTGGGATACCAAGTTAGTAATTTGAACTTGATCTTTTAAACCCCAATTATATTCCTGGAATCAAGTTTTTGTTATTACACAAGAATACCCTCCAACAAGCCCAACAGCCATTAGAAGCATCATGCCTGTAGCTGTCACTTGCTCCCCTTTCTCCATATTCTGTTCTTTGTAATCTCTAGAGATTCCCATTGTTAAAAGGAGCTTTGGGAAAATGAAAAGCAGTCTGTTGCAGATTACTACTTTACAATAATTGAAATTTACATTTACTCAAGTTTCTGTTTTAGTCCAGAGAATTCTAATCAAGAGGTGCTAGGTAGGCAGATTGTTCTATTATCTTAATGAATTGATCCGTTTATCAACTTATGATGCTCTTTCTCACTTGTGACATTTGATTTACTAAGTCTATTTTAGTTGCCATTTTCATGGAATATACTTTCCAACCTTTCACTTTCAGTCCATGTGTATCCCTAAAGCTAACGTGATTTCTTTCAGGCAACATACTGTTGAATCTTGTATTTTTATCCAGTCTACCAGTCTTTGTTTGGAAAATTTAATTCCACTTAACTATTAATAGCTAAGGATTTATTTTTGCCATTTTGTTAATTGCTGACTATTTTGTTCTTCCTTTGTTCCTTTCTTCCTCTCTTGTTTTCCATTGTGATGGGGTTTATGTTTGTTGCTATTGTTTATTAGTGGTATGCTTTCATTCTTTTCTGTTGTATTTTGTGTACCTACAGTCTTTTATTTGTATTTACCATGAGGCTTATGTAAAACAACTTATAAATTATGTCACTCTACTTCTAAAGCTGATAACTAATTCAATCTCATCCAAAAATTCTATTCTTTTATGTCTCAGTTCTCCACACTTCACATAATTGGTGTTGCAATTTACATTTTTTCTACTATGTATCTATTATTAAATTATTGTAGTTATGGTTATTTGATACTTCTGTGTTTTAGTGTTTATCCTGTAGATGAATGTGATTTACACACTACCATTGTAGTATTAGCAGTCTTCAGTATTTGACCTACTCTACTTACCTTTCCCAGTGAGTTTTCAACTTTCACATTTTCATGCTAATTATCATCGTTTCATTTCAACTTAAAGAAAAATTTCAGCATTTTTTCATAAAGCAGGCCTAGTGGTGATGAACTCCCTCAATTTGTGTTTGTCTGGGAAAGCCATATCTCTCTTTTGTTCTGGAAGGACACCTTTGCTGGGTATGGTATTCTTAGTTAGCAACTTTTCTTTCCAACACTTTGAATATATCATCCCATTCTCTCCTGGACTGGAAGATTTGTGCTGAGCTAGTCCTCTGAACTTCTTACAGGGACTCCCTTGAATGTGAGGAGTTGCTTTTTTCTTACTACTTTCAAAATTATCTCTTTGATTATGTGTTGCTTTGGTATAAATCTATTTCCTGCCTTTCCTCTTTCCTTTTCTCTCTCTGCCTCCCTCCCTCTCTTCCAGGACTCACATTATGTATTCATGGTTTTCTTGATGGAGTTCCATAAGTCCCTTGGGCTTTTTTCTACCTTTTTTTCCTTTTTGCACTTCTGACTTCATAATTTCAAATGTATTCATGTTCACAATTTCTTCATTTTGTTTGCTCAAGTCTGATTTTGAACCACCTTAGTGAATTTTTCTAATTTTTGTATTCTTCAGCTCCAGTATACTGATTGGATCTTTTTTTGAATCAATGCTATCTCTTTATTTAATTTCTCATTTTGTTCATGTATCTTTTTCCTGACTTTGTTCAGCTATCAATCTTCATTTTTTTTGACTCACTAAGCTACTTTAAGATAACTATTTTTAATTATTTGTCAGTCAATTCACAGATTTCCATTTCTTTCAGGTTGGTTATTGGAGATTTGTTTTCTTCCTTGCCTTGTGTTATGTTTTCTTTATTGTTGATATTCTTTGTAGGTTTGCTTTGTAATTTCAGCATCTGAAGAAACAACTATCTCTCTCAGTCTTTATGGACCAATTTTGACTGGGAGATACCTTCACCAGTCAGCAGTGCTTCATATAAAGCAAAATAGAGACCAGCCCCTCAGGGAGCATACTCTAAAGCTAGAATGAGGTCCCTTTCACTTCCTTTGGGCCTTTCTGGAAGAAATTCTTGCTTCTGCGTTTTCCTCCAGTCAGTCAGTGCAGTGTCATCTCTAAAGGGATGCCTGTCCCTTTTCTTTGTTGCTAACTGTTTCAGGGGACTGAATATGGTTGGTTGTTCAGGGATCACTATGGGATGAAAAGGAAATGGAACTCCACAGAGGGTTCTCTAAAATGCTGGAGATGAGGTTCACATCATTTCCTTCTCTCCTTCATGAGTGAAAAGCTTTACTTTTGCACATATTCCAAACCTTGCAAAGTAGCACCAGCTGTAGGGAGTCACTTTCCCTTTCCTTTGTCCCTAACTGACCCAGGAGAGGAATCTCTGGGTCAGCTCTGTATAAGGGAAGACCAAAATCAGTTCCAAAGCGGTTCTCTGGCTGGTTATGCCAGGAGAGCATCTGGCCACACACTCAAATCTCACTTTTTGCCCCATATGAGAAATCATGGGCTGAAGCTGTCTTTTCAGTATTGAGCTAAACTGGTTTGAAGGAGGTAATGACATAACATAGTGATGTTGCTCTTCTTACCCATATAAATGCATCTGCTCTTGGTATGTCTCTTCTAAAGTACTTCTTCTTAGCTAGAATCTGAATTTCTTTTCAGGATATTTTAGTTTCAACATCATTATTGTATATGTATTTCTGTGACAGAATTAGAAGTAGAGTTTGTACTGCTCCATAATCCTAATGTCATCCCTATTGTTTGTAAGAACTAAATTTTACCTGAAAAAATATGCCAATAACAAGCCAATAGGCACAATATTGAGATGTGCAACCTCCATTGCTTGACATTTCTGGCACACCCATGGTCTATAGCCATTTAGTGAAATTCACTTGTTAATTTAGGCTTCAACTTTCTGGGTTAGGTTAGAATATATCAGATAATTCGAGCTGAATAGTGCTTCTTATTTTAGACAAAAGAAAATATATCTTGTTCTAAATGAAAATATATCATTTTCAGTGGCAGATCTTTACAACCACTCTTCCAAAGGCTTATTAATATTGAACTTCGGTAAGTTTCTTAATTTATTGGAGCCTCAGTTTTATCATCTGCAAAATGAGGTAACTGAACATGGTCTCTAGTTACTACTTTCAGCTCTAAATTGTATGACCTCATTTTTCAGTTCACTTCAACAAATATTAATGAATGGAATACTTACTAAGTGCAAACCAAGGAGGTAGAACCTGAAAGGATATAGAAGTGCATAATGTAATCTTTTCATGCAAATAGCTAATAATTTGATACATTCAAGACTGACATAGGTATTCCCCAAAACATCCTAGCTCCTTATGTTTGATGTATCATTTAGGAATGAGAGCATATGATTTATTCCTAAAGGGGAGGAAATTCACTCCTTTGTTAGTGTTTCTTATATCTAGGTTTGAAGAACAAAACATGGTGCCTGAACTATCATTTTTATAATATTGTTCATATGTATCTTACCTTCATTGCTAATAATTTAAATTATCCTAGAACCATTAATCTCACTCATCCCAAAAGTAACCCCGTACAGCTAGGAAAGGATAACTTTCTTTATGTAGTCATTCCTCAGAAATCTTGATCCTGAATTTCTTGGAGTTAGATGATGTTCCAGAGAGTGAGAACAGGTGAAAATCTAGGAACCATACCTCCAAGATTGCATAGCCAGCTTCCTTTGTGTATTATTTCTTTTAGCAAGTTCTATAGATCTGATTGCTAGAGCATCTTTCACAGTTGATCCTTTCTTATCCCCTGTCCAAACAGCAGCCTACCCATTGATGATTTCAATAGGAAAAAAAAGAGAGAGAGGAAGAATGAAATGTTTGTAACAACAGATGTGCTTATGCAACCAGTGATAAAATGATGTCATGTTTCAGTCTTTGGTTTATATTAAGGTTAGAGCTGAAAAAAAATTTATGTACTCCTTTATCAGTCTAATCTATAAATATTTGACCATAGACCTAGCAACTGTAATAAACCTGCTCTTTTGCTAGGTGAGAACATCATTTTAAATATGCCAACATGGAAACTGCATCAATTCTCAATATCACTAGAATTTTCTTAGCCTGTTTTTGAAAAGCATCAGAAAGAGAACAAATGTAGTTCTTTTTACAAATTTTGAAAGAAGATCCCTACAAATCAGATATTATGTTTTATTCTTTATCTAAATCTTCCTGGGTAGTAAAGAAGTCATATTTGTATTTGGTCTTGTGGTTTCCTTAGTCAAAAAATTTGCATCTAAAGCCTAGGAAAATGTTCTGCCCGCACAGTTGAATGTTTAAACAGGTGTGTGCCTCATTGGCCTGGCTCAGGAAAGGTAGTCTTCTCCTTTGAAAACTTCGACATTAAGAGAATGCTTCTTGTGCCAACTTTCAGGAGTGCTTACGAAGGAAATGTCAGGTGATGCTTAAGTCTTTTTACCTGGTTACCAAACCACTTGCTTCCCTCCTCTCTGTGTTCTCATGAAGAAATTGATTTAATAGGTTCAAGATATTATTAAATACATTCTGCATTAATATTATATGTCCTCTTTGAATCCAAGTGGCAATACAATAGAATTTCATTTTATAAATAACACCTTTCAAGCTAACACCACAGGGCACAGTACAAAAGAATCAAAATAGAACACAAATGCTGTAATCAAATGCAGACCCCAGGAAGGCTGATTAAAAAGGCATGTTGCTAGTAAGAGCAGCCGACAGGGTAAGTATAATGGGTCATTGCAGAAAAGCCAGCTGAACAGAAGGGTGAACTAAAATAAAATGGACTTGCCTGCCTGGTTCACAGGGATTTATGACTCTCCTTTGTCATCTTCTCCTTTAGGACTCAGCAACTGAAGGGAAGAGGCATGTGTATGTGTTGGAGGGAGGGATCAAATGTAGGGTCCTTAAATTTGTAATCAGTACTCACATGAAGCACAAACAAAAGAAAATCCTAAGGACAACCACCTGCAGCTGGCAGAGGAGCCTACAATAAGATCTCGAGATGAACCAGGGAATATCACTAGTTTTCAGAAAGCACAATTGTGTGGAACAAGAAGATCCATTCTAAATGGTGAGGCCAAGCCTAGGTGCAGATGGATAGATGGGTAAGACAGGTGTTTTAATGATCTGAGCCTCACCATGGTGTACTATTCTCTACCAACTAGTTTTTATGCTCTCAGCCTCTCACAACCACCATCCTTGTCTAATTTCAGGGCTTTGTGTTTTTATTTTATTTTTTAAATATCAATTTTTAAACTCTTTCATTTTAGTTATACATGACAGTAGAATGTATTTTGACATATCATACATACATGGAGTATAATTTCTTATTCTTGTGGTTGTATATGATGTGGAGTTACACTGGTTGTGTATTCATATATGAACATAGGAAAGTTATGTCTAATTTGTTCTACTGTCTTTCCCATTCCAATCCCCGCTCCTTTCCCCTCACTGCCCCCTGTTCAGTCCAGTGAACCTACACTCCTCCTACCTGGCATATTGTAAGCCAGCATTATTGTCTCCAGTTCCATCCATTTATTGGCAAATGCCATAATCTCATTCTTCTTTATGGCTGAGTAATATTCCATTATGTGTGTGTGTGTGTGTGTGTGTGCGTGCACGCACATATGTGTATGATATGTATACACATCTATTCTGGTGCCAAAGCAGCTAAAACTCAGGTAATATCACCAGTGCTATAGTATCATTCATATATATCACATTTTCTTCATCCATTAATTTATTGAAGGGCACCTAGGTTGGTTCCATAGTTCAGCTATTGTGAATTGATCTGCTATGAACATTGATGTGACCATATAATATACTGATTTTAAGTTCTTTGGGTATGTGCCTAGGACTAGGATAATTGGGTCAAATGGTGTTCTATTCCAAGTTTTCTTAGGGATCTCCATACTGCTTTCCAGAGTGGTTGCACCAATTTGCAATCCCACCAGCAATATATGAATGTACCTTTTCCTCCACATCCTTACCTACATTTATTGTTATTTGTATTCTTGATAATTGTCATTCTGACTGGAGTGAGATGAAATCTCAGTGTAGTTTTAATTTGCATTTCTTTAATTGCCAGTAATGTTGAACATGTTTTTTTATATATTTGTTGACCATTCATATTTCTTCTGTGAAGTGTCTGTTCCATTCCTTTGCACATTTATTGATTGGGTTATTTGGTTTTTTTGGTGTTAAGTTATTTGAGTTATTTATATAAACTGAAGATTAATGCTCTATCTGAGCTGCAGGTGACAAAGATTTTCTCCCATTCTGTAGGCTCTCTCTTCATTGTCTTGATTGTTTCCATTGCTGTGAAGAAGCTTTTTAGTTTGATACTATCCCATTTATTGGTTTTTTTTTTTTTAACTTCTTGCGCTTTCAGAGTCTTGCGGGAGAATTTGGTTTCTAAGCTGACATGAAGGAGATTTGGGCCTATTTTTTTCTCTAGTAAGGGCTTTGTGTTTTTAAATCTACCTCTAATTACATAATGCAAGTTTCTGTCTCTTTCTTAAAAGAATAAAGAAATTGGGCAGAAAGAGGGAGGTACTTTGGAGTATACCTCCCCACCTGTATATACAAAACTAATTCTGGAAATGATCACTATGTACCTTGAGTTGTGAGCCAAATTGATCACAACAGGGATGATTGTTTATTTAATATTGAGGGTAGAACAATATTGGGAGGCATTACAGGAAAAATTCGCTATTAAATATATCATACATTTATTAAAAAAAATAGTAACATATAGTTAACAGCTCCCAAGCCCTCTGGGGAAAAAAGTCATAAAACAAGCAAATAGTGGTTCTAGAGTCAATTTTAAAAGAAAGAGAAAGAGAAATGATAACTGGGGCAATTTTTACTTTTCTCAAGGGTATTTGTAACAACTCCACTGATTATCCACTTAGTTGAAATTCTGGACTAGGATCACTGATGCATTAATTTAGGTCAATAGTATTCTGTACATCTTTTTCTTAAGTACATTATAAACATTTAAATATAACATATGTAAGCAGCACTTGGGGGAAAGGGTTATTATTCAAATATTAGTACTGTGACTTTTTAAAAATGTCTTAAGTAGATTTTTGTTTAATAGCCTCTTATTATTATCCTTAATTCTGACTTATGCAAAGAGAGTTAATTTATTAGTAAAGGTGAACAACATTGCAATAACTTGAGAACACTGGATTGTAATTTCCAAAGTGAGTTAGTTCATAAAGTATGTGAGCAAATTATAATACCTGTGCCAGTTATCAGTGTCTTGTCTCTCAGGTCTAAATTTGACAGTCCTTTTTGCTCTATAAAAATGTATCTTGAGTCTTTTAAGTATTTTTCTTTGCCAGCTGGCATGAGGGTACTTGTCAGTACAGGCCATAGAATGAGAATGTAGAAGGAAAAGGTCTTCCTTCCCAGTTCCCAGGTTCTCCTTTGGTAGACTCCTGCAGTGTGTATGGTTCATCCAGAGCCTGGCTTCTGTACCTTCAGCAGCTTCTCTGGCATCCAGCTCCTTACCACACAAGCTACCCTGGAGCCTAGCAGCTAAAGCTCAGTTAGTATCACCAGTACCTGGCACTCAGCAGCTTCCCCTAGCTCTTACCTCACATGCAGACATCCACCCACACCAGGGTATGTACATGTGTGAGATAACACCCTTTGGATAGCATGTCCTGCACCCTTACATAGAGATTTCCAGCATAGATGCTTCCCAGCAACATCTCTGGTATTCAATGAGTTATAGTCATGCCTTATCCAACAAGGTCTAGATTCCAGCCTAGAGATAGCAGGGGCTCTTCTTTTTGTCCTTCAAAGTCTGGATCCCCATCCAGGGATAGAAGTACAAGTAGCAGTTTCTCTGTTATTTGCTTTTCTTATATTGTTTAGAGTTCTCTTTATTTCTCACTAGCTCCCCCATTACTTTAATACCCTATTATTTTTTTTTAATTTTTAAGAAATCTTTTTTTTTGGTCAATGGACACAATACCTTTATTTTATTTGTTTTTATTTTTATGTGGTTCCGGGGATATAACCCAGTGCCTCGTGCATGCTAGGCAAGCACTCTACTACTGAGCCAAACGCGGGCCCCCTATTGTTAATGATTTTTAAACTAAACTGTTCTGTTCACATTGCTGTGTGTTTTCTCCGTCCTGAGGACCTTGGCTGATATATACCAAAATCGTATTAAAACAATCTGTATTCTTCAGGAGTAAGAGAAAGTAAATATGACAAGTCATGTCTTAATAAAACGGGTTAGTAATGGTACAATGTGCTTTATCTAGAGTGCACTCTTCGATGACAAAATGCTTTAAGAATTCGATGCTAGATTTAATGGTTGTAAGATAATATGATGCAATATATTAGCTGTACATGTAACTTTAAAGATCTATTTTTTAAAATGTTTTACTTGAGGGGCTGGGGTTGTGGCTCAGTGGTAGAGTGCTCGACTAGCATGTGCAAGGCCCTGGGTTCGATCCTCAGCACCACATAAAAATAAAAATAAATAAAATAAAGGTATTGTGTCCAACTACATCTAAAAAATAAATATTAAAAAAAATTGTACTTAATTTTACGGTGTTTGTTAAAACATAATCCATTTATAAACAGCAAAAGTCTGAACTCCAAATCATTTGTTGATCTTGAAAGTATGTTGTATAATAATAATTATATAAAGTGTATTTGTAGATTATTAATGCTAGAGTAAGAATGATATTCATCATATATTGAGAACCCAGAAAATTCTCAGCACTTTATTTTATTGGATCCTCATAGCAATACAAATGGATACTGTAATCATCCCCCATTTTATAAATGGGAAAAAAGACATTTGGGAAGGTTAACGAAGTGACCTAAGGTAATACATATAGTAATATTTAGAGCCAAAATTTGCACATGGATCTGCCTGTAAGTCCTCGACCATAAGTATCTGTTTCCAGAAATTGAAGCAAATGACAAGATACCTGTAAAAATAAACATAGAATATTTGGTTTTTGTTTGTTTTCATCAAAGATTTAGACCAAAACAAAACTGAAGCATCCCTGGAATGTACAGCACACCCTGAAATATTTCTGATTTAGCTAGCCTATTACTTTTACTTAACCAGATATGGACAAACTGAGTGAACACTGGCTATCAAATCCCCAGAATCAAAGTGTTAACAGTGTATCAGAAATGCAGCAGCCTTTATTCAGAGCTGAATTGAAGGCAGATGAAATATTAACAGCAGTTCTAGCAGCACAAAATGAAATATGAGATCCTGTATCAGAAATTATTAGTAACCTGTTAAAAGAAATGCTGAAAAATGGCAGTTACCAAATTAAAACTGGGAAACAGAGCCCAAATGGGAAATTTCAAAAAGTTTGGAGGAAAATAAATGACAGATTGTCCTCTTGGCTCTTATTACTATGCCATCCTAAATCCTACTTGGCAATGGATGGTGGAGGTGAAATAAGAACTGCATCACTGCCAGTGCTGGTCCTCAAATTTGTAGTCCTAAGTGTCTGTGATGGTGTCTGGGATTGATTGGAAAAGTAGTTAGAAGTTGATAGCTTTTGAGCTTTATCTAAATTGAAGAGTCTGGAGACTCTTATTATGAAAGGCTTCCTCTCATTTGTGAATTGGCCCCTTTGCTCCACTTTTGGATGGCTGACTTCCTCCATGCAGAGCTACACTGAATGTTCTATGTGGGAAAGCTATTCTCCTTAAATGCCTTCAAATTTAAAGCACTATCTGGATATGTTAGTGTTTATGATTCAAAATACTAGCATCAAAAGAGAGAGAGAGAGGATACGAATACAAAATACCAAGCAGTAAATGAAGGAGATATTTTTCCATCAGTAACTAAGAGCAGAAAAATTGCTAGAAGCTGAGTTGTTGAGCATTTGATGCCAGAGGAGGGGGGAGGAAATGAGCTATAGAACCATCAGATCTTAGTGTTGGCAGAGACCGTGGAGTTCATGCAGTCCTACCCTATCATTTTTCAATGAAGAGACTGAGACATGGGGAGTTAAGGGACTTGACTTGCCCAAGACACATAGTTGTTTATTGACAGTCATGCCAAAAACATTTCCCAACTCCCAATCTGGAACTCTGATGTTCAGCCTGCTACTACCATCCTGTACTGTAAATTAACACTAACCCAGCCTGGAACATAGAAGAATCCAGCATCTGTGGGGAGCAAGAAAAAGAAATGCATTTAAAAGTGGAAATCAGTTGTGACTAGTTGGCCAAACTTATGCAAGCCATTTTGTCAGTTTCCTTTCCAGGCCCTCCCTTAACATGAAAGAAAAGAATTTGGTTATAATCCCCTAAGGTTTATAAGTATGTGTTCAGGTTTGATTTGTTTGGAGAATTCTTCTGCATACAAGTTACCTCCAGGTATAGACTAGCTTGTGGGTGGCATTGCTATTGATCCCTGTTATTTACTTGAGACTTTCTTTCTCTAGCTGTGAAATTGCTTCAGAGTCATAGTGGTGTGTGTGTGTGTGTGTGTGTGTGTGTGTGTGTTGGGGGTGGAGCTGTTCTTTCCATGAGACACTCTTGTGAATCAGAGTTGCTTTAAGATGTAAGAATTATCCTCTCTTAACCCTTATATTCTGCTAGCCTCCTGAATAACTTGGAACATTTTGGGGACTTTTTCTCAGGCTCATGAGTTTGGTGAAATAATTTTTCTTTATTTTGGAAGCACAGAATAGTTTGAAGTACCAGTGCCACAGAAGTTACAATAAAAATGCCTCAATAGAATTCCTTGTAAAATAGCAGTACAGGTCTTTCAAACCAGTCAAATATTTTTCAGAATAGGGCAACCAGAAATAAGAGAATCAGAGAATATGATGAAAACTACAGATGGAACACTTTGCATGAAAAGTGATTATATACAAGAGAGGGCTCAGGAGTGGGTAGGGATGGAGTGGGAAAGGAAGGGTAACTGAAACAAGAGAAGATAATGCTTGACCAGGTCTAGTAAAATATTCTCTGCCACAACCACTGTTCCATGAAGAGATTGAGCCAAGAGGCCTGAATAAACTAACCTTAAGTTCAGAGTTGCCATTATTGCGGGAGGCATCAGGGAGAACACATCCGGACTCGTGTTACACAGTAATCACTGCTGGGTGTCAGCATTCATCAGCCAGATGGTCAGACCCACAATTAATCAATTAGGCTGGGATGATCAACTGAACTAAGTTTTCCCCTTTGGTTAAAAACCCTCATCATGCGGTCAAGGCCAATAGTACTTTTATCCTGTTGCTTTTGGAGAAGCTTCTAAAAATTCCTCTTTCAGGCCTCTAGTTACTGGACATTGTTAGGCTCCAACTTACTTTGACAACATAGAGACCCCAAATCAAGGTTTCCACATAGTAGATTATCACCATCCTGTGTGTTCAATTATGATGATTAACATACCACACAAAAATAGGCTTTTTAAAGCAGTGTTGTAAGCAGTGTTATTTGACTGATGTTACTGGTCTTTGAACTGGTTCCACTCAATCCAATGGAACAATGAAAGGGATTCTTTTACTGGGAACTTATAAAGATGATATAATAATCAAACAATAACAATAATAGCAACTCATGACGTATTCACCATGAGACTGATACTGCTATGACAGAGATGGATAAACATGAGTCAGTCTATAATACTTCAGTGATGGTGAGAACATTACTTACATTTCAAAGAGAAGGCAACTGAGGCTGGAAAGTTCATTAAATACTTAATAAAGATATGTTGAGATGATTCAGTACTATGGGATGAAAAACAAATGATTTTCTTAAACATATATATTTATGCATCCCAAAGATAACAATTAGAAATATATCATAAATTTTCATTATCTCTCTTCAAAGAACATTGAGGAGTTCTTGTACTCATCTTTCCAGATCTGTTGATCCTATTCTGTTTTCCAAGCCCCTCTTCTCCATACCATTTGATTGGGTATTGCTTTCTTCCCTGTTTCAGTGTCACCACCATTATTTGCAATAATTCTCAGTCTCCACCCTAGCATCCTTAGCTAGATATGGTACCTTTAATTATGAGTGAAATACCAAGAGTTTTTGTAACTTGACTTACAGGGCAATTGCCTCCTCTAAAACAAAAAGTGTGGCACTAATTTTTTTTTTTTTTTTTTTTTTTTTGTGTATGTTGAGCCTGGTTATTTCCCTCGGAGTTTCATTTCCACTCTCTTCTAGCTATATTGCAGTACACATTACAAGGAGAGAGTTTTAAAAATCCTGTTGGTGGGAAACATCACTTTCTTAATGGAAGCCTGTACTGACTTCACTAAGTAAAATGTGAACACAAGTTCTAAGTTCCTTTGTGTTTCATCATTCAGATTTCTCCCAAGTTTTACTTAGAGAGTGCTCCTTTTTAACCATTTTATGCAGATTATTCAAAGATGCTACTGATCCACCACTTTGAGATATTAGGCTCTTACTAATATTATTTATGAAGAATGTGACTTCTCTTGCTATCTAACTGCAGTGCTTTGCTTTTTATTTGCTTTGCTACTTGCCAAATTGAGAAAGCAATACCAAGATGCCAGAAGAGTATATTGATCCCCACCATTTCTTACTTCAAGTTTGAGAGCACATGGGAGAAAAGCTAGTCCAGAAATCTAAGGAGCATCTTTTCTCCTCCAAGGCTCCAGCAGTATCCTCTTCTTCTGACTGTGGTACTCTGTTTTGCAAGCATGTTTTCTCCTTGCTACCCCTTTTTCTAGTCCTACAATCTTCCCCCTAGAGCTGATGAAACACTTACATTTTGACCTGCAGGATCCCTATGGACTGCAGAGTTGAGCCCTGCCATCCAGACTGCCTTTCTGCTTCATTTTGCTCCTGACCTAAACCCCCCTGCTATTCCAGGCCTGGCCTCTCATGACCAGAGACTGCTGACTCATCCTGGCCTGTGCCAAGCTGTGCAGTCGCTTAGTGATGTGGACAGGAGTCGAAAGACTAGAATGAGATCACTGAACTCATTTCACTTGTTGCTTACGGTACAGTCCAGCATGAGCTGGAAATGTAGGAACCTCAGCCTCCCGAGCAGAAAGAGTAAGTAGATTAAACACACCGCATCACCAAGTCCTCAACACGAAGTGGACGGGTGGCGGGCGGGGGCTTGCTTTATCATGGCCGTGGCTAGGGCATTCCGGTTCATCAGGAGTTTTCCTTTGTCCTCTCTTCTTCCTCTCCTTCACAATTGCACCCTTCCCCCCTTCCCTGAACTTCCCTTCTGAAAATGTCCGGATGGTACAGCAATGATCTGGGCAGAAATGAAATTTTGCTAATAAGCAGCCTCCGCCAGAAACCCTGGAACAGTAACACTGCTGAAACTGCTTAGTTTGTCTACTGGGAACTCACATAAACTTCCCAACAGAATTCAAGAGGATAAGAGGATGAGAAAAGCTTTTTTTTCCTCCTTTTTCTTTCTTCTCCTTTCTTTCTTGATCCTCTTTTTTTCTTTCTGTTTTAAGGGAGGTAGTTTCAGGAGACATGGCCGCATTCTGGTGTGGTGTAAAGTTTTCCGTCAGGAGACAATAATGTACATTCCTCTGGCAGGACGGGGTGGGTTTTTTTTGTTTCTCTTGCTGTTGTTTATTTATAAGACATTTCCTCTCAGTTAGTGGAAGTTAGATCGTAAGAGGCTCCAGTGATTTTCCTTCCACCTCCCCTCCCTAATTTCTGTGCTTCAGCACTCTGGAACACTGTGAACTCGACACACTAATCAGAGCAGGGAGCTAACAGCCAGGCCTGGACGCTCTCAAGAGACTGTGCTGATTCTCAATCGTCACTCCTTGGATCAGGAACCACAGTCCTGGTGAGTGGTGAGGTTCCAGAATTTGATGTGTCAAGGATTCTATTCTTGGTGTCTCTGAGGCAGGCAGGGAATAAAGGGTGTTTTTAAAAACAACAACAAAAAATACATTTTTTAAAAAAGCTACCAAACAGAGTGATGAAGATTTTCAGTGTGCACAGCTGAGAGCACTCGATGGACAATGGCAGAGCCTTGAGTCTGTGCTCAGGAAGAGCCTGTAGGCATAAGTTTTGTGCCTCCACAGATGGCTTTTGGCCTTGACATACCTAGCAAACATGCTTATGGAGGAGGAAGATAGGTGATTGAGTGGGGGCAGGAAAGTAGTATCTAGGGCGGTAGGTGGGAGAAATGAAAGTGGAATTAATTGTTCATTTGAAGTTTCACTCTACCAACTTTTCATGCAACTTTGTTCTGAGCATTTATGTTGTACTCACAGTACTTACATACTCAGATAAGCAGGAAAGAAATTCTACAGTGGATGTTTAGCAGAAGAATATTGCTAATACTGTTCTTCTAAAGATCACTTTGCTAAGAACTGCTGCTTTTAAATGTTAGGAAACCTCTCCCCACTTTTATTTGTCATACCCCTTTCTTTATTCTTCTGTATTCATGGTATGGAGCAGAAGAATGCAATGACAATCCTTATTTGGTTCCAGGGAAATTCATCATCCTGACATAGGAAAACTAGATGACTGTCCTCCTGGTATTAAACCCAAATATAGGATTGCCCTCAATATAAAAGACTCTGATTGAGTAGACTCTGAGAAGTTGTCGAAGGAATGGTGTGGGAGTGGGGAGGTTGCATCCTGTCTGATAGTGAGACTATCATATCAGCCACCAGCCCAGCTTTCAGAGCCAATGAGAGCCTTTCTTGTCCTTCATATTAACTCATACTCTTCTTGGAAGTGAAATTTCAGGTGGAATATATTTTCATCCTTTGCCGTCTGATCCCTACTTAGTTGCTCTTCTACAGGTATTTGATCTCACTATACTTTCTCGTCTTCTTTCCAATTTTAAGAATCTGGCATGTTCTGAAATACTGAGTGGGAAAAAAAAAACGAAAACCAAAAAAACATGGTAGCCATAAAAGCATTTGACTGTGTGGCAGCATCTGAAGTGAATTGCTCTTTGGATAGAGAAGGAGTCTTTGATGTCCCCAATATGGTTCTCATAGGCTAAAACTTCCCAGAACCACAACCCAGCCTAAGGGGCAGTTACTCGATGTTCTTAAATATTTGGAAAGAGATGTTATTTTATTGTTTTAGTTGTCTTTGCTATTAACACGTTGCCAGTAGATTCCTCCTAGAGTTAAAAATGCTTTAGCAATAGTTGATTTTACATCTAACCAGATGTGTATTGAATGGTCCTGTTGTGTGTACTCTTGTCCAAGCTGGCACAGTGATCCAACATATAACATTGATACTTAGCTTTGGAATCTTGTTTGCTACTCTAGACAGTTCAGATTCTTAACCATATACTTCATGCATACTTACATATCTAAAGTTCCCTACAGAGACTAACCACTGCTACAGCCGCATCAAGATTTGTCAGGGATCCTTAGGAAAAAGATAAACCTTCCTATCACAATTCCTATAGTTTCTGAGACTTATCAAATTCCTCATCCATCATTATGATAGGAAGCAATCTCAGAATTTTATTAGGGCCAACATGCTTAAAGCATATTAACTTTATATAATAATGAAGTTTGCCCATTTCAATTAGCCTATGTTAGTTATTACTATACTGTTCATATATATAATAATGTTTCTTGGGTATTTCCCATGAGTTCATCTCTCTCTCTCTCTCTCTCTCTCTCTCTCTCTCTCTCTCTTTGGTACCAGACATTGAACCCATGGATGCTTACCCACTAAGCCATATCCTCAGCCCTTTTTATTTTTTATTTTGAGACAGGGTCTCTATAAGTTCCTTAGGGACTCACTAACTTGCTGAGGGAGGCCTCAAATTTGAGATCCTCCTGCCACAGTCTTCTGAGTTACTGGGCTTACAGGCCTGTCCATCAGTTTTCTTTAAGGAAGAATTTGAAGGGGTAAATGGTTAAAAAAAAATTAAAACATGGTATAAAAAATGTACCTAGCTCTTACACCATTACCACCAAGAGCTACATAGGAGGCTGTGCCTCTGTTGGTTAACAGACTACACAAACTCCCAGGAGAAATGTCTTCTATGGTCAGGTAAGAACTCAGAGTCGATTTGGACTATGTGGAAGGGAATCTGGGTCTCTTAACACTTTGAAAACACTTTATTCTGAAACTACAATTGTACATAAAATTTTATAATTGACTCTAGACAAATACAAATATCTAAGAGTATGTCCCAAGAGATGACATTTAAAAAATCTAATCTGCCAGAGATTTTTCTTATAGTTGCTAAGATCTGGACTTTCTCATGGCCAGAGAAGAACTCTGTGGCTAAGTTAAGAAATATGAGAAGTTGGAATTTGATAGAAGGACAAAACAGTGTATTTTTTTAACTTAATTGACTGTATTAGTATTAGTATTACCTGATTTTTTTTCAATACCCTGTGTTACAAGCCTTCATAGTATCTTTTTAAAAATTCAGTTTTCCAGTACTCATGTGGAAATTCTATCTTTATTAAATTAATGAATATGCATAATTTAAAATACATATGTTTTGCACACAAATTTTAGATGTAAACACTTCCTATATGTTATATGCATTTAATTAGGCAGTCACAATTATACACAAATGAAATTACTAAATAACAGAATTGAGATTATCTCATTAAGAAATTGGTTTTTATCATTTATACAGAGATGTATTTTGGTATTTTTGTGATTCCCAAGGAAGGCATATTTTAAAAACTTTAAAAGGAGTTGACTCCTTGTTTGGTATGTATTTTTGTTCAAATATGCATAATAGATGTATATATTTGCAAGTCATGTGACTATATTCAAATATTAAAAATATGACCACATACTAGCTGGAATTACGTGCCTTTTCATTCACTAAAATGTTTTATTAACTGGATATAAGCAAAGTGGATATTTTATCCAATGAGAACACAGAAAGTTTGTACAAACATTTACGAACAGTATCTTCAAAAGGAAAGATTTTGTTAACTGATAACTTTGGTTATTGTCCTTCATTAAATATACATGTCAGTTTATAAAACTAAATTCTATTATGCACAACTTCAAAATAGGAATTGCTATTTGTATAAAGTAGTTTAATTTTAAATAGAAGGCAATCAAATTTCTAATAATTATCTTAAAATTGAGAATATATTTAATGAATTTACTTTTTGCAAGAATTAATACATATGCAAATAACCCAGTTTATTCTCATATTTCTTAACTTAGCTACTTAGTTGTGTATTAAATACTTTGATACTGCATTTACATATGAGCACCAGATACCTTTTCAAAATATCTAGTCAAATCATATTCTATGAAGTCACACTTTTTTCTCTGAAGCTTTCAATGATTATCCAAACTAAGAGTGATTTGACCTTGACAGCATTTTTAAAATCAGTGTATGTTTCTTATCATACACTGCCTTGAATTGAAATTTTTTGTATATATGAAACTAAAAGTGATTAGAAGGCAGGTATTATATTTTATGTTTGTTTATTTCTTTCTCTTCCAACAAATTGCCTCAATCTTAGTGGAGGATCAATGAATAGATGAGGAATGAAGGAATGAATATGTACATGTCAGTGCATTAACAATTAACATATCTTGCTTATCATAATGGAAGAAACATGTTCATAAAGTAAATCAATAAATTTTTTTGTATCTAAGCCTTTAACCTCCTATGTTAGATCTTCCAGCTACTGAACATCATCTCCAGCCTTTTGCTGAGGTGCTTTCTCTAATCATCACAAAGAATGGGTAATTTCTGATGGGACACTAGAATGTCAAATTTGCTGTAGTTTCATTCATTTTCCAAGACTTATGAAGGTGACCCAACACCTACTGTGGTTAGTTCGTGCAGTCTGAAAATGCCATTCTGACCTAAATGTATCATATCAATGGAGGCCTCTCCAGCTCAACTGTTTGCTTACAGTCAGTTAGTGGTTCTTCCCTTTTCTCAAACTCAACATTTGAGGAGCTTGGGCTGATGTCAAATGCAGAAATGCATGAAGACTGGCTGTGAATGTCCCATGAAGTAGACAGGGCAGGGAAGGGGCAGACAGACAGCTCAACAAAGAACAGGGGCAAGAAGACAGGCAGCCAAATCATTTGCTCTGTCTTAACAAGCACTAATTAAATGCCCTGGTTGAGGTAAATAATAGCTGAAAATAGCCAAGTTCAGTTGTTTCTGATCAATGAGTAGAGAAACTGGTGGAATCGCTTGGTGTTGCTTCAATCATTAAGCTGCAGCAAACTAATACATCTTCAGAGGAGAGGGACATTAAGTTGAGCCAGCCCCTAAAGTTCCATTTGCTAAGTCTCCCCATTCCAGCACTGTAAATGATACCCTGTGGATAGAAATCACATCCAGAAAATAATTTCATAGACTACAAAACTGACCTAATAAACAATAATTAAAAGAAACCAAAATATTGTGTAAACTGGGCTTTAATCTCATCTGTATCAGTGGTCAATCAACTTGCCGATTTCCAAACTACTTCTGATTCTGTCTCTTTTCTGGAGCTTCTAATACATATATATATAAATGAAGTGTTTGTTTTTGTCTCTTTTTGTTTTTCCTACTCACTCTCTAGTAAACTGAATTCCTAGATGTAAGCAGCCACAGGGACAAAGACGTGGTTCACATAATGGATAATTAACCCTTCAACAATGGAAAGTTAACTCTCTGAGACATGCCAAAAAGTGGAATGTTTGTTCTTGAATTTGTTCTCTTCTGGGTGTTAACATATAAAGGACATTTTCATTAGCACAAACTTGGCACCAAACAACCTGTTCATCCTCAAGCTATAAAAGCCACACTCACCTTCCAGTTCATTCTGGCAGGATTTGTAGTATGATGTCCTCTTGGGTAGTCATGTACAAATCACTCTGAGGGGCAAAATTGTATGAGTGCCTAATCCACTTTTGAAAATGAAAGAAAAGGATCTCTTATGAAAAGTACCAAATATGGAAAGACATAAATTGTAATAAAAAGTATTAGCACCTTGCACCTTCTGCTAATTGCCTTCCCAGTCAAGAGGAACCAATATAATATAATAAAATTTAGAGCTACATCATGATCAGAATGCAAAGAATTGCCTGTATCTTTCAATAGTGAGTTGGGGATGGGGAAGTGCAAACTTTAAACTTCCCATGTAGACATTATTATTTAGACTCCTAAATTAAGGAGCATACTTCATTTGTCTAAGAAGGATAATAGTACCATTTGACTGACTTTCCAGTTTGTTATTAGGATCAGAGTACAAAGACTGTTTCTTCATTACATTCTTTAAACATGAATTTAACATTCAGTTACTCATTCATTTATGAAACATTTTTGAACCCTTACTCTGTGTCAGTTATTATCTTAGAAGCTAATCATTGAGTTACTTAGTAACAAATATTTATTGAGAAATTCAAATTATGTACCAGGTACTGTTCCCTGGGCTGGGGATTCTATAGTAAAAAACAAGTGAAAAATCTCTGTTCTTATAGTACTTTTTCTAGGAGAGACCAGGCATGTTAGATAGTGATGAGTACTCGGGAAAAAAATTAAAGGAGGAAAGAGAGAATGAGAGCCAGAGCAAGAGACATAAGTTTGCAAATTTAAATATGTGGAAAGAGAGAGCTTCATTGAAAGAACTTTTGAGAAAAGGCTTCTTTAATGAGATTTAAGAAGCAAGTTTTGTGGATATCTAGGCAAAAACATTTTGTCTGTAGACCCATGCAGAGAAAAGGCCTTGGACAAGATTGTGTCTGATCTCATTGAATTTGAGTATAGAATGATGATTACCAGAGACCAGAAAGAGTAGAGGGGCAGGAAGGATAGGGAAAGATTGGTCTGATATGCTACTGTACAGAATGTGATTATAAATGATGATAATGTACTATGTGTTTTAAAAAGTTAGAAGAAGGGATTTTTGACTCTTTTCCTCATAAGGAAATGATAAATGTTTGAGGAGATAGATATGTTTAATCTGATTGAAACATAATACACTTTATACATTTATCAAAACATCACATGGTACCCCATTAATATGTACACTTTTTATCTTTTAGTGTATTTGTTAAATTTAATTTAAATTTTAAAATAAATTTTACACCTTACATAAATAAAAATAAAAATAAATGGTATACAACACACAAAAAAACAATGCATCTGGCAAGTCTGTGTAGCAGGATCAGAATAGGCAAACAGGAGAACGAACGGTAGGAGATGAGGTAATGGAGGCAGTGTGGCCTGATCACATGGACCCTTATGTACTATAGTGAAGAAGCTGGTTTTGTCCTGACAACACAAAGATTAAATAAGACAGGGTCTTAAGTTCCTCACTACAGCAAGGACAGATAGACAAACTGGTTGGGAGAATGCCATAGGCTAAATAACATAACTGAAGGTTGTTCAAGAAGCCTTAGAGGCACACAAGAGTGAGCATTCAGATGATGGTACCTTGGAATGAAGAGTCAGGGGAAACTTTACAGAAGAGACAATAAATCCATGCTGGGCCTTGAAGGATTTTCCCCAATGGTCAGAGGGAGGAAGAGAATTCAGTAACAGGGCCAGCAGGGGCAAAGACACTTAAATAGGAAATAGCATGGCAGAGTTAAGGAACAGTATCTGTGATATTTAGTAGGATAGTGGGAAGAAATGAGGCTGTATATGTAGGCAGGGAACAATCATGTTGGGCCTTGATTGCCATGCAAAGATGTTTTAACTTCATCTTGTAGCATTTGGGGAGCCATTGAAAGGTTTTAAGTAGAGAAGGTTAATGATCACACTGTTTTACAGAAGATCACCCTGGCAGCAGAGTGGAGGATAGATTATAAGAATGGGAGAATAGAGGCAGGAAAATGAGTTAGGAGGCTACTTAAATTGTGCAGACAGGAAACAATGAAGCCCTGAACTAGGACAATAACTATGGGAATAGAAAGAGAGGAGGAGACATCTTCAAGAGATAAGAGGCAGAATGGACCCAATTTAATAACCTTTGGACTGGGCATCAAGAGAAGAAGGAATTTTGAACTGCTCACAGACTTCTGCTTTGATACACGTAAGCTAGAAAAGCTGTGAGAGAACTAGGTCTTGCAGGTTGGAAGAAGACAATAAATTTGCTTTTTAATGTGTTTAATTTTGGTGTTCCTGACTAAATCTAATTACCTAAGGGAGTATCCAACTGATGACTGATAGTAGTTAGATTTAGTCAGGTATACTAAAGATATGACAGTAAAGAGATATATAAGTTTGGCTTCTGAAGCATGGTAGTAGTTAGAATTAGGGAGTAAACATTTCTCAAGGAAAATATATTGAAAGAAGGTAAAAGGGAGCAGATCCTTAGAGTACACCACATTTATGGAACAGAGAGGAAGAAGGGACTTCAGAGAAGATCATTATGCACAACTATTTATTATGTGCCAGTCACTGTGGTGGGTGGTGGGGGGAGCCAAAATGACTGGCCCCAGATGAGTTTGTACAAATATAAGAGGCTTTTATTACTATCACCACTGACCATAGGGCGATGCTAACAGAGGAAATGCCCAAGTGTAACAGAGAAAGTAGTGCAGAATATTTAATTAGCATCAAGGGAGGTTATTATAAAGGCAGAATCTTGGAAAGTTTTGCTGCATGAATTTTTTGCTATACAGTTCATTTCTGATTTCTCTAATGCTTGTATGTGTATGTTCCAGTGTTAGCATGGGTTCAAGCTATTGGCAAAACAAGCCAGGTGTAAATTATGGTAGAATTGAAATCGATAGCACTTTGAAGCACTGGAGTGCCCAGTTCACATCAGGGCGTGCGTCTGTGTTCACTGAAACATGGCTATCAAGTGCACCCCGAGTCATTAGATGTGTTATCCAGTGAATAACAGCATAATGATATTTTAGCAGAGCAGCCTTATGATAAATTCTGCTTTAGTGAAACCCCATATACAGAGCAATTTCTCCTGGCCGTGTACATTGCATGGCAAAGAAAGGATATCCTGCTGCGTATCAGAAGGCTGTAATTTCATTTAGGGGCTCTATTGACATCGTAAACTGCAAGAGCAGAGCTCAAGTGGCTATTTAAGTCATAGGAACTTCAAGCTAAAATTACTGCCTGGTCCTAATCGCCACCTCCAGGGGACTCCTGCCTATACATATATGCTTTATGTTTCTATCTTTGTGTCTATAAATACTCTATCACTCCAGGGGCTGAAGTGATAAGCTGTCCTAAAATATGACAGGTATCTGTCACCTTTTACAGGCTTAAGGGCTAAAAGCAGTTATATTATTCGTTGAAGGTCAAATGATAAAAGGAGCCAAAAATCCTCCCTCTCCCCAACCAAATTCATTGTACAGGTGTTCCTGTTTTTCTGATTTAAAACAATTTCAGGTCAGGATCTTCCAGCATTCTGAAGCTAGAAAAAGAAGTACCTTTTATATTTACCTGTACAGCAGGGTTACAGCTTGTAAGTACTTGCCCCATTCCTTCCCCTCTTTGTCTTGATACATGCTTACTTGTGAAAATAACAGAAACTATAGTCTTGGTGTTCAGTAAAATACAGATAATGCAGCACCCCATTAAAGTGATTTCCTAGATATCCAACAGGGGCATTTTATCTTGAGATACACTCAAACTGAAAACAGGAACCCAAGTTGAATGTTTATACTCTTAGGAAAATACATTTATATAGAATTTCATATTGTCAAATAGTGTTTACTAGATGCTGCTTTGGACATGACTCCAGGAGACCAATATGGAAAGAGTCAAAGTTAAACATGTTTCTCCTTGGATTTAAATGAAAATCTCATGTTCATCCCTCCATGTGAACAATCAACTTTGTCTCAAGTGGGTACTACAAAATTGGATACTTCAGTTCAACCTTCTTCAGGCATTATACCTCTGATTTTTTAAAAATTTTTTTTTTATTTTTAGTTGTTGATAGATCTTTATTTTTATTTATTTATATGCAGTGCAGAGAATCGAACCCAGTGCCTCACACATGCCAGGCAAGTGCTTTACCGCTGAGCCATAGCCCCAGCCCCACCTCTGATGTTTTAACTTGGTGATTCTTTTTCCTGGGTTTTGGATTCACGTTTATGTACTGTTTTAATAAGAAGTCCCAGCAGAATTATCATGGTTCAGAAAATCACAATAATAATGAAATATATGATTCTTCATAAGGTAACTATTTTATAGTCATTTTATTAATCCTTACACTATCCTGTAGACAAGTGAAGACAGAGTCACACTTAGTAAACTGAGGCTAGAGTTTTAATTTCCATATTAGCCTGTCTATTGTTCTAGTGCTTCATCATGATACTTTTTATTGTTTAATTAGTACAATTAAAAATTAAAATTTATAAAAGCCAAATATCTCATCTGATACCCTAAAACCTTCATTATATGTCTAAATAACATAATATGCTATTTTCATGTTTCTGAGAAGGGATACTTCTCTGGTAAGAATATCATTTCTACCCATGGGAATATAAACCATATATAGTATTCGGATATAGATACCTCTGAGATGAGGGAGTACAACTCTGCTGTTGCTCTCCAGAGTTTAACACAGCAATTTTATTAGACCTGCAGACTGCCTGGGTTCTAAAACTTACAAGCTGTTTAACTTTGGGAAAATTAATTCTCAGTGTCTCTGTTTCTTTGTCTGTAAAGGAAGAACAGGAGAAGGATCAGGATGCTAATCAGAAATTTATTTTCATTGTAAAGTTACTGTGAAGAGTGAATGATCTAGTAAATGTAAATAATTTAAACCAGTACCTGGCATATAGTAAGCACTCCATCAACATCAGCTGCCGTTACCAATCACCATTATCCTCCTCCTCTTCCTCCTCCTCATCATCATCACTATTCCTATGCTAGAGAATCATGGTTTGTACCTGTTAGAAAAAAAATCCCACCTGCACAAACAAACAAGCAGGCACATACCCTGTTCACCTAGGTATGCTTGCCTGGCCCATTTGAGATCTTGAGCTTTAGGTATATGTTATTCTCAATATAAGACATCCATGCTTTTGATGAGGTGGGCTTCATGTTGAGTTCCGTCTCAGCACAGGTTTCAAGTGTTTCTTACAAGATTATTGCATTGCTGGGCCTCATTCCTATTAGCTACTCACTTTGTCTGCTTTCATCCAAATGCTTAAGTCCTTCATGCCTATTTTACTTCTAAGCTGAAAATTCTGTTAAATCGTGGTCCAGTTTAGGTTCATTGATAAGTTCACCATTCTGTTTCCAGCTCAATAGATAAATGTACAGTGAATGAGGGAATGAATGAATGTTCTTCATTTCTAGACTCTCAACTTAAGTCTTAGTCCTAGTCCTAGCTGGGTGGTGTGCTAAATGCTGACCTCATTGTCCATCTAGACCACTCCATTCACTATTCTTAATTATCACTCTCAGTCTTCCAGTCCAAACTCTTTTCATTATTTTTGCCTTCTTGCCTGATATGAACCCTAAATACCAATACCCAATCAATATAGTATGCCTACCCTCTGCTTCATCTGTTCCTAAAGGAAACCATGAACCCCACACTAGAACCCATTTTCTTCCCATTTTAGTCTTACAGGTGGTTCATTATCCATTTGCATTTCTAATAAAATGCTTAACCTTGATTCAGATCTTCATACCATGTTACGCGAAACCTCTTTCTTCATTTATTATATTTTCAGAAAATATATTACTAATGAGTGAGTAAAATCTGATAATCAAGTCCTAGCTGTAAGCATTAGCATTGAGCTACTGTGGCAGACTATCTGTTGTACCATTTGTTTTGCCTCCCATAATGGTCTTATATTAGCTCCTTGATGAATATCAGAGATCTTGTCTCCTAAACTTGATCTCCGATGCCTTATATTTGTTTGAATGACAGACTGGTGCTAAAAGCATCTAAAGCTAAATTAATATCAGTTAACTGGACAAAGTTGACATCAGGGTGGTAGTGTGTAATGGCAAATATCACATGTAAAAGAGGAGCTAACAGCAAAATGCACCATTGTTGTAGTCAGTAAAAGACCATTGACAATTACATGTTGATATGTATTGTGTTCCCTTTATTGTCACTCTTCTTTTTTTCCCTTTTTTTTTTGGGGGGGGGCCTTGTTTTGTGGACTCATGGAAAAAGTGAGACAAGATTTTAAAAAGAAATACAACTTAAATTTATTTATGAAAAAAGTATGGCACTAAACTTTGTAATTGTCATGATAGTTAACAATGTTACTGATTATCATAGACACAATACTTGCTTACAAGGATCATACAGTTTTTACAGTCTTAGTACTGAGATGAATAACTACATCCTAAAACTAATTAGATGGAAATTATTAGTCTATTATTCTGTACAGAGGAATAATAAAAAATGGCACTCCAAGAATCCATGTCATGGTGGCCTGCAATGGTACATAGAAGGCTTGATAATAGAAAGAGAACTTTAGCTATAGATCTAAAAGCTGGAGTATTAAAGGATGAAAAAAAAATTCTTTGGAGAAAAGCAAAGATGGCATCCAGTGGAGAGATTTGGGAAAAAAAGTAGGTAAGATGGAGAAAATTCAATCAGTGGAAATTAAGTTGGTATGTAGACAAAGTAGTAAAATTAGAAATGAGATCCTCTTTGTAGAATATTAGGATATGAACTTGGAAAGTCAGGTGGAGTTCAGAATTTATTCTTTTTGGGTGATGAGAAAAATGGCTTTCATACAGTTAGAATGCAACAAGGGTTCACTGAATAATTGAAATATTAGAGCTAAGGAAAAATGATGAAAGGGGTGTTTTAGGAGTTAACCTGACTACAGTTTGCAGGGCAGATTGAGAGGGTTGAGATGAGTCAGAGATGCTGACTGAGAAGCACTTGCAATACTTCAGATGTAAAGTGAGAAAAACTCAAATTCAGTCATGACTGAGGAGATAAAAGGAGATATTTCAATGGATATTAATAGCACTTTCCATATCTTTTCCCTCCCAACCCTAATCCTACCTAACTATAACTTTAACTGGAAAATATCTCCTACATTCCTGATCCCATTTGCTTTTTGATGTGATTATAATGAATTACTCCTATAGGGCAGGGTGAGGTTGGGAGAAGGCTTTCAGGCTTACTCAAGCCTCCATTCAGTGAGGGCTTTATTACATGTTCCCAAACAACTCTCGATGTTTGACATCTTAAAGCACAAACACAAGGGACACCCATGAGCTCATGTTATGTAAGAATCTATGGGAGAACTCACATATCAGAGTACTGATCTGCACAGAGGGATTCTGGAGGGGCATTCATTCAAGGTTCTTAATGCTACTGTCAGTATCTTAAAAAACTATAGAATCTTCCCCTACATTTTCTTCCATCTTTCTTTAATTCAACCAGATCAGCAACAAAAAGAAAACTCAGGAAAGGCTATATTTCAGCTGAGATTTCAAGACCATTCCAAGCTCTGTTTATCCCTGTGAAATAGTTACAGACAGACATCCCAAGGATATTCTGGACCTTGATTATAAGAAATAGTGCTTATATTGACTTGCTTTTGTTTTATGCTTAGTTCAACCATCATTATCTACATGCATTCAGTTGACCCTTCTTTGGACAGTTCTGATATTTTTTAAAGGAAAACAACTTGGCCAATATACCACCTCTATATTCAACCTCCTGTTGACCATGAATTGCATATATACTTTGCTTTGTTCCTCTTAAGGCAAGTAACCCATTTTATTATATGGTTATTTGAGTGAGTGCTTTTTACTCTGTGCCTACTCAAAGCTCCTGTTAGATAGGATCATGCCTTATTCTTCTCTTTATTTTCTGAGCTCTGCAAAATGTTTGTCCACAGTAGACTATAGTACACAGTTGTGAACTCCCCTGATTTCAAGGATTTTTAACATGGACAAACTTCTATGATTTTTTTTTCATTCTAAGTTATGAGTCTCTAACATGGAAAATGCCTCCTAAATAAGAAAATATCCTGTCTCCCCAGTCACTCAACTCCAGGTATATACTAGACTTAATTTTGCCCATGAGATAGTGAGTGAGAAATTGACAGTTTTGCCTATCAAAACTGCTTGCACAGTGCAGAGTAGCACCATTTATGGGAAGAATATTTGGAAAATAAATGAAGGACTTTGTGAGTAAGAGACCTATAGGCCTACAATGGAATGATAGGTTCCTGCCCACAAATGGGGGTTAAGACTGCATATTGATGCTTCTTTTCACCCCCTTGTGAGAAATGGGTCTCACCCCATTAGCGGGTTCATGTGTTATAAAAATGGAAGCTGTTCTGCATTCTGTGAAGGTCTGCATGAGGGAGCTGTAGATATACATAAATATGTACTTGTTGACAGACCTCTGTATTTATCTGCTTGTCAGTGGGAGCAGACAGGGCACAGCTCTTCCATGGGCAGGAACTACAGGATAAAACCATGCTCTTACTGCTGCTTCTGCTGCTGTGGTTGCTGGGACTTTGCCATCTGGGTCCTGACGGAAGCTGGGGACAGCTTGTTAGTTGTTGCTCCCATCTAACCTGGGAAAATAGCCCTGGTCTCTGATATAATTAAAGAGACCTACCAAGTGTTGAGTACCAATGTTCTTGTGGCCAACAGAAATGGACTCTCAAAAGTATGCTCACTTAACCATAATCTATAATCTTTCAATTGTGTCTCAAAGGGTACATATCTTTCCTCTTTCCAAATGTCTGTTATACTGTGCTGATGCTTTCCAACTCTCATGGATGCTGCCCTGCAGAGTATATTTCCTGCTGCAGGTTACACCGTTCACTGTCACTTAGACTCTACCCCACTCAAGAGACACGTTCTCTCCCAGTGGGAAAAATTATTGTGCTTCAAGCTTCTAAGAAAAATAGTCTACTAAACTAGGTGCTTATTTTAGCAGCAGTCATTCTCCTATAACTATATACATCATTGACTTTCATTGTCTCACTGTACAATATTCCTTATGAAGAAAAAGATTATTTTTGCCCCAAAATGAAAACATGCTAGTGATAATAAACTGAATTTAAGATTACTTTGTGTATAACAGAACAAAGCAAGCAGAGCAGACTTGTGTATTTAATCTAGGCCCATTTACCAGTTTAATTTGATAGTGGAAATTAATTGTGCAATTCTTACTATAACTACAGTACAACCACAAATGACAGATATTCTTTGTAGTTATTGTCCCTTCTCTTATGCTTATATGAGGGCATGGGCAGTTCTTTCCCACAAAATTCAGTTTTCTTCCAGATTATGGAATTATTGTAAAAGAAGTAACAAGAATATTTTTTGTTTCTTGGTTAGATTGTTTGGTATTCATTTAAAAGAAGTCTAATTGAAGGACACCCAGAAGTGAGTTCATTATAGTGTCTTTCAATAGAGGAAAATGGAAGAGCAGAAGAGTTTTGCCTCAGACTGAATTTGTAAGAAAAGTGACTAACATCATAAAGATTTGATAATATGAACAGACTTATTTCTACCTTTTAAAAGGGTACAAGATGTTTCAGTAAGAAAGAGAAGGACTAGGCTCAAATGTGGAGGTATCTTTTCTTGATTACTTTTGTTTGGTTTGTCTTATCATTATTATTATTAATATTAATATTCTTGGGATTTAGAAAAGCAAATTATTTTTTTGAAGATTACCTTCAACAGGGAAGAAATTAGTAATCTGATTAACCAGACTGAAAGACAATGAAATAAAATTAAAAATAAAACTTTCCATGCAATTAAAGAATGTCAACTGAGCATATATTTTAAAAAATAGAAATGGATACTTGGAAGTTACAGGTTAATGTTTCTGTGGGAATGAGCTACTTAATGTTCCTTCTGACTTTTTACTAATGCTAAGTTCCTTAAAATTTAGTAAATTTGCCTATAGATGTTTTAAAGGAATATATGAGTTCATGGTTTCCTGTGAGAGTCTGCACCTGCTTAAAAGGAACAATAGAAACATTGAAACTGGAGGATTCCTTAGGAATGAAGACTATTTAAACCAATGTGGCCAAGTTTCTCTAGGACAGTGTTTACTGAACATCCTTGATCCTAAGAATTGTCAGGGTCACCTGTGAAATATGCACATTCCTGAGTCTACCCAGACCTAGAAAATATCAGAGATTTCCATGGAAGGGCCTTGGCATTTGGATCTGAAACAAGAAATCTCATTATGATTAAGGAAGTTTGTCATTATGATTAGGAAGCTTGAGAAATACTGCTCAGATAAAATTTTTTAGACTACATAAGGAAGAGATACTATGTATTACTTTATTCCATATACAAGTCTTCCTATGGATGCATTTCTGCCTATTCTCTTTCCAGGAATTCAAAGGCATTTCAAGTGAAACAAGAAACATTTCTAGATGTGTATCCCTGTCCTTGTTAAAGTATCTCATCCCTCTCCTTGTCTATCCATAGTAGTGGCCTTTAGACTCTGTATTCTTGAGTCCTGGGTCTAGCCAGAACTCACTGTGACCTTATACTAATATTTACCTCTCATCACTTCAGTTTTCATTTGTACAATACAAAGTTGTACAAAATATTATTTTTAACCATGCCAGCTGTACACTGCTACAAATACCAAATATCTTCATAATTTTGTTTGTAGATCACCATATATGATGACATTTGTGCATGATGGACTATATATTCAGACTGAGATGAGTCCATAAGTATTATTTACAGATTGTTTCCTATTTCTAAAATCAACGTGACTCACAATTTAAAATAACTTTTATGAAATTTTATTTTATGCATCAGACTATTAGAAGTGTCTTTCAGGGGGATTATTAACAAAAGTTTCTCATATTGACAGCCACATAGTGGATACTGGTATCTTAAAACAGTAAGAAAATGAATGAATGTATGTTTC
The DNA here is from genome assembly GCF_021218885.2 of Marmota monax. Taxonomy (NCBI): domain Eukaryota; kingdom Metazoa; phylum Chordata; class Mammalia; order Rodentia; family Sciuridae; genus Marmota; species Marmota monax. The sequence goes on from NW_026694771.1 coordinate 3,396,578, forward strand.
TGTACCTGTTCTATGTACTAATACTTTCAGGTATATGGGGAAAAGGATTAATGTATTCTTCAGCTAAATAGTGGGAGACTGGTAGTGAAATATTTTTTTAAATACACAAAAACGGCCATGACTCAGGGTTGCTCTCAATCTATGTGGTAACCAGTTGGCTGGGTACAGTAGAAAAAATACAAGAAATCCCTGCTCCTGGAGCTCAAAAGTGAAGATAGAGAAGTACAGTGGGGGGAGTTCACGTTTCCTAAACTCCCTTGTCAGCTCAGCATGTCTTCAGTGTAAATACACATGTGGCAGTGGCCTATATACTCATTCACACTTCAGGGAAGCCTGTGGTTTCCTTTTCTCCCTCCATTTTAGCAGTGGGCAGCCTGCAACCTTTTGATCAAGCTGACTTTGTACGTTCCATGACTGAACTCAGCTATGCCAAACATCCTTGAGGAAGTTGACATTTGTGTACTTTGAAAGAAAAAAAAAAAGAAAAGTGAATCCCAACTGCTTCCTCCTGCCCTTTTGATTAAGAGAACAGTAAGTCAGCAGGAGAGGTGCTGCTTTTAACAAGCAGGGGTGTGCAGCAGCTGATTGGTATCTTTCTTTGAAAAAAAGTAGAAAAGATTGATGTTAAACAACACTAATCAGTGTTGATTACAGGGACTGAATGAATTCATTGATGGGAAAGAGCCATGGTTCCAGAGACAACAAAAGAGATTAGATAATAGTCAGGGGAATAGTATTTGGAATAGTTCTGTTCTTCTCTGACAACCAGGAATCAGTGCCCCCAGCTTCTTAACCATTCCTTGAAATAGGCATATACGTACAAGAAATGCAGTTTTCTGCTGGGAATATTCTTGTCCCTGAGCTCTGCCTGGCTACTCTTTCTCTTAGACTTTCTTAATGACCTTATCTAGAGTGGGGTGGGGCACGTCCATACCAACCTGGATGGGCCAAAAAAAATCATCTACTGTCATTCTCAAATAGTACCCTGAGCTCCATCTGGAACTACCTGCCATTTCCTGAAATAGACCTCTGTAATATCACTGGGTTTTTTTGTTTGTTTGTTTTTTGTTTTGTTTTGTTTTGTTTTTGCTATTACCTCTACCTGATATCCCTTTCCATTATCTATAATCTTTGTTTGATTTACTTCTTGATTTTTCAACTTTTAGGTATGACATCATCTCCTTTAAACTTGTGATGGAGTCTCCTTATTAAAAGTCAGGGTCCCATGCTTCTGTTCTCCCACAGCTATTTGTGCTTAACTCAATTACAGCAGCTTATCACCCTGTGTTATAATTAGTTGAATATTTACTTCCCTTTCTCCCCACTAGACTGAAATAGAAATATTTGAGGATAGAGATTGTGTCTTTTATCTCTGTATCTCTAATTGTGGCAAAATATATTGAGTATTTAGCTAATATAAATGAATGAATGGATGGATGGATGGATGGATGGATGAACACTCTCAACCTACTTACTTTCTTGTTTTAAAACCATTGCCTAAAGTAAATAATGAATCCAGAAGAAGAAATTCTTGCACAGAGTTTTTAACTAACTGGTTCACTGTTTAGTTAAAAAAAAAAAAAAAGCAGTGAGACAAAAGAAATGGGAAATGAGATTTAGGAGCTTTCGCTTCTGCTCTTTTGTGTGACTTCTAGGTCATTCCTGATAGCATTCTGACTATAACATACATAAACCTTTGCAGAAACAACTTATTGGACCAATAGTCCAATTGGATTTATTGCACTACAGTTTCTGACCAGTGAATGAATTTGTGTGGCTTATTTTATAAAACTTTGGATGCCGGTAGAATATTATTATGATGTGCTATTTATATAGATTTCTCCTTTAGAAACTCCTAAATACTCAATATACATCATCGGCCTAATTCCCTATTTTGCTTCATGTTAATAATCTTACGCATATGGAATCTATCACCTGAGCATTTAGGATCTTGATAAATATCTTTTAATGAAGGAAGATATTATGATTATTATTTTTAATAACTGCATACATTTAAACTCCTCAAATGCATTTTCTTCTTAGCAATGAATAGACAACTAGGTCCTCTCCATGCAACAATGAAAGGAAACATAAGGGAATCACCCTTGGCTTTTCAAGAGGATTCATCCCAATTAGTTCACAGCTGCAACATTTTAATGCATTTTACTGGTAGATCCACTAATAACATCATAAGACAGCTACACAGCTAGAGATGGAAGAACGCTGAAACATTTTGTGCTCTAAAGATGCCAAGCTGTTTTACCACATTTGTCCAAAAGGGGTGACTATACCTGTAGCTAAAAGTTGAAGGAAGCTTATGGGGTTCAGGAACCATCTCATCATTGCTTTGTTTTTCATTTCATTTTTATATGAGATTGTTCCTGAATTAGTTTTCAAATATATTTGTTTAGTTACATAGGCAATAGATTTCCAGGATTCAAAAAAAAAAAAATCAAATCTACATAAAACAGTTTTCTCTCTTTCTCCCCATTCACTTCTCTCTCCCCATTGGTATGCACTTGTGTTAATTAATTGTTTTAGGAAAATATCTGTGGTCTTTTTATGCGGAAAAACAAATATTATATTTTCCCTTCACCTTCTCACATGAAAGTTTATCCACTTTATACACTGTTCTCAATCTTTCATTGTTCAATACCTTTTCAGTGTATCTCAGTCTTGCATTCTCCTGTATATCTTGGGAATCTTTCCATATTAGTGCATTCATCTTTTTTTTTCCATTGTACAATATCCCATTATGTAAATATATCATAGTTTGTTCTACTACTCCCTATGAATAAATAACTTCTTGTCACTTTATACAATATTCTAGTGAAGAACTTTGTCCATAAATCAATTCATAGATTTGCAGGTTCATCTTCAGGATAAATTTACAGAAGCAAAACTATTGATTAAAGGGATACATGTTTCTTAAATTTTGAGAAATGGATTTCAACAAGGGTTGTATCATTTAACATTCTCATTAGTAACATATGCAAGTACCATTTTACTCTCAGTCTAAGTGAAATAGTATTTTTGTTAGACTTTTGGATTTTTGTCAATTCTATCAGTAAAAGATAGTGTCTCAGTACAGTTTTAAGTTGAATTTTTCTTATTATAAGTGATGCTAAGTATCTTTTGATAGGTATTAGTGTTTTAGTTTTCTGTAAGATATCTATTCATCTCTTCTGCATTTTCTTTATGGGATTGTGGGTCTTTTGTTATGGATTTCTGCTATTTATATATTAAAGCAACAGTTACTTTATCTACATCAGCTGCAAAAAAATGTTTCCTATTTTGTCTTCTTTTGTTACTTTGCCTATAATTTTTTTGCCATATAGAAGTTTTTTTTTATATAATTAGATTTACCTGTCTTTTCTATATGACTTCTACATATATATTCTGTCAGAAGAATTCCTTTCTGATGCCAAGTTTATAATTCACCAATGTTTTCTTTTAGTATTTTCATAGTTTCAATTTTTAATCCAAATGATATTTTCAGGTTAAAAGAGGATCTGAAGAGACAGAAGCCATAATGTTCCCAAGTTCGATGAGCTGTGGCTGACTTATCATTTTGACAGTGCACTAAATCTCATTCCTTTCTGCAAGTAAGATGCAACATAATAACAAGGAAAAAGAATAATCTGGGTTTAAAAAATAAAATTAAGAACAAACATGTTCAGCCCTTTGAGATATTCGCCTTTCTTCTATGTTGTTCTTCTTTCTGTTTCTATATTTCTTGTTTTGTTTGCTTAATTATTTGCCTATTTATTTGTTTCTGTGAGAAGGTCATATGCTAGCAGGAAGGGCATTAAGTTAATGACATTATTTATTTGTTCAAATTGTAGTACCCTACACAATTCAGCACTAAAAGCTCACTGATTGTGAGAAACAAACTGATATGAAATAGTGCCTACAAGATGCCCTTGTTATCAGGGGACCTGGACTCATCTGCTGAGCTCCAAAACACACCTCTGCCATTATACCTATCTATAGAATACGGAAAGAATAGGATTGCTATTTCAGTAATGGTAAGAAAGAAATAGATACATTTTTAAAAGTGCTTTGAAGTCTATAGAAAATTAGTTCATGAAGTAATTAGTGATATTTTCGAGTTATATAATGAACTTTTGGAGAGAGTTTTATGTAGAAAGCTTTTCCCCCCAAACTCCCCTTCTCTATATTTTGCCTTCATTTTCAAAATCAGTCTTTCAACAAGTATCTGTCTTAGGACTAGGGATAAAAAGTGTACAAAATAAACCCATACAAATCTTCCTTGTTTTAAAAGAGCTACCATTTGGAGAGGAGGGGCAGAAAATAAACAAATGCACACATGAAACCAAAAGCATTCCAGAAGTTGATAGGTGCAATAGAGAACAATAGAGGGAGCAGGAGAGGAAATGCTAGGAAAGGAGTGTTTCTTTGATGACTAGAGTCACAGAATTCTAAACATTTATCAGAAAACCTTAAAGGATATGTAAGAAAATATCATAGTTCCACATATACTGAAGTGACCTCTGGATCATAGGGAGAACCAAATTGACCATTAATGAACATGTTGGTTCTAGTCAAAATCAAATGACAGCTTTTGTCAAACTTTTATAGCCATCTCGCATGTGCTCAGGGTACCTCTTTCATATTAGCCACACTCAGTATCAGCCTGTAGGCAACTCTAGAGTGTACTTTTGAGAATGAAGAACCAATGTTGATGTGATTAGGAGCTGGTGAAATTCTTGTCTAAATCACATGACATCATTAATTTCAATAGATGAGTCGTGATAATCTCAGCTGGAGTGGGGATCTTAGATATATAAGAGGACTTATTCTCCACCACTAATGTAGCATCTTCCCTGTACAGCCTAAAAAATCAGAGATTGTGATGAATTATACTACTCTCTACTGAAATTATGAAAGTCAGGGATGCCGGGTTTCTGTTCTCACAACTAAAAGGCTCAGGGGTCACTCTAGTTAAACTGGGCTAACTGGGCTGCACGAAATAACCACACAAGAGACACAAATACCTTTTTCTTTGGGGTTGCTGTGACAGCTCCTCTGACCTTAAGGGTCCGCAGAAAGAGAGAGAGAGGGAGCACGGGCTGACCCCTTTTATTGAGGAGAAGCTATTCAAATGAGGCAAGAGGTCAGGTTTCAGGGGGCTGAGTCTATCTTCATGATGTCCACTGTCAGCAGGTTGACTGACACCTGGGTAGGCCACACCCAAGGGCACAGTAAGAGGAGGGGACACACACAAGGCACTTCCATGGAAGATTCTATCCTAAACAGGGCAAGGGGTTATATTACAAAGGAACAGGTGAGCATAGCTTCACCCATGGGGCTGTAGCAAGACACACCCATTTCTGTGACTGAGTGCCTCAGCACCCAGCTGGGGAGTGTAACTCAGTCACCCATAAGCTTGGCCTCCCACACAGGGAGTTGTGGATTATACTTTCTTTGGACCTAATTATTGACAGAATACTATTCTTTGGTTGAAACTCACATGCTCTAGTGATCTATCAAGACCACATTTTCCTTGACAGTTTTTTATTCTCATTACTCTCTTTCACAAACCAAATGATTTTGCTTTTTCCAATGCATGATAACCTTTCTGTTCATGCTGTTTATTCTGCTTGAAATGACTTCTCCTTACTCTCTATACTTTGAAATCTCAAGTGTTTCCAAGTGATTAGTTTAAAGCATCCTCCATCTGGAATCTCCTTCTTTTCACCATTTTGTGAGGCCATGACTTCAATTTGTTTTACATAGCTATTTATCTATTGTCTGTTTTTAGTTATCAATCATCTATCATCTATCCATCTTTCCCTAGGTTATTTGATATTTATTATACAAGTAAATGAATTAATGAATTTTCTGATCTTTAGAAATGAGAAAAATATAATAAGGTGGGGGAATAGAGGACAAAAATAGGAATAAACATAACAGTAAGATTAAGGTAGTTTTGAGTAGACCCTATAGTCTGCTTATGGCCAAATTATAAATATAATATAAATGAAGATGAGAGGATGCCCAGGCTCCAAGCATTTGCAATGTTATCTGGAACAAGGTCTCCTTTTCAAATTTATGAAGAGTATTTCTGAGCTGATGTGCCCAAACTAGATTATAAGGGTATAGACTATGCTGACCTCTCTTACTTGATACCTGTTGGCATGCTGAGGTTGGATCTGGTTTCCAACATGAGCTCTACAGATAAGAAAATGAGTACATTTAATAAGGCTTTTGTGCCCCTGATTAGTAGAATCTGGTATTTTCAAACATTGCTGCTTTTCCCAAGGTCTGGGCAACAGATGGTTTATTTTAAAAATTCCACTCATTCTGAATATTTTCCACGAATAAAAGGATGTCCTAAGAGAAAAAATATAGCACTAATTTAAGTAAAAGTTCTGGTATCATAAGAAAAGGCAAACCCCAAGATGCACCAGGTTGTTGGCCTGATGTGCATGGTGGGAGCACATAGCTTGACCTCAGTTAGTAACACTTGTAGCTGATGAGACCAGAAGGAGAAAATAGCTCTTCAGTCCCAGAGTCAGGTTTAGTTTAGTTATGAGTTGAAGGTGAAGTCAGTACTATTTAAGTTTTCATTTTATTTATAGGCCTCACTAGTAAGTGTCAGGTTTCCAAGAAACTAGAAGACATATTTCCTGGCCCAGAAACCTTTCCATGTAATGAATATGTTGCAGCTAATGCCAGTATTATTACTAATACATATAACTGAAACTGGTAACCAGACATGGAGTGTAAATAGAGCACTGATTAATTTACCTAATTGGGAATCCCACATCAAAGAGATTTTCTAACTATTATATAGGAAGTGCGGGCTTTCAGGTGAAGTACTGCTGTTGCATAAACATTCCTTTATACCTCAAAACCAGACAAAAGGAAAAGAAGGGAATCATCTTTGGAAACTGCTGGAGTGAATTCAAGAGTTGCGGAACAGGGAGTCTGAGGAGAGGGAGATAAGAGGATCTAAAAATGCTGCCAACCCACAGACTACTCCCAGGAAAGCCCCCACAGACTCAGCCTCTACCCAAACCCCTGACTTCCGTCAAGTGTTCATCTCTATCTGTTAGGAATCTTTTTCTGTTATTTTATAATGTAATTGCTCTGTGATTTGATAATAGAAGTTAAGCCTATACATTTTCATAATCACCTTCTCCAGAACACATCCATTATGCAAAGGAGGGAAACTTGTATAGCAATAATGATAATGTTTTATTTTAGGTATACTAAGTGCTTTCATAACATTATCTCATTTGGTCCTCGCAATGAAAGGTGCTATCCATTTCAGAGGTGAGGAAAATGGAGTCCTAGAGATATTTTACTTGAATTTGTATTCTCTCTCTCCCTCCCTCCCTCTCTCTCTCTCTCTCTCTCTCTCTCTCTCTCAGACACACACACACACACACACACACACACACACACAAACACATGGTTAACAAAAGATAAGAAAGCTCTGGGACCCCAAAGTAGGGAGCCCTATAAACCTAATCTGGAAAAAGAAAATGGAAAAGAAAGCTTTGGAATCAGCCTGATTTATATACACATTTTCATCTGCCTCTTACTAGATCTGTAACATGTGATGAGTTTTTCAGTATTTCAGGCCTAGGTTTTCTCATCTATAAAATGGTAATACTAACAACAACCATAATAATAATAGAGGCATTTGGGAATTAAATGAAAATAATGGAAGTAAAACCCAACCCACAGAAAGCAGTCAATAAAATTATTACCCTTTTTATCTTCTTTTCAATAATAGCAATAACTGATGGGAAATTCTTGAATTTGCTGAAAAGAGAATATGATATTTAAAAAATGAATAGTAGGGCTGAGCTGTGAGGACTTTTACCTTTTTTCAGAAAATGATGATTAACAAATCTTACAAGTATTCAAAGGTGTTATAATCAAATCAGTTCCCTAAGATACAGCACCAACTATATCACCTATCTGTATTCTTCCTTCGATTTCTTTAGTATTTGAAGAATATCTAAGGCAGCTCACCTTACTGGGAAGCATCTCTATTGCACTCAGAAGAGAACATTTCTGAGCGTTCAGAAACTATTTAAGTGCAAATACTATAATCGCTGTGGGATATCATAAGGCCATTTTGGCCTCCAACTCCACAGCTTCCATCATGAGGTGCCATGTTCTATTATAATGTAGCAAAGAGATCATGTTTTATAGGGACAATACCAGAATGTGTACAGTTTTGAGAAATGCCCATGTAGAAAGTGCTGCTTCAACAATTCCTGGCAGAAAAAAATATATTCATGTGTATGCCGGTACATATATGAATCTCCTAATTGTATTAATACAAGAGGGATTGTACCATATATAATGTCTTATTACCTTATAATCTAATACATGTAAATCTGCCTTATTGCTTTTTAGCAACTTCACAATATTTTTGTAGGTATGGATCACAGTTTGTTTTAACCAATCATGGAATATTTGGTGAACACTTTTACTTATATAATCAAAATTCTAACAGCCTTTTTATTTTTTATTGGTTTTATTTTTTAAATACATGACAGCAGAATGCATCACAATTCTTACACACACAGAGAACAATTTTTCATACCTTTGTTTATGTATAAAGTATGTTCACACCAATTCATGTCTTCATACATGTACTTTGGATAATGATGTCACATTCCACCATCCTTGCTAATCCCCTGCCCCAACCCCTATTTCTCACCATGCACAAAACTCAACTCAAAATGGTCAAGAACTTAGGAATAAAACCGGAGACCCTGTGTCTAATAGAAGAAAAAGTAGGCCCTAATCTCCATCATGTGGGATTAGGCCCCAACTTCCTTAATGGTACTACTATGGCGCAAGAATTAAAACTAAGAATCAATAAATAGGATGGACTCAAACTAAAAAGTTTATTCTCAGCAAAAGAAACAATCTGAGGTGAATAGAGAGCCTACATCTTGGGAGCAAATTTTTATTCCTCACACATCAGATACAGCACTAATCTCTAGGGTATATAAATAACTCAAAAAGCTAAACACCAAAAAAACAAATAATCTCATCAATAAATGGGCCAAGGACCTGAACACACACTTCTCAGAAGAGGATATACAATCAACAAATATATGAAAAAATGTTAATCATCTCTAACAATTAGAGAAATGAAAATCAAAACTACTCTAAGATACCATCTCACTCCAGTCAGAATGGCAGCCATTATGAAGTCAAACAACAATAAGTGTTGGCAAGGATGTGGAGAAAAAGGCACACTCATACACTGCTGGTAGGCCTGCAAATTGGTGCAGTCAATATGGAAAGCAGTATGGAGGTTCCTTGGAAAATTGGGAATGGAACCACCATTTGACCCAGCTATCCCTCTCCTCAGTCTATACTCAAAGGACTTAAAAACAGCATACTACAGGGACATAGCCACATCAATGTTTATAGCAGCACAATTCACAGTAGCTAAACTGTGAAGCCAGCCTAGATGTTCTTCAGTGGATGAATGGTTAAAAAAATATATGGCATATACACATATACTCGGCAATAAATGTGAATAAAATCATTGCATTTGCAGGTAAATGGATGGCATTGGAGAAGATAATGCTAAGTGAAGTTAGCCAATCCCAAAAAATCAAATGCCAAATGTTTTCTCTGATATAAGGAGGCTGACTCATAGTGGGGTAGGGAGGGAGAGCATGGGAGGAATAGATGAATTCTAACAGCCTTTTTAAAGTGTTTGCTAGACCTTAATCTAAAGTAACTCAAAACCTTTCTGTTTATTATATGTTCACAGGAGAAAAGTCACTATATGTGTGCATATGGATGTATACATATGTGTGTGTAACATATTAGAGAAGATTGCCTTGAACCTTAATTTTACAGTATAAAACATTTTGCAGTATAAAATGGCAGTATGGCCACAGGCAAAGTGGATAATGTCTCTTTGTGATCCTGGCTGAATTGTGGCCTCACATGGAAGTTGGCATACTTCTTGAGAGTTTTAATGCAGTTACTGATTACAGTGTCTGAGATTTTACTGCAATTTCCATTTGAGTTAAAACTGATTTTGTCTTCAAAATAAAAGCCTTTAAGAAAAGGGAAAATAATTATTTTTTCCCATGGCAGGAAATCTAAATCCTTTCATTTTATCTCCTAACATAAAAAAGGAAAGGATTCTCTGAAAAGTTGATGCAAAAACAAAAGCTCTATTGAATGTGTGATCTAGGAACTTTTTTCTTGAAGTACCTGTTAATGTCCTAAGTACCCAAGACACAGAGGGCCATATGCAGAAAAATAATTTATACCAAGGCTTATTATAATTCTAATAAAAAGTCAATTAGGGCTTTGTGAAACCATTTTGCTGCAGATTTTTTTTTATTTACCCATACACTTTAAAATCTAAGGAATAATTTTGTTTGTGGGCATTGACATGATTACTGTATATAAAATGTTGAGATTATATAGCTCTTAATACAGAAAACTCAACGCACAAGTAAGCCATGTTTGAACCTTGAAAGCATGATTGCTTTTAATGACAGAGTGTATCAAGGTCAAGACAAGGTGCTCTCAGCAGATGGAAGACTTTCAAAGTAAAAAAAAAAAGTATCATTTACATTTAAAATATATTGAGTTACACGTGATTTCTAAGGACTACTTGGTTGTTCTAGTTATAACCATGGCTCACATGTAATATAATCATGTGACAAGTATCTGATCTACCTCTTACATATTTGCCTGGCAGGTGTTTTCTGTAGAAATGCTGGCAAAAAAAAATGAAGGAGGAAGGCATTCCTCAGTATCTTGTGATAAACCCACTAGAAGTCACTACTTTCAGGGGGACTGGAAAGAAAATGTCAGAGGACACATCTGTGCCTTGGCAAGAAATAGATGTCATGTCTCTTTGGCTTTTAACCTTGAATATACTTGGAGAACTGCTTAGGAGACTTTCTTCATGTTTATTTGTGTCTGTGGCTCCCTTACTTTATTTTATTTTGAATTTGTTTTCAGACTGAGTTAGGCAATATTTATATTTGAACCATATTTTGTTCAGAAAGTCTGTTGAAGCTATTCTGTATTATGTATCTACCTTAATTTTTTTTTAATACAACACAGTGAACTGATTAACGGTACTTGAGTACATAGGTAACAAGGCCTCATGAAGGCTAGCTCTCACCTCCTTAGTAAGGATCTCTGACTGAGTTTTAGGTGCGAGATGCCAGGCCCTTCCCAATCAGGATTATGGAAGTGATTGCCTTCTCTCTTTTCCTATCTCTCATTCTGTGTTCTTTCTCCATTCTTATTCTTTCATTCTCTTCCTCCCTTCCTCCCTTCCTCTCCCCCCACCCTCTCTCAATCTTTCTCTTCCCGTTTCATGAAAATTCATTTATCTGTGACATTTAAAGACTCTGTCTGAGAGGTGTCTGGAGCTGTGGCCGGCTGTGTACATCAATAGTTTCAGAGAATCTGGCACTCTGTCAATATTTGGGGGCCTTGATAACTGCACTTAAATGCAGGGCTTGCCAGCCATCATGCTCTCTGTGCCTCAGTAACAGGTCCCAATGAGTGGATATTAGCATGTCAGATCCTTTCACAAGTGGCAACACCTGGTAGACAGTTTATAGGCATCTTACATGTGTCTCCACCTTTCTGATTGCCTCATTTATATGTCATTTTTCAAACTATATACAAAAATAAGAGTTTTTTTAAAGTACTCTTACAAAAGCTGAAGTAAATGACATTATACAATCTGCATTTGGTAGGTTTTATAGTACATAGGTGATGGATTATTGGCAGCATATTTTTTAAGTCTCATTTTTAATAATCAAAATGGAGAGAACCACTTTTGCCTTTCCAATTTGCAAATTAATAAAGGACAAAATAGGAAACATAATAAGACTTTCAGCAATTATACATATGGGAGGTTAGGGAAGATAGTATGCATATAGTAAAACAGGTTTGAGGAAAACATTTTAAAATTATATTCTAGATGGTTTTTATTTGTTGCTTGTTTTGTTTTTATTCTCCCTTAGGCTATGATATTTGAGCCAAAATTGTTGTTTGTATTTTATGGTTTAACATATTTTATATGTTTCTTAAGCCACTGGGACTTTCCAGGTGATGTATCCTTAGCTCAAGTTTCAGATTAGTGTAATAATGATTTATATGCATGAAGAAGAAATATTAGTTGGTAAGAAAAATAAAGTTTTTCTCTGAAACAAAACTATTTACTATTTTCAGACATTTCTCAGTTGTTCTAATATTTCATTGGAATGGCACATTTATAAATTGAATCCTTAAGGTATTATTTTATCAACTTTCCCATGAACTGCCCTAGATAACAACAGTGTATTGGCCTTTCAAGCTCTATAGAGAGACCAATGTTAGGGCAGTATGATAATACATAAAGTATATGAACTTTAAAGAAAGGAAAAAAGAAGTTTTCTTTCCTTGATGTGTCTTTGTCTGGTTTGGGTATCAGGGTAATACTAGTCTCAGAATGAGTTTGGAAGGGTTCCCTCAGTTTCTGTTGCATGGAATAATGTGAGGAGTATTGGTGTTAATTATTTTTTCAAATTATACTAATTTGTTTATTACATGATATTTTAATAGCCAAGTGATGTGTATTTGTAAACTTTCAGAATGGTGTGCATCATTGCCTAATCTGGTTTTTTTTTTTGAAATTTGTGTTTGCATTAAATTTATTTTTAGCTGATATATAAAAAGATTATAAATATTTATGAGATACCCATGTGATGTATATATATATATATATATATATATATATATATATATATATATATATATCCATTCTGTAATGTTTAAATCAGGACAAACATACCTCTATTGAAACATTTATCATTTCTTTTATTTATTTACTTATTATTTGTTCTAATTAGTTATACATGATGGCAGAATGCATCTCATTTCATTGTAGACAAATGGAACACAACTTTTCCTTTCTCTGATTGTACATGATGTAGAGTCGCACCATTTGTCCAATCATACATATACCTAGGGTAATAATGTCCTTCTCATTCCACCATCTTTCCTACCCCATGTCCCCTGTCTCCCCTTTGCCCAATCCAAATTTCTACCATTCTTCCCATGCCCCCCCCCATTATGGATAAGCATCCACTTATCAGAGAGAATATTCAGCCTTTGGTTTTTTGGGATTGGCTTACTTTGCTTAGCATGATATTTTCCAACTCCATCCATTTATCTGCAAATGCCATAGTTTTATTCTCTTTTAATGCTGAGTAATATTCCATTATACATATATATCACAGTTTCTTTTTCTTTTTCTTTTCTTTTTTTTTTTTAGTTGTAGGTGAACACAAATCTTTATTTTTTTTTTTATGTGGTGCTGAGGATCGAACCCAGGGCTTCACACGTGCTAAGCGAGCGCTCTACCCAAGCCCCCACAGTTTCTTTATTCATTCATCTATTGAAGAGCATCTAGGTTGGTTCCAATCTCCAGTAATTAGAGAATGCAAATTAAAACTACTCTAAGATTTCATCTTACTCCAGTCAGAATAGTAATTATCAAGAATACAAGCAATTATAAGTGTTGACGAGGATGTGGGGGAAAAGGTACACTTATACATTGCTGGTGCACTGCAAATTGGTACAACCACTCTGGAAAGCACTGTGGAGATTCCTTAGAAAACTTGGAATGGAACCACCATTTGACCCAGTTATTTCACTTCTTGGTCTATACACAAAGGACTTAAAATCAGCATACTATAGTGATGCGGCCACATCTATGTTTATAGCAGCTCAATTCACAGTAGCTAAACTGTAGAACCAACCTAGGTGCTCTTCAATAGATGAATAGATAAAGAAACTGTGATATATATACACAATGGTGTTAATTCTTCTTTGAAGGTCTTGTAGAACTCAGCTGAGAATCCATCTAGTTCTGGGCTTTGTTTGGTAAGGTTTTGATAGCATCTTCTATTTTATTGCTTGAAATTGATCTGTTTAAACTGTGTAGGTCCTCCTGATTCAGTAGATTATGTGTCTCTAGAAATTTGTCTACATCTTCAAGATTTTCTATTTTATTGGAGTATAAATTTTCAAAATAGTTTCTAATTATCTTTTGTATTTTAATAATGTCCCTTGTGGTATTTTCTTTCCATTACAAATTTTAGTAATTTGTGTTTTCTTTCTCTTCATTAGTGTGGCTAAGTGTTTATTAATTTTGAGATACCAGTTTTATCTAAGACATCAGGTCATGTTCATACCAAGGTTTCCAGATATCTAAGAGAATATCCTGTAACTCTTAATGCCTCTTTCTTGGATCCACTGAATCAACAATAGCTTCTAAGATTTACTTTGTAAAAAAGGTTGAAACTAAATTTTTGATGCACATATCTTACAATAGGGACCATTGCCTTTGTTCTTTGTGAAGAAATGACCTTCAAAACAGCTATATACTTCCCTACAATAAAATCCCTTTCCCCCCAATAAGTGTAAAATCTATACTTTTCAGTTTCTGATGATGTGATAATAGCCTGGAAGCCATCTGCTTAACCAGTCATAGATCCAGTTACTAGAAAAATGATGGTTGAGTTAGATATGTGAGTCTCTTAGAGTTATAAAACTGTGAATAAAATAGACTGGGAAGATAAGAACCAATAAATCTGATAGAAAATGTATACTATGGATTTTTATAGAAAATACACTACACTGGACAAACATAGAAGAAAGTTTAGACAAAAAAAGTAGATTTGAATAAATAATGTCTTTAGAGGAAAGTGCTCTATAAATTAATAAATAAGCTGCTTATTAACAGCACTGTTGGGTTCACATTCAATGCAATTTAAAAATAAGTTAGCATAGAAATCAAAACTCATGCCTCAAAGGTGCTGTATGGCTAAGTACCCAGGAAGGGTTGCTATCATGCTCAAGTTTAGCTCACTAGTTTGTGGTTCACATTACCTTGATTTTCTCTTCTCTGTCGAATGGAACTTCAGTATTTGAGAAAGTACACCCAAATGTAACCATTTTAAAACCTCTCTTGCAAGTTAAAGACACGGAAATATAGCTCCCATTCTATGAAGTATCCTATGATAGCCCTGGTAAAACTGACTTGCCAGTCCTTTGACAATACCAGGGCATGATGTCCTGCTAATACCTTTTTTTTCCTCTTAGCCCAACAAGAGCTCAACTGAACTGAGGCAAAGCTAGAGTTGTGAGCTCTCTCCACACCAGTAGCAGAGTTTTAATTTAATTTTCCCTCAATTGAAAAAATATATTAAAAGATCCCTATCTCCTTATTTTATGCCAAGCACTTCAGAATTCTCAAGAAATGACTAGCAGTGGATCAGAATCAATATGGAGAAATACAGAAGTGGTATCCCACTGGAGTCAGTTCTGGATTCTGACATTTGCTACCTTGATGATCTAGATACATGTTGTCCAACATTAGCAAACCCAATATATTTTAAATCGTTGGTGTGGCATTTCAAAATTACAAAACAAAATTAATTTTAATTTGAAATTATATTTTAAGGAGCAGAGAGGGAAGAGTGACACAAAATCACATTAACAACAGGATAACAGAATGCCTAAAAGGCTGTAAATCACAATTTTAAATGTTGACCATAAGGAATGTACATTTCCAAAGTGCAGTGCTCTTATGCACAATGTTCAAATAGCAATAATAAGGAAGGACAATTATTTGAAATGAATACTCAGTAAAAACAGAGATGGGGGCATGCACAGAATGTTGTTAAATAAGAGTTATTGTTAGTTTTATTTAGGGGGGAAGAAAACCTCAAAAGTGGCAACTCATCTACTTCACTATCATTTATGTAGAAAAATTCATATAGCTATATTGATTTATATGTGCTAATAGCTGCGAAACTAACACCACACATGCTTGCCTACTTTGCTTCTTTTATGTGAGATTGTCCTTTTTCAACAAATTTAAGACACTCCAAGAGTAGGTATGTATTTTTGTTTCCTTTGAATCTTCTTGCAAGTCTTGTACTTTCCATTGCCCATGATGGCTTAGTCAGTGTCATTGAAGAATTGAAAATAAAGTGTGTCTAGCTCTGAGGGCAAGTTAGCATCTAGATGTAGGGCCCAAGGTTAATCAAGAGTATGATATGTAAAACTAAAATTTAATTACAGTTGCAAAAGTGGAATGTATAAGAAACATACAGAATATAGACATCTCTCCTGTTTCATCTGGACATAGATTAGACACAATCATGCTGTTCTTTAAGAAAGAGTCAAAGACATTGAGGGTTTCCTGTTTGTTTTTGTTTTTGTTTTATCTTAGGAAAAAAAGAGGCTTAAGGTAGTGAGCTACACCCAACTTCCAAGCAAATTATGGAAAGAAAGAATGGGACTTTCTCTCTTCTTCATAGAAGCTCCATAGTAATAAAATGTGCTTATACTGCAACAGAAAAACTTTAAATTTGACAGTGAGGTGGGTTCTTGGGCTTCTAAACACCAAAAGGAGAGTGGTGGGATTGTCTTCTATGAAATTCTTTAGTTAAACAAGATAGACTCATATCTTTCTGGAATGGCCTAAAATGTGGCAGGGAGAGGGAAAAAAATGACATTTTTCAGTAGTGTTTTTGTTTTCTTCCCCGTCTTCCTTAAAGCCACTTTATTAAAAAGCAAAAAAATTGCCCAAAGTCACCAGGACTTTTAAATGTACTTGACCACAGTGAGGGTAATAGAAATGCCACCAACATTTTAGTGGAGAATAACACCATTACCATCATTTCCCACAATAATTGATTTCTACAAACATGAAATTGTAGTTGCAGTTGCTGAAAAAAAAATTATGAAGAAAGGATTAGAACTTGTTTAAGATTTTTTAAAAAAAAATGTGCAGTAGACTTTTAGTGGAAAATTCATCATGTTTCATTGATTTTTTTGTTGTCAATATTTGGAGTCAAACCGATTACCATTATACTCAAACCATTCCCTTCCTATGGCATTAAATATTTTTTATTTATCTCTGAAACCATGAAGCCAATTGTGTTGGTGGTATTTGCTATAAAATAAGGAGAGAGGCCCACAGATTGTAAATAGGGAAAAAGCCTAAATTCAAATATTTATTTATACTAAACTGTTTCTACCTGCCAAGTTCTTTTCCAGGAATTGAAGGTACACAGGTACATACATTTCTGTTGCTAGAGTTCTCACTGATTAGGGGGAGAAACTGATGGGGAAACAGATCCATACAAAGTGATTGGTTATAGATAGAGATCTGTGCAAGATGCTATGTAGGTTTGCCTGGAATGTTTCTGGCTTAAGCCTCATAGTCCTGGTAAAATCATCATAAGGCCCTTGCAAACTTCAAAAATGTCCCTGTTTGAACAATAAATTATATGGCCTATAAATAGCCATATCAATTAAAAATCTGCCTGTGGTTGTCAGGGAAGATTTTCTGCAGAATGGGACAAAAATCAAAAATATTGAGAATGCTTTGCCATATATATTCCCTCTATCCAAATAGAAGGGAGAAAAGGGGAAGACTGACTAGCTTTCCTTTTTCTTAGAGGTAGAGTCAGAATTTGGCACAGATTGGGTAAGGGGAGTGGGAGAAGACAGGACATCTATACCCAGTTTTTGATATGTGGTATGAACAAAGGTTGTCATTAAATGAACAATTAAGCTATTAATTCCCTGAGGTGCTCAAGACTGAAAAGTAGGGTGAGAAAGAACTAGAAGCAATAAGGGGCCAGGGAGACAAACTAACGTTCAATATAAGGAAAAGGAGTTTTTACAAAGAGAAGTGTCTGACAGTGTGATGGAACTACCTGTGACATGGAATCCCATGTCCTTGGTAATGTTGAGCAGATGCTGAATGGAGCAGACTTGGGCACCAGATCATGACTCAGACCACTGGTTATATAATGTCCTTTGCCATGTCATTACCGTGTGAGTTTATGATTCTACATGCATCAGGTATTTTTAAGTAGCTTTTAAAAATTCTGTATTTGGGATAGAGACTCCAAAAGTTAAAAATGAAGAAATGCCATTGGAAAAAAAAGAAAAAACTGCTTGAGCTAAAATCTCTTGTTATATATTCTGAACACACATTAAAAAGCATCCAGGGAACATAAAGCAGATCTCACTGAGCTCATAATTTGCCACTCATACAAGGTAAACAGCCTCTAGACACATAATATTCAGGAGACATGCCTCACTTAGAGGTTTTCACCACTTGGGCACATGTTCATTTTAAGATGGGATAGCTGCAAAGTCTTTCCTACCAGTTTGATTTGTATAACTCTGAGTTGTAAAATGGGACTGATGGCAAAGTGATTGGTTATAGATAATTAATATAATCAATTAAATTGGTTAATGATAATTAAAGAGAAACAAAGAAGAAAACTGAACAAAGGATATATTCTGTGCAAACTTTGAAGTTTAGACTGTTTCAGGGGTCCTTGTCATGGTAAGAAAGATGTCCACCTCACCACCACCACTACCACCTAAAAAGAATAGCAGACAAGTGACAAAAGGAGGCTCTTGGTAACATGGGAATTAAGAGAAGGATAAACTAATGCTATACACATGAAGAGGGAGGAGGAAGTTGTTGTGGACACAGGCAATGCCTCCAACATCCTGCACAGAGATTTGTGATCAGGTTAGAGTCACTTTACCCCTTCCCCAGGGCATTAGAGAGGAATGGATCAGGCCTGACATCTTGAAGCTCAGCTTTTCCAGAGGCCTAAGAAGGAGGGCAAAACAGATAGAGCCAGATTCTTCTTGCTGGCCTTTTTATATCCAATTCTTTAATTTCTACATTTACAAATTAAAATGTTTTCCATTTAAATCCAAGAGAAAAGCTTCTGAAGGCAGTAAAAATCACTCTAGTTCTTTAGTGGTTAAGAGTATATGGGGCTTTGGAGTGAGGGAAAACTAGTTTTGAATCTATGCAACTCGCATATTTATAGTTAAGTATTTAAATCCCTAAGTTTTAGTTCCCACATTTGAAAAAAAAATGAGAATGCATATACCATAAAGCTGTTGTGAAAAGATTGAATTACACATGTAGATTGTGCAGCACATGTGCTATCTGGCAAAGGATTATTAACAATAAAAATTTTATTCAATAAGGACTATTAGTTTTTGCTGTAATGTTCTCTAATCATCCATTCAAAGCTCTGCCTCATCTTACATTGCTGCTTTTTGTCTGTTTCTTCACATTCGGGTTCCAGTTTGACCTGCTTCCCCAGATAATACTGCCCCTGCTTCAAAAACTCTTGGCTCCTATGTTCTTTGTTATATCTAGAATTATTTACAAATTCAATACCAACAATAGACAAAAGTTTTAAATCCAAAAAGGAATACATGACATTTGAAGAGCACGTTTCTTAAGTTCTAAAGATATTCTTTATCCTTTATGACACTAACCCTGAGACTATGCATGTCAAGTGAACAGGGAACAAGGATTGTATTATTGTTTTCTAGCCTCATAGGAGGTTAAAATGACTTAGCAAAAGTAAGTGGATGGCCTAACATGAAGAATCTTACATTCTTTTTTTAATTAATTTATTTTTTTTAGTTTGTAAATGGACACAATATCTTTATTTTTATTTATTTAGTTTATGTGGTGCTGAGGATCAAACCCAGGGCCTTATGCGTGCGAGGCAAGTGCTCTATCACTGAGCTAAAATGCCAGCCCAAGAATCTTGAATTCTTGATTCCAAACCTGCCAGGTCTCCTTTCCCTTCATTTTGCAAAGTCATCCTAGAGAGGATGATCCTAAGTGTTATTCTTATATTATATATTCATTTTTATTACACAGCTAAGATGCTTTCTGGATTTGTATTGACCCCTTAATATTACCCTTATAACACAGGGAGAAATCTGTAATTCCTTGTTAAACAGCCAAAGCCATCCTGTCACCAAAGCTATCATATGTTAGATCACATGTCAGTGTCTGCAACCTAGCCAGGCCTTAGCTCTCAGGATCTACTTGTTGCAAGTGAGTTTATGTGCCTTGAAGCATATGGCCTTGATATATGATACCAGAGCAAAAGAGCAAGGTATTTCAAGCTGGCCACAATTTTATTGACTCTCACAAGCTTGCTTTGTAGTTGTTCCAGTAAACTAGATGAGAAATTTCTGATGCTCCAAGCCATCCAGTGTTCAGGACTCCATTTCATGATTCAGAATCCAACAAAACAACTCAAGAGTGCTGTTGTGTGACCCTGTGACCACATGGATAAATAATTGCTTAGTAATTCTTTTTGAGGCAGAAAATTCTAAACATGGAGGAACCATTTCCCCTTAATAGGAGCCAGAAATCCTATGAGTGCTTGAAATGGCATTCACAAGTCTGAATGGTAAACAGATAAAAACAGGAGCGCACCAGTTGCACAAATGACTTGCTTGTCACAAACTTGTCATTGCAGTAATCTAACATTTCTTTCACAGAGCCCGACGGAAAGTATGAAACAAACAGGCCCTGCTGACGTTTTGGCTCTGTTAAGCCTTCCTCCAAGCTAAAGCATCTGCAGCATCTTCCTGTTCTAGACCCTTTATCTGCTGAAGTTAGCTGATACTGTACATGTCAAAGAAATGTTTGACTATTGCATAAACAAGTTGATGACAAGCAAGTTATTCCTGCAATTGAAATACTGCTGCTTTTAGCAGGCTGCCATTTTGACCTTCATTTTATTATAAAGAAGAACCTTAACAGAGCAAAGCACTGGAAAGATACCAGCATTGTTGGCCCAGGCTTGTGCAGGTCAACAAAGACCACCTATCTGGTCATAGGTGTGGTGGTATAGTGGGCATACTAGGCAATTCCATCAGAGTTATGAATGGGATTTCCTAGTAAAATATAGATGTTTTGAATACATTGGACTATCCCAAGGATTGCTCTTGGAGGGGTAAAATCAACTACACGAAAGTTCATTTTCTTTTGCTTTCTTTCTATTCCATACCCCCACACAAGTGCATGCACATACACACACCTGGGTATGCTTTATCAAATGTTAATGGCTGGGACACTTAAATGAAAATTGTATATTCCCACTATATACATTGTTTTTGCCAGTTCTTGCTGTTCCTCCTTATTGGTGGCCTCCCCTACTCTACTTCTCATTTGGCATAGTATCTAGAACATCTTAATCTAATCAGAGATATGCCCTTATCTCCTGAAAGGCAAGTAGGTAGCGCCCTCACAGAAACCTCAGGCAGCCCTCCCTAAGACCTCGCTAGTTCATCCCAACCTCGGCTGCCAGCAGGGAGTGCTCACACACTGTGTAACTGTTGACTCTTGTCTGAAGAGTCCTCCTCCCCTGGGGGACCCACCCTCAGTGGGTCCCAGCCTTATCAGCCTACAGAGCCTGGCTGGAGCCTGTAATAGGAGCTTGCCTATGGCCCACCCTGCTAAGCATTCTGCTTTTGTTGGTGCCATAGGATATCAGCACTTGGAACAATGGAGCATTTGCCCTAAGACTGTGGCTTTTCATAATACTGAGCTTCTCTTATTCACCAGGGTGTCAGGTGCCTTGTATTCTTTTTAGACCCTTCAGGTCTGTTCAGGGTACACTGATGCTGTCTGGTCTATTTTAAATATTAACATGAAAAACTTTCATTCTCTGACTTAAGTTGTGGCTAGTGCCACAGATGCTTTCATTTTTAAAAGTCTTGTGTAAAAATGATTATCATTGTTCAGCCATGAGAGCCAAATTTCTTGCCAAAGTGGTGTAGGCTTTAATTTTCTTTTAGACTTGGCAAACTGACCACAATACTGTCTCCCAGATGAATTCTTTACTCCCATCCCAAATATCTCATGCTGTAATCTATACCTCCGCTTTATGGAACAACTACCTCAAAGGACAGGTGGAAAGAGTGTGAGAAGAGGGCCCAGTTCTTGATACAGTTAAGGACATTGTCTCTGGAAAAGGAAGTGAGGATAGTTTGAGGCAGCAATTGAAGGTTTCTCAAAAGAAAATATGTGAATGAGCAATTTGAATTTTAAATAGAGTTTTACTGACTTTTTCTTTCTTTTTAAAGTTCCTAATAGGATTTCCATAATGATTTTGTGTTTTCTTTCTTAATAGAACTTAAATGGCAAAGAAATGATATGCTATTTTTGATTCAGAAAAAAACAAAAGTCTTTTTTATGGGAACTCTCTTTTTAAATACACATTAGGAAATAGATAATGGGGGGGGGGTTTCTCTTCCTATCAGGGGAGAGCTAATTAGTGTGTACGCTTGTGCTTTTAATATTTATTTACTTATTTGATTATGTATTTATTTTAAGAAAGTAAGAAAAGAAGGAAAACACCTCTTATACTAAAGTAAATTCTTTGGATTCATAGAAATTTCGGGCATAAAAGCGTTTTGAGCAGACTGACTTTATATCACACTCTGACTTGAGAAATCTGGATACTAAGACCCAAAGATATTTAATAAAATGAACCAACATATACAATAGTCTTGTGGCAAAGCAAGGCCTAAAACCAAGGGCTGACTTTCAATTCATGCAACACCCCTCAGAGATTACATTACATTTTTAAACCTTTCTTTTAAACAAAGTCTCATTTCAGTAATTTGCATTGGTGTGCTTAAGTCTAATAGGGCAGTTGCTGTTACAGTAACTAGGACTTGGTACCGGCTAAGCTCAGGAATGTACATTTGAACAGACTGAAGATTTTTTTTTTCTTAGTTGTATTTTATCTGAGTAGTGTAAGGAATCTTTATTATTTCTGTTATTTTTTTTTCTTTTAAAAGACTTCAATGAAACATTTATTCTGTTACCATCTTGTACATGAAAACATTTTTTAAATAGGTCTGTTCTTTTAATAAGTATTCACTTAAGTAGGTCATATTCTAACATTCTTGGAGATAAAAAAAAATTATCAGATTAGCAGAAATCTGTGTTTATTTCCCCCACTTTTAGCTATGTTTGAATTGGTCCTTGTAATTGTTAGTTTCAACAAAACACTGATTAAGTCAAAACATCAATGTTTTTGTTTGTTTGTTTAGGTTCTTTTTGTTTAACACCAGAAGAAAATAAAATACGCATTTACCTTATCACAGCTATGATAATTACATACTCTATTTTTAATTTATGCAAAACTTATTTTTGAGGGTTTTCTTTTTGTTTCATTTCTCTGTTTTTGCATTTTCCAAACATCTGTACCGTGGCTGGTGGCAAGAGTAGCAGTGGCTGGCACTTTTCCTCCACATTGTGAGAGATAGAGAATTGGCTGGAATAAAACCTTGCTTTCCATATGGTCAACTTGAAATGCAGCATTGAAAAGGTATCGTCTCTTTTTATTCTCAGAAACCAGAGGTGAAACCCATGAGCAAACAGAAATATTAATGCCAATTCACCTGTTGATTTATCTCAGAAAAGACCTTGGCAATGCATCTCCGATATCATCAATTGAAAAACTTAAATAGATGATCTTTGTGTAGTGGTAGCATCTGTCTATATCAATAACGTATGCTTCTGGTCACTTGTTTAAGAAAGCCTAAAATTCTATACAATGCTAAGAAATGAATTGAAACTTTTGCTTTTGATTCACTTTGTAAATATACTTGCTGTGAAGTACTTATTACTTGGGATCTATTGTTAGTGACAGTAGAGAAAAGATGACACTACTGCTTTCCTTACCTAATTCTAGTAAGGAAGAATGCAGTCTTTGTCTTAAAAAAAATATATTTTTTAACACAAAATATTTCAAACACATAAAAGTATAAAGAATCATATGAAATATAAGGATCCAGAACCCAGGTTCAAAAAATTTTAATTATTTGGAATATTTGTTTCTGAATATGTTTCTATCCTTTATTATTCCATCCTAAGTTACTTACAGTGTGACAAACTAAATGTGTAGACTGATGAGTTTAAGATAATGCCTATGTGACAATACCAAACCCAAGATATAGAACATTTATAATACCTAGGAAGAGTCCTTGTGCTCTCTTCTACTTGATATTCTCCAAAGCTTTATCAAAAAGTTTAAAACAAGCAAAACTATTCTGATCTCTATTATCATGAGTTAGTTTTATGTAAGTTACATGCTATACTTATATTACTAAAATTAATTTATTGATTCTCTCATTGTTGGACACTATTTTCAATGTTTTCTGTTGACAAACAAATTAATATTTTTATGCATATATATACAGCAAGGTGGGATTGCTAAAAATTAAGAAATATGTATTTTTTGAGCTTTACTAGGTATTAAAACATTCTCTTCAAAGTGATAGGATAGTACCAATTTATATTCTCATTAGCAATCTGAGAGATTTCCCATCTGAAATGGTCAGATATAAAAATTTTTGTCATTTTAATAGGGATTAGTGTCTTTTTTTCCGTTTATAAGCTATTGGGATTTCCTCTTATGTGCTGCCTATTTATGTCTCTTGCTTATTTTTCTATTGAGTTATTAGTTTTGCTGTCACTATTTTGAAGGTTTTTGCTTTGTTTTGTTTTGGCATCAGTTGTTGTTATAGTATTCCGGATTCTTTTTCCTTTGGGCCTTAGAGAGGACAAATATCTTTTCCCAAAATTTGTGGTTTGTATTTTAAATGTATCTTTAATAACATTAATGTTTTAAAAACTTCTAATTTTAATGGTTATTGATATTTTCCTTTATGGTTTGTACTTTTATGTCATTTAAGAAATCTTTCCATATGCCAAGGTCATAAAGAAAACTTCCAATATTTTCTTCTAACAGTTTTTAAGTTTTGCACTTTATATTTAGGAACTTTATTTCATCCATTGTACTGTTTTTCTATCCCTATATTAATACCATAGTGCTGTGGTTACCATTATTTTATAATACTCTTGCATTGTTAAGGAAGATATCTCTACCTTGTTCCTTTTTAAAATTCTCTTAGCTCCTCTTGGCAGTTTGCTATTTGATATGAATTCAGAGTCAGTCAAGTTTGTCAAAAGCCCTGCTGAATTTTATTTGTAATTACATCAATTTTAGAGAATAATTTGAGAGGAAAATTGATATTTTTGTAATGTCTCTTTCTGCCCATTGACTACATCCCTGTACTTATTCACATCTTCCTTCATGTTATCTAATAAGTTTTGTAATTTTCACCATAAAGGTGTTCAACCTATTTTGTTAAGTGTTGTCCTATATAACTTAGAAGTTTGTGCTATTATGTACAGAATCAGTTTTCTATTTCACTGATTATTAATTATGGTTATTATTGGTATATATTCAGCAATCTTATTTCTTCTGGTAATTCTTTTAAGTTTCCTACATGAACATGTATATCATTAACAAATAATGACAACTTTTCTCTTAAATTCCAATTCATAAATATTCAATTTATTTTTCCTGTCATATTACATTATTAAACCTTTACATCGTGTTAAATAAAAGTAGTAAGATTAGAACTATCTATTCTGTTTCTTAGTTTAATGGAACTATTTTGGAACTGTAATGTTTGTTTGGCACCTTTCCTCCACATTGTGAGACAGAAATCAAAATTACTATGGTAAAGGAAGTACCCATAATCCATTTATACCTTGCTAGAAATTTTTAATTAGCAATAATAATTAAATTTTATCAAATACATTTCTACATCAATAATATAAAATATTTTCCATTAGTATGCTAATATTGTGTGCATTAATATATTTCCTATATTAAGAAAATTAATATTAACATTCCTATATTTTTATATTCTTGGAAGAATTTTTCACTGAAAAAAATATTTTTTTAACATTTTACATAGTATATTTGCATTGATGATTATCTCTTAATTTTCATTTTTAAAAATTATTGAAGAATTTTGGTGTTGTGGTGGTACTAGCATTTTAAAATAAATTGAGTAACATTTCAGTTTTTTATAATTCTGAAGCCATTTTTACACTACAGGGATTACCTAGCAATAAGAGGGGCTTCATAATTAGAGATTAAAGTAGTAAAAATATTATCCCTAATATTATTTATCTGAAACTTCTCCCTTCTTTAACTAATTGATAGATATTTTTATATTTCATTTACTTTTTTCAAAAACTGGTTTTGATTTTGCTTATTCACACTATTTTCTTCTTTGTATTCTATGGCATTACTTTCTGCTTTTATCAGCATATGTTCTTCTATAACAATTTTAGATCATTTTTATTTTTCTAGATTCTTGAGTTGAATTATTACTCATTTATTTCAATAAGTGTTAGTAGCTTTTAAAATGAACTCTAAGTTTCTCATTGGTTGTATATTGTATTTTGATGTATAGTTTTGTTATATTTTAAATAGTTTTTATTGACCATTATAATTTGTTTTTAATGTTTGAGTTACTTGGAAGTGTATTTTCTGCTTTCTAAACATATTTGCTCAATTTTTATTATTGATTCTAAATTTAAATGCATTGTAATGAAGCTGGGCAGTGTGGCTCATATTTAAAATCCCAGCTATTCGGGAGGCTGAGGCAAAGCATCAGATCCAAAGTTCAAGTCAGCCTGGGCAACTTAGTGAGACCCTGTTTCAAAGTAAAAGAAAAGAGGCTGGGGACATAGCTCAATGCAAAGCAAACTTGGTTTCAGTCCATAGTACCAAAAGGTGGGGAAAAAATACAGCATCGCAATGAGAAAATGTGTTTTATGTGGTTTTAATTGGAGAAAAAAGTCTTTTGAAATTTCTTTTATGATTTTATCTAGTATCTATATTTTACTGTTGGTCTTGAAATGTTTAGGTGGCTTAGTTGTTTCTGTAATGCTCATTATAAAATATTTATATGTATTTTAATTATGTATATTTCTAATAAAAATAAAATCTACTTTTTAATATTTTGGACACTCTTAATATAAATAAGATGCTTAGGTGTTTTATCTGCCTATTAAACATCAATGTTGTCCATGTAATTATTGGAGCTTTAGTTTTATCTATTTGTTTTTAATCATATGGAAAAGTGGTTATCATTGATTTCTGAAATCAATGCTTGATTATATAGTTACATAACTTAGGTATTACTGTGCCCACTGTTACTCTTGAATCCTATAGCTTCTTTTCAGGGTTCAGTTATTTTTATTGTTAAATTACCCTTTTTTTAGTGAGGACCCTGGGTAATACTATCTTTTTGGATGTCTAAAACTTTTATTTTGTATTTTATCTTTAATAACAATTTATATGAATATTTTTGTTCAGAATTTTGAAGATGATATTCAATTTTATCTGTAACCCTTACTCTGTCTACTCTTACCTTAGATAAATCTGCTATCAGTCTATTCTTATCTATTTATAGGTAATCTGCTTTTCCTCTGGAAGCTCTTAAGACTTTGTCTTGTAGTTTCTCTTAAATGTGACTGGTTGTAAATTTATTTAGGATTACCAGTCATGTATTCAGGATATACTTGTGAATGACAGCACTCCAATTCTGCAAAATTCTAAGCTGTTGTCTTTTGCCTGATTGTTTCTTTGTCTTTACCTCCATTTTCTTCTTTTGGAATTCTGATAAAATATATATGGATGTTTCCTAATCAGTTTACCATATCTCAACAGCTATTTCATTTTCTAAAAATCGAGTTTACCTTCTGTGATTTTTTTCTAAACATATTTCTTTAAACTACTTTTCAACTCAATTCTCTTCTTGAAACTACTTTAGGTTACCCCATTATTGCACCTTTAATGTCAAGGAACATCCTTTGAAATTTTCTGATTCATTTGTCTTATTTTCCTATTCTTATTTTATTACTATTTTTGTCTAATAATAACATTTTATAGGTATGATTATTTTATCTCTTAGTATCTCAAACATACTCAAGTTAATTTCTTAAAATCAAATTCATCTGGAGTAAATGCTCTACTTATTGATTTTGTTGGTTTTCTTAGCATTAGATTTCTTGCTATATTTTAGAACTTTTTTTTACGAAGTGGTGTAGTGATGTGCTGGCAAATGCCTGTAATTCCAGCAGCTTAGGAGGCTGAGGCAGGAGGATCATGTTTTCAAAGACAGCCTCAGCAACTCAGTGAGGTGCTAAGCAACTCAGTGAGATCCTGTCTCTAAATAAAATATAAAAAAGGGGCTGGGGTTGTGGCTCAGTGGTTGAGTGGTTGAGTATCCCTGGGTTCAATCCTTAGTACCAAAAAAAAAAAAAGAAAAAAAAAATATCTTACAGTTACTGTTGATCATAAGACATTTTTGTTTTGTCTCTTATTTCCTTTTTCCCCTTTTCTTTATTCACACATCCCTTTCTAGTGATTTATAGTTGCTTGTATTTGGATTGTTGAATTCCTAGGCCCAATCCAAACCTTAATAGCAGCAACTCTCATCTTCATTTCTTTAAGAACATTTGATCCTAAGATGTATCTCTAACTTTCTACCTCTCAATTTCTATAGCAGGCAGTAGTGGGTCAAAATTTTTGGCAGCCAGTTGGAGTAGTAAGGGGAAGGAGGGTCTGACTGACCATTTCATATTCATTTTTACTCCATTATGCTAGAGGGCTAGTTTCCAGCCACTAAGTACTTTAGATCCAGATTTCAGCATGCCTATGGCTTTAGCACCATGCTTTGTATACAATCATCTTTTTAAATCTGACTCAGCCTATTTGGTTTTCTCATTTTATATTAAAACTTTTTAGTTAACCATGTAACTTGGACAACACTGCCTTGACTTTTACCTCTCTTTTATGTAGATACATCATTTAAAAGCAAATAATATTATAAATTACAGTAATTATTGATCATTCTCATTTTATAGAATAGAAAATTGAGGTAAATAGCCTAAATAAATTCTCACTTAGGGAAAAGGTTATAACTAGAAAATGGCAGGAATAATATTTCAGTTCTGTTTTCCCTACCATGAAAATTAGTGCCCTTTAACTGCTAGCCTATGATGAAATTCTGTGTATGTGTATGCATGTATGTGTCTAACTTATATTGAATTTAGTAGATAAAATAAGTGAAATAATTACTAAATTATTACTATTTTGTTAAAAACTATATCTACTTCTACCTCAAAAATTTTACTTTATATTTTTCTGTGCCTCGATGCTTCAGTGGTCTTTTCTTTTTCTCTCTCTTCCAACTCTCCTTTGCTCTCTCATCTTTTGCTTTTAGTATATGACCGTAATTTTTTTTTTGTTTTGTTTGCTATTAGTCTAGCGATCTGGAAGTTTTAAAGCATAATTTATTCTTCTAGTAATGATTACTGTTATTTTTCTTTAAAATTACTTAAGGCCTATGTTTTTATTTTTCAGCATTAAATAAATTGTATACTGTATTAAATCTCCTTCTATCATGCAACTTCTCAGTTTTTGTTCTAATACATCATGTCAGGTATAAAATATTATTAAATTTTATTTATTTAGCAATAGAGAGGATGATCACAAAATGATAGGTCATTTATTTGTGATAGTAGAGAGCTTCCAATAAAAAGTAGATGCTTAATATTTATTGAACTTCAAATGAATGGACATGTTTCATGTAGACACCCATGCACACAGAGAATGAGAATATAGCTACAATCCCTTTAGTCTTTACTGGATAACCTACCATTTTATTTAAAACTTGTATTTTGTAAACTGTTGAACCACCATAAAATTTAATAAATACTCTGTCAATTCTTTCATCAGACAAACACATGCTTTGTGAGCCAATCCTCTGTAATCAATGACCTTCCATTCAATTTAATTTCATGCATACCTATTTCTACATTTGCTCCTCCTGCACCTACCCCACGCCCACATATAATAAATATATTTGGTGAGTTCCATTTCCAAATTAGTGCCTACTGTTAAGTTTTCATTTGGCAAGTGCTATGAGATTTTTGAATATGAAGTTGTGATTAAATAGTAATATTGTATCATTAAATGGCTATTAGCCCATATTCTTCTGGAATAGTTCATGTTTCTTACTATTTAAATAGAGTCATTTGAAGTAATTCTTGTTTTATTTTTAAGTGTAGTTCTTAAATCCTCAACTATAGTCCAAGGAAATTCTTTATGTGATTTTTTTTTTTTTTTTGGAAAATGGAGTTTTTCATTGATATCAAGAAACGTAGTGATGATCTATAACATGCTAGAATAAAAATATTGTGCTTTTATTGTAGCAAAAATAGATAAAATACAACAGTATAGACTGAGGGGAAAGCAAAGTATAAACTGGGTCTTTTGCTGATGTGCAGATTTTATGGAAATTTAAATGACATATTTGATTTATTGATCTATAAGAAGTACATATTATTTGTATTATAAGAACACTCAAGCCTCTATGTGGTATGATTTTAATGATCTTTTATACATAACAACAGATTGAAATTAAACTGTCTTTCTAGCTGTTTCTATTCTTTAAATTATAAAAATGATTTTTATTATTCTCTACTGGAAAGCCATTGAACTGAGAATCAGGAAACTTGGTTTCTAGTCCTAGTTGTGTCATTTAACCAGCTCTGTACCCATGGGTAATACATTGAACTCTTTAGACCAGTTTTTTTCTTTAATAAATGTAGAGTTGGTATTCATGCTTTGTAAACCCCCTTCCATTATTTGTGTTTCATTGTTCTGCACTGTGTCTGTATGTCTGTATATAGAAATGCCCACATATAAAAACATAACTGATTATAGGTCCAATATAGCAATAACCTAAGTTATTCAACAAGACTTATAAGGACATACCAAAGAATGGGATGAATGTTTCCCTGAACAAGGGGATTGAATTTTGCCAAAAAGTGAATAACTGGGATTAGAATAGACATGATAAGAGCATTATTTTCAAAAGCATTATTAGGCACCTTTATGTAGAATGGATCACAATGGAAGAAATCCGAAATACAAACCAGGCTGACCTGATACCATGGTTCACGGTAAGGTAAGGAAAGTTCAGTCCATAGTGTTACAATCAGAGATGAAGTAGAATCAGAAGGTTCAAAGAAACTGTGATACGTATTAGCTCAAATAGAATTTTTTAATTATGAAAGAATAAAAATGTCTAACAAACATGAAAAAGTACCATAACTCACTAGCACTCAAAGGCATGATTTATTTAAAAAAAAATTTTCAATGCTGGTAAGTGTGCAGTAAAACCAGCACTCATATAATAGTGGGAGGTATGTATTGACACAAAATTCTGCAAATTAATCCAGCATTATATTATCGAGAACTTGTCTTTAAAAATGCATTTTCTGACCCAATAATTTCACTTCTAGCCATTCTATCTGTAGGAAAGGGATGTCAAACAAGGATTTATGTACAAAAAGGTTCATCACAATGTCATTCAAAAGAGAAAAATAATTTTAAATATCCAAAATCAGAGGTATTATTAAGCAAATTATTGTCCATCCATATATCATTGCACATCATTTATTCATAAATTGGATAGTTCTTAAACATATTTTAAAGAATTTTATTACTAGGAAATGCTTATGAAATAATGTAAGTAAAATACCTGGTTAAAAAGAAGCAAACTTGTATATATAACATGGTCTCAAGTTACAGAAATGAAAGTATTTGATTATGATGAAAGGGAATACATTAAAATATGAACAGCAGTTATCTCTAATGGTGGAATTGATATTTTATTTCTTCTTTGGTTGAACTTTTAGATGTTCTAAAAATATCCTAATGGTGAGAAAATTTTCAGCAAACAGCAAATAATCTAAATAATGAATCCCAAATTTGATAATAATTCAATTTGAGAAAAGAATACATGTCAAATTCCAATTTATTCAGCTTCTAAAATAGAAGGATATATAGATTTTCAGTTTCCCCAACCTAAACGGTATGATTTTGTTTTCATAGCCTACTGATTTTTTAGTCTCTCATTTTCTTCCTTGGATCTTTGTACCAGCATCATACTGACCAGCTTCCACTCTGACATTCCAAAACCTCATTTTCCTTAGAACTTCATCTTATTCATCACTTCTGCCATTAATGTGCTCAAACCATATTTGCACGTATATGAGATCATCTTGTCTTATCACACAGGAAGTAGTCTTTCTAGATAATTCCATGTTTCCAATTGTCTTTAAATTTTTAATTTCTCCGATTATAAAGAATTTTTAATCTTAATAGCATTTTTAGTAATTAAAAAAGATGAAAATGACGCAAGAAACACAGTCAATATGTTGCTTAGAATCACTTATATTGGGTAGAATTGGGTACTACTGATAAATTTATTAAGTACCATTCTCAAAAATAGACTCTCATCCTATTGCTTTTCTATGTAAAAATGAATAAACAATGACTTACCTGGCTTTGTATCCAGAAATTTGGACAAAAGAAACCCACTTGGTGAGAATGAACCACATAAACTTTAATTGTTCAAAATAAACAATAACTTTAGTCTGCTTTTTTTCTAAAAATCTGTATAAGTAAAAATATAATCTTTAAAATCCAAATTCCTTTCACTAGCCAGTGGCAAAGTGCTAGAGTAAAAAATTCCAAACTTCACCTTCTTTCCTTTCTGCTAGGAGAATGAACCAGTCCCCCTTCTTCACACCTCCACTGACTGTGAAAGTTAATTCAGAACCATTTTTACACAAGCTCATCTCTTTTTCAGAACTGTAAGTCTCATGAAGACAGAGACTATGTATCTTATTACCTTGGTTCTGACAAAGTGAGTGATTATTGAAGGTATTGATGAAGGATAAGCAGTTTAGTTTAGTTGATTTTAGTATCTATAAAATAATATAAGAAAAAAAGTTACTTGGAGATAAACACCTCTCTCTGTGTATTATAACCAGCCTTACTAGCATTTAGGTAAGTGCCTTTAGAATGATATGAAGCTATGGGAGTAAATATCTCTCAAGAATGTATTTTTCTGCAAGACTGAGAGTTAAAGTTGTGTAATTCTTAAGAACTCTTTTAGTTATTAGTGTCACACCCATGACAAGTTACTCAATCTCTTTGAATCTCAATTTTCTCATCTGAAAGATGGGAATAGTAATGATCCTTACCTGGTACACTTTGCTGTGGGGATTGGCTGAGATAGTGCACATCCAAAAGCAACACACCTGGCTAAGCCATAGGGCTATTATTACTAGATTTAATAACTTCCAGGACAGATGGTTGTACTTGTACACACATCTTGATGACTAGCACAGAGCAAACAGGTATATCACCAAGGCTCTCACTTGGTATGGACTCAGTGCATAAACCAGTGTTTTTTCAGTCTTCAGTAACAAGAACTACTTGGGAAACTTGTTTAAGATGGAGCCCTCTGAGTCCCACATGGAGAGATAATAATTCAGTCGATTTTCTCAGGGGTAATACACTGATATACATCTTTTTAACATGCTCCCAGGTAGTTCTGGTGTGACTAGTCCCAGACCAAGCTTTGGCATCAGGGTAACTTGATCATGAATCATCTCTAAACCTATAGCCTCCTTCCCCAGAATTTACCCTGCTCAGGGCTATGTGGCTTTGCTATGGGAAGTCTTGCTGCCCCACCCCTTCGCCCTAACCCATTGAAAACAGAGGAGAAGAAAAGGGAAGACAGGGTCAACTGAGAAAACCTGAGTAGCTACAGCCAATTATCAGTTATTTTGTATTATTTGGACTAATGATTTGCATTAGTCCAAAAGTGTGCTGACTTGAGAGGAAAGCTTGAACTTTAGAATAATCGTTTCCCCCTATAACTGTAGAAAGCCTGGCTATAGTGAAGTCTGTCTCCTGTTTTTTATGGACTTGCTATCTATAGAACATAGATAAATAAGCACAATTGAAGTGCAAAGTGTTAAATGCATGTTTCGATTTAGTCAATGCATTTGCACATTGAAGTAATTAGGACGTATGTAAAAGCATTCTGCTTGCAATACTTTGTTCTCCATTTCCTACAAATCAAATTAGTGAGGGGTAGATTTGATTTTTACATCATTTTGAAAATATTTTCTTTTTCTTTTTTTAATTTCCTTAGTATTACATTTTTACAAAGTTCAAAACACAACCAACTGTGACTAAATTCATAAAAACAAAACAAAAAGTCCAAAGTGCAAGAAAATGAAAACCAGCACAGAGCAATATGCAGTAGAACAATGTAAATCATACCTCACAAATATAGTTGTAATAATATACCTTATCCATGTCTGATCAATTAATAACAAATACTCAGATAGTAAATAACTCATTCTTTTACTTTGATTGAGAGCCCCAAATTTAATTATTCATTTCAATGCAAATACAGACAAAAAGAAAGCAAGTTCTACTTGAAAAAAAAATGTTAACCATCTCCTGTTTTCATTGTATTATATCTAATGCAGTGAAGGAATGTGAAGAAAGAGTATAAAGGGTGCTTTCTTTCCTTGCTAACAAAGCATTTCAAGCAAGATTATTTATGTTTTAAATAAAGTTAGATTTGCAGAATCAAGAAATGGTCATGGAGCTATGTAGCATAAACAAACACAGACAATTTAAATCCCAACTCTGCATACTATCTGAATGATCTTTGACAAATTTCCTCACCTCTATAAGCCTCAGTTTTCACATACATAAAGTGAGGGTCATAATATCTATAGTGCAGAGTTATTGTAACAACATGCAATAATATATTTGAAGTGCATGGAACTTAATATATACTCAATAAGTGACACTTGTCATTACTAATTTAGGAAATAAAAGATCCCAAAATCCTCAGAGAAAAAAGGAAACATAACTAAACAAAAATATTCTATGATCTCACTTTCCCAGAGGCTATTTACATGAGTCACAAATTTTATCCTATGATTTTATCAAAAGTCCTACAGAAGTAGGACTTTTATTATCTTTTCTCCCCCACCAAATTATTTCCTTTAGTACAAATTAATGACCTCAAAATACACATTTGAAAAATACCCTTTATACTTTTCAAGTACAGTTGGAATGAGTAAACTTTACTAATAAAAATCATCATATTTTTTGTTGAAGAAAAACAATGCTTTTTACTGGGCTCCAGTAAGTCCTAATTCTTTCTATTTTCTTACATTGTGATAGTTCTAGAAGTATACATGTCTATTCATAGAAGTGAAGAAGAGAGACAGAAACAAGAATAACAGAATGATCTGTACTTTTTAGGAAATAGAGAGGGTGCTTGTTCAACCCTGTGTTTCATATACAGAAAGCACCTATTAAATAAATGAGGAATAACAAAGTGTTAAGAAAATATCTACATACCATAGAAGAGCTAGCTCAAAAAATAGTTTATGCAGACTATAGCAGAGAGCCCAAAACTTCCCTCTGGAGGAGCCAACGCCTTGTTAGTTAGTTGGCTCCATGTGAAATGACAGCCATCTTTTTCCAGGGCCACTAGTTCCTCACTAAAATAAGCAGCAAGGCCACTAAATGTGACTGATCTTTAGTCAGAGAACCATGATATATCAGAGCTGGGAGGAACTATAGAGATTTTTCTACTCTGAGGGCCTTATTTCTCAGCTGAAGAAACTGAATAATGCTAAAACATGTGGTGGTCAAGTTTGATGGTTCTCAGACTTAAGTTTCCTGATTCCAGTCTAGTTCATTTTGTATGTCCCATGCTGCCTTGTGTTCCAGGCTGTATGGTGCCCTGGGGATTCCCATATGACTTAAGTAGCTTCTCTTCCTATGACCAAAAGGGTGCAGAAAAGCATCCAGCGATGCTTCTGATTGTAATCATCTCACCAGTCATGGCATTTTCCATAGAGCCAACAAGGCTTACTTGAATCAAGTTCATTTTTTTCATTAAAAAAAGAGATATATCAAATTATTATTAACCATTAGCAACTCATACAAATTGCTTAACTCCTTTTCAACTGATTGTTGACTAGAGCTAGAAGGAATGGAGGATACCATAGTTTGATTAGAGATACGTGAAGGGAGAGTTCTGTCTTCAGTGTGCTTCCCAGAGGAAGGAAAGGCAGGATGGGCTGTGTGGCAGGAAGTCACATAAGGACTTGGATCTTAGAAAAGTAGAGAAGAGATCAAAAGAAGTGGATAAATAGAAGAAAGAAAGGGTTAAATAAATAGAAGGTGGATAGTACAAGTAGATTTAATTATTTGGTCATTCAGTGCATCATTTAATGTCTTCAGAATTCCTTTGCCCAGTAAGGAAACCTTGTATCCACATTGCTCATGTCCTGTTACAATTTAACATTGCTACTATCAAGTAATAATTAGAATTCCCTGAATCAAGTACTAATGTCATCTATGAGAGAAGAAATACAGCATTTGGTAGGTAAATATCGTCCCTGCCCACCTAAAGAATGGAGGAAGTGTTGATAGGGTGTTGATGGTGAGTTAAACTGGCATACCAGGAATTTTTATAAATGGTTTTCCCATGCTCCATTGAATCTGTGGCTTAGATTTTAGTTGTATACCAGCTGTGCGTGCAAAATCTCATAATTATTCTTACTGTATTAAGCATTTTATAGCAATTTTAGCTCTAAAATGCTATGCAATAGTTTTTATGCAAGTGTACCAGACATGTAAGCTGTTCCAATGAAAACATTTCCTTTCTTTTAGACACATGGTTTTAGGTTTCCAAACTTAGCTCTTTGCATTGATGGAAGAATCTTTAGGACAGACATCAGGTTTTTTTCTTTTACTTTCTTTCTGTCTCTGTCTCTATCTTTCTCTCTCTTTCTCTCTCTCTCCCCCTCTCTCTCAGGGGAGGGGCAGTTGGCTTGTCTTGCACAAATGTTATTCTTTCAAATAGTCTCATCAGAAAAGGAGTAATTGTCTGATACAGATATTAGCAAGCACTGATGCTGAGCACTAGTTTCTCTACAATCTGTCCCATTGAGAAAGGCACCAGCAAAGAAGCTAGGGTGATATCTGCATCCTTGCAGGGTACAATGACAAATAGGCAGAAGGACCTGGACATCACCTCTCTGCAGAAGGCTGACACCTTTAACACTGCTGCACATGCTGCTGCGCCCTGCAGTGGCAAGTCTTGGGCCTGAGCCCAAAACTGGTGTGGAGTTTGAACCCTTGGCATTCTGGCCCAGGGCCAAGTGCTATCAATGGAACCCCACTGACACCTTTAGTTATTCTTCCTAGATTAGGATAGTAATTTACTTGTCTCTTTGATTTCAAGTGTCTGGTTTTGTTTCCAGATGCCTCCCAGCTCATCTGTATTCCAGGGGTTTCAAAAGACTTTAACCTCATTGGTTCTTTCCTTCGTCAGTTCCATTTGGTGAATACAGGAGGGATACAGAGAGACTAGAGAAAGCAAGAGAGGGGGTTGTGGGGTGTGTGTGTGTGTGTGTGTGTGTGTGTGTGCATGTGTGTGTCTGTGTGTGTGTGTGTGATGTAGAAAGCATGTAGGGAAAGCTTGGTGAGACTGCAGGAATAAATGAAAGGCATATTCACTTTCAGGACATCAGCTATTATACCAGAGCAAGTCAGGATGGAGTTTAAGAGGTGATGTGTAGGACAATGTAGTGAAAAATGTTATTAGATAGATTCTTCTGTAAAAGCTCTCCAACCAGCAGTAATCTCAATCCCTCCCAAACGATTGCAATATATGAAAGAGATAGAGAGACCATAGAAATTTTATCCTAATGCCAATAAGGTAACAGCACTTGGATTTTAACATGTGATAGTAGGAAAAGGCATTTATGCATGGGTGTCATTTCATGTTTACAAGGGTCTGTCTAGCACTGTTTATTGATTTTACTGCAATTTTTCCCCAGGACCCTGTAGATAGATAATTGCTAGAAATGTCCATCATTAGCACAGCAACAAATGCAACCATTGCACTAAGAAAAAGATGCACATAGGACCCTGCAAGCAAGCATCAAATGGGGAGGAGGAGAGTCACACAACAACACGTGCAGCTATAACCCCAGGCAAACACACACACACACACACACACACACACACAGCACCCTGTGTAGCCATTGCACTGAGAAAATACACATAGCTCCCTGTGCAGCCATTACACATCAGGAAAATACACACATGACACCCCTATGCAACCATCACACCAGGCAAAAGCACAGACATAAAATGCTAAGTCAATAGGAATGAACAGCTCATAAAAGCCTACTGGAATAGATCACATCACAGCCAGGTACATCTGTTCTCAGCACTAACCATTATCGTTAGCTTAAAATGCTTAAAATCACTGCGCATCCTCAGGTCTAGGGACAGATTATTCCAAGAAGATTCTGCTAAATAGATTTGGCAATGCAGTGAAGGGGACCTCTCCTACATTAAAGTGATGCATTTTGCATCTCAAAGGCTGTCAACTGTATTTAGAGGAACTGTGTGATTGAAGAACAATGCTCCAGGGTAGGATAGCAATTTTTCTAGCCCTTCCAAATCTGGAGGTGATTTTTACCCCAACTTGAGTGAAACGTACAATTGAATGGGTAGCTCTCAGATTGGGAGGTGACTAATAGAAGCAGAATTGGAAATAGCTTTCAACTTGTGCTGCAAAGGAAGCCACTACATCCTGTTTTAAACTGGAACTCTCAGCAATGTCATATCTAAAGGTCTCAGTGAGGTCAGACTTCAAGCCATCAACTTGAGATAAATAAGTAGCAACTACACTCCTTGCTTCAGAAGGTTGTCTGCACCTCTGGGGGGAATAAAGGAACCACCCACCTCTTCTTTCGCCAATGCCTTCTCTTTATCCTCTGGCCTTGGTCTATGATGTTATCCAAACTGTGTGACCCAGGGGTTAACACACTACAAGGGAAACTCAACGTGAGCTTCTGAAGAGTGGCCCAAAAGAACTGGTTAGAAAGAGTTTCATGCTTGCAGTTCTATCTTTCAATTATAGTGGCGTTTTGTGTTTCTACTGAGTGAGAGAAGTTTCAAGCTAGCTTGTTAAGAATGATTTACACCATAATTCTAGGAAAAACAAATGTGAGTGACTGAGATTTGAAAGGAAAGAGTAGGGGGGAAGTGCCAGACCAAACAAATCCTAAGTAAATAGGGTGGTTTTGGGGGTGGTGGTGGTGAGTTTTTCATTACAGTCTTTGCTTTAAAAAAAAAAAGGAAAGGAAAATGTATGTATTATTAGTAATCACTGGTCTCACCTGGGAGGATGAAGCAAAAGAAACAATCCCTCTTTTTGCCCCCTGTAAAAGCAAATTTTCCGGAGAGGACAAGTATTTCCCTTAAATCCCCATGCAGCATCTTACTGAGAATAAACAGCACTGGAAATGAGAACTCATAATTCCACTTTTTCCCCAAAAATATGGCAGGAAAAACTAGAGTTGTTTTCTTAGGGTAAGAGATGGGCATTTTCCATAAAACAACGCACTAGTGACCTGAAGTAATTACATGATGACTGGTACATACCCCATGGTATACTGGAAAAATTGCACGAAACCAACATGATAACTACAGTAACTCTAGTTATCACTACCATATTATCTCCTGATAACTATGTAATTAGTTTGTGTCATCACCCTAAACGTATGCTTGTTCCAGCTACTCTAGTAAGGGGGAAAATAAACTTTTTCGCAAGGGGAAAAAAAAAGCTAATGAAGAAAGTTGCCAAGAAGAGATATTTTGTAATCTGTGCTAAATCTCTGCTGGAAAACATGAACAGTAACGAAGCTGAGAAGACAGTAAAAGAAATTCGGGGCAAGGTGCCAGACGCCCAGACGGAAGGAGAATGTGGACCAAAAGATTGCGACAATCGGGTAATTATGGTTTATGAATTTCAGCTTTAATCTGTAGTTCAGTGAGTCCTGATTAAATATCTGTTAAACACAATTAAAGTTTGTTTTTGTATTTCACCGTCTTGATCAGAATAATTAGAGACTGCGTGTTTCATGTCAAAAGTAGCAAGAGGAATTTTAGTGAATGAACATCGTTTTTAAAAGCCATTTGTAGCACCAGCTGTTGGCATTATTTTATATTTTAGTGTTATCAGCATAAAGATGGTCCTCTGGATGCTGAATAGTTTCCAGCAGGACAAGGATGTTACGCCGTTAGGATGGGCCTGTGCTGATGAGGCATAAATGTTTAAGGGCTAGCATTCACCAGAAACAATGGGCAGGGGAGATTAGGTCAGAGAAGCAGATATTTTAGGTGGAAGAAGAAAAGCATTTGAGATGAATTTACCCAACCAAGGAGATAAGAGGAAATTTCTCATAGTATAGTCATTCATGTCAGCACCTGCAGATGCCAGTTACTTATTGAGACAGGTTGTACACAGTACATGGAAGGAAGGCACAAGAAAGATGTGGTGAGAAGAGCCAGAACACTGATCTGGTTGGGACTTGGCTAAAACACATGCCATTTACTCCTAGAGTTGGTAGAAGGAAGAGCTGAAAGTTGTTATCATGTTAATAGTTCTGTGGCTGTGAAAAGCAGTAGTGAATTCTGCAAAGTTCAAATATAAAAGGGATTAAGTAAAACTGGACAAAGGGGTAACAGTTCTATAAATCAAAGCTAAGATTTATGATTTTCATATACTTCTGCCAAGAGAGAAACTAGAGTTGTAAGCTATTATCTCTTTAA
This sequence comes from Marmota monax, assembly GCF_021218885.2. Lineage (NCBI taxonomy): Eukaryota > Metazoa > Chordata > Mammalia > Rodentia > Sciuridae > Marmota > Marmota monax. Next base: position 3,436,897 of record NW_026694771.1, read on the forward strand.
ATATTATAAGAGTATTTGTAAAAATGTCTATTCAACTTACTATAATATGAGGTTTAAAGAAATAAGACACTGTCTTTCTTTCCATTTGAAATTGGGACCCTTAATATTTTGGTCCCTGTGATGGATGGATAGAGTAGCCCTTAAAGAAGTCAACATCTTAGACCTCAGAATCTGTGAATATGTTGTTGCCTTACATGGCAAAGGAACTTTGCAGGTGTGATTTACTTAAGAATTTTGGGGTCTGAAGGTCATCCCAGATTAGCTGGGTAGGCCTTATATAATCATAAGGGTCTTTTTAAAATAAAGAGGGAGGCAAGAGTAGTAGAGTCAGAGAAGGAAATGTGATGATGGAAGCAAGGATCTGAGAGAGAAAGATTTGAGGAGGCTACGCTGTTGGTTTTGAAGGTAGAAGAAGGACGCATGAGCCAAGGCAGTCACTAGATGCTATAAAAGTCAAAGAAAGGGACTCTCCCCTACCTAGTTCTTCCAAAAAGAATTCGGCCCAACTGACATCTTGATTTTAGGACTTCTGGCCCCCCAAACTGTGACAAGTTTGTATTCTTGAAGACATTAGTTTTTGGTGATTGTTATAGCAGCAGTAGGAAACTAATACAGTCTCCTCCTTCACAGACTTTGTATATGTGTTTAAAAGTTGCCTAGTTAAAAGTGCATCCAGGTATGAGAGAACTAGCAAAGTTCTATGAATTTAATCTTCTAAGGTCCATTTTTCAGGTTGTCTTTGAGGCATCATTTGGAGATAACTGCTATGATAAGTGTGAATAAAGCCTATGTATTTTAAGTAAAATCAAGGGCAAATTCAATCCCATCCTTCTGTAGCACTTACCAGTAGAACATTCCACATGAGTATAAATATTTCCAAGGAGAGAGTATTGTGGGGTATGAATAATTTCTCTAACAATAGTAGCAGTTAACATCTGACTACTTCTAAGACCCTTCTTGAGGATTCTAGAACTAAGATTAATTTTTTCCTAAGATTAATAAATGTTAGAGTTATGAAGACACTAAACTAAAAAAGTACTTTGTTTTCAACATATTCAGTTAAAAATGGGATTAAATTCCAACTGGCCAGTTATTATAGCAAATTATAGGATGCAGGTATGTATCCTGAGAAGTGACAGTATACAAATCATCAGAAAATTGTAGAGGGAAATGAGTATAACCAAATATAACAATATAATTGAAATTTGCCCCTAGTATGTTTGTATTCCAAAGTGCAATAATACTACAGAGGAAGACAGGGTGCCATAGTCATGAAAGACTTGAATCTAGCATCAGACAGTCTGGATGCAAATCTTGGTTTTACCACTTACTAGAAAGTTAAATAATCTTCCTGTCCCTCACTTTCTACATCTTTAACCTGGTTATAAAAATTTCTAATTTGTGGACTCAGTGCTGGGAAGATTAAATGAGATAATAAACCTAAAGTGTTTAGAATTAGACCTGGTGCATAGCAAATATTAGTGCCATTGCAGTTACCATCATCATCATTATCATCACCTAACAGACTTGATAGACACTTTATGTAGGAAAATGGGCCTTGTTTATTATTAACTAGGAAGTTTAGAAAAACATACAAAACTTATCTTTGTACTTACCATAGCAATATGGCATTTCCAATGCTAAAATCTACCCTTAACTGCTCTGACAGTGTGGGAAAGTATCAGTCATGTCTTAACCACTTGTTTAGAATACTACTGCATTTATTCATTGCTTTTTTATAGAAAAAGGAAAACAAATTTAGAAGAAGAACACAAAAACACTCCATCAAAGCTGATAAATATAAAGCCTACAACTTAGAATTATATATTTTCTTTCACATTGTCTATCTAGTACCTAACAATCAGTTTTTCTGTCTTTTATAAAATCTTCAAGACTACAATAACCTAAATGAAATTAAACTAAGAATACTTACCAATGTTAACTGAACATGGTGAACTTCCCTTTAACTTAGATATGGTTACAAAGATAACTCTCTCTTCTTTTCTTCTTCATTGATCCAAATTTCTTTTTCCCCATGAACTCCAAGAGAGGCTGGTCAACCTGTGTGGCCCAGCATACCTCAGAGTTGACGCTGAAGAAGAGAACAAAGCTACCCAACCAGTGTGTTGAAGATGTAGTCAGAAAAGGAGTCAGGAGGCAGACTGTGCAGATGTCATGGGGAGAAGTTTAATTTCATTCTAGTTATAGGCAGCCTTTTGAGATTTATGCAGTAGGATCTGATTTCACATTTAAAGAAATCATTGTAGTTGCTGTATAGACAATGAGATATCGAGGATCAAAAGGGAAGCAATCCCATCTAAGAGCTTTTTAAAAAGTCTAATGCTGAAGATGGACTCATGGCAAGGTAATGTACTGCCTTGTGGAGAATTTGAGGTGTGGCATGTTAAGCAGTCAATAGAACAGAGACTGATCTATGAAGTGTAACATCTCCTATGTTTTTGGTCATGGATAGCTTTTTGTTTTGGTTCCAAAAATGTTCTTCCTGAAAGGAAAAGGAAATATGAGCACAGTCCAATGATATTTGCAAATGAAGCAGTGTTATTTAGGGGGAGGAAGGAGGAAAGTCACCAGCAACCAGAAGAAACCTCAATAGGTAAGAGAATTATTGAGAAGACAGGCCCATTTTACTAAGATTCATCACTAATCTGCCTACTCTTGTTTTCTAAAACCTCTCTAAGATCACATGTCATCTAGATCCTTCTTCTGTCTTTTTAATATAGGTTTAAATGTTCTGTCCCTTCAACACCATCCACCCCTCAAAGTAGTCCAAGGAGAAGATCACTATAGTAAATGGTAGGGATGTGTGATATAATTTGAAAAACCATCAGGAAAAATGAAATTTTGTTATGTTTACAGGTGTTTCTCAATGGAATTAAAAGATTTAGTCTGGGGACAGCAATTTGTGCAATACCTATTAGTTCAAACTCATTAAAGTTGGGGCTTTAGTGAGTCACTGATATTACTTAACAGAAACTCAGTTCAATTATTCTTTGTCAACTCAATTGAAATGCTTTAATAAATGGTAAGTTATAACAAAAAAGTCTATGTGAAAATAGTGATTTTTTTGTTAGCTTATAGATAATTTTTCACTAATAAACTTAAAAAATTGTATTAAACATTTCAGTGATATTCATAAATAATACAAATTCATAAAGTACACAATTATACATGAAATGTATCTAAACAATCATTCAGAAGGCAAGGAGTGGGACCCTTTTTCAAAGAGACCTTGTGAGACTACAAGTTACCAAACCAGGTTAAGTATGAAAAGATGAAAGACTACATTAGAATTAAGAGTAACTTACTTAAAGTGGTCTTGAATTTTATAATCAGAGTTCCTAGAAAGACCCCATAAATAATATTTCTAGGGAAATATGACCATAACAGTACAGTGTCATGGACTAGCCTTATTCTGTAGACCAAAAACAATTAGGTACTATATATAAAAAACATATTGCAAATACTAAATGTAATAAGCTTAATTTTAATGAAGGCTTAACAACTGGTTATTGTTGCTTTAATGGAAGTTGAAAAATTCCATATTAGCATTTCCTCCCCTACTGCTACCCTAGGTTCTGATGCTGACTTAAACACATGCCCCTCCTTTCAGTTTCTAAACTTCCCTTCCTCTGGGAAACAGCACATAAATTATTCTATCTAAATTTCAAGAATGACTATTCCCATGCGAAATCATATGGAAGCTGACAAGAGAATACAGAACTCTTACCAACCAGTACAATTCACACCAGCTCATCTGTTAACTTCCAATAAAACTGGTTGTTAATCTTCCCCAATTTGTCTACATCTTTCAAATAATAAAAGTGCCTAAACCGTAAATGCATTCTTTCTGACAAGATGATCAGGTAACTTCATACCTCTCTGCTCAGAGACACAATGTCCTTTTGTATGAGTCCTGAATTGGATTGACATTTCTAGCTGACACTTTACATCAAAGGTCATTTTGCTCAGTCCACTATCTAATTTTTTTATTATTTTTTAGAACATTTCTAATTCTTAAAAGGATTCCTTCCTCCACAATAGTATACCAAGAACTTCTAATTTCATTATCTCATTGGTATATTTCATTAATTATTAAGATCTATCCAATTGTAAATTTCTCTTCCCAGGAAAAGTATCTAAGTCCCATCATTAATGATATTAATAATCAGAATATTGGGAACAACAAATGTATGGTTAAGTATGGTTAAGTTCAGGCATAGCCCAGAACTGAAAAAGGAAAAGAGGAATCTTAAGTGGAAAGGGCTCTCCTAATTGTAATGATTTCATGAAGATCAATCATTACCCAGTAAATTTTCTTAAAATGAAATGAATCACTATAAAGGAAAGGGTTTCTTTCACTTCTCTGCATTGAATCATTCAACTTATGTACATTGGAAAACAATTTCCACAGAAAGAATAATTGGTCTTTTGTGAGTTAGTATGGATGCTGTACCTTTTATTTTCCCTTCAGTTTTGGCTATTTCTGCACTCTTAAAGGAGAAAAGCATTTAAAAAAATTGTGATTAAATTGGGTCACAGAAGTTTCAAAACTTATTTACTGAAAGAAAATAGTATAGTTACTAAATGTTTCATGTTCAAGGTCATTAGCAAAAAAGATGGAACAAAAATTGAAAATCACAGGTACATTAGAAAAGTATGTTGCTGAAACAAATACAGTGGCGTTCCCCTCTAGAATTTAAAAGCCCTAAACATACAGCCTTGCTATTAGAACTAAAGGAGAATGGATGAAATTTTCATAACGATGAAGCATTTACCAACATATGAGCAATCCACAGAATATAAGAAATTCTATCTCCTAAGAAGATTTAAATAGTAAATGAGAGGAGATTGAGAAGTTGGGGAGATTTAAGAGCAAAAGTCAATATTGGTTAGACAAAGAAATAGACTTCTTGGGAGATACTTGAAAATCATGAGTTTATACCACACGGATGTTCAGCTTTCATCATACCTTACAGAAATTATGTGTGAACAAATCCAGAGATGAAGAGAAGTCCACAGAAAGCAAGCAAGCAGTTAACTAGCATGCTTATTCTGATTTTTTTTAAAGTGTGATATTGGATATACGATGTTGCTGCCTTCCATTGATAGAAATGATGAAAAAGAAAAGTGGAAGGTAGCAATACCTATGTTATTTCCCAACATATTTTTGGATGATTCTGATCCAGATTATCATTTCAAGCTTCTTAAATCCTTCTCACTGACAGGTCCATATCTGGTGCTTACATGTTTAGAACAATTAAAGTCAGCAGCATCTTTATCTACCTAACCTAGGCTTTATTGTATATGGGGTAAACAGCCACTTGTAATTTAGTGAGTAAGTGCAGGTCTTTCATGATGAGCATACCCACCCCACTGAAAAACGATCAATTTCTGCACTTGGCAGTGGCATTCATAAGTCCCCTATGGAGCATTATCCCATGCCTGAGGGTCATTACTCTTCCACAGAAGCACTGACAGTTGTGATGAATGGTGCTACCTGGGAAGAGAAGTGTTTGGATGTTTAAACAGATTACATTTTCCTTTTAGAGCAGTAGACATTAGATCACATCTTAGACTGTCTCCCCATATGAACAGTGAGGATGGAATCAGGACAACTCACATGTGAACTAGTGAGATTCAGATGTATCAACTAGCATTTCTAAGGGGAAATGTATTGGATTTTTCATCCTGTCATGATATTATATGTGCTGCAAAGCAAATGGTGCGAGCCATATATAGCTGCTGAGATGTGAAGATGTCAACAGGCATGAGATTCTGTCCATCACTATTATCTGCAACAGGACTCATTACCTGCCAGCCAGTAAACATCCCATTTACACCATCTGCAATGAATTAAAAAGTGACGAAAAGAATCAGGATCAGTTTGAGTTGCAACATGATTGTCAAGTTCATTTTCATCTCTGGAAACCCTTTAGTACTTTGAGAGACTTCAGGGAAAAATATATGATGAAGAAACCCAGGAATAGCCTTGCAGTGGCAAATCTGGTAATTGTCAGGTTTTTAACCAAGAATTTACAAATACAGTTAGCTTCTAACAATGTGAGAAAATTAAGGCCCTTGTCAGTTCCCCTTTTCTGTTCTTTCCTCTCTCTACTTTACTTGAGCTGGAACTGGGAATCAGTGTTTGATAGTCCTAAACTGATGCTGACTACAGTGAGAAATATTTTATAAGAATGTATATTTCAACATAAACTCTGAGGCAAAGCTGCCACTGTATACAGAGAGGAAGTGATGATTAATTTCTAATTTACACGTGCAGTGATTTCTTTGGCAAGTGTGAATTCCATGTCCTACTGTAAGGTTCTTTGTAGCAGTTCATACTTGAAGCAGTTATTGGAGAATTAGAGAGATACAGAGGTCTACTGGCACTTGAGGCTATTTAATTTCTATATAAGCACACAAATTGTCTGTCCAGATTATATATATGGGTCATTAAGGGGCAGAAGATCAAACAGAAGTCTTGTGTACAAACCACATGAGAAACAGCAGGATTTGACATTTATTCATATGCATTGCCTTCTATTAGCAGAATCTCATTTTTTTATCTTCTTTCTTCATCAGATAGTCCAACAATAAGGAAATAACTTTTATTCTTACCTTGCAAAGATGTGGGGTGGCAGGGTCTTGGTGTTGCTCAAGGTACTGATCTGAGCAGAGACCAATTCTGAAATGAGGATATTGAAGGTATGCCCTTCTGAATCTATTTAGTGAGATTTCACTCCCAGAAATCCATTTCTTCCTCCCACAAATTGCCCTTGTGGTAGTAACATAGGAAGGAGATTCTATATTACCTCATCTCCTTACACAGAAAAGGACAAGTGCTATGGGAAAGCTTTGTTTCTTTTTAATCATTTTCAGGCATCCCTTGCCTTCAATATTTCACAGAAGTGGTCCTTGGTTGCCTTTGGAAAAACACTCTAGTGGGAGAGAAAGAAACAGAGTAATGAAAATGATGGCTTCATCTGCAAAGGCTTTCTAACCAAAAGGGATAAACTAGCTGTGACCCCCATCCTGAAATCTATGAGGCTGACAGGGATAGAAAGGGAGTGTGAAGCTATGATTACCTCTTCACCGTTTTGCATGGGATCTGGTCTATGTGATGCTACAATTTGGCAGGAGACATAGTCTTTTTATCACAAGCTTGTATGTATGTTTCTAGAGGAAAAGACATAAACTTTTTGGTAAAAACTTTTTAAGCTGCTAGATTTATGCTAGAATAAGGAAGATAAATTATTACATTGTAGGAATAAGGAAGCTATTTTCCAGCACCTGGCAAAGGAATGAATGATTTTCCTTCTCCTTCTTCTTCTCTTCTACCCAAATCCTGAACGTGTGCATTATATTAATTCTACCAGGACAGAGTTAATTGCTGATGGGGTCACAGAACTTTACAAGTTTATACTTTGTTTTTCTAGAAATAAAATCTGATTATATTTGAGTCATTTCAGTCCTGAACAGTATACTTTCAAACTATATTTTCAAACTTCAAACATATGATGTTCATTTTAACTAATGTAAACTGGATCAGTCTTAAAAATCAGACTGAGTTAGAAAAGATATAGTTCATCTCTACAGCATGTTAAAAGAGAAGCCCTGTGTAAGTATAATAGATGTAGACATAAAACACAAAATCCTGGTTTTTTACTGATTTTTTAAAGACAGAAGAAATACTTCAGGAAGAATGGTAATAAGAAGCTAAGTGAGGAAGTAGAAGTTGAATTGTACTTTTCTTTATTATAGTTTTCCTACAAAATAACACACATGCCAGAAATTACCATAGGTTTCACTACTGTGCTCATGAAGTATTAATTCTGTATGTACTACACTGTATATTTTTACAGAAGCAAAATGGTGGAGTTGTTGAACTACTTTAAATGTCACTAATATTCAATTGTCTTAATAGTGTTATGGTAAAGACATGGACTACATTGTCACTCAAATCTCAAACCCCAATTACACATAAGGTATTTCTCCCAGATGCTTTCTTGGCAAAGCGCCATGTAACTGTCCCATGTAGATTTGAAAAACACGTAGATTTAAAAAGGAGAGGATGAATTTTTGAAGCTATAGTGGGGATACTTCTTTGAGTGTCCCAGCAATATTAGTCCAGTTTGGACTCTTTTTCCATGTATTTATACAAAATAATGTGGCTGAAAACAATTTTGAGGGCAAAATGTCACAGAAAAATATTAGACACACTCTTCAAGTGCATCACAAATCCTCAACTTCCACCCTGTTCATGGATGAGCAAATAGAGACCATGTATGAATGCCTGGCTTTTTCGCTTAGCCTCATCTTTTTTTTTAATTAATTAATTTGTTTTAATTAGGTGTATATGACAGCAGAATGAATTTTGATTCATTGTACACAATTGCAGCACAACTTTACATTTCTATGGTTGTACACAATGTAGCATCACACCATATGTGCAGTTATACATGTACCTATGGTAATGATGTCCATCTCATTCCACCATCCTTCCTGTCCCCATGCACCCTCCATCCCCTTTGCCCAAGCAAATTTCCTCCATTTTTCCCATGTCTCCCCACTCCCTGTTATGGATCAGCATCCACTTACTTATCAGAGAGAACATTCGGCCCTTAGTATTTGGGGATTGGCTTACTTTGCTTAGCATGATATTCTTCAACTCCATCCATTTACCTGCAAATGCCATAATTTTATTCTCTTTTAATGCTGAGTAATTTATCTCGTGTATGTATACCACAGTTTCTTTATCCATTCATCTATTCTTTATCCATTCATCTAGGTTGCTTCCACAGTTTAGCTATTGTGAATTGAGCTGCTATAAACATAGATGTGGTCGAATCACTATAGTATGCTGATTTTAAGTCCTTTGGGTATAGACCAAGGAGTGGAATTGCTGGGTCAGATGGTGGTTCCATTCCAAGTTTTCTAAAGAATCTCCAGATTGGTTGCACCAATTTGCAGTCCAGCAATGTATGAGTGTGCCTTCTCCCCCACATCCTCACCAACATTTATTGTTGTCTGTATTCTTGATAGCTGCCATTCTGAATGGTGTGAGATGAAATCTTAGTAGTTTTGATTTGTATTTCTCTAATTGCTAGAGATGTTGAACATTTTTTCATGTATTTGTAGATTGAATGCATATCTTCTTCTGAAAAGTGTCTATTCAGCTCCTTAGCCCATTTATTGATTGGGTTGTTTTGGGTTTGTTTGTTTGTTTGTTTGTTTTTGGTGTTAAGTTTTTTGAGTTCTTTATATATCCTGGAGATCAATGTTCTATTTGACGTGTGTGTGGAAAAAAATTGCTCCTAAAATGTAGGCTTTCTGTTCACCTCATTGATTTGTTTCTTTTGCTGAGAAGAGGCTTTTTAGTTTGAGTCCATCCCATTTATTAATTAGTGATTTATTAATTATTTATTTCTTGTGCTTTAGGAGTCTTGTTACAGAAGTCAGGACCTAATCCAACATGATGAAGGTTTGGGCCTACTTTTTTCTCTGTTAGGTGCAGGGTCTCAAGACTAATTCCTAGATCCTTGATCCACTTTGAATTGAGTTTTGTGCATGATGAGAGATAGGGGTTTATTTTAATTTTGCTGCATATGGATTTCCAGTTCTCCCAGTATCCTTTATTGAATAGGCTATCTTTTCTCCACTGTATGTTTTTGGTACCTTTGTCTAATATGAGATAACAGTATTTATGTGGGTTTGTCTCTGTGTCTTCTATTCTGTACCACTGGTCTACATGTCTATTTTGGTGCCAGTACCCCAAAACAGCATGGTATTAGTTTCATCTTAATCTACCAAACACAAGAGGATTTTGTGTATTGTTTTTAACAATGACAAACACGGATTGAATTGCCTGGTATAGCAGCCAGTGGCCACATCTGCAGTGAACACTTTTTTTGTGGGAGCTCCCAAAGCTCATAACCATGGAGTAAACCATAATTATATTGTTTAGAAATCTATGTCAGAGGAAAAGCTCTTTTGGCTTTAACCATTTCTCCATTAATTTTGGGTTATTTAGAAGGAAGCAGGCCATTGGAAAGTTTCCTGAATCTTAGTAACTATTTCTGTTATTTTTAATTATTCTACAGAAGAATTGATTAGTGAATGACTAAGGGGGGGGGGGGGGAAGGAAAATAAAAACCAGGAAAATCAAGTGAAAAAAGAATGTCATTAACCTTGATTCATGATCTTTTTGGACTATATTTCATAACTCTTGACCTCATCCTTGATGACCATTGATGACCATTCCCAGACAACTTCAGATAGACACAAATAATGAGGAAATATAGCTAAGGTATGTAACAGTGAGTAGATAACTTGATATCTACAATCTCCATGTTTTTAGCTGAAGATGAGTTGCCATTTATTTACAAAATTAAAAGTGTTTCTAAACAATAAAATTTTGGGAGCTTTATTTCTTTGAGGACCATATTGATAAATCTACAGAAACATTTAGGACACAATCAGGGTACATACATTCTTTCTGACTTGAAAAAGTCACAAGTATATTATATGTGAGACAATATATCAAGGATCATGATAAGTGGCAACTTCACCCACAACAATTTAAAAGAATAGAAAATAAAATATATTATCCATGATTTCCACAGAAAGCATTTTTTAAATGTCTCACTTTTGATCAACACACTTTTCTTCACTTTTTTATCTATGTATCATTATCTTCATGTCCATTTCTTGAATACTATCTGTCTTAAAGGCACATCTCAAATGCCACTCACTACCTTTATGAAGCTCTTTATGCTTGCCTATCTACCTTCTCCAGGCAAGGAAAGCCAATGGTTCCTCCTAGAAGCCCCAGGCCTGCCTGCCAATAGCTTTTGTGCACTTCTTTCATGAAATTTAATACTTAGTTTGCACCACTATAACTTTGTCTAATCTCGCTATTGTGAATTCTTCAAGTGTAAGAACTTTGGCACTGTACCTTAGGACATAGTACATATTTAATAAGTGTTGTTACTCAAATTGAATCTATTTTATTGTGAACAAGGATTCTTTTCAGAGTTTCTTATATTATTTACAGAACAATAGGCCAATAAATAAATGCATCACTATTCAGAATTAAGAAGACAATTAAAATAAATTTTAGTCCTTATGAGTCTATAAACTATCTTTGTTTCAGATGCTCAAACATCTTTTACTCCAAGTGTTCTTTTTTAAAAAAATATTTTAGGCTCTGTGTTTTCAAAAGATAAATCATAACTTATGACTTTCAAAAAGTAGAACAAATTTACAAACTGAAAGAAAATGAAGAGATCAAGGATGGTACCAGAAAACAAGAAATTTTAAATTTCTTCTTGTCAAATGAAGACAACCCAAAGAAAGCATTACTCAGAAAGTTGGAACACACTTAGCGATTTATTATCTTTAACATTTCCCCCATAAATGAAGAAAAATATAGACGTGATAGATGAATTATTGTATATAGTTGTCCAATTCAATTGTTATGCACTGCAAAATTATCACTGAATCCATCCCAAAGGAAGTATTTAATCATACCTAAAACACAAAGTGCTTGTGTAATAGAGGTCTTACTTTAAGTTGTAAGAACTGGTAAATGAAATTCTCTAAAGTGAGCACAAAAAGTACTTCTTGGTTGAATAGATGCTTGGTGAAATCTCACAAAAGTGTTTTATTTTTTTGAGTTAAAAGGAGCATATGCCATGAGATAGAATAGCTATAGAATTGTCATCCTTCATATTTTCTCAGCAGTCAAAGGTCAGAAATAAATTTAGTAACACTTTAGTATATTAAGAGGCTTTCATATGTTTGTTCATTTCTTTGGGTACTTTGGTTCATTAACCACAGTGAAGAAGTTATTTTCTTATCCATGATTATTGTTCTTTAAAGTTGGCATTCAGCTTAATTATTTGAGAAATGACATCACCACATCCATTTTTGTGCTCCCTTTGCTTCATGTTAATGTTTAAGAAATAGCCCAGCCATGTTTTTCAAATTTGATATATTTTTGATACACTTATAGATGAACTTAATTCTAAAACTAATTGATCTTCTATGCCTCTTCAGTTCCTTAGATGTGAGTGACATGGGAACACTGAGATGATGTAAGAGGTCAGTGTTGATGATCAGTTCCCCATAAGTTTCCATTGCACCTAAACTGAGAGCAGAACAGAGGCCACTGTCATTGGATTCCTACACAGTGCTTTGTGCAAAATAAACTATGAGTTTTCCTTTCTTCTTTCACAAACAAAAAGGAATCCAAATACAACTTATTGTGGTTCTGATGCCATGGCCACAAGGCCAAAATCTGAGTGAGGCATAGAAAATGCACCTGCATGTGTATCCCTTCCAGGGAACCATGTGGTCTTCCATCAAGACCAATCTGAGCAGAAATTCCAACTCGCCAAAACCAAAAGTCATCTTATTCCCTGGCTTCAACTAAATGCATAAATACTATTTGAAAAAAACAGAAGATATACAAGTATACTAAGAAAAATGGCTCAATTTAAAATTGTGTCAAGATGGCATATCTATCACTGATGAAAGCATTGCTGTATCAGCAATGACCTAAGAGTTAAAAACAGAAAATTAACATGAAAATGAAAATGTACCATATAAATAATGTTACAATGGGATTTAAACTATTTTCCATTCAGTGATAGAACTGTTTCCTTATTGTAAATCTTGTATATAGTCTTATTGTAAATCATATTGACAGTAAACACTTAATGAATACTTAGATAATAAAAATTGAGTAATTGAATAAAATTGCAAGCTGTTATATAACATTAAGGCAAAAGAGGCATTACTTCCTAACTCTCATGTCTGTAGTTGACAAAGGTGTGTGTGTGAACACACCCATACTGACTAAAGCAGCTTTTACTCTAGCCATCCATTTTATTTTCCAGTTACCCTTGATACCCTTTCCTCAATTTCCACCACTAGGATACTTTGAAAAGTCTTTTCTTCTTTTGCTCTTACTTCTATTCAGCCATTGGCTAAATTCTGCCAGTTCTCTCCCAACAGTATCTCTTCAGTTGACTTCTTTTTTCTCTTTATGTTCAGTGGGCCTTGAAAAGGGTGGTCCTTATCTCCTTTCTGAACCACTGGGAACAGGCCACCCTTCCTTCAGGCTATTTCCACAAAACAATCTCTTTAATCATTAACTGCTCCCACCCATCATTTCCCACAACTCTTTTCTCAGCCTAGGATTCTGTCTCTTTGCCACCTCTAGATTAAAATTCAAGTTCCTCATCTGGCTATGAACCCTCTCTGCTAACCTAGCAATTATTTTCCTTGGTCTCTCCTTTAGCTCCAGGGTTTTCATCAACTTTTGTTTCCCTTAAAGATCCTAAGACTCCACACACCTGCAGAAACCCTGTGCTCTTCACCGCCCTGTTTTCTCTGCTTTGTCCAAGCCAGTCCGCTTGCCATTTAACATTTCCATATTTCTGCTCATGCTGTTTCCCCACTCTATGAAACTCTTCACTCTAACCATCACTCTCTTCCAAATTATTTATATTATCCTATTTATTATGCCCATACTCTGTGCATACCTCTTTGCATTTTCATCTGTGAGTACTAAGCAGTTTTGCTTATGTAGGTTTTGTTTTTTCTTCTCTTGCAGCAAAAATTGTAAACATATTCAGGGAGTGGAGAGCATCTCCTTAAGTATGATAGGGAAGTGTCCATGTAGAATTTCTTCAGTGAATATTTGCTAACTTCTTCATGACTCAGGTGGTCAGTAGATATCAACAAGGCATTTGTATCTCTAGTCCTGATTTAAAAAGTGCAGTTGTATGTTGCAAAAGGACTCGTGATACATCCGTAACCCACTGGTTCAGGCCCGGAGCTTGAGAACATTTGAGGAACGGATTAAGCAGCCAGGACTCATACTGGGTATTTGAGTGGGAGGTCTTGAGTGTGTTCCCCACCATGTGAAGAAAGTCAAAGAACCTATGATGCCAGGCCAAGCAATTCTTTTCAGAGGCAGTGGGCCAGGTTCACCATTCGGTAGAGGAAGTTTGCCAAATGTTGTTATAATATTCAAATGGGTTGATCCTTAAATGAGCACATCTGATGAGTATCCTCATCCAGGCTGCTTTCTGAAGATATAAGTGGGCAACAAAGCACAAGTGTGAGTCAATCAGCTGCCAGAGACTGGCTCCAAAAACATCTACACCCACCACTGTGCAAAATGTACCGGTTTGCTCTAGTTGTGCCAGCCCAGTGTTTGAGAATTATCAATGAGTCTGTAGGAGAGAGAGAGACCATCAAGTGTTTTCCTGCACTTACGGATCTTGAAAATTCAAGGTTCCTGAGGGACAGCTCTTACGTAAAAATACCCTTCTGATCCTATTTTAGCCCACCTAATAAAATTTGATGGAAGCACATGGGTTGCTTCAGGGAAAATACTTTAAGGGCCAAAGAAGATCTAAAATTAAATTTTATATCTTTCTCCAAAAGAGTGTCTAGAAAGGTTTTGTTGTTGCTGTTGTTGTTGTTGTTTGGACATGAATTAAGAACCATTTTATGAAGACGGTTTGAATCTAAGATTTAAATAGGCCATTACTCTAACCAGAAGCTTGCATTATGTGCTCTTAAGTAACTGTGGAGACCTTCCTCCTCCAAGCTGATGAGGAGAAACAGACTATTGAGAAGTCCTTCTTGTCCCTGCTGTGGGTTATTAATGATAATAACACTTTAACTGCATTATTGCCAATCTCTACCTCATTGCAAGGTAGGTATTAACCCCAATTTACAAATGAGAAAAATCAGTGCTTAAAGTGATCAAGTGGCTTGTGGAATGACATACAACTAGTAAGTAGTTTGGGTAAACACCCTGGTCTCTCTAGTACCACAGCCAGACCTCTTAATCCCCATGCACTGCTGGCTTCTAACTAAATAGCATAATGCATGTGAAAGCATTTTGGAAACTCTAAAATGGTATACAAATTGTAGTTTATGTGGGAGACAGGAAGTCTTGGGAAGGGCAATTTTCAAATCACCCTGAAGAGGGAATAAATGGCTTTTATCTTGAACACTCTAAAGGCTCTAGCATCTCTTTTAGTCATACAAACGTCTATAAGTTATTCTTCTGTGGCATCCAAAAGCACCCAGAAACAACAGAGGTCATATTCCTATTTGACTAGCCTAGCCAGGAACATAAATATCCACAGCAGGTTTTCCTTCCTTCCTATACAGTAATGTTCATGGATAATGCCATCCCAAGGAGAAATAAGAGATGTGAGCAGAATTCTTATATTTCAATATATGCATCAACTTCATGAGCCATTTCATTTTAGTTTTCTGACAGAGTTTCTTTGTGACAACCACATGAAATAGGTAGTCCTTCTTCTAAATTTATTGATAGAGTAAAATTAGTTTCTAGAAATACTATCTTCTATGTGTTGGCACTGAGTAAATACAGACTGAATGAAGAAGTCATGGTTAGGATTTTTGACATTGCTGGGAGATATTCTACACATAGAAAAATCTAGTTTTTAAGAGCACTACAGTAATTGTATTGGCTTTAGGTAATATGCCTTTTATGTAAAATAGATTTGTTCTCCAAATCATTGTGCTTTTATTGATTTGTTTTCATAATTTTCAAAAATGACTCTAGTTGGCAATTCTTAGCATTTTAGCAAGAAAGCAATAATTCGTAAACGAACACTTAAATGATTTAAATAAACTATTGTTTCAAAAGTTCCTTAATGAAATTGGACTTAAATGATCACTGTTTTGAATTTTGTTCATCTCTGTGACCAAATCCACAAAACCTAACTCCAGTTTGTTTTTCCTTAATAGTAATAAGAGATAAGAATATTGTTCATACTTGTGAAAGTGGAAATTGGGCCCTCTTGTTCACAGTGCATGGGCCTAACACAGTGCCAGAAATAAAGTAGGTGCTGAGGGCATAGTTACTGAATGAATTATACGTAATTTGTTGGTTATTTCATTTTGATGTTTCCTGAAGTGAAAGGGAGGTGTTAATTTCACAATGTTTATCTATTTCTTGAGATTTTTTTCAGACTCCTCTCAAAGGTAATTTTTGCATGTAAAATTTAAAGAAAGGACTTTGAAAGTTTTTAAATTTAAGCTATTATTTAAAAAAAAAAAAGAACTCTTTCCATCCTAAAAAAAAAATGCCACTGCTTTCATTTTAGTTTTTATGACCTTTGAAGTCCTAACTTTTTGCTTGGTCTTAAAAGTGTAAGCTAGATAAGTACATGCTGTTGTTGAGAAGCTTAGGGACTATAATTCTCTGGATGTAGAAAGCTAGGGTTCTTGGCTCATGCTGGAAACAGCCCATTTTCTAGTAGAATTTTTAATAACAAAAGCTTTCTAGTCAATTTCATAGTTGTTAAGAAACTAAATTATCAAGAAGGAGGCAACTGAGTCTACATCACAAGAAGTGAGAGACAGAGGACTGACACTTGGATCAGTGGAGATAGTCCTGATTCTCCTACATGATATCCAGCTCACTAGCCCAGCTGTCCCACCCTGGTCGGAGAAATCTCATCTGTGCCACCGATTTAACATAACATAGGAATCCAAAATAGGACTTCAAAATTATTGATTATATATGTTTTTCTGGGTACCACATATGTGTGAGATTTTGGTTTCAGTAGTTATCAGTTGTGATTCGTAGTTTCTATATAAAGTTTTCCACCTTTCACTTCAACCCCTTTGTTGCATTGAAGCACTCCCAGGAACAAATCCTGGCTGTGAATTTGCCAGGAACCATGTATTAAGTTATCGGTTTATTGAAGAACATTGTTAAAGAATTGGTACTTATGTCTTTGGAAGGGAATTTGGCAGTTATTCTAAGTGGGTCCGATTCCCCTAAACCCTGCCTGTGTACCTCACTGCCAGAGGAGAAAAACCAAGTAAGTAGAACACATGTACCTTTTGTGTACCTGTCTGCTAGACCTCAAATGAGATTACTGTTCACAGAGGAAAAATTTTTTCCCTTTTCATTCTACAAGGTAATTTAGTTGCTTTCAGAAAACCCTGCCTACCCCCACCTCCATTCACCCTCCCTGACCCCTCCCCTTTAATTCCTTTCTGGAATGGATTTCTCTCAAATGAGTATAATCCTGCCTCAGCTGTTGACTCACTTGGTTACCTTCCTGGGCTCCGCACCTTCCACAGCAGGCTTTGCCATTTTTTATTTATTTCTGCCAGAATGCACTTAGAAGTTTTTATTATAGTTATGGTTGAGGTGGCACTTTAGCTTTAAGTCCTTGTATTTATGATTTATAACTTTCTGTCTAAATAGCATGTTGAACTAGAATTTCTCAAGCACATTTTTTGTTTAGACACAAATGTTTGATAAAATTTGAAGAAAATATTTGGCATGGTAGAATTCATTTAAATCACCTGCCTTAGTTTGCTGATATACCTCAATGCACCACATATTGGACATATCAGCATTCTGCAATAATCTGTGGACAAATGCCTAACTTAGGGAACTACTATGGAAAAAAATAAATAAATACCTTTCAGTAAAATGAATTTCAAATGATCATTGTTTTGTGGTTCAGAAACACCTAGAGACAACTGAATGATGGTTAAATTGTGGTTTTTCATTTTTCAACGGTAATAGTTGATATACTACTACAAACTCCAAGAGAGCTTTGCAGAGTCTATGTTACATCTATTACTTCATACTATCTTCATAACAACCCTATGAAATGGATATTACTACTCTGATAAAAAAGATTCATAGAGGTTAAGGTAAAAACCACCTTGGTGAAGTACCATTAATAAGATTTGAATCCCTGTTCATCCCTGTCTCTAAAGCCTTGTTTGTTCTACTGAATGTACCTATAAACCCAACACATTTTCTGAGTTATTCTACTAAGTATTAATTTCAAAAGAATATTATTTCATCATGTGTTGAAAGAATAGTCCCATCTATCACAGTCTACAGTTTGTTTGTTTTTTGTTTGTTTGTATTATCTGTTACATGAATATTCTTCCATTTTCCATAGGATGATTAGTTTGTAATCAGAGGTGAAGGTTATAGGACTTTGGGGGAAATGGGCAAATGGCTGAACAGGAATATGGTAATCACTCAAATTGGGCATTGTAATTTAAAAAGAATTATACATTTCTGGTATTGTTGACAATATGAAACTAGTTAGTGAGTTCTAACCTATTGTGCTTTATATTTTTCTCCAGGAACTTTGAGACAGACATTTAAATTAAACATATATTGTAGAAAACCATTTGAGGAATGTTGTAAATGAGAGGGTAGCACTAGAAACATTAATTTTAAATTTCATGACTTTTGTGCAATTAAAAGATCAACCTTAACATTACATTAACTTATCTTTTTCACATTTAATTATAGATATTGGGTTGAAACTATGGAAGTTAATATTTTAAGCCTCCATCAATGGTTATAATCAACTTTTTATTTGGGAGTTTTATTTATTTATTTATTTTTGCTGTAGTAATCAAAAGGGCATTTAACCTGAACAGGAAATAAATCTGGGATTCTAGAGATTAACATTAAATCTGTTAATGTATTGTCCAACTATTCCCTGGACACCAGGTAATCCTGTGCTCTATGTCAAAGTTCACAGGTAACAAGAACCTCTGAAAATATCCTAGGCTTGAATAGTTCTATTTGAATTGTCACAATATCATTGTTTTTTTAGTTTCACAGTGGGATGGATTTTAAGCAAATGGAGGGTGGAGATTCAACGATGAAAGGAATTGACACAAAAATGAAAGGAATTGCTTAATTTGTAAATTTAACCCTGTATCATGATTCTTCATTAGGGATATTTGCTACACTGATTCAGTTCCAAGCACAGGGGGCAAATGGGACAGAAAGGGCACTAACTATATTGAAGATGACACTAGAAATTTGGAGGGCTCTTAATAATTAGGCACTTAAGCTCACCTAGAGAAGTGATTAGTGTTTAGAAGTGGAGACTTGGCTACAAAAACACAGATGAATTAGAATGGAACAAAATGTCCATTATTCCACAGTTCTTTTAAACAATTCTACTTTGCACATGCATGTGGAAATGCTGTTCATGCTACATACATGGTCTCCCACAAGAGCCAGTCTGGTCCCTGGACATTTGACTGTGGTGGTACATATATAACCTCAGCATAAGAAAGTCTGGATTTGTTTTATAACTCTGTCACTAACAAACCAGGTTCTCTCAAATAAATCACTTGCTCCCCTGATTTTTTCATTCTTCTACTTCTGGGTGAAATGCCTTCCTTTAAGATAATACTAATATTTATAATATAGTATTTAAAATCATGGCTGAAAACAGTTTGCAAGGAAAAGAAAATAAACATTTATAGCACAAGGAGCTCAACACACATATGTAGAATCTTATTAGGATTAAACACACAAAATGGACAGATTATTGTGCTTGAGCAGCTCGTGTTCTAATGAGGACTGTGGGGAACTGGGTGGGTCAGTACAGTCATGGCATGAATGATATCAGAGTGGTGCAGAGGAGGAAGTGATGGCTGGACCTTTACAAAACACTATGCAATAAATACCCCATGTTATTAAGTAAATCGTAGCAGTGATGTGATACTGTGGAATGAAGACTAGGTGGAAGTTCGGTCTGGCCTTGCAGCTTACCAAGCATGATCCAAAGTAGTACTCTGTGTCCTTCTTTATCTTTATCTTCAGTGATGTTGCTTTTGCCACAGTGTATACTGAGCATCAAATAAGAATCATGTATGTGAAAGTGCATTAAAAACTATGGCACTATATGAAGTCTGATATTACTACTACTGTATCACCAAAAATGGTGGAGAATCAACTTAATTAAGTGGGTGATGCAGATTAAAACTCATTCACCAAAAATGCCAAATAATTGTGGAAGAAGTAAATGTTGATGCTTAAATTGTATGAAAGATGCCTGTGACTAACATTTTGCCATGAGAATCGATATGTTTTGGACACAGATTAGCAGAATAATTGCATCTTTCCAAAATTATAATTTTCTAAAGCTAGGAGAGAGAAACTTAAAATGGGAAAGAGCCTGGACACTTATACATTAAAAATGACAGGATGAGAAAGAAGTAGGATTGAGCTTTTCAAATGTCAAAATTTAAAATGCTAATAAAATCCAATAAACAGAATATTTACCATGGCTACAACAACTAGCAAAGGTTAACTTGGACAAGAACTGGAAACCATTGAAGGTACTAAGGGACAACAATCAGTGAGGGCATCCAGGCACATATGAGGTTTAATCTCATTGGCATGTGCTCAAGTCATGGAGCTGCTTCTTTCACAGACTGAACCCGACCATAATCATTATTTATAAGAGACTTTTTTAACACACACATTATTTCTTAACTGTGCTTTTTTCTGCATAGCAGAAGTTACTTTTGACTCAAAGTGAGAAAGCTGTTCTTAGGTGATTTAACTCTAACAGTTTGGGTAAGATGACAGAATGCTCAGACACAAACAGGACCTGTCTCTACACATCTTAGAGAGCAGAATATTCAAACATGTGTATCTTGCACTTAATTTAAACTGCGTGGTTGGTTACCTATCTCTTTGGCAATTCAGTATAAAGTTTTATTACTGTGAAATAGAATAGGGTAGGGATTTATGTCACACAAAAATGAATTTCCATGGATGGGAACACACATGAAATAATTTAGGTAAGCAGTATGTCAAATGAAAATTTAAGATGTTTGAGCTGGTGGTGGAAAGGGAAGAAGCAAAAGAGGAGGTTTGTGTAATAGATGATAAATATATCACATTACAGAAAGAAAAAGGACCACAATTGCTAAAGGATGTTATTGCTAATGTTAAAGAATTGTGAAAAACATTAAAGAGTGGGTGTTAGGGCAAATGATTAGATGGGGGTGTGGTTCTCCTTCATATATCAATGAGAAATAGAACACTTCAAGTAAATGTGAGCTCATATAATTATAGTCAGGAAAGAATGGAACAAGCCTGGAGTTTCTATAGGTTTAGCCAGTGGCGACAGAACAGTGAAAAAAAAGTGAAAAAAGCTCCTTTCACTTCTGGAAAAATTCTTCCTTTCCCTTGATTTCTTTGTATTTCAAAGCAGTCCTGATTCTGAGAAACATAATGTAAGAATGTTCTCTCTCGGCATAGCTCTTATGGTTCTCTGCAGGCTTAGAATGGAACTCTGGTATGATAGAAGGGTATGAAAATCATTTTTGTTTTTTCATTCTGTAATTCTTATCTTTTTTACATGCTTCTGTAAAGAAATTCTTACTAGTAGGGCTCTGACATTGAGTTAAAAGAAATACTATTTTAATCTGCCTTCACTAATTCTCAAACTTAGGCTAAAAAGCTCAAAAGAACTTTAAAACACTGTAGAATTTAGAATTGAATTAGCTAATTTTGAAAAAGACACAAGAGAGGAAAAGGAGAGTTTAATGGTTCAAAATTGATGTTATCCTCAAATGACAAGGATACCAGTGGAAGAAGAAGGGACTTTTCTAGAAAGACCAGTAATCTTCTTGGTTTGGGACTAATATCTAAGATGGCTGCCAGATGTTTTAATTTTTCAAAAAAGTGTAGGAGACTATAGATAATACAGCTCTGAAGCTCCAGAGCAAGGTCTGAGCTGGGGATACAAATTTGGAGTTATTTGTGAGGACAAGGTTGGTGAAGCCATAAGACCAGGTGAGATGACTTAAGGAGAAATTGTAGGAGACAAAGAAAACCTAAGACAAATACTAGGAAATGCCAATACCAGAAGAAAAGGGAGACAAAGAAAAAATAAGAAAGGACTATATAGACAGAAAAAAAGGAAAATCAGTCCAATATTGAGGAAATCAAAGATGCAGGGGCAATGGGGAGCACAACTGAAAACGTCTAAGGATTTGGCTCAAAAGAGGCCAATACTGACACTGAAGGTAAAGTACTAAAAGTAAAGTACCACAAGTGCAGTGATCTACTTAAGATAATAGTTTGCAGTTGTGGTAGTGGTGGTAGAAGACCTGTGTAAACTAAAAACACTTGTTTAAAGTCCGATACTTCTTCTATTTCTCTATTTGACTTTTCACTTATTCTTTCAATTGTTATTTCACAATTTTTCAAAACATTTAATTTGTATTTTATTTTGAGAACACGATAGTACATGAAATATATTAAAGGGCTATGTTGTCACAGTATATTTCCACACATACACACACAAAAAATGAATGAATAAAACTCATCATCCTTATCTTCTATATATTTAAAGACCAAAAAAAAAAAAAAACCTGGAATGACTTTTTTTTAAGTTAAAACTGCTTTTACTACCTTCTCTATGTTCCAAACTAGCTATTTTCTATTTTGCAATTATTCAACAAACTAAAGTTCTGTGGGGAATGAGTAAAATACATGTGCTATCTTCAAATACCTACAGAAGAGATCAAAACAAGATAGAAAGTATGGTGAGAGAGACAGAAATGGTGTCTTGAAGGAAAAATTATCTCTGGGTTAGAAGGGATCTTAGTTAAGGCAATACAAATTTCTCTAAAATATAAATCCAAATCTCTATAGCTTCACATAATATGTTTCTTTTTTGCTTATGTAGAGTGGTCTGGGATCCAGGTTTGCAGAGACTCCATCATCCACAGCACATCTTGAGTATGACATCCAGCTAGAAGATCAGCAGAGAGAGAGACTAGTGAGAGTACAGGAGATTCTTATGGGTCAGGTTTAGAGCAGTAACTATCACTTCTACCAATATCCCATTGGCCAGAATGTGGTCACAAGACTATAACTATCTTCAGAGAAGGCTGAGAAATGGAGTTTAGTTATATACCAAGAGGAAAGGTCAAAGAATTTTTAAATAATTAGCCAGTGATACCAGTGACTACCTGCCAGTGAGGACCTCTTGGGTAGGATTTAGAATTATAGACAATGAGAACATGCAAGAGAATGTTGCAGAATGGGGAGCTGGTGTCAAAGGAAGAACCAATACTATTTTATCTGCTTGGATAGGACCTCCCATGTTGGTGGGATCACATTAGCTTTGAACATAAACTCTTTGATAATGTTGTTCTCTCACCTGACAATATTAGTCTAATTCAAAGAAAAAGTCTGCAACACATTTCAATTTACTTAATTAGATATTGTTAGAGCAGAGAGATGACCTCCCTGGGCTCTCATCTTTGAGGTCATGTCCTCGGAATCTCACAGTCAGTGTCAAAACTAGGACAGAACCCAGGTCTTCTAGCTTTTCTTCCAGTGCTCTTTCTGTGATGAAAGTACAAGATTGAACATTTTAAAACCACAATTATATAGAAATAACTGTGTAATTTCATCATAAATTATTTTGGTCATCTTACTTTAATTTCTACCTTCAAACTAAAGGAACTCAGTGAATGCTGATCTAAAATTTCTTCTATGGTAATCTACATAGGCAATATTTATTTTTTGGAACAAAAATACTGTTTTTTCTTACTATGAAGACCAGTATATATAACCTCTTATTCTGGTGTCTCATGTAGGCATTTAATGTCTAAATATACAGAACAAGGATGGATGAAATCAACATGTTTACTATTATTCTTTTACCTAAATTTAAAAAGAAATAGAGAACAAAAGGTGAATGATGAGTGAATTGCATGGCTATAATTGAGTGTGTGTTGATTTCATTGTTATAAAATTTTAATTGGCATGGATACTTAAATGTATATCAAAATGCATGTCACAGCTTTCGAACAAAAATAAATTTGACTTTGGAACACATTTTCTTTAGTGAGAATGATAAATTATCTCAGAGCTCATCATTCTCTATTTTTAAAAATCAAAGGTCATTTCTTTAATTAAAAGATAAAGAAAAGTTCTCAGTCCATGTAGTTAGAATTAGGGTAATCGAGTAACAAAAATAAATAAATAAATAGGAGACATCTTAAAGAAGAAGAAGACACCATCTTATCTTCATAATAATAGATCCAAGAATAACTTTTCTAAAGTTTCATAAGACCCTTTATTAAGTATCTCCCATTACAGTACAAGAAAGTGAAAATTGCAATGCATAACAAAGAATTTCTTCTAAATTTACTCATTTCATTTTCAATCACAGGGATTAATTATTTTATCCTATTAAATAATAAGTCTCTTATATGTCAACATTCTCTTTTTCAAAACAATTCATGAATATGAAGGTCAGCCTTCCAGGATAGGAAATAAACACATATGATACTAAATTAGAATTACTGGTAAATGATTGTATTAAGTACAGCTGTCTGTACTCTCACTACAGCCTGACAGACTCCTCCACTTGTTTCCATGGAAGATTAGTCAACTTTGTTTTATACCCCTAAGGTTATGACAAGGTATTGCAAAGATCAGTATATAATACAGTTGAACATTTATCAAACCCATCTTTGAGAATGTCTCTCTGAAAATGATGCCCCTGTATCTGGTTGTGTATATGATGACAATGCTCTACAACTCTCAAAGGGCCTCCATCACTATAGGCCCAAACAGAAGTAATGGTGGATGCAGACAGGGTATACGAAAGTGTTTGAGTGATGTTTTGGCAAACAGCAAAGGCTTATGATAAACCAATGTTTCTGGACTGAGTGCCAGAAACATTCTACTTCCTATGTAAGACTTGCCCTCCTGTGAGACTCCAATCAGATTTTTGGACCTGCCATCTAGTGGCCACTGAAATAACAAGGCAATCATTACATTTTGGTCTTCATTTCAGAATTGGGGTTTAAATGCAGTTCATCTGTAAATATGGAGGTGCTCCACTGATGAAGCTGTAGTCCCCTCCTCTTTCACTAGATACATGCCACTTTCATAGAGGAGCTTCAATCAGACCATTTGTTATATGTGCAAGAAAAACAGATTTTTTTTCCATGCAAAATGATACACTTTGCACCTGAATTGAAAGGGTGGCAGGGGAGAAAGAAGGAAGAAAAGAAAGTCTTCCATTATTTAAAGATCTGCAGTGGTGAAAGGAAAAGGGATGGGGGAGAAGGGGAAGCTAGAGAGTAGGCATATATTCTGTCAAGTAGCTCTACTTGTGAGACTAATTGTTACAAACTGTGCACCCAACAGAGTAAACCTCTTATTTTGCTGCTTTTCTCTGATCCCCCACATAGCTGTAATGTTCTAGTTGTTTTTCCCTGTCCTATAAACCACATAGGCATTTGATATTATGCATAGTGTTGGCAAAGGAACAATTTACAAATGAATTAAGTAGGTAATAATGTATTAGAACTTAGGTCTATGGAAATATATGTTACAGTAGCAAAACCTGGTAAGAGGTTAGTTTTCTCTCTTTTTTTTCTCTCTATTATAATCCCTGGTTGTTCATTTTACTTTTAACAGGGGTTTATTCATAGAACGTAAAAATGCACAGTGGGCTACTATTATTATTTATTATTTAACAAAGAAACATGAATATACAGAGCAAAGGCCAGTTTGTGAACTATGCCAGACAGTCCCCAGTCCAAAAGACCTCACAATACAACTCTGAAGCAAGTCCTGGAAAATATAAGACAGAATGAAAACAGATGGGTGAATGATACTTATTCAATATCGTAAATATAGAATTCAGTAGTGCAGGTGCATCTTCAGATGTTATTTGAAAGAAGAGACAGAATATCTTGGCATTGTGTCATTTATTCATAAATATTATAAATTTTATATTATTTGAGAAACTATTCTAAATATACAGGGTAGTTTAAAAGAAGGTGTGAAAGCCAATTCCCTTAAATGAGACAAAGGGCAAACTGAGTGAGAAATGAGGTGAAGAAAAGAAAGTAGAGAAGAACCAGGCCAAGGAAGGACCCAAGGGAAAACAAAACCAAAGAGGGTATATAAAGTTTGAAAGAAAAGAAATGCAGAGATTAAAAAAAAAACTAAAATAAAAAATAAAAACAACCAAGGAGAAGGATGACCTTGGAAGCTATGTTCTAAATATACATTAAATTTTCCAAGAGAATCTGGGAACAATAATGGCAAGGACAATGATTTAGTTATGGAAATTGCAACACAAGTGTGTAGAATTCTGTGTTATGGACAAAGGGGTAGGTTTTGGTCTTGAAGACAGTATTGATAGAGCTAGAAGAATAGATTTAGCTAACAGCAGAATAAAAGGCAAGAAATGAGTAGAATTTGCCAAATTGTTGAGAAAGATGGAAGTCAATGAAGCTATCCAATAGGGCCATAATACTTTTCTTTCTTTTTTTTTTCAAGCATCCATGATCTGTCTACACTATTGTTATACTGACAACTATACTGATTACTATAGATGTGAACTAGGACCCCTGAGCCAAAATTAAACCCATATTTAAAGTAAAAGGTAAGATTAACACACCTGAAACAATTAGGAAATATAAGGCAGCTGATGATGTTGAGGACAGGTGGCAGGGCTTTAGAGAAGAGGGAAATCAGCAGACCCCACATAGTGATGGAAACCCATTCAGGAAGTAAGGCCCACCACTGGTACTTTAAGAGTGGTGTATGGGGAATCAACATCATAAATATGATGAAATTCATCAATACAGAAATTAGTATGGTGGTTTGGGGGAGCAGCAAAAATGACTTCCCTGATTGAAATAGATGGTTTGAAAAGGAGCATAGGAAGAAAACAGGTAGGATGGTGGAGTGAGGCTATATTGTGTGAACCTGAGAAAGTAAGAGCTTATCAACATATTATGGGATCATTCACTCATTTATTCTAGAAGTGATGATTGAGAGTTTATTATGTGCAAGGCACAAAATAGACAAGGCTTGCCCCCTTATGGAATTATATATCCCACAAGAAATATGTAGTATATTCCATATTTTTTTCATACACACATACCTTACAGAATTTATGTTCCAATGAAGAAAAATAGAAGCTGCCAAACAAAAAAGTTAACAAATAAATGAACAACGTAACTTCTAATAGTCACTATAGACATTCCCTTAATCCTATTCTTTAATTCTCCTTCTCCAGTTATCTTTTTCACCCACCAGTTTAGTGTAACTATTTGTGCTAAGGTCTCCAGTGACGTTCATTTTGCCAAATCCATTAACCAAGTTGTAGTCTTCATTTTTCTTGATCTCTCAGCATCATTTTACTTGGCTCATTATTATTTTACCACTAAAATATTTTCTTCACTTGGCATTCAGTTTACCAACTCTCCTGTTTCCTTTTCCTTCTTCCCAGCCTACTACTTCTCAGTTTTATTTGCTGGTGTAGTTTCATTTCTCATTGTGAAAACATTAGAGGGTCCTAGGGCTCAATCTTTGAACCTCTTTCCTTCTTTTCTCCATGTACGTTTTTAAGATTCACACCCTAACTATGGTTCAAACTTGTGTTTCTAGTCCCAGCTTTCTCAAAATTCTAGGTTCACATATTCAATGGCCTACTGACCATCTCCACTATTTCTGTTATGCTTTGGATATAAAGTATACCCCAAAGATTCACACGTTGAAGGCTTCGTCCCACATGCAGCAATGTTCAGATGTGGTGCATTTGAGCAGTGGCTCATGAGGACTCTGATAGCTGAATGGACTACTGGGAGGTCCTACATACCATAGGAGGTGGAACTAGTTGAAGGAGTGGGTCTTTGGGGGCATGAACTTCAGGACTACATTTTGTCTCTGGCACCTTCCTTCCTCTCTTTTTCCAGGCTATCATGAGTTGAATAGTTTTCTCTGTGACACCCTTCCACCATGATGCTCTGCCTTACCCTAGGCCCAGAGCAATGGAGCCACTCTGGACTGAAAGTGCTGAAACCATGAGCCAAAATAAATCTTTTCTCCTCTAAGTTGATTTTCTCAGCTGTTTTGTCATAGTGACAGAAAGCTAACTAACACAATGTCTAACAAGTATTCCAAACTTTATGTACCACAAATGGAATCCTATTTTACCTAATAAATATGCTGACTTCTCCATCTTGGTAACTTAGTATCTGCATTCTTAGAGTTGCTCAATTCAAAAAAATTTTTTTTCCTCCTTTACATTTATTTCTCTCACAAATACAATCAATGAACAACTTATGTAGTTCTGCCTTCAAAATATATCCAAAATCTTACCATTTTCCATCCTCAACATTTCTACAACCTGGTTTCAAAGTACTGTCATATCCAACCTGGATTATTGCAGTAGCCTCCTAATTATGTTTCCTGCTTCTGACCTTACGACTTACAATCTATTCTCCAAAGGTAGCTATTGATTTTTTTCAATGTATGTAATGTACTTGCCATCAGATCATATCACTCCTCTGATAGGAACTCTAATGACTCCCCATCTCACTTGGAAGAAAATCTAAAACCTTCACAATAGCCCACAAGGCCCTCCATATTTAGTCTCCCCTATGACCCTTGTGTTCTCATTTAATTCTAGATCCCTCACTCACTCCTCTCAAGCCTCATTGGCCTCCTTGCTTTCCTTAAGCCCCCCAAGCATGCTTTCACCTTGTGACCTTTGCACTTGCTTTTCTTACAGCCTTCTTATGATTATAGACATTTCTTGTGATTCTTACAAACAAGAAAAAGCTTGTTTGTTCATCATCTTCAGGCCTTTGCTCAATTTTCACTTCTAAGTATTAAGGCCTTTCATAACCTCCATATTTAAAATTGTAGCCCCTCCTTTGCTTTATAGCACTTAACTACTTTCAGACATGATATATGTTCATTATATGTTCATTTACATGTTTATTTCTACTTGCCATGAAAGCAGGAGCTTTTTGATTTTGTTTTTGATTGATTGTAGGAGCTTTTTGTTTTTGTTTTTTGTCTGTTTTGTATTCTGAAAAACCCCCAGTGCCTAAATCCATGCCTGCCACATAGTGTTCAGTAAATATTTGTGGGGTAAATCAAAGAAGAGAATGAATGCTCCTTTCACTGAGTTTCCTGGTATTTTTATTAAATGCAAAACATAATATTGTGGCCCTAAGATTCTCCATGGCAAAATTTTCAGATTTTGTAAAATTAATTTTGAAATTAAGAACACTTATGTAAATATATCCAGAATATTAAGATAGGCCACTATTTCTGTTCAGTACCCAAAGCAGCAACATCCAAAGTATTTATTATCTTTTTTCATTCATTCAGTAAATGTTTACCAGGGAATATGGGTGCTCTAGACACATGTAGTGACATGTGCAAGGGCTCAGAAGCAGTAGAGAACAAGCTGCAATGGACTTGCAATATTACAAGTGACGGCTAATGGTGCTGATGTAGTACAGTGGGGCAAAAGAGGTGAAAATGTGAGAAACATCATGAAGTAAAAGGTCATCATTATCAAGAAACCTGATTAGTGAAGACACAAAATATTGTCTACCTTTATCAGGCTATTAAGTGGAAAGTGATTATAAAACATTAGAGTGGAACTTGAACATAGAGGACATGGGTTGTAAAATTCCGTTTATAGGATATAGACTTAAAAATCCCTCATTGTCATAGTGACTATAAAAGTATTCAATATGCTTACTTCTGACCCTGGTAAAATTATTGTAGAAGATGCTCCCACATTAAACCCTAACTTTGTTTTTCTTCCATTCCAACAAATGAGAGTTGAAATAGTTTAAGTTCCCAAATTTTCTACCTAGAAAGTAATCTTACCCTTCCTGAACGCATTTTTTCTTATTTTATCCAAAGGAATTTGTAAGAAATATATATATGTGTGTGTGTGTGTATGTGTGAGTGTGTGTGTATGTGTTTGCTTGTAAAAAAAAGTAAAGTTATGAAGAAAATTAGCTTTTTTAAATTTGTGAGTTTAATAAGTTGATATTACTTTAAAACTCAATTTACTGTTAAGTATTGCTTTCTATACACAAAAGTCTTCTTTGGATATTAAAGAAATTTCATTAGAATTGGAAATCATTATGGGCTGATGATTATTTGAAGAGTGATGAAAAAGCAACAGATGAGAGCTGGGATGTAGCTCAGTGGTAGAGTGTTTCTTAGCATATGTGAAGCCTTGGGTTCAGTGCTCAGCATTACAAAGCAGGAAGAAAGGAAGGGGCAAGAGATGACTCCCAGGAATGGCATCTGAAAGGAGGATGAGGGGTAATGCTATTCACTCAGTCGAGGACCAAAAGAAGATGAAAAAATGTGGAGGAGAACATGAGTTCAGCTTTGGGCATGTTGAATTGTGAATGCTTTTTAGACATCCAATTGGAATTTTTCAATAGGTCATTTTGTATAGAAGGTTAGAAGTCAAGAGAGAATTGATGATTCAAGATATAGATTTAGAAGGCATTTTAAAACAGGGACATATGAGTGTCCAGTAGACAAGTAGACACGTTAGTCTGAAGTATGTGTAATACAACATTGCAAGATACAGTCCAGGAACTTATATAATCACTTCTCTGATATTTTTGTCAACTAGTTTTCTCTTAAATTCACTCCCACTCATCCCTCGCACTAACACACATCCTATTCTCTGTCTTCCTTTCTATTTAAAAACTGAACTTCACCACCAAGACCTTTTATATTGTAGATAGATATGCCTTGATTTCTGTAATAATTGTGTACTTCAAAAACCTATGCAGGAAAAGTTTATTTACATAAGATTACCCTTACTAAACTAAAATTTCATTACTTTAAGAAACTATGAAATGAATTTGCACTCTCAAAAATGTACCCCTAATTAATTTATTATATAAGGATTTCAATCAGTTTTAATTTCTGTTGTGCATGATATTCATTCATAATGTCAAATCATTGGGATATTTAAGTAGAACCCTATTAAATAATGGGGAGTCATTTTTTATTTTCCACTCTCAGGGAAGGAAACAGAGGCCCACTGAGAAGTGGTTCTCTAAGTGTCTACCTTTTAGAAGTCAGCTTTCCTACAGAATATAACCTTTCATTTTAATGTTCTTTGACGTTTTTATGTCTTGCCCTGAATCATTTTATACATGTTTTCTAGATATACCCTTTTTCACTCCTATGCCTCAGTAGATCTATTTATTTACTTTTTAATTTTAGAGTATCTTATAACTGTTCTGTCCTCCCATACTTGAAATTTTCCTGACAGAGGCAGCCATTGAGTGGAAGGTTTAGTTGGTTTTATCATAGTTGTTGTAATCTCTGTTGTCCCAGTTTTCTAGAATCTGTGATCATCTGGGACTTCCCCCTGCTGTGCCTCTCTATTGGTAGTCTCATTTTCCTTCTTGTGTCTTATCTATCTATCTCCAAAAAAGCTTCTGCAAAATGTGTCTTCCCCACCAATCACAATGCTACACTGTTAGTGTATGCAGTCTCTATGGTAACTGGGTTATAGGCCACAACACCAAGATTACTGGAGCCACCATCATAGTGGGGAAATTGGCACAAGCCCTCCTCTGGCACCACACAAGTTTCCCTGATGAAACTGAAATCAGATACTAGTATTTTAATAAGTAGGGCAAGCAAGGTGGCAGAGGCTACAAATCCAGTCTCTCTAAAGCCATATTATTAGGATTTGATGGTATTCTTGATATTATTTTCATGAAGAAAGCCTGGTGTGCTGATCTTGACCATACATGGATAAACTAGTTGAATTCAAGAAGAAGGTTCCTTTTCTTACAGATACATGACTAGTCTCTAAACAATCTAATTTTGCTGAAATTAGAATATATTCTTAGTAAGCTCAAGGAAATTACCAGTGCACAGTAAAAATTATTCACTGGCATTTTAAGAACACAATTTTTTTAGGTGGTTTCTCCAGCAACTACATATTGCCCCAGTAAGGTCAAAAAGCAAAATTGGCTCTGTCTGAGTATTCTTGAGAACAGAGGCAGTCCTGTTGAGTCAGGAAGGAGTGAAGATTAAGCAGTGAGGCTCATCTGGTATGCTTCCTCCAGAACTGAACCTTCCTTACAGATAGAGGAAATGACAGACTCCCAGGACAGACTCCCAATAGAAACACAGGGCCTAAAGCAGGGTTTTATAACCTTAGCTCTGTTGACATTTGGGCCACATAAACTTTTGTTGTACAGGGCCATCCTGTGCATTGCAGAATGGCTAACAGCATCCCTGTCATATACCCACTAGATGCCAGTAGCATCTCCAACTATAATAACTGAAAAATCAAACATCCCCAGGTGGGGGCAAAAACAGGTCCAGTTTGAGAACCATTGGCCCAAAGAAAGATGAAGCTTAGGTAAGAAATGAGTTTGAGAATTCCTTAGAAACCAAAACATTTGTTCAACGAGTCACTCAGGAGGTCTATATTGAGCCACTCCTATTTTCCAGGCTCTCTTCTGTTTATCAGGAATACGACAATGAGCAAGTCTTGATCTCATGGAACTTACATTCTAGTGGATGTCTGTCATATGTTTCTAACCAGCTGTATCCCATTCCCTCCAAACAGCCGAACAGAAAATGCTTTAAACCAACTAAGGACCAAGGAAAGAAAACACAAGTTCATATTTGAAAACCCTTTTTTCAGTTTATGAACCTCAAAAATGGCTTTGATTTAAGAATGAAGCTTGGCAAGTGATTAATTCATATGTTTTAGTTTATAGTATGTTTTAATCATTTTGGGTGTTTTCAAAACAAATGGTGAGATTACGGGTTTTCCCCCCCTCTATTTTTGGCCCCTTTCCTCTGGAGAGCCCTTCTTTTTTGATTAGTTTTGGTGCTCTTATTATATTTAAGGAATGCTTTTAAGTACTTGCAATGTGTGCACGTGGGTGAAAGAAAATGAGGAAGAAAAAACCTTAGACTACATGATCCCTGCTCAAACACCACCTCCTCAAGAAAGCCTCCTCAGAAACCCCTCTTCAGCAAGCCCCTGACCCAGGTGTTCTCTAAGTACTTCTTCGAATATCGTTACTGTGCGTATTCCCTGTTCCCCATCTTGGTTGCAATTAAGGAGCCAAATGTGAAATTCATTGTTCACGTTTTTTTCTTCAGAATGTAAGCTTAGTGGGATTCTTACTACATCCACTCTGTTCACAATTCTAATATTTTCAGTACACAGGAAGTGTTTAAGAATACATGTTGAATGTCTCATGACTGAGAAACCTAGGTTTGAAGATGTCTTGCCTAAACACTTTTAACCTATGAGCTGCCTATGGTTTATCCTGCCCCAACTCTGGGTCTTCATTGGGCTGATCACTATTTTATAGAGTATGAAGTAACATATTTGCTTTTTAGTACCAATGAAACTCCCAAAGTCAGAAATTCTAGAGAATAGTTTAGGTTCATTAATCTTAAGGCAATTTCAGGCTTACACAGAGATTTCAAGAATGTAAGTGAAATAATAGGGCATGGGATTTGTGAGTATTTCTAATGCCATGAGCTTTTATCAAGAGTTAAAGTATTAAAAAAAAAAAAAAAAAAAAGAGTTAAAGTATTTAGAAGATATATACTTATGTTTATCTGTGGGAGGTACAGAGTAAAATTGCAAAACTATTTACATGTTTTCTTAGTTAATGTTTGTTTCCTCTACTAGAATTTGAGTTCCTTGAAAATGGAGAACTTGATCTGTCAATGATGTTATCTTGTGTGCCTAGAATAGTGCATGACACAAAACAGGCAAATATTTGTAAATATTTGTTGAATGATTAAATGGTAGGCATTCCATCAATTCTATGTTGATGATAGGTTAATAGCTTCAAAGTGAACTACAAATGCAGTAACATGATGAAGTTCTTCATTTATTCAACATCTTAGAGCAGTGCATGGATCACAGTAGGTACTCAATAAGTACTTGATGAGTAAAGGAACTAATTACTAATCCAGTGTGCTCAAGGATGGATTTTTTACTAAGCATATTGGTTTGTTAGAACTACTATAACAAAGTATCACAAAATGGGTAGTTTAAGCTACACGTTTTTTGGTTTTTTGTTTGTTTTTTTGTGGGCAAGACTCTGTCCCATGCTTCTCATTTAGCTCCTGATGACTTGTTTTCAGTCTTTCATACCCCTTGGCTTGCAGAAGCATCATCATGATCTCTGTCTTCATCCTCACATGAACTTCTCCCTGTGTGTACATCTGTGTCCAAATTCCCCCTTTTTATAAGAACACCAGTTATATTAAATCAGGGGCTCACTCTGCTCCATTACAACCTCATCTAATTAGTCATATCCACAATGACCCTATTCCCAAATATAGTTATGTTCTGAAGTACTTGAAGCTTCAACATATGAAGGGGGGGGGAGCATAATTCAATCCATAATACTAAAATAATAGAGATCTTCAGGTAGTAATATTTTGATGAATGACTTCTATTTGAAAAACATCAGCTTCTTAAAATAACATCTAGTTTTATGATTCAATATGGAAATTGATATGGTAGCATTAAATAGCATTTATTACATTAGGCAAAAACTCACACGTTTATAGAGAGGAAGCATGAAGAAAGTCCAAGAGGCCTGGCTATACAGAGCACATTTTCTTGAATGCTGAGTGGCCTGATGTGACTGGAAAATGGGTTATGTGGGGAAGTCTGCAGAGGGATCCTAGAGGGATTTTATATGAAGCAAAGAGGTTTGGGATTTGGGTTTTATTTAAAAGACCTCAGGGAACCAACATAGAAGTCAAAACTTATTGAATGGCAAAAGAATATTAAAAGGGTAAATTTTATTGGATATAAATTATGCTTCAATGAACTTAGCTTTAAAAAGAAAGAAAGAAAACAATGCAGTCCAAAAATGGACCTTAGGGACAAGCAACTCAGAATTTTGGTGCCATTCCGCCCCCTCAGCAGCAGTCATAAGTCTGCTCAGACTTTAGAAGTGGCTCACCTCCAGTGTCTTCTCCTGTAGCAAAAAGAAAAAAAGTCTGATTGGACCCAGTGAGACCAGTGAAATTATCAGTGCCATCTCCCCTTATCAGATCAGGAAGTTGATCAAAGATAGGCTGATCATCCATAAGCCTGTGACTCTTTATTTTATACATGATTTTGGAAAACACCATGGCCTACTGGGAAAGCAAGGTAAGTACAAGGGGTTGACCAGTACCTGATGCCAGTCAGAGAAGGTAACCTGGCTGCTTAGAAAATACTGATAATCTAAGAAAGTGGATTACCACATATTCAAAAGCAACTACATTCTCATGGAACACATACACAGGCTGGCAGACAAGACCCATAAAAACAAAAAACCTGAAAATGCAGTGAGAAGCACCCACAAGTCAAGAAGAAGGGCCTCCTAAAACCTGCCCAAGGAGGGAAATACCATATAAACCTTTTTCTGCCTCTACATAAAGGTCTCAGTAATTACATAGATCAGTCATTGAAATAAAACAAGCATTTTCTACTTGCCAAAAGAGAGATAAAGACAGAGATAGTTTGGGGTAACCTTGGCAAAAACAGTTTAATGAGCAATACAGCTAGATAAATCAGATTTTAATGGGTAGAGGAATAAATGGAAATTTAGGAATCTTGAAGTTGGCACAAAGCAGGGAAAACTAAGGTCCACAGAAAGTTTCCTGCCTGTCAGTTTATTATGATTGCTTTTGTATTCTTTACTTAATATGAGAGCAGCTAAAGCATGTTGACAGGCAGTAGGAAAACTGAAAATACAAAAGGGAGAAGGAGAAATTGATACAATAATATCCTGGAGGAGATCATTAGGGCAGGAGAGAAGGGTCTCTGAGATGTGGTGGGTGGGTTCAGCATCAGAGGTAAAGTGATGCAAAGTGCCATTTGAAGACTTAAGTTTGCTCTTTGTCAAAGTAGGCAAGGTTAATAGCTGTAAGTGAAGGGAGGGTAGGGATTGGTTATAAGGAATTACAGTAATAAATGAAACTGGGGAATGAAAAAGGAAACCAACAGGAAATAAAGATTTGCAAAGTAGTTCTGCTGCTCTAGCTCAAGCTGGAAACTCTAATTCTGAGGAGCACCAGGCTGTACCATTTTGTGATTTTTCTTCAGCATTGCTCAGCAGTCTAGGAGCTGAGGAAAAAACACTTGATTAAATGTAAATGAGCTCAAGAGCTAGGTAGATACTATTGAGATGAAGGAATTGATGGAGATGGCACATTCTTTTAGATTTAACAATGATGATTTGGGGGGGGGGAATTGAAAATAAACAGTCTGGAAGAAAACAGCATATATATATGAAAACCAAAAAATCATGGTAAGAAGATAGAGTTACCTGAGATAATCAATTTTAAAAGAGGAAAGATTTACTTTGAATTGCAGTTCTGGAGGTTTCAATCCATGACTAATTGGTCCCATTGCTTTGGGCCTCTGGAGGGTAGTATATCAAGGAGGGAGTACACGCTAGAAGATCTGTTCCTCTCAGAG
Source organism: Marmota monax (assembly GCF_021218885.2). Taxonomy (NCBI): domain Eukaryota; kingdom Metazoa; phylum Chordata; class Mammalia; order Rodentia; family Sciuridae; genus Marmota; species Marmota monax. The sequence goes on from NW_026694771.1 coordinate 3,473,076, forward strand.
CTCGGTGCAAAGAGAGAGAAAGAGGAGGGATTAGGGTCCACATACATGGATGATTTGGGGACATTCAAGATCCTAACTATAGCAGCAGCTATCATTACCACTGTTATCACAGACTGCTAATCCTTAGGGAAAGAATGTTACCTGTTATGTAAGAGTGGAAGAAATGGAACCTCCCCTGGGGCAATAGCACTCATCTTGACAACAGGCAAATGTTTTTACTTTTTGTGTGGATTCCAAAAGTCTAGTGATATGGCCCTAAAGGCATGCTCTCTTTTTTCTTTTATTTTAAGATTCTTAATTTATTCTATCAAGAGTTTCCAGAGCTGGAACCCTTCTTTTGGCCTTCACTCTCTCTGTGCTTCCTCTTCCTCTTTGCTTCCTCCTATCTTTAGGCATTGAATGTTGTCCTAAGTCTCAGCAACATTCCCCTACCCAGTGACCAAATAAAGTTTTCCCATAAGCCTAATATTGGTTCTTGTTTTCTCCAAGAAGACTGGGCTAAGAAGTTGGTGCTTGGTTAGAGAATATTTTTAGGTGCTTCACAGATGACCCTGTACAGCTAATCTCCAATGCCCTATGCATTCAGATGAACCTGAGTGTCTCTCTATGACATTCATGAGGAGAACTCTGTTCCTATGGGTCCTGTCTCCATATGTCAGCCTAGCAAAGTAACCAACCATGTTATTCACTGTGAGATACCATGCTCTAGTTATCCTTTACTTGCTTGAGTGGACTGAGATGAACATAATATGCAGGGTTTATAGTTTTTCTAAACCCTGTGAGAATTCCTAAGCTCCTTCCCTTGGTGCTGTCTATATATAAGTTCAAAAAATAGCTTTGGGGGAATTTCAATAAGCAATTCTAAAGAAGTCCTTTTTTCTTTGCAAATATAAATCCTTGTAGAATTCCATTTTTTCTGCTTTTCCCCCTACTCCTGATCCTATTATAGCTCTTTCCAGCAATGCTAAACCCCAGCTGGTCTAGAGATTAATATGACCAGACATACCATGAATTTTTTAAATCTCAAGTCCCAGTTTCTTCTTCTTCATCAATCAAATATAGGTAGTGTGTGTGTGTGTGTGTGTGTGTGCAGTGTATTATCATAGTCTTCTCTAAATTCTTTGTTTTTCTGGTCTGTCTTCTAAAATTATTCCTAAATGCTTCTTGTTATAAAAAGGTAGAAGAAGAACCTGAATAATAGGGGAAGAGCTTGAAGAGATGGAAAATGGAAAGAGAAAATACAGTAGGAAACAAGGGAAACCAATAAGGAAGTGGGAAAAGTAATGATTTCCCTTTTGTCTAGTCCCCTCAGAACACTTTTAGGTTTGGTTTTCATATTTATTTTACCTAATGCCCTCAAATAATCTCTCCTTTTTCCTAGCAATTTGTTCTACTAAAAAAGTGTAGATATATACACACATATATTCCAAGTCATGAATACATATAATATATATATTATATGTATTATATGTATATATATATATTCCAAGTCTCATATATATGTATGTATATATACACATATATATATATTTTTTCCTTTCACTACCAGTAATAATCTCCTACCTGCCCAGCAGGTTGAAAGCTCCTCCCTATAATCTTAGAATTCTCTCCAGCTTGCCTAGCCCCTTACTCATAGATCTAGGGCACTTGGACCCATTGTCTTTAGTTCTGCCCACCCCTTACCCCATGCTGGCATGGAGAGTGTTAATGGCTGAGGCAAGTTTGAAAGAACTTAAGCAATAATTTGGTTTTACTTTATTAATATACAAAACATAAACAGGTAAACTGCATGTTGAATTCATTAAATTCTTCCTCCACTGTTTAGAAATATGAAAACTACATTTTTAAAAAAGGGATTGATTGGTGTCATGTACGTATTTGTTTATGCAAGATAATAAGAGTATTAACATGGAGGTGGAATAATGATATTTATAATTTCATCACCACTGTTTATATAAGATGAAAACATCTGAAAAGAAATAAAAGAGAACATTTGCTGCTCTCTACATACATTAATTCTCCTATTTTTGTTGATAAGGTATGTGAGAAGAAAAACAAGTTTAACAAGTTGAGAAAAAGTTAGTGTTCTTTATATCATGTTCACTGATGTTTACCTAAGGTGGCTAGGCTCAGAAAATACTAAACTATAATGGAGGGGTTACCTCCTTATAAAGGAACATAGGGACTGAGGACATGTACTTACTTTAGTATCTGCTGTCTGAGATTAAGATTATTTGAGTAGAACCAGTGGCATATTCCTGTAATCCCAGCGGCTTTGGACGCTAAGGCAAGAGCATCCTGAGTTCAACTTTAGCAACTTAGTGAGAATCTGTCTCTAAATAAAATATTAAAAGGGCTAGGAATGATGGTTAGGTGACACTGGGTTCAATCCCTGGTACAAAAAAAAAAAAATTACTTGAGAAAGATTAGGATCCTCTGTTAAATGCTGAAATTGTTCTGTCATAGAGAACGGTATATTGTGTCAGGGAGACCGATGATATTTACTTTGCCTATAACTTGAGATGTTCTTCTCAGAGCTAAAACCTGCTTATTCAAAGAGAAAATACAACAACAACAACAAAATGGAGTTTCAGATTCATTTATAAAAACCCATTTCAAAAAATTTAAATATTCTAGGTAGACCTTTATAGTATTTGAGAGTGGGGAAGAGGTTTATTATCTATGTCAGATTAGCTCTATTGATAATTTAGGCCATGAAAGGTCAAGTCATTCGTGAGAGGTTTTCACAGGGTAATTGAAAAAGAGCAAATAAGTAAGAGAAATAGGAGTTTTCTGGGGCAGGTTGTACTTGTGATAACTCATCTGAGGTGAACTACTTTTATGGAGACAAAAAATGGCCTTGAAGGTAGAAGTAGAATCTGATTGGCAGACTAATCAATAACAGGCTCTGAAAAATTATCTGTTGAACTAATGAATGAATACATGGCTCCTCTGGAAAATACTTTTCATATTCTCCCTCACCTAAACCAATTCTCAATGGTAACTTCCAAAATGTTATTAGGCTCAGTTAAGATAGACTTGAAAATAAGAAAAGCATAAAGTCACTAATTTTTATAATGTATTCCTTTTTTTAATCCTTATTCACATTGCCAATCCTGTCCACCCCCATAGGTAACTAAATTTTATTGTCAATTGAAACAAGTTTGCAAGAAAGCAATGGAAGATGAAGACAGAAAGGTATGGGCTTTGGAATCCCAAGCATCAGAGAGCCTGAACAATTCTAAAGGGCGGGAGGGTCTTTGAAGTCACAGTAACCCTGTTATTGCAGAATGACCAGATAAGGGCATTTTAGCCTAAGGCTGGAGGCACAGATGTAAGAACTTGAGTTAGGATATGTGTCAAATGTGAAATTTCTGACCATTGTACCAGTAAACAAACTGTGCCTTTCTGGACCTTCTTTTTGTGCCTATTGAGCCAGTTTTGCCCACCTGACACTTCCATTTAGCAAGCCATACTTAAGAGAATGAAGAAAGCAAGTGAGTTTTAGAATTTTCATAAGGTCTTCAGTTCTAAAATACTGTATTTAGACATTTCAAAAAAAAATTATATATTAGGTAGATTTTCTTTGTAATTGTCCAATAATAGAATCCCTGGGCCCTTAATATTGTGTACTCAAGTCACTTTGCAGAAAATAAAGGTTGAAAGTTCACTCAAGACATGTACATTCTCTGACCAAGTCCTACCAAAGTAAACCAATTTAGCATATATCCTTTTTTATTTTTAATTTTTCTGTGCTCATCAGTTTTTTTTAAATAAAGTTGCAATCCATGAAATTGATTTCATAAATCATCAACAGGTCACTATTCAAAGTGTGAAAAACCATTACCCCATGATACAACATAGGATCTGTTTTCATTCTTTGTGGTTTCTGTTTTTCCGAATTCATCTCCATAACATATGTTGTCTGCACCAGGCAGACAGTTAATTTTCACTCTTTGACTAAGCACAGATAATTTTGAGGATAGAAGAGATCTGATTGTTTGTCAAAGATGGGATATTCAGAAGAGGTCTTTTCTCATCTCTTTTTGTCTAAATCTTTAAAACTCTGAAATCATATACTAATAGGACCAAGGGGAATAGCCTAGAATTTTTTTTGTCATTTATAGAGATGACAAACTAAAAATCTGATGACTCTTTCAAAAGCTTCTGCCAAGACATAGGCCTAGAACTTGCCTGACGGTGTTTGGCCAGAATGCATTTCTGATTTATCCAAGGAGATTTTTAGCAGAAACTTACATTTACCATCTAAATTAATGATATCCCCTTCTTTCCCATGACAAAAACCACTCTACACTATATACATTATGTTAAAGTTATTTTTTTTTAGCATGTGCACATATTCGACATTCTGTAAAATCTTTTTCAGTTTCATCACACTGACAAGCTGATTCCATTAAATCACCCACCATCATCATGTTCACTCTTTTTCTTCTTTTTTGAAAAGTTGGAAAACAGTGATCATAGAGTTTTCAAGGCATTCACTTTAGCAAAAAAATAAATCCAGAAAAACATGAGTTCCATTCCTTGAAATGGCGAAAGAAAAAAAAAATGAGTAATGTCATTCTCCGCACTTCTCTTGAAGTTGTTCAAGATAGGGAAGGAGACTATGGCTCTTTCTAATTTTTTTTCCTCCAATAAAATGGAAATTTTTAAAAATGTTCTGAATATAGATCAAACTTCATTACCTCAGTATTTATTATGTGCTATTTGTTACTTAAAATAGACATTGCAATAAGCTGAGTAAATGACATGAAAGGATTTCATTCAAGGATTTTGACTCTTGGCACGCTTGGATAATATGCTATTTGACAATGTTTTAGGGTCACACTGCTGTTCTGAATTAGGGCAGATATATTTCCTTTCCTCCCAACACCATGCTTTCCTCGCTGAGAGGGAAAAATCGTATAATCACACTGCTACTGGGTTGGTTTTTTTGTTTGTTTTTTAAATATTTATTTATTTATTTTTAGTTTTTCGGCAGACACAACATCTTTGTTTGTATGTGGTGCTGAGGATCGAACCCGGGCAGCACGCATGCCAGGCAAGCGTGCTACTGCTTGAGCCACATCCCCAGCCCCTGCTACTGGGTTGTTTAAAGCATTGAGTAGTTATGCAAAATGAGAAAAAAAAGAATGCTCAGTATGGAGTTAATTAACTCTGTGGAGTTGTAGGTGGGTCACTTCCTTAGGAACAAATCATACAGGAGGAAACATGCAAGTGCGCATGTACAAAATCAAAAGATAGCTATGAACCCTCACACTCTGGGCACAAATTGGAGACAAGAAAGGAAAGGAACCCTTTTGTGCAAGGAGTACTTTGGGCTTCATTGGTCAGAGACAAATGGGCAGGCCACTGTCAGATACTAGAAATGAATCCATGGTTTGGGAAAGCCCTAGGAAAACAGGTACTTTTTGAAATTTACCTCTGACAACACTTTTAAAAATTATATCTTCTCAGTTTCTTTTAATGTGGCTTATTTTCTAGTTCTCATCTTGGAATATAATTTCTTTCTGAAGCTATGGCTGAATCCTTTATGTTTTCATCACTGTGCTTCACACTGCTAGGGGTATTCTGCCTGCTGAGATGGGCTGTAGTTTGGCCTGAAGGATTCCCACCAGGTTGTTTACAGTCTAATCCTTTCATGAAGTGGGAGGTTAAAGAGCAGACAGAAAACATTCTCATTTCCTAGATCCTTAATAGGTAACTACGGGAACTGAGGGAAGTCTCTCAGGCCACCTTTTCTAGGGCAGAAAGATATTATAAAGTCTCCGTGAGAATATGCTAACAAAGAGCCAGGAACCGATGGAGATTAGCGGTGAGGAAAACACTGATGATGAATATGTTAATAAAGTTTCAGTGCAAACTATTTGTTTTTTCTTGTTTCTACCTAAATTACTCTGACATTACTAGGAATAGGTCCTCATAGAATGTATGGACCAAAAGTTCCCAAATGTTTTTTTAATTTCTAAAAAGAAACAACAACAACAAATATATATATACCCCACACACATATGTATATATAATATGTATGTATGTACATATATATATAATGTATACATATCTATGTAGATAATTTTATTTGAAAGATTATAAGCAAAATTGGCTTCTTGAGGTAGGGAAGCAAAATAAACAACTCTGGTAAATTTGAAGACTCAGAACAGAACCTACACCACCACAACACACACACACATACACACACACAAAAAAAATCACCAAATACCTCCCTTATTACCTGGGGGGGGGGGAGGGGGAACTAAATTTGAACCTCATTGAGACAATTAAGAAAATGCAAATTCCCCTGAGAGGAAGTATTAAAACAATTAAATTAATATATTTTTAGAAAACTGAGCACAAATTGTGGTTGGGGAGGACAGGGAACTGGCTGAAAATGTCCCGGAAGAAAGAGTCCCAGTAATATTTGTTCCTTTTCTTTCAACTGCCTGATGACGGGAATGTGGGTGTGGAAATAAAAAGGAAGGCTGGCAGGAGGGAGGCACGGGGCAAACTTTATAAATTCTAGCAACCTACCTTATCAGCTTATTGTTGCACAGATTTTTAAAATTCAGGCTGCTGGTTAGCTTGACACCTTTGCTGTTCAGTTCATTCCTGTCATTTCAACAGCATAAGCAATGGCTGCATGCACCAACCATTATTCTAGTTAGGTTGTCAAAGTCAGCTTAATGCTGACTTTATTTTCTGTAGTGATACTGAACAAAATGTTTCTTTTGAAAGGTCTTAGACCTCTATCCACCCAACTCCTGATCACAGTAATAACCAACCTCAAGAAATCATTAGTAAAGACTAGAAAAACCTCTCATAACAAGTCAGCTATGAAGAAATTGGCATAGTTTGTCTGCTTGATTCATGTTCTTATGAAAATAATGGGTTTCAAAATAAAACTACATTTCTCTCTCCCAATCTCTTAAAAAAAAAACCAAAAACTGGATCTTTACAAGTTACATTGGAACTGAAACTTTGTTTTTTTTCCTAACAAAGGTTGAATAATGCTCAAAGGTTTCAGTAGCCAAAGTCCATCTTTAGAAATAGCTTTCTTCTATAATGTACTGCCAATTTCTCATGTGTGTGTATTTTGACCTTCCTGGAGCCTTTGCTATGGACTGCCTGTTGATTGGTACATGCAAGTGCTTTGCTTATAAGAGTTGGGCAATAGTTCAGTGATCCAGTCCAAATCCCAGCCATAGATAGAATGGGCTCATCTTCTATTTAAGAAATGTGGCAAACTGCTTTAAATGAATTTGGTTCAGACAAGGTCACTGGAACTGTTCATCTGACCCTGTGAGCTGTATGTAATGGACACTTCTGCTGAGCTCCAAAGCTGCAAGGTAAATAGATGAGAAAGCCAGTGACTGACTGGCCACCCCTATTGGAACTTCTCCTTGAGTCTCTTTTCTTAGATGTGTATTCTTAATCATATGGGGCCCATTTTGGTCATTTAAAGGAGTCGTTCACTGGTTCTCCTGATGTCTTTGAAGATAGTCCTGGGAATAACAATAGTGAGTTCTTATATTATGTTTGGAACTTTTTTCTAACTTTTTCTTTAATTGGAAATTGAGTTTATATGCATATTCAATACCCAGTCTATGAAATATTCAGTTACATTTCTTAGATGTAAAGGAATGGATTGTTAGAATGTTTTTCTCTAGCTAATTATTATGCTAAAACTATAGTAGATTTAAGTACATTTTTTAACTTTATTTGTGTCATATGCACTTGGCAAATTGAATCAATATATAAGCATCATATATACTCTTTTGAATTTAATAACTTATAATATGTACTGCCTAATCCTATTTTCACTTTAGAATGTATTTAACTTAACTGCATTGTGATTCTGTATGATTTTTAGGCTCAACTTTATATGTGATTTTGTAGAATCATATAGAGCAAAGCAAGTTTAGAGAGGCTATTGAATTTATCCTCCTGGCTGGAGGCAGAGCTGCATTTATTCCATCCAAAATAGATAAGAACTTTCCTATTTTTAAAGAGCTATGAAGAAATTAATTTCATAACTGCTTTTAGCAATCTATTTGATTATTTACCCCTTGCATATTCAGGATGTTCTTCTTTAAGTCTTAAATTCTTCACTGTACAGTTTAATATCGTTTTACCGTAGGACAAAAATGCCGATTGTTATTCCCTTTGCAAAGACTTTTCTTATAGTCAGAAAACTATGAAGAAGGCACCTCAGTTTTTACTTCCCTAAACCAAATCATTTCAGTTTTTTAAACATTTACTTTTGTTTTCAATAGCTCTTTCTGTACCCAAGTAGCAAAGTAGACTGTTTTAAAAAGTTTGGCCATATATGATGCCTCTGAAAAAGGCACTGCATATTTGAATTTTACTGTGCCGATATGGAAATAGCCACAACTTTTTCATTATATTCTGATGGACAGAGCATTTGTGTTCATTTAACCTTGAGGTTTAAACTTGTTCCCAAAAAAGTAACTGACTCATAGCATTGGCGAGACCCAAGAATAAAGAGCATCAGTTTTCCTAATCTTAAAGCTCATCTTGCCCCCACTCCTAAAATGCACTAAAATTAACTTTTCCTTGACCTCTCTCTGGTGCTATTTATTTACTGATTTAACAACTTTTTTCTATCATCTTTGTCTCCTAAAATAGACGACATTTATTCAACAAATATTGGAGTGTCATGCTGTGTTTAACACACTATGCTGGGCTTGGAAAATTCAAGTGTGAACTGTTAACAAAAGCCCCAAGACATACATGACCTAGGCATGCTCAGGGAGGAGCAAATAGATTATCACAGGATATAGAGAAACAGTGGAGGGAAAACATTTTTAAAACTTGGAGAGATGGGTTGGGGCCAGATTGTGAAAGGTCTTGGACTCTCTTAAGCTAATAGTTGGTAGTAACAAGGACAAAAGTAATATTTTCCAGTCTATATTACAGAAAGCTCTTTCCAAGTCTCTAAAACTCAGACCTTGCCCATGTTATCCTTTTGGTTTAATACCTAACAGATGATTAGGTAGAATTACCTGGTTAACTTATATATTATGATACATAACTTTATATAATCTTTCTCTTTTATTGGTTTTTAACCACTTAAGTAAAGATGGCCTTCTGTTCACACTAATCTGGAAGTTTCTTTCTCATTCCTCCATGCCTAAAGTTATTCCAAAGCCCCTCTGTTTACTTTCTTGTTCACATACCAAGGAATCTCTGACATTAATGATAGGCTCTGAGCAGCATTATGACCAAGTGACTCTGATTGGACCACATGATAAGAGTGCTAGACCTTTTCAGATCCCCTAGAAGCATCAGTTTACTATAGACCAAAAGTCCTAATTCCTCAATCCATGTTAAATCTATAGAGCTACAATTTCAGGAATTTGAGATATGGAGGGAAGACTTACTTGGAAGCAGACTTTAAGGTATTCCTAAAACTTACAATGCTAAAGAGTTGAGTCTACTTGTGGAGCTATAAGAAACCATCCTACATGTAAAAAAAAAAAAAAATTCACCCTGCCACTCTTCCCAGCCCACTGCTTTCACCTCATTCATGTTTCTCAGAACCTGTAACTGTAAGAATCAGGAAAGGTCAGGAAGACTTGTGTGGGCATGGTAGAGTATTCAATTGTGTCTTGGTAATGGCTCAGGCTCAGAAAAGGTCCCAGACCTAATAACTGGATTTTAATTTCAAAATATTCTCTCTTATTGATCACTATCTAATTTCATCATCAAACTTTTGAATGTAGACTTCTTTCAGGGTTGTTATCATAACATTTTCATGAGTTTTGTATCATTCTTGAGATGGATCCAAAATAATATGATCTTGAAAAGCAGACCTCAAGATATGAATGACTACAGGTAGTACTTATAATCTTCAGTGACTGACCAAAAGAAATAAAAATACTACAAAAGATTGATCCATGGGAGATTCCAAAGGACCTAGTGAGAGACTGCAAATGCTCTATATGCGCATATGAATAACCTTTCATTCTGACTTTAACTTATAAACCTTCTGCAGAATAGAAAATAGAGAATTAAAACCTCCCAAATGTAGGGTGCATGAAGTGTCATTAAATCTAGCATAAAATTTCTTGAATCTGTCAGATAAAGGAAATCATGTATCCAGAGTGAAGACAGAATATCAGTTGACAGGAATCTATGAAGCTGACACGTATTCTGAAAGACATATGAATCCAAAAATCCAATAGCACCTCAGCTTTTGAAAATACTAGAAGTGAGAAAGGTACTAAGAAAATCAGTAAGGTAAAAATCTTCATTCTACTGTTTAGAATGACTTCTACATTAAGATTTAACTAATACAATACTTCTAGAATATTAAAATATTATCTCCTGACTCAGAAAAAAACAAAGATAAGAACCACCTAACTTCTAGAGAAAGTAGTCAAAGAGAAAGAATTGAAAAGATTAAAGGCATGTCTAAGGGGTCATTTCTGTCCTGTTGTCATACCTTTTAACCTCTTCAGGTAGAAGTGTTGAACTTCAGTTCATCTAAATTCCTCAGCTCTGTCATCAGTGCTGTGACACATCCTAATTTTCTGATTCATTTGATGAATAAGCTTTCCCTTTTCTATTCACAATGCTTAAAGTAACCAATTTTATGGGTTATGATTACTTACTTTTTTATTGCACTCTTATTGTTTTCTCTTGGCAAAGTTCATCTCATTCTTTATCATCCAGTGTGAGTTCCATGTGCAGAAAAGCCCTTGGACACTCATACTGCCTAGGTTTGGGGTTAGTCAAGAGGAATGAGAGACCAAGGATCTGAATTCTGTTTTTAACCCAGCCAAATACCTCAGCTGGCAAGCGGCTCAGCTTCCTCACCATAAAATGGGTATAATAATAGCTTTCCCTTACCACTGTAAAATATTAAGAATGCAAATCAAACCAAACCTGTCTGCTTCCAAAGAGAAGTTTAAACCAGCCTGCAGAATCCTGAATGAGCCTAAATTTCAGGGGGAAACATAAAGTGGGAAACACCTAGAAGTAGTATACTTTAATGGTCAAAGTATGTAGACTTTGGAATGGTACACACTTACTCAGACGCCAGAATCTGTGTGATTTGGGATAAGGATAAGTTTCCTAATTTCTCAAATCTCTCTCTCTCTCTCTCTCTCTCTCTCTCTCTCTCTCATATAAATAGGAAGTCATAGTGTTTTTTCTTTTATAGTAAGGATGAAATGAGCACTGTTACTAGTGCTTCTCCAACTCTCCTACTTATGTGATCCTCAAGCTAGAATGATACAATACTTGGTGTCCCTTCTGGGACATTACAGGAAACTCTCTGCCACAATCATTTCAGTGGCATCTCAGGTGTCACCCTAAAACTACATCCATATTTTGCTTTCCAATCTCTAGCATATTTTCATTTGTCTCACTAAATTGGAAGTTCCATGTGGACAAGAACAACTTCTGTTATATATCTTCTATAGCATCCAAGAAATAGTTAGTAGATACATGAATGCATGTACAAATAAAATTTAAATTAGTTACCCACAAGGAAAACTAGCCCTCCAGGAAGACAGCTGTCTTAGTATTTTGTGTCTTTGTGTAAACTGTTTTATGCTCTCCACTACCCCAGTTATGCCCATATCCAAAATGGAGATTTTACTCACCAAGATGCTTCAAACCATAAAAGATACCCTCAAAATAGTAACTCTTCTTAGCATTATCATTTTTCTGTTCTGTATTCTTTTACCCCAGTGAGAGTAAGGCTCTATGGACATTTTTAAAAATAAATTATAAAGGACTAGGAAGATGCAAGTCTGGAAGATTTTAAAGAATCCACTTATCTCTAGCCAAACACCCTTTAGAAATCCATTTTTTATAGGTTTTCTTTGCTCCTAGCTTCAGCTTTTCGTGTGTTGTTAAAATTCCTAGAGGTAGTGGGATTTAAGGAGGGTTTTCTCTCCTTTCTGCCAAGGCCACTGATAAGTAACCTGAGATCCTTCCTTAGCCTTCATGGGGTCCCAAAGCTCCTTGAAACTTGCTATTTTTTGAGGAGTTTTCTAGAGAGAGAGTTTCTTCTAGGAATCTGTGTCGCCTCCAAATGTTGGAAACCACTGCCCTTGAACATTATGTAAATTGAAATTAGAACTGACTGATCTTTAAAGTTACAATTGATAACACTTCTAATTCCTTGGAGATTGACACTTGGTAATAATTTCCACTAAGGAATCATGAAACTAAGAATAGATTTCAGTACATGTCACCCCTCTTGCCCCTCTTTATATTCATACCCCGACTCACTGTTTCAGTATCCTGAATTGGAGAGCTTTATAGTTTTATGTTCTTTGCTACATATTTGTACATTGGACCTGGAATTTGCTTAATGCAAATGCTTTAATTCTTATGCAAAATGATTATAGATAATTCTTTTCATTTTAGACAAAAATGATGCACAAACATATAAGGTGAATATCACTGAGGTAGAAGGGACATGTATCAATAACATAGCATTTTGAATTGAACAAAAATAAATCTATGTAGATTAATACATGTTCTCAAAATTGCATAGCAGTTTGTAATTCAATCAAGATGCAAGGGTCTTTTGACATTTATAAGCATTTATGAATTATATAAGAACTATAAGATTAAATTTTTAGCCTTAGTATTAAACTTAGGATCAGTATTATTATTTAGCATTAATATCTAAGGACAGTAATTATATTCAGTTAAATCTTCAATTTCACTTGGCTTTAATTTATCTTAGATGGTAACATACACTGTGATTTTTCTCTCTGTCATCAATTCCTGTCTTTGACAGCCTATGTGTCATTTGACATCAAGAAAGATAGTTTTTTGTTCCAGACCACGGATGTATTAGTCAATCTGGGTAAAATTTCCATTGATCTCTTTTGGTCACATCAAAAATTTAGTTTTGACTAATTTTGTGAATAAATGCTCCTTTAAATTTAAGTAGGAAAGTTACCTCCATAGATATAAGAACAGAAGCACTAGGTATAGTGTAAGAAGAGCACTATGTACTATTGAGGAATAATTGGGGTTATAACATGCAATAGAAAAGTGTAATTGGACACATTTTATAGAAAATCACTAATTTTTTTCCCATTTTCACCAGAGGTTGAGAAAGAAATAAAGCTCAAAGAGTATGTGTTGGTGTGTGGAGGGAATTGGAGGGCACAGCAGAAAGAAAGAAAGGAAAGAAGAAAAAGAGGGAGGGAGAGGAAAAGGTAAAAAAGATACACCAGGGCAATAGTCTAGAATTTGGCCTGTATGGAAGAAAAGAATGTAGCAAAACTTAGAACTTTAAGACCTTTGAAGACTAGTCAGTTATTATTTTGTATTTCAAATTTGTACATACTTTCAATAAATCATACATAATCTAATTATCTTGCTTAAATTTTTCATTAAACTCATCAATTTTGTGGAACAATTTGAAAGCATGGGAGACCCCCAACCTCTCTTGCATTAGCATGCATTATAATCAAGGCTGTAGATTTTCTTAACTCTTCATGTCCCAGGAGGGGACCACCACCTTTTACATCTACATATACATGGATAGGTTTCCCATCTGCCACATATTGGGAACCATTTGTTTGGGAAAATATCTGCAGTTATGCATTTGTCCAGAAAACTGTCTGGAATGTGAGTTCTGAATAATTGTGGGTGTTCTCCTTTAGTCCTAGTATAAAGATATTCAATCAGGCCCTTCTACTAGATCTCCTTTAGTGAAGTTTGTTTGCATATTTCTGGAGGACTTCTGTGAAGTGGTTAAAATCGTCCTGTCAGAAACAAGAATTTATTCAGCATATATTAAGTCCTTGATATGTTCTAGTTGGGCCTGTGAGGGAGGTTTGCCTTTGTTTTCTCAGCATCCTTGTTTGGTTTATTAATTTCTGTGGATATTCTCTTAATTTAGCTTTATCCTTCTTTAACAGCAGGTATCAAAATAATGGAATACAAACCAGTCCTCTAATAGTTTATTTGGCATGTGCTTGAAAAATTGTAAAGGAGAATCATTACATTGCAAACACAGAATATGGAACTATTGAGATCAACTCTCCCCCAAACTTAACTTTTTCATCATTAGAGATATGTTGGGGGTGGGAGGAGATGCTTTAAAGAGACATTCTTAAACTGGTGCAGCAGAGTAGAGGAGACAGTATTAGAAAGGGAAGTCGAGGCATTGAGCCTGATTTGGTTGGCTTCTCCGTGTTACTGAAGTTCAACAATGCATAGAAATATGAAATTTGTCTAAAGGGTAATTCAGGCAGTAAACACATTAAATTTATACTTCAAGAGCCAAAAGTCCTCAGATTTAACTTATCTTTGCCAGAATTAGCTAAAATTTGTGACACACTGTGTAATAAAATTGTTCTTATCAGTGCTGCCCAACAGAATATTCTATAATGATGGCATGTTCTATGCCTGTGCAATTCAGTAAGGAAGACACTCACCACCATGTTGCTATTAAGTACTTGGAATGTGGCTAGTAAAACTGAATAACCAAAAGTTTAAATTTTTGTTAAATTTTAAATAATTTATATCAAAATAGACAAGGCTATGGCTATTGTATTGAAAAATAGTACAGCTCCAGAAAATTCTATATGATACAGATCAAGATGAAATTGACAAAGAAAGATCTTGCCATCCCTTGTGCTGAGAAGTACTGTGTTGGTCATCATAGAAAGTAGTCATGCCGTTGGAAAATTTCTGTGAGGCTGGGTCTCCTTCATTTGAGGATATAGGGGACAAAATGGCTTTCTTTGGGACAAAACAATTCCGTCTTAGATTTCTTTATGTCATTGAATTTGCATTTAATTCCATGTTTTTTCTTTAATTTTCAGTTCCTTGACCATCAGTCTGTTGCCTGCCCCTTCTCCTTAGGTAAGTAAAAGTGTTTTTTTTACCTTAAAAAAAAAAAGCGTCAAGTTTGGAATATTTTGGACTTTGTTGGCATATTTTCTAGATGTCTTTGTTATGGTTTCTAGTGCTTCTTTAGTAGGCATTAGCTTCTTTCCTGTTTGGAGGTGATGCTGTTGGCCGTAGTGGTAAGTGGCCATTCATGAGAAAGTTGAAAAGATCATAGCCCCAGCCACCATACTTATGTAAAGACTGCCCTTTACTTGACCACAGCTGCTATTTGCAAAACTCTCTGCTCTTCTAAACTATAGCTTATGTTCTTCAACCAGCCTTCAGCAACAGTTGGGTTTTTGCTCTGCTGTCAATCAATGGCAATTGTTTATTCTTTAGTTATTCACCCTTCCGTAGATCCAACAGTTTTTAATTTTAACTTCTAGATCACAGCTTTCATTTATTGACTAAATTTATAATATCCTTTCACTAAGAAATACAAGACTGACAAGTAAATAGGCTAATTTTTTTTTTTTTTTTTTTTTTTTTGCAAAATGTAAGTCTGGGGCGGGGGAAGAAATCAAGGATTCACACATTCCATGAGATTTATAGAAGGTGGCATTCTTTTTTAGAAAAGATGGGAAGTTGGTGGGGAAGAGGGAGCTTGATTTCAAATGAAAAAAGAGAACATTTATTAAAGACCAAACCAGGCTGCACTGAGTGGATTTAGATAAATATTACTTTGAGCTGCTTGAAAGAGATTTGGGGGCAGTGAAACCAAATAATCAAGTCACTACAAGAGACACCACCCAAGAAATCTGGCAGGGAGTGACAGTCACCTATTGTGATAAATAATCATGATCCTTCTGACTGCTTCTCACTCTCTGGTGCACAATGTCCCTTATTTATAACATTATATCTTACTTCGCTGACCTAAGTTATTTATTGTGTTGTAATCATCTGCACAGAAAGGCGGTTTCCAGGGCTCTTTTGCTTGTGTGTGCCTTTCACTAACATTCCTAGAAGCTAGTGGCAAATATATATAGGGGGACAAAATCCTTCCAAGAAGGCTAAGGCTAAAGTCAAATGTGACATTTATTTGACAGAGAAAGGAGATTGATTAAACTCTGCAAAGACTGGTGCTATGTGTAATGCATTTATACAACAGGGGTGGGTCCTTTCTGCCCCTGACAAGTCTGGTTATTCCCTGTTCTCAGTATTGATAGTGTATGTCTGTTGATGCTTTGGAGGATGTCGATGTGCCTGTTCATGGTTACCACTTTATGTCTTCACATCCTTCCCCTCAGTTACCTAGCACTGCATATTTCTAGTCTTCTGACTGGCAAACCATTTTTGTTACAGTTCTTTTGTGTAAAAACAGTTCACATAATAGCTCTGTGTTAGACAAGGCATTAATCCCACATCACCAGGATGAGTCAGCACCATGCACTCCTGCCTGCACGGCTCAGCTATTATGACGTCAGTGCTTGAGGGGAATGCTCAGACATAAGCAGTATAGGAAACCTGTGTCACCTATTAGAAATCAAAGGGGAGACCTTTGAGATAAAAACGTAATTGAAAGGCTGTCTCTGGCTCATAGGAAAATATGAAACTGACTCTATGCTACATCAACCATCAATCAAGCAGCTTCTAAAGAGATCCTATTTTTTAACCAAAGATAAGGTGAGGGAAAAGACTCATAGTGAGCTAATAGTCCACTCATGTGCCCATGACCTTGTCCCACCCCTAAGCCAGGTTTTCTGCTTGTTTAGGCTTGTTCCAAATCCTGAGGCTGCCTTTGTATCAGCAGGGTGACAGGCCCTATGACAGTTCTGCTGTCCTCAAGTACCCCACAGACACAGCTGATGTCCCTAAGAATGGTGCCTCAGAGGCCTGTCAAAAGGAAAGGAAAAGTTCCTTGGGAACAGATCAGAACATTATCTCCTCACTCCATCTAGCTTCAAGTGCCTTTTCAATGGCCTCCTCTGGACAGGTGCAGAATCCAGCCTATTTGACCTTCTCTCTTTGCACTGTGTTTAATCCAGTGCCCCAATCTGGATTTGACCCAGATTTCAATAGGAATTGAATAGCTTCCAGACTTTCCCCCAAGAGTTTTCCGTTCCATTACTCTTTAGTAGAAACAAAAAGGATCCTTCCATAACCAGCCATGGTGCCTTGAAGCAGGTGGCACACACTTGTCCTATTTGGGAGATCCAGTTCTTGTAAGTTAGGCCTCTTTACAATCGAACTCAAATATATTCTCAGGACAATACCTTTCAGTACTGAAAACTACTCGTTGAAAACGTGATAATTTACTGTCTTAGTGACATTCTCTGTTAAAAAGACATCCCTCCATCACAGCGCCCCTCCCTCCCTCTTACTCTCACCACAGCCAATCATTAGCCCCTGTGATAACCATCAGAAAGTGCAGTACTGCTGGGATCTTCTGCCTTCATTAGATTGCTAATAGTCTCCTACCATGCTTATAAAAGCTAATACTTCTGCTTACCTTAGTTTTGATTAATTATTACTTATAACTCTTTATTTAGTTTTCAGTCAACAAACATTTACTAGGCTCAGTTCTGAGAACTCCAAGATAAATATGAAATGCTCCCTTTTCTTAAGAATCTCACAGTCTGATAGGGAATATAAATAAGTAAATAAAGATTGCCTCATGGTGGGCACTGGAATGAATACAGGTACAAGATGTATAGAGAAGAATGAGAAAAGAATGCTCAACTATATTTGAAAAGGCACCCAAGCTGGTTCTTAAAGTTAAAAAATTAAGAACAGTTTATAAGGTGGATTAAAAAAAGGTGGGGAAAGAAAAAAGGCTCATAATCAATAAAAAAGCAATAACATTTATGAAGTCAGGAGACATCAGGCAGCCATATTCAGAGGGCTGAGCAGTTTGGTGCGGCTAAAGCATGGTGACTAAAAGAAGAACATGAAAGACAGGGATGGAAAGTAGGCAGGAGGCAAATCACAGATCTGTTGTAGGTCCTGCAGAGGAGTCTGGACTTGCTCCTGCAGACTTAGGGAGATCTTAAATAATTTAACCAACTTTGTGTTTTATAAAGAACACTCCAGTGATAGAGATGGCTGATTGAGAATAGAGAAACTAGATCAAGGTGAAAACAATAGCCTGAACTGTGCAATGGGGTCAAGTGGAGAGGAAAGTCTACTGGGGAGTTGGGTTAGTCAGCTTTTTGTCACTATGACCAAAATATCTGACAAGAACAACTTATAAAAGGAAAAGTTTATTTAGGCTCGTGATTTTAGAGGTTAAGTTCATGGTCAGCTTATATCATTGCTTAGAGCCTGAGATAAGGCAGAACATCACGGTGAAAGGACATGGTAGAGGAAAGCTGCTCAGCTTATGGAAACCAGTAAATAGAAAGAAAGAGAGATAGGAGTCGGGGGCAAAATATAATCCTCAAATGTATACCCACAGCATTCTACTTAATCTAACCTTCCTGAAGTTACCGTAAGTAATCCATTCAAATTATTAATCCATCAAATAGATTAATCCACTGGTGAGGTTACTATTCACATAATATAATCATTTCACCTCTTGAATGTTCCTGCATTGCTGAACATGGCGCTTTTCAGGCGACATCTCATATCCAAACCCAAACAGGAATACTGACATTTGCATAACTCCAGCATACTTTGGCCTACTTCATAATCCTTGACTTTTAGGAGAAAGGCTGTTGTGTGGGGCCAACAAATTTCAGACCAAAACATATCCTTATGGGAGTTTCACTGGAGAACTCGATTTGAATCTGCCCCTACACTGAGCTGTTGCCTACTGGTCCCCAGGGGTGTGTATCTCCTGCCCACAACAGTCATGGGCAAGAAGAAAGGGAGCAGAAAAGAAAATGACATTGACAGTGTCCTGCTTTTGTTCGCCTAAAAATGAAATCATTTCTTAATAATGTCTCCCTAAAGTCAATCAATGTCCCAATTTCCTATCATTTTCCCATTGCTGCCTTTTTCTAAGCAGCATTTCCAAGCCATTGAACTGAATTGCAACTTATGCACAGCCGGGTGTTGAAACAATTCAGTATATTCATTTCTTCTCTCTGAATTAGAGTTCACCATAAGTGTGCTTTTCTCTTGTTCACTTTGGGCTGCCAGGACAATTTAAAGGAAATTTTCAACAGCTTATGTTTCACATACCATGTTCTTTTTTGCAAATGGGAGGATCTGTGTGGGTGTGTTTAAGTCTTCTCTATATTGCTTTCTAGAGAAAGGTTTGAGAAGATGAACAAGATGAGGAGCAGGGACCTATTGAAAGCCCAGGTCCCCCAGTGACCTGAGTGTAGAACGTAGGCTGGTGATCAGATGGTCAATTATGTGTTTGTCAAAACACAGTGGGCTGCGTTCCAGACTGCCAGCTTTGGAGGCCCAGCTTCTGCCAACCAAATGTCATCTGGGAACATGCAACACTGGGCACTGTGAAGGAGTTTGAAATAGACCATGGCACAGCCAACCTACTGCCAGTCTTATAGCACCAATATGGCATGCACAGCCGGGCCCCATGTTTCAGAGCTCAGGAATTCACTGTACTAAATTCAGGAGGTCAGATGGGTTCATGTTTTCAAAGCCTATGTTCTCCGCTTTGAACACTGTGACTTGCTCCTCAGCAATTTCCAGGGGATTTTTCCAGTCACATCTCTGTGGAAACCAGTCTTTTGTGATGGTTATGAGAGCCTTGTAAATGTCCTGGAGGAGAGGGGGGAAAAATAAACTTGCTCTGACAATGACTGTGATTCCTACAAGGGATTCCAGCTCTTAGGAAATTACATTAAAGGTGCATAGCTTTTAAAATATCAGGAACCACCTTGGCAACTTATAAAAAGCAGAAGGGCTTTGCCTATTTTATAAAGTGATTTGCATATACCTGCATAAATAATGTCCCCACCTGTACTTTTATGCATTTAGGTTGAATAAATTAAATTCAGTGATCTTTAAAATATTCACTGTCTTTCATTGCTCAGACATCATTTTCAGGACCCTTCCTCTTTGTTTGTTTTTCCCCCCTATGACAGTAGTGGCTAATTTAAAAAAAAAAATTATTTTAACTAATTCAGAGAATCTAACTACTCTGCAGACCAGCGAGCCAGGAACTTTATCTCTGTCTTTTTGCATTTCTCTTAGTCTTCCAAACTATCCAACCATGGGTTCGAGATATCTTTCATAAGAGAAAGAGGAGGAGTATATTACTAAGGTGAAATCCCAGCACAAGATAGTAACAAGCTCAACTACCTATGTGTATACCCACACTTCCACCGATAAACACCTCAGGGACACAATCACAGTGTTCTCTGGCCATGGCCACAGCCCCTTCAGGAACCATCCAGCTACCAACCCATATCAATTATAAGATGGGCCATCAAATCACAGCCTGTCAGTAGACCAACCTCAACCACATTTATCCTGGAAGATATTATTAAGCATGCTTAGTGGAGAGTTAAAACACAAAATATAGGATATTTCCCTTCCATGCTCTAAAGGAACTTAAAACTTAGTCAAGTTACAGTATTGAGTGTTTTATGCATATAAGACAATAAATGACTAAATTCCAAAAGGAATGATGTAGTCTAGGAAATGCTATAGGATTTCATCCTTGAAAGAATCTTGAGGTCTAGAAAATTTCATGTAAATTGTGATTCATCTGGGTCTTGATAAATGGCTAGAAGGTATGAAAGACAGAGGGTCATCCAGTTAGAGGATCATATTCCAAGTAAAAGTATGCCCCTAAGTGCTGGGATCTTTGAAGGGTTTCATAACTAGCACACTTCTTCCCCACCCAAGTTATGAACCCATTGGAAAATAAGACAAAATAATTCATAGAAAGTAAACCAAATATTTTGTAAATGCTGGTTGAAGAGTGTGGCTTAGCGCTACAAGAAAAATGCACTCATGGACACCCTTCCCTTCACTCTAATCTTTAGAAAACCCCTCCCAAGGAAAATTTGTATCAGCATAGGTGCAACACTTTTTGAGGTCACTAACTTCCACTAGTCTGCAGAGAAAAGGAAGAAGACAAAGTATAAACTCCTGCACTTAGGAGTTTTGACAAATCAGTTCTGTCTAATTGAGAAATATGGATCAATGGATGCCTTACAAACAGGATAATTCATCTCCATGGGAAAGTATAAGAAATGAAGCAAGAGGCAAGTAGTGTTTAAAAATCTTCCTTCTGGACACAAAGAATGAAAAAGATGCATTCTTACCAACACAGATATCTCTACCTGGAAATAAGTGGAGGAATTACTGAGATCAAAGTGGGAACCTGAGCCACGAGGCCAAACAAAACTCTCGTCTATCTAAGGGGATGCTCCTAGGGTGGTCATAGTATTTATCCATGATCTCTACTAAGGGCTCCTTTAAAGAGTCTCAAAGTTTCTAGAGTCAGAACCTAAAAGAACAGGAAAAAAATAAAGATAATATTAGAAAGAAAAATATAAACACTTATATTCTTTTTTTTTTTTTTTTTTTTGGAGGTACCAGGGATTGAATCCAGGGGTGCTTAATCACTGAGCTACATTTGTAGCCTTCAATTTTTTTTTTTTTTTTTGAGATGGGGTCTCACTAAGTTTCTGAGGGTGACATTGAACTTAAAATTCTTCTGTCTCCCCTTCCCACGTTGCTAGGATTACAGGTTTGCACAACTTCACCTGGCTGTATGTGTTCTTAAACTAATAATAATAGGACATAATATTTCTGAATGCTTGCCTTGCTTTAGATACTGAAATATAAGTACTTTTAAAACTGTCCTATTAAGCAGATGCTCTTGCTGTTATAGTCCTAGTTATGAGAAAATTGAGATTTTAGCATGTTTGAGTAAATTTTCCAAGAACACTTAATATATAGTAGAGATAGAACTTGAATGCAAGGCTATCTGTTTTTAAAAACCTTGGCCAAATGTCAGTAAACACAAAGTGAGTATCTACCGAATGCTAAAGATAATAGTGAGAGAAGCAAACGTGGTCTACCTCTTCCTGAAACTTACAATCTGGGGAATATAAGAGAGAGATTAATAAAATAGTCACATAAAATAACTTAAATTCACAAACTATGCTTTCCACTATGAAATAAAAGAAGCAGATGCTCTAAGAACAAATAGAAGGTGGGTATCCAATGGAGTTTAGAAGTTTAGGGGAAGTTTCCCTGAGGAAGTGACATTTGAGCTGGCATCTGAAAATAAAAAAGAAGAAATGAGGTTAGATAGTGGGAGAGGATTCCAGGCAGAGGGAACAGTATGGTTGAAGGCCCTGAATACAGCTGGAGAGAGAGAAGGAATCAAGCAGCAGCCCAAGTTGAGGTTGAAGAGATACATAGGATCTTCGATGCTGGCCCCATTGTAGCCATGTTAAAGATTTTTATCTTTATCCTAAGGACAATGGGAAAGCAAACTTATGAAGGAGTGGGGAGTGATTAATTTAGTGTTTTAAAAATATATACTTTTAGGGTCTCTCTAAATTGCTGAAGTTGGCTTCAAACTTTCAATCCTCCTGCCTCAACTTCCTGAGTCACTGGGATTACAGGCATGTACCACCTGAAAACAATAAATATTTATAGGCAATAAATATTTATAGGCAAGAGCCACAATAGGACCTGGGATGCAGCTCAGAGGTAAAGTACTCCTGGGTCAATCCTCAGTACCTGTCCTGATCCCCAAAATACTGTTGAGCATTTATTCCAGAGAGGTGGAAACATAGCCAAAGCATGTACACCAGTGTTCATAGCAGCTTTATTGGTAGTAGCTCAAAATTGAAAACAACTCAGTTACCTTCAGTGGGTTAATGGTTAAGCAAACCACCATACATCCATATTGTGGTATTCTTCTCCACACTAACAGGAATGAACTATTGAGGCACACAACAGCATGGATTAATTACAAGAGTATTACACTGAGTTTTAAAAATCCCAAAATTGTAAACTGCCATATATAGCACTCTTGATATGAAAAATTTTAACAATGTAGAACAGATTTCTGGTTGACAGAGTTAGGGGACTGGGGTAGGAGTCAGGGTGACTGGCAATAATAGGGGAGCCACAGATCCTTACAACAACTTTTCTGTAGTTTGACTTGGTGGTGTTCACATGAATCTATACCTGTAATAAAATTGCACAGAGTTTTATACACACACACACACACACGTATGCGCACGAATATAAAACTGTTGAAATTTGAATAAGGTAAAAGAATTATACAAAAGTCACTCTCCTTTTTGTGATATTGTACTGTAGTTAAGTGAGATGTTACCACTAGAAAACAGTAGTTAAAAGGAATAACAGATCTCTTTGTATTGTCTCTTATAGTCACATATTAATCTACATATCTGAAATCAAATGCCATAGACAGAAATAGATCTAGCAAGCTTCATTGTGGTGAATGATTTGGAAAGATCAATAGTGGGTATGCGGGCTGGGGTCATGGCTCAATAGTAAAGTGCTCTCCTAGCATGTGTGAGGCACTGGGTTCCATCCTCAGCACCACATAAAAGAATAAATAAATAAAATAAAGGTATTTTGTCTATCTATAATTTTTTAAAAAAAGTGAATATGGGAAGACCAGTATGGAAGCTATCATGACCACACAGGAGTCAGACTAGGAACATGACAAAGGAAATAGAAGAAGAATAAGTGGAACTGAGAGATAATTCAAAAGTAAAATATGCACAACTTTCTTGTGGGTTGTTTCTGGTAGATGAAGGAGAGAGAAGGGCAACTCTGACCCCAGTTTTAAGCTTACAAAACCTTGTGGAGATGGTGACATCCATAGTCATATAAAATATCAAAAGAGGACTAGAGTGGAGGGGAAGATTGTAGGTTCCATTCTTGAGATGTTGAGTATTAGGTGCTTTTGATAGATATAAGTGAGCATACTGAAATAGATTTACAATATACACAACTGGAATTCAGAAATAAAATAAAGGCTGGAAATTAAGTTCAGAGTAGTTAACATGTAGTGGTAAATTAATCTATTGGCATGGATGGCACTGCCAAGGGACAAGGTGTGATTGAGAAGAAAACCCAAACTGAGGCTTGAAGAACTCTCAATATCTAATCATCTGCTAGATAAAAATGAAATCTGTAAAGTACCCTCAAAATAAGGAGTATTTTAGCTGAAATGGTCACAGGAAAAGTAGGAAACAAAGGCATACGAACCAAGACAAGAGAGCATTTGGGGGTCAGCAGTGTCAAGTGCTCTGAGAGGTCAGCAGTGTAAAGTGCTCTGCTTTCTTCAACTAAGTCTAGAAAATGTCCATTGAACATATTAATTTGTAAATTATTGTTGAGGTTAGCCAAAGCTGTTTTTGTTGAAGTGGTAGAAGCAGTAACTTGTTTATAATGGATTGATGAGAGAGTGAGAAGTGAAAAAATAGAGCAGCACACATGGACCAATTTAGAAGTTTTCCTGTGAAGAAAAGGAAAATGAGCTACATAGTGTCTTGAGAGGGGAAGTGAGGTCAAAAGAAAGTCTGAGGAAAAATGGGAACTTTTGACTCTTTAGTTCACTTGTGGGAAGAATTCAATAGAGGAAGAGAGATTCAATGTACACAAGAGAGAGGAAGACAGGATGATTGGTAGTGGGTGATTCCTTATAAAGCTAGAAAGATGGCATCATAAGTATAAATGGAGGCATAGAAAAATGGGCACCTCTTCCATCCTTACAAGGAAGAAAAATTAAAGAATAGAGGCAGATGCTGGTCCACATGTAAGTTTGGTACTAGCAGGTGATGATATTTTTCATGTGATGACTCCTAAAGTGCAAGGTCTTGCCAAGAATAAGTGGGGAGGGGAAGATCTGATGAAAATAGTGGTTTAAAATAGCTCTGAGCACAACTGGAGCAGCAAGTTGATCAAAGAAACAGTAGAATTCTCTTTCTTTGGCAGTGTGAAAGGCTCAAGTGAGTCCGGTAGCTTAACACTGATACCCATATGTCCAGCATTTCCAATGTGGAAAATCAGAAGAAATGGGTATTTGAGTTCAAATTATGATAGAGTTTCACCTAATGTTTGTGAAACAGCATTACAGGTGTAACTGCTGCTGGTGGTGGTTTTTGTTTGTTTGTTTTTGTTCTAGCTGAGACTAATATAGAAGGGGAAAGCAGAGCGTATAAGGGGTCAGTTAAATTCTTCAAGCACCTGTTGAGCATTGTTTCTGTGTTTGGTACAAAAAAATACTGAAAGGAATAAAATACCATTGCTGCTTCAAGTAGCTCGCAGTCTGGGATGGTTTGAAGGCTACCATTTGGTCCAAAAGGCCAGGAACAGTTGGTTAGATAAACTTTGACAAAAAAAAAAAAAAACAAGGACACTTGTGTTATTCCTTTCTTTCGCCAGCTCCTTCCCCCTCTGTCCCCATCTTATCTCTTCATTGCCTGTCACTGTGTTGCTTTTCCCCAAAAAGACTTTTCTTTGCCTTATTGCCAACCAAGCCTCTAATATGCATCATACACATATGAGTGACTATTTTGATTTCTTTCATTATCATTTTGCACAAATATGATCATTTAGGAACAATCAGATCATCGACTTGAAGTGTGGTATAGTGTGAATTTTCCCTAAATTGTAAGAGTTGTTGTCTGACTTTATAGAAAGGTCAGTTATTTAAATGAGGGAAGGATAGAGGAAGAGTACGAGTACGTGGGTTACAGAGAAAGGGAAGAAGAAGGAAGGTAAAGTGGAGAAGAAGGGAAAGAAAACTAATTAGAAAGAACTCAGATAGCAGCACATCCTTGTTATTCAAGGGAACTCCCATTTGAAATAAATAGATTAGCCTCTATCCCTAAAGGTGATCTATACCATCAGCTTCCACAAACAGCTTCCAGACCTATACTACTAAGGATTAATTAAGTCCCAGCTGCTGGCAATGTAAGGAAGATGTAAAGAGAACCTAAAGGTGGTGGAAATTCCTAATTTCCCATAGACAACAGATCCTGTAGTCCACTTTATTCTGAGTATTATAAAATGGTAGCTTATAAAGAGGTGGTGGCAGTTACAGTTTTCCTTTATTTAAGCACATTCCAGTCTATTAGATTCCCCTTATGAAATGACATTAGGACCATTTGACTCAAAACTAATACATCTGGGGTAAAATTTGGCAGCTGTTGAGTGAAGCAGCTGTATTTTTTTTAATATTTACTTCTTTCATGATTCTATAATTCATACTTATTGTAAAATATTAAGAAAGTATAGAGTAAGCCAAAAACATCCACAATTCCACCACATAGAAACTTATTAACAAATTTTTAGATAACTCTAGTCTCTTCTCTAGATATTAACATAACATTTTGTATATAAGATTGTGTCCTATTTTTAACTCAATATTGTATAATAAATACTTCCTGGTATAATTATAAATTCTTTGTAAATATCTTGGTAATCTCTGAATAGTATTCTGTCATATAAAATTCCTAGAATTGACCTATGTCCTATAAATATTTAGGCTATTTCCAGTAATTGAACTTTTATATTTTAAAATCCTGTAGAGTAAGAACTACTATACAGCACATCAGATTGTCAAACTTGAAGGAAACTTAAATGAGGCAGTAATGCTACCCACCCAAAAAAACTTATCAGGCAATAATAGCACCCTTTAAGAGAGCTACTAATTATGAAAGACTTTGAAAATCATATTGGAATTCTACCTAAAGCTCTTTTTCCCCTAAAAGTAAAAGTTCTAAATTTTAATTCCAAAAGCTATACATTTAGTTTTCCTTGAAATTGTTACAATGATAGTATGCATAAGAACAAAGGAAAATTCCTTCAAAATCTCACAGCCTAGAGATAAGCACAGTGTATAGTTGGGAACTATATTTGCATACTTCTCTGTTTATCTGTCTCTTTTTTTCTCCCTCCTCCTCTTTCTAAAATGAAATAAAAAGGAACCTACTGTTTTATAATCTGCTCTTTTCACTTAACAGTGTAATAGCCATTTTTCATATTAATAAATATACATCGACATCATCTTTACAGCAACATTGTACTCCAGTATATAGACAATATATTGACTTGATCACTTATTGATGGACATTTGGGACACTTAGAACTTTTTTCTTAATAATGCTACCATGACCATCTTTATATATGAAACTTTCCTGCGTGTATTTTAAAAGACATTTACCTGGTTACTTCCTCAGAATAAATTTAAAGTGGTAGAACTACCAACATAAGATGCAGGCATTCCTAAACCATCCCCCCAATAAAGTTGTATCAATTTACATTTCCCCTAGAAAGAAAGGGACTAGCCAGTTCTCCACATCTTTACTAATTCTGTAATTCTCAGTTGTAATTTTTACCATACATATGAATATTTTCATATTGGAAGTATAAAGGTACATTTTCCATATATATAATCAAAGCCTGAAAACTTAAAGAAAACTATCTTAAACTGTATCACATGAAAATAAAAAATTGCTATGGCAGAAAATATTTTTTAAACTGGGAAAAATATTTGTGACATACCCCTTATACCTTAGGAGTGGTTATTAAATCAATAATGAAAATATTAAATTTTTTTAAAAAAATTTTGTAGTTGTAGATGGACAGCGTGCCTTTATTTTATTTGTTTATTTTTATGTGGGCTGAGGAGTGAAAAACAGCGCCTCACTTGTGCAAGTCAATCACTCTGCCACTGCGCCATAGCCCCAACCCAAAATTTTATTATTTGTTACTAGTATTTTTAGTTATTTGTAGATTTCTGTTATTTTGATTATTAATTCTATCATTTTAAAATAATTTTAATTGTTAGTGTCATTTAAATGAGTTTATTAATACAAATTTTTAAAATAAAAACTTGGAAAGAACACTTTAGCAATCTAACAAGCACCAGGTTGCTTAGTCACATTCTTTACTGCAAAAGTAGTGTTCCCTTAAGTCCTATAAGACCATCTCAGGCTCTGCTTCTAATGCTCTATGGCCACAACCAGTCTCACTGCCCTCCCCTGGAGTGTCCTGAGGAACAATGTGCTGGTGGAGGCACCAGTGGAATTTCTGGGTAAAGGTAGTTTGTGCTTCTTGGTTACATACGGTTATGTTTACCTGGTGTCACCATCCTCCAAATAAGCAGGTGAATTGTTCACTTATGTGGATATAAAAATGCTCATTCCCACTCTGCCATCAGACTCCAGAATCAGTAAATTACCAGGAAGAGAAAAATACGCACTGGCAACTCTGCCTGATTCCTGTCTCCAATGCAGAATTGACGCTATTCTTCTAGCAGATGTAGATAGAGATTTCTGAATGTTCTCATAAATAAAGTGCTAGAGGCCATGTCATCAATGTCCTCCACCTCCCCCCACCAACTCCCATGTGTATTACTACATACTTAATGAAATAGAATATTTCTCAGCAACTTCAGGGAAAGTGAAAGACACTAGAGAAACAGAAATGCCGCACTGACAGCATCACCCCAGCATTCACAGTACAAACTGTGACAGGGCATCTTCCTTGTGTTTTAGGAAGCGAGCATCTGGGCTCTCAGAGTCATTTCTCTGAGTTTTTCAAAGGGACAGGAGCTGTTGAACAAAGCTGTTCATAGTAGTAATTGAAGCATTCCTTTAGCACAAGAAGTTCAGTTGCTGATGATAAGGGGTGGAATGAGTCTCAGGGCATTCTTTCCCCCTTTTGGTGGAAAATTATGTAGGAATGTATATATATGAAAGTGTACACCTTAATTCCTAAAACAGTGTCCAGAAAAGAAGCAGAAGAGAAGCAAACATGTCAAAGATTTGTGGCAATACCTTCAAGCCAACCTCAGGCTGGTGAGAATGGTAGGAGCCAAATTTAGCAAGTTACTTGTCCTCCACCTGAGCAGTCAAATGCCCCATGAGGTAGGTCTGAGCATATGGTCAGAACACAGGCTTTAGTGCTGCTAGTGGTACTGCTAGAGACCATAAGGCTGGCTCAAGATACATAGAGCTCCAAGTGCTGAATGTCTCACTTCTTAATGATGCCCTTGGAAACTTTACATATTTTATATGTGCTTTTATAACATAGCTGATATTCATAGGCCAAATAGGAACACAGGAGAGATGATAAATGTTGAGTGCTAATAACATTATGAGTGCTCTTTTTTCACATTTCCTTTTCTTCCTTAAACTTGGTTGCTCTTCAAAGCTGTGTGTGTGTGTGTGTGTGTGTGAGAGAGAGAGAGAGAGATCCCATATACAAGCAATCTACATATTCACAGAGTAATTCTACTAAGGCGCTTATAAAGACAAGTTGTATAAGAAGTCTTTATACTGATAAAATTAAGATCTTAGATTCATTAGGTTCTTATTTTATATACTCTTCATCATTCCTTCTAGTGTAGGGTATTAAATACAAATTAGGCAATAGGCATACCTTACTTTACCCTTACCACAGAGACACTTCCAGATTTATTTAGAAGAGGACTTCTGGCCTTTTACATTGTGGAAAAATAAAATGGGGTCCACCTTATTCCTTCCTCATAAGTTTCTAGGCTTATTGGTAAAAAGAAAATAATTATCACCTCTAATTTATAATTGGCTCTATATTTGGGGTAAAAGAAGCACATATATCATGAAAGAATATGAGTATAAGATATACCTAAATCCTTTATTAGTGTCCTTCTGTCTAGTTGTTACAAGCTGACAAAGGGCACATGAAGAGAAGTAATAAGAAGTCTCTAGTCACAATGATTTTCTGGAATTTCCCCCCCCCCTGCTTTTATCCATCACTGCTGAGCTTGAATAATGTCTACTACATTGATCCTTTACCAATAGCTTCCAAGTATTTCTCTTCCAGTCTTATAACTATTACTTTCCACTGAAGATTAGAATCTTCACACTGTTCAGCTTTTCCAATATGCATGAAGCATCTGTTGACAGGGTGTCTGTATACTACCTATCCATCTACTTAAAAGAACCAATTGCTTTATCATCTTACTACTATCAATCATTAGAATAGGTACTTAGGCCAGTCACTTTACAGGAAGTTGTTTGTTTGCCATTCCATCCCAAATCTCTGCTACACCCAGCAAGAGAATTTCAGACACATAGGCTAATATCCAGAAATCTGCTTCACAGAGCTGAATCCAAGTGCAGGATCTAAGAGAACTCTTATTGACTACTGTTATTTGGAGTTGTTCCCTTTATCCAATCAATAAGAATAATTCCTTTTGAACCATTTTAATGTTGGATCCTGGCTTATTCCTCCTTATAGAATGTGAGGAGGGTTACATTTAAATTCCAGATAAATACTTTTATCTAGTGTCTTAGTCTGTTTTTGCTACTATAACAAAATAACTGAGACTGAATAATTCACTATCAGAAATTTATTTTTTTAAGAGAGAGAGAAAGAGAGAATTTTTTAATATTTATTTTTCAGTTTTCAGTGGACACAACATCTTTATTTTATTTTTATGTGGTGCTGAGGATCGAACCCAGCGCCCCGCGCATGCCAGGCAAGCGTGTTACGGCTTGAGCCACATCCCCAGCCCAAGAAATTTATTTTTTAATGTTCTGGAGGCTAGGAAGTTCAAGACCAAGTCACCAGAAAGTTCAGTGTCTGATATAGCTTCTTTGTTTCCAAGATGGTACCTCTTGCTGTGTCCTCCCAAGATGGAAGAGGTGAATGCTATATCCTCATGTGGTATAAAGTAGAGACACAAAAGGAAGGGAGGCAGATCCCTCTCACTTCTTTTATAAGCATGCCAATCAATTCATGAGGGTTCTTCTCTCATGCCTTAATTACCTCCTGATGGCCCCACCTCTTAATGCTATTACATTGGCTGTTAAGTTTCAATATATGAGTTCAGGCAGACATGTGAGACCACAGCACAAAGTAAGAAATGAATTTATAATTTTTAATTCTTGTAATAAAATAATCTTTCATTACGTTCTTCCATCTCTCATTTCTGCTCTGGTAACAAGACAGAGAGAGAGGTATTCTTTAGAGGAGAAACAGGAGCTCTATATGGTAACCCCCCAAATGGATATAAACTTTGAAACAGGAAAAGATGCAAATAGAAGCTAGAAAAACAACTGAGAACTGTGTGTACCTTAACTGCATCAGTCACACTAAAATGAATTAGGCATCAGTTAAGATGGAATCAAAAACATACACGCCAATTATTTATCTATTTTAAGATTGTGTAAGGTTTCACTTTCTTTTAACTTGTTAGTAAAATTACTTTTGTAAAAATAACTTGGTCTAAGAAGAAAGATTTCCCCACACCACAATCAGATGATTATATGGGAATGATTTATGGATGCCTTGGCTGACCACACTGATACGTAGACTGCCTGGGGACCAGGGAAACAGACTAAGTAACCCAGGAGGTGTGGAGTCAGGGCCAGCTGTGTACATGAGTCTTTGCCCTCTTCCAAAAGCTATCCAAGTTTAGTCATTTATTTCCTTTCTCAACAACAGGCATTAGTAAATATAAAGATAAAAATTCCTTTTAAGAGCTCCTGATATTATTATATAGGGATTATCCCTAGGTCAGCTTTGGTCCAGGACCTCAAAGAACCACACTTGAACACACATGCAGCCACATAGGAATACCCACATACAGTCTGTTAGTTTGGATTTCCCCCTGCCTATTAGATGCATTAAAAATCTGCTTTTAATGGGGCCTCTCTGCATTTTGACAGAAATATTTCTGGAGCTCTCCTGGTTTCCACAACATTTGCTGGGTGCACATTTAATATGTTTTAGCTTTACTGCCTAAAGATGGAATCAGGGGCATCTACCTGCACATGACAGTGCTTTGGCTCTTGCAGTTGCAGAACTTAATGTATGTATCAGTAATGAAAATCTTAATTAAGAAAGCTGCATCATTGTCCACGAACACTCATTTTTCTCCCCCTGCAAAGCCCTTTGTGTATTGCAGTATATACCTGGTCCAGACAGACAGAGCCCTCGAAGAGCTTGTCTGGCAGATCTTCTCTTGATTATTAACAGCTAGCAAATGACAAAGTCTCGCTCTCCTTTTGTCTTGAAGCCTAGGCTTGGAACAGAAGAGCACACAATGTACTGTAGGGTTTGTTTGTGTTTTTTTAAACTTGCCTTTATTACGTTGGTGGGTTTGAAAATCCGACAGTGTTGATCAAAACTAATTTAGGTTACTTAGAGTTGCCAAAACACTAGCAGATGCATATTTACACATATACTCTCAGAGAAATGTAATTTTCCATATAGAAACAATGCAAAAGTATAAGGAGGAATGGTTTTAAGTTGTCTGTTTATGTTTCTGGTACCTTTGCCCTCCAGAGCTGAAGACTACAATATCCCCCATTTAAGTGACCTTAGCAGTTATTTGTTTCCCTGTGCCAATGTGCATGTGCCAATTTGTCATCTGTGTAGACAGTAAAAAGCTTTGGAAGATGGAATAACTTTATGCAGACAACTAACTGTACTCATAAAAATGGAAAGAGTTATTAAGCTCTTTTGAAAAGGTGGCCTACAATCATGTTTATGAAACAATGCCCAATTGTAATATTTTAATACTGTCCAAATCATAATCTGTAAAATAAAAAGTTCAAGCATTTAAAATTCTCTTCAAACAACCTGAAAATATTTAACTCTTAGAAAATAGAAACTTATGCTATTACTTCTGTGACTTTGACACATGTCCTACATTGTGATGAGAGAGTCTCATATTCTTACTTACTTGGATATCATTCAATATTCTAGATTTTCTAAGTTTCTGTTTTTCACTGTTAGTTATTTTCTGGAAAAGCCATGTAAATAATTGAGTGGGGCTTCAGCATACAGTTATATAACACTGTCCAGTGGAATAGAACCCATCCACCTAAATATGGTCAGTAATGAATATTTAGAACCTCTCTTCTTCATGGTACATACACAATGTCCACCTAGGCAAGAGCAGCCATACTGCCTCAGATGGAACTTACAGGTTGGTCGTTAACTCTGCTTCTTAGAACTTCAAGTGCTGAGGTGCATTAACTTTCCTTTATTATAATTATTCAATCACATTATCCATATAAATTAATGAGTTTCACTGTGGCATTTCCATACACTGTATTATAGCATATTTATTTTTAAAATCACCATAATGTAAGTGATGGTCAGTTTTCCATATTTCTAGATCAAGAGAAATTTTGTGCAAATATTCTCTCTATTATGAAAGATGTGAGGAACTCCATATTATAAAAAGATTATTTTCAAGTAGTCTGGCATTAAAATTTCATGGTTTCCTTCATAATATGTTTAATTAAGTTTAAATATGAAAAGTAAATAAAAAAAGATTTACAGTTCTATACTAGGACCACAATAAAGGGTTAAAAAATATGCTATCAGGGCTCTTGGTAGCTCCATAGAAAACCTGAACAGGTTATTGTACTACGAAGGCTTTTTTTCCTTTTCAAAAACCATCTGACCAATGCTGTCATAAATCCTAAAACATGGTATAATAATTAGATTAGATGTGTGTTGCAGTTTTATGAGGCATATAGTATAATCTCAATAAATATTTGAAGAATTATAAATTATAAAAGAATAAGGAAAGAATGAATTATGTTGGCATTTCAAAGATCAAAGCAAAAAGTAGGCACTCTTTTCTTGATTTTGAAAAGTCCTTCTAATATTTAGAAGTCTACTGGATTTCTAGATGCTGGTCTTCAACTTTCCAAATAGTAAACTACTCATGGAATTGTGTAAACTCTGAAGATCTAAAATTTGGGTAAAGTTACTTTCTGCCCCTGGAACATATACACATGTATGTGAATGGACACTCGATCACAATATAAAACATACTTTCTACTGTGGGTTATGATAAAGATGGATGAAAACAAAAAAAAATTGTAGATAAAGATAGGATCTTCTTCCACTTAGTATATCTACAATTGGCTTAAAATTGTTTTGCTTTTGTTGTTGTTGTTATTGTTATTGTTGTTGTTTTTCCCAGTGGTGGAGTTTGAACACAAGGCCTCACACATTCTAAGCTAGCACTCTACCACTGAACTACATTTCCAACCCCAATTTTCTTAAAATTTAAAATGACTTAACCCATTATAAATGGCAGACCTTCTAATGACTTATCCTCCTCTCTCTTTACTGATGTGTTTTGGGGGTTTTTTGTTTTGTTTTGCAGTACTGGTTATTGAATTCAGAGTTGCTCTAGGACTAAGCTAGTGCTCAACCCTTTTTATTT
Source organism: Marmota monax (assembly GCF_021218885.2). Classification (NCBI taxonomy): domain Eukaryota; kingdom Metazoa; phylum Chordata; class Mammalia; order Rodentia; family Sciuridae; genus Marmota; species Marmota monax. The sequence goes on from NW_026694771.1 coordinate 3,507,088, forward strand.
TTTATTTTGAGACAAGGTTTCATGAAGTTGCTGAGCTGGTCTTGAACTTGTGATATTCCTGCCTCAGCATCCTGAGTTACTGGGATTACAGGCATGTGCTACCATGGCTCTGATTTTTGTGCTTGAAATATCATATGTTGTATCAGCTTTGGCCCAGTCCACAAGCCAAAGAATCAAGCAGGCTTAGAGCAAAGAAGTGTCTTGCAACTAGAATTAAAGGTCTTTAGAAGCATATTAGCTGACTAAAGGATGCTCTTTAGTTCAAACCTGGACACCCTTTGCTCTCTCATGGAAATACATCCACTAGCTGTGTCACAAGTGATCCTTTCAGCAAATGTGTGCATTAGTGATCCTCCAGAGCATCATATTTATGTTAGTGCTTAATAAGACATTCATAAAGCAACATGTAGTTTGTTATATTTAAATGCCTGTGACTTCCTTCAAAAGCAAGCACCTTTAAACAGAGTAATAGCATTTCTCTATATGCAAACCTCTGTACATAAAAAGGTTTACATTTTAAAACAAACATGTTTTTGAGTTTTATCCAAATTCCAAAAAAGCATCTAAAAAATTTAACAGCTGAAAAACACTTTCTCCTTGCTGGGAAAACTTAAACCTTGCTAGGCTTTATGCAACTTAAAAAAAAAAATCACTTCTGTGCTGAGAACTAGCATGAGAAATCTCAGCATGAAAGGTTGTTGGAATTTTTTTTTCTCTTCATAGAGCTAAAACCAATCGTGGGTTTTAGAGTGATACCACAATATACATATGCTTTGTCAGGAACAAAGAATTTTTCATCAAACCTAATTTCAAGGGCATCTTCAACAAAAATTAGGGGGGAAGATAAAGGCTACTTAAGCGGTGATCCAGTGTCTGAAAGCAAAGTTGAGGACATCATTGTATCATCAAGGTCTGGAATAACAGGTAACCCTGAGCTGGTTGTCATCATTTGAAAAGCCTACGGGTATTTGTTTTATTATTGTCTCACTTAGTCCTTACTTAGCTGAGAGTGTCTCACAAGGGAAGTGCTGCTCTGAGACAGTGTCCTGGACTTTGTTTTCTATTTGTTTCAGCACTTCAATAAATGGTCTGTTACCTGCCATTATGACCTGCGTGCATTTACTGAGCAGTTTTTCAAATCAAAACAAAATTATGTGGCTGTGTTTCTAGAAAGCTGAACCATTTTCAAGATAGTATGGAATTAGAAACACACATAAACACATCCACGCAGCTGGATGTTTGTACTGGACACATGCTCAGGCATATTGGGGAAAATAAGAAGAAAATAGGTTGGACAGTACAAATAGAAGGATATAACTTGTTCACACATTTACAACCTGTGCTCCCAACAGTGTATACATGTGGAAATGACTTTGTAAAGAAGACCCACCTGTGTGTGTCTACACACAAGCATGTTCCTCTTAACACTCTCCTGGGGACAGAGGACACAAAGCAATTTTTAAAACATCATTCTAACTACTCTGACAGTGTAATGATATGGGTAGTGACTTAGGGGGTCATAGATGAGAGAAGAGGCAATGGCTTACCTCTGGTATTGATGTGGTAACTTTTTATAGGTCCTTCCTTGAAGACAGCTTTAGATATTTCAAGACCTCTTAGAAAAAATTTTCAGCACCTTCTGTGCTCCAAATTGAGTCAGTTTGCCTCATGTTTCAGTATAACTGAGTAACAGGCTGGCAAATTCCCTGCTTTTCTATTCACCAATAACCAAAATAGAACTCACAAAAACTCCTTCCTTCTCCCCCCTTTTCAAGAAACATCCCACTGTGCCACCCCATCACCACCACCACCACCACCAGGGAGGAGCAGACCGGAAAAAAAAAAAAAACAACAAGTAAATAGAGCCAGCCCTGAAAGACAAATTCCCAGCTGTACCTCTAGCGCTTTGCTCAGTACTGTGAGCTTGCTAGAGCTGGCACATTTTTTATAATACAGATGCATAAATGTACCGTCTGAGGCAGAGGAATTGCAGCCTCCCCTTTTGGTGTTTCCTGACTGTCTTGGTCTTAAGTATATTGCACAGGAGTAGCCTCCCAACCCCAGAATAAAAGACTCAATTTGCATCTGACCATATATTTTTTTAATTGTAGCCTTCTGTGACTTCGTTTTTCGTAAAGTTTGTGGAAAACTATCATTTTCAGACTTTCATAGCATTCTTCCAAATACAGACTTCCAGAGTCTGTCTTACTCTCACACATATACACATGCATACACATTTACAGACTACATCTTTTTAAGTGAAATATGTAAATCTAGACCTCTTCTTTAAAGGTTTTCTAAAATGTGGGGGTTGGCTGTGTTTAGTAATGAATTCTTTCATAATAGGCATAATATAATCAAACCAAATATACATCATTGTTCAAAGCCAATATGATTCTAATCTTCCTGAACCATGAGATATGTATTTTTAAAGGGCAAGCTTATTTTATGGAGTACCCCTTTTACTTCTGAAAAAATTATTTTCTATCATGAAAAAGTTTAATGAATAATACTGATTAAATTTTAAAAAGGAAAAGGATGCTTCATACAAAGGTCCAGATAAACATCCAAACTTGAGCCAAACTTTGGTTAAAAATTTAAATCTGCTTCTTAGGGATAAAGATTAGGAAGACTGAAGTCTATGTCAAGGAGTACAATTTACAAAGGCTCTTTCCAGTTGCTCAGGGATGAATCCCAGGAATTCAGACCTGCATTTGAGAATAGGATCTGCTTATTCCTCTGTTCTTTGGGGCAAATTAGTTCATTTTAAGCCACAGTTTCCTCAGCTATTTATACATTTTTAAAAATGAATAGTAACTCTGATGACAGTGCTCCTTGGATTGAAGTAGTGAATGTAAACTTTTCTAGCATTAGTAGTATCCTTGGAATCAGTGCTTAATCTGGAGATAAATATGAGGCATGCTTAAGTATGTTATTTCTGGCATGTTTTGTTTATATGTAATGTTTCTATATAACTACAACACATGTAATTACACAAACAGAAGTTATTTTGCTTCTTCAAAGTGACATTTATTGCACACTGACAATGTGCCAGGCAGTGTGGAAAGCACTCAGTGAACAGGATTTCATCGAGTCCTTATAAAAGTCCTGTACATTACCATTAATATGCCCATTTTTCAGATGAAGGGACTGAAGCCAAGACAGCATGAGCAGTTTGCCCACAGTTAGATAAGTAGGTACAAATGGGATCACACTTTGAATCAGGCAGTCTAGTCCTCAACAATAACATAAGAAAATAATTACAAATAAACAAACAAAAAAAAATTGTATGCAAGATGTTTATCATAGATACATATTTTTTACCTTTTTGTTGCAGACATTTCAAACATACACAAAAGCAGAAACAATATCATAGTGAACCCTCATGAGTTCCTCACTGTGCTTTAACAATTATTATTGCTCATGGCAAATCCTATTACATATATTTCTATTATAAAATTGAAAATAAGTTAGATGCGCAAGTTCAGGGGACTGCCTAAATATAGTATAACATCCATTAGATATAATTTGGGGGACATTAAAATGTTTATGAAGATCTTATAATACCATAGATAATTTACATTACATATTAAATTAAAAGAAAACATACATGACTATTCATATGATATAATCATAGCCAGTTTCTAAATATACTATGAATCTTAGAAATATAGGAATTTTAGTTTTTGTTTTACTACTTTCCTGTATTTTCTAAATTGCATATCATAAGCATATTTTACTGGGAAAAAATAATAATTTCCTAATATTTGGAAAAATATATATGAAAGGAAAACTTACTTACCTGACTTTTTCATGGAAATCAGGTTTACATAAAATTCTTTTATTATCTCCTCTTAACTATCAAGAGATATTTTCATCTTATTAATTTTAAGTTTTGATATGCATATATTAAATTTGTATGCATATCTAGTTGTTGTTGTTGTTGTTTACTATCCTGCAAACTTCTCTAACTGACTTAGGGTCATCATCTTGAATTACAATTGCTTTGTGTTTCTGCTGATGCTGATAGGGGTGTGGAAGTATAAAAATAGTCCTATATATTTGAATATTATTTTGTGGTTTCCAAGCTGTTCCATGTGGCATTAACCATTTGGTCCTTATTCTATAAGATTATTTGCTTCTGTGCTTATTTACCACTTAACTGCTATAATATTTTAGTTCTCATATCTTCTTTTTTATAGTTTTCATTTCTCTTCTTTAGCTATCAAGTTATTTCTTGTTGTGCAAGCCTCTAAGCTCCTCATTCCTTCTCTGATGCTTACTTCTAATCTGCTTTGGGCAAGGACAGGAAACAACACCTATGTTTTGGTTGTGTATAAAGTGCATGCATTAACTCATTCCCTTGACAAAGCAGTGTACCTGTGTATTTACTCAGCACTGGGGAGGGGGGAAGTGGGGGGATACAGGTAAATAAGACACAAATCCTGTCCTCAAAGAAGTTTTAATCTAGCAAGAGAACTTGAACCTGTGCCTGCTTTGCTAGAATCTACAATAGAAAGTGATACATGCTCCATAAAAGAAGTACAAATAAAGTGTTCTTGGAGTTCAGAGGAGGGCTGAGGGCTCTACAGAAGAGGTGACACTGAATTTGGACCTTAAAAGGCAAGGAGGATTTGAGCACACAAAGATAAAAGATAAGCACATTTTTGAAACCTTAAGCAAAGCCTGGAAGAATCAAAGGCTAAAGAATCTGCAAAGAAGTAGTTGAGTTTAACTAGAGCATGGAGTGTGGGAAGGTGAGTAGTGGGAAATAAAGTGGTTAAAGTAGATTGGGACCAGAAAGGGAAAGGACTTTATTACCAGGCCAAGGAATTTGGACTTTATTCAGTAGACAATGGGGAGCTATTGGAAGTTTTTAGTGGGAGAGTAACATAATCAGAGCTGTGCCTCCAAAAGATTAATCTGGAAACAGTGAATAAAATGGATTGGAGTCGCAAAAGAGCAGGGGATGCAAGATCATGTAGGGACTACACAATGGTCCAGGTAAAAGACATTGAGGACCCTAACTAGGACAGGGGCAGAGGGACTGAATAGATGGTGAACTGATTTATGATGCATGGCAGAAGAGTATTAATCCATTATATTTTGGGAGCAAGGGAGAGGAAGGCACCAAAGACATCTTCATGATTTTGAACCTGAGTGGAGCCATAAACAGAAACATAGGGCAGCAGAGGAGGAGCAGGTTTGGGAGGGGAAAGCACCAGTTTAATTTTGAACTCACTGAGTGAAGATGCTGACTGGGTACTTGGGAAAGGCCCATTGGGCTTTTGCAGACCTGAGACTACAGTGCAATAGAAAGGCCAGGCTTGGAGATGAAGATTTTTTAGTTGTCTCTGTCTCATTGAACAGAGGCAAGAGGCAGATCTCATCAAAGTAACTTTCAGGATTTATGGGTGGCCTAGTTGATGCCTGTTTTGGCTCTTTGTAATCCCCCCACCCCCTCCCCATTCTTAACAGAAAGAAATGCCACACAAGTGGCTTTCAGGCAAGAGAAGCATTGTTTCATACAAACACAAAATATATTCTAAAATAACTTAGAATATAGCTAATGGTGTCAATTTCACATTATATATAGTCCCTGTTTTCACATAAAATATATTCCTACATGACCTTAGAAAATTCACCCTGCCTCTTGCCTTTCTGGTTCTTAGATCTATAGTCAGAGAAATAAAGAAGTCCACTAAAATCCTTGGACACCATAACTGGCTACAAACAGCACACCAACTTTGAGTCAGAATCACTTGGGGGAGAAGAAGAGGATCATGATTAGGGAACCTGTATTTTTTAAAACTCCCTATATGATTCTGACACAGAACCTATGTTGGAAACCACTGGGCTACATAGCCTCTTCAGTTCATTTCATTTTGTCTCTTACATTCTAAAGTTATAGCAATATTTAGACAAATATGCATTTTTCCACAACTCATCAGTGAGAAAACATATCCAAAATGCAAATTTACTGTCAAATTCAGTTGATTTATAACAAAATACTCCCCCTCTCCCCTTTAGGTTAAAAGGATGATCTATATATTTAAAGCATATTTGAAAGCACTATAATTTAGAAACCTCCTGTGATGTTATAAAATGTGGGAGAGCTGTTGGAGTAGCGTGGAAGGAGAAGGCAGTCGAGGAGGTGGAACGCATGCACACGTGCTCTTTCCCAGTCGTACCCAGGAGCTGCCCACACATCCAGAAACATCCACAACCATGTGTGCCTGTGCTCTGCAGTTGATTGCAGTGTCCTTGTGCTGCTTCTGATTGTACCTCCCACATTTTATATATATCAACATTTCAGAAGAACTTCTGTGTGAACCCAGCATAGGTCTAGAGTGGAATAAAAGATCCCATTAAGATTCCGATAGGGCAGATCAGCTTTTTCTAAAGAAAGATCATCTTTAACACACCCTGTTTGTTTTGTTCAGTTTCCATCATACATTTCCTAATTTAACTTTTACATAGCTTTCATGAGACAGAAGTCATTCGACATTCAGTATTCATAGAATGTGCTTTCTGAAGACCCTGCAGAATCTAGAGTCTGCTGGACTGGAGGGAAGGTGAGGATTGAGGTATTTTTACTTTCTCCCTTCTTTCCAGTGATGATGCAGTGTGGACAGTTTGGACAAATTGGTCTGGATTAACCTAGACTGTAAAGATATTTGCTCAACAAGTTTTTATTGAGGAGGTACCATGAGTAGAAAATTCTGCTCATTTTTTAATTCAGGGTTTAGAAGCCAATTGTAGTGGTACTACCAATTTCTAGACATAAGTGCTGAATAGGACTAAGGTAATCATGTTAGTACTTCACCTTTCGTTAGCCCTTAATAGTATTTTCACTGAATTATATTTGGCACCCTCCCGTTATCTAAGGAAACCCTGCCCTCATCCTCATTTGTATTACCCCATCACCCATCTTTCAGTCTTCAACTCCACAGTTATCCATTTCCTTTCCCCAGTCAAACTGTGGATTCTTGACTTTAATTGCATTCAGTTAGGTGGTCTGGTAACCTCATTAAAGTAATTTATTCCCATGTGTGAATGAGGTTTTACCTTCTTGGAGAAATTTATATTTTAAAAAAGTATCTTGCTAGACAACCATGTTTTTCCCCTTTCAGTTAATGAATGACTTGTGAAAGAGATGCTTTTTAGTTGGGTTCTCAGACAAATCCACTTTGTCCTGGTCTCCTAACACTCAAAACTATATTTACGGTTGTAAAAGAGAAAAACATGAAATCAGCCAAGCATCCCTCTATCTAGCACTCCTACATATTCTCACTTCTTCATCTCCCTCTCTCTTACCACCCCCTTCTCAGCTCTATATCCCTGATATGCAACACAGCACACCTATGTACCATACACCTGACTGCTTCCTCCATCCTGGTCCCACCACCTTAGTTCTAATCTGTTCCCATTTCTAGTTCCTAAGTCTTGGATGCATCTTCCATTTATCATCTTAATACTGCTCTTTGAATTGATCTCTTTAGATTTTGTTCCCATACCTTGGAGATAGTTTAATAAAACAGAGGAAGCATAAGCCATCTCCATAGATGCCATTACTAGGCATGTGACCTTGGGCCAGTTATTTGTCATCTCTAAGTGTCTGATTTCTAATATGTAAAATGGGAGTATTGTGAAATTAAATACGATACATAAACAGGATCAGGAACATTTCATTAAGAGTTCAACATATATAAACTATAATTGCTACTATTTCTTGTTATCTCCCCTTCCCTCAATGACTTTGATTTGGATTCCCTCTATTGGTTCTACAAGAATTAGGAGGACAATAATTTGAGTGTGTGCTGGTCAGGACTAATTTTCTGGATGTGACCTTTTCAGCTGCATTTGATATACAAAGTAGGTAATGACAGAGACCGCATATCTTCTGAACAAAGACTTAGAAGACAATTTTATAAATACAAGCAGATTTGTGGGGATAATAAAAGGTAAGATTTGAAACCATGTCTGTTCCAGGAAATCAGAGGCTTATGGCTCCTGTACCTATTCTTAGAATGCAAATTCTCTATACTGGACAAAGATGAATTTCACAGTCACAAGGCAGTGCTAAATATAATTAAGAATATGATCTCTCTGATAACTCATTGTATTAAGAAAGCATGGTCGATTACACAGAGAAAAGTTGTCTCCATTTCAGGGAGGTGTTTTTACCTGCTAAAGGAAACAACAGAGACGTTGAAGTTATCTGGTTTGTATGCAAACACCACTTAAAATCCATGGATAAAAAGGCTCTAGCTTAATTGCCTTGGTCGAATTATTTAATTTATCTGAGTCTCAGTTTCCTTATCAGTAACAGATTAATGATACCCACCTTGCAGACATATTATAAAGATTAGAAATTATGTATAAAAGTGTGGCATAATGTTTGGTCTAAATAAATGTATTTCCTGGAAGACTAGAGCCAAGTTTCTCTTCAAGATGAAAAAGGAACTAAAATTATGCCCATTTTCCACATATAACCAAGCTCTATAATTTAAAAACAAACAAAAGCCTATCTAATCACTATAGAACATGGAAATAAACATTTTCCACTTTTGCCATTTTAATCCCAATTTGTCTAGTAAATATATGCAGATAGGCAGGTAGGATATAAATCAAATACTTTTTTCAATATCGTTAAAGAGAGAGTTTTGAAAGGATTCCTAATGTGCTTTAGCAGTATAGAAGTGTCTTTTGTTATTATGTAAGGGAAACATAGGGTAATCTGAGACTGTGTCATTAAAAAAAGCCATAAGAAATGATCACCTCACATTTTATGAAGAACTACAGAGGCATTTACTAAAACCTCACTAAATAGATGCCCTATTTCAAAATATTCAATTCTGAATTTCCAAGTAGAAATATTGCTTCCATTGAAATAAATCTTGAGCATTTTAGATAAGTTGAGAAATTATGTGCTGAGTGTTTTTTGTTTCTTATTTCTAATGAATCAGTAATTTTGACCTTCGTTCCATATGCCTCTTTAATTTATGGTGAATAAAGTAATAGATTTTTCAAAAATTAATACATATTCTCAAGCCACTAAGTTTCCAAATTATGATATTTCCAATGGCAAATGAAATAACATGCTGTCCATGCAGTTAGTGATTTGAGGCAATTTGAACATCATGATAAGAGGGGGGGAATTACAAGCAGTGTTATAATTAAAGGTCTGTTGATTCTTCAGTTTAAATGCCATTGTTGAAAGATTTTTCACTCAGATGTCAAAGTCTGTGGCCAGCCAAAACTTGGCATGCTAGAACTCAGCCCAGGGAAACATTGTGTTCTACAGATTTAAAAACCAAAATCTGTTAAGAACAGAAATGTTGGGCTTGGGCTGATTTCTCATGAATCAGAACCAGAACATAGCCAAATACCACCTCCTCTTTATGAAAGGAAGTAGTGCAGGTGGGTGCTAATGGGAAATGTTTGTTCAGATGGAAAATGAAGGGAAATTATCATTAGATGTCAACATGCAGTACAGTAGGTTAAAGTTTTATATCATTAAAGCATGTTTGAGAAGTCCAAAACACTTTAGAAGCCTATTCTAGTTAGTTCTTTTAGTTAGTGTTAAGTAGGAAGCAATATTTACCCATTTTCCAAGATTTGTGCGTTGACGTTCAGTTTCTCCATATCGCGTTCCTTGCTAATACGAAAATTTGCTTAGCAAATTACTAAGCATACTTAGTATGAAACTTATTAATTTTGTATATGAATATATTTTTCTGATATTTCCTTACTATATCACCTTTTTGGCTTTTTTTCTTATATGTATGTATATTTTTTCTCCTACAAAATAGAAATCTTGCTATATACATTGTTCCCAAATGCCATGTTTTCCTTTCTTAAATGTGAAGGTTATAAATAAGTGGCCTGTGTGCTGCAACTAGCTAGCTCATAGAATGATGTATTTATTTACTGTCTGTAATATAATTTTAAATAATCTGAGCCAGATTTTTTAAAAGGAAGAAATTTCACACACACACACACAAAAAAAATAATAATAATAATAATAATCCAGATTTTTCTGGCTCCCCTCGAACATTGGCGATCTGGCAACTTTGGACCTGCATCCTTCCGTGGCACCAGTACTAGAACTGTGTAGCAGCTGCTCCCTTCAGACAAACCATGTTCTCTTCAGCTTGACAACTCCCCTGTCACCCCACATTTTATGCTACATGACTAGACTCATTTACTCTACCACCATGGCTAAGGCGACATTTGATTTCTCTCTCTTTTTTTTTTTTTTTTTTTTTTGCTTGTGGTAGTTGTTTTACATTCCCTTGCTTTCCTTGCTTGTCTTATTGTTAAAGTTTCCAAAAATCTCCTTCCAATAATGGGTAGCATTGCAAAGGCTATCTATATTCAATGATATTCACAAAAGCATTATTGAAAATGATGAAAATCAGAATATAGCCAATATATCCAAAAATAAGGGATTGTTCAAATATATTTTGATACATGCATAGAACAGTATACTCTACAGGATTTAAAAATATATCTGGAAAGAATGCAGGTTACAGAACAATATATATAGCAAGAATTACAATTTTGTAGGAGAAAAAATACACATATATATAAGAAAAAAGGCAAATAAAGTGATATAATAGGACAATATCAGAAAATATATTCATATACATAAATACATACATAAAATTAATAAGTTTCAAGAATAGCTTTCATAGGCCTCCTTCTGTCTGGCTTCCTTACTTCATTCTGACCTAATAGTTGTAACATATTCTGAAGCTATTTTTCAATTCTTTGGCCAAAACTGGTTATCCTTCTTGCCTTTATTCTTTAGAGTATACAGTCAAGATTTCAATAGTTGTTTTAAATGTTTTTTAAAAACATTCTTGCTTTCCCACAGGCTAGACTGCTACCATGTCAAAGCAAGAGATCCATTTCCTGTAGATGGTTTGTTCTTTTAAAGCACCTTTTGATGACACCAAAAATATTCAGATCTTTTTAAAAACATCTTGGAACTGAAAAATTACTCATAAATATGCACTAACACAGACAGAGGCTCTTAGGGGCTGAAACTGAAATTCATCCTTACAAAGGCATCAACTTTGTGCCAACTGTAGGAAGCAAGGCTCCCAGGTAAACATCATCTAAGCATTATGGAAATTCTTCTGATCCCAACACTTAGCACAATGTCTGGCAGATAGGAAAGCTAAAAAAAAAAAAAAAAATACTTGTTGAATAAAATTCGAGTAAATTCACACTCCCACCAAGGAATAATTAACCTGCATATCAAAAAAAGTCACTTGTCTTTTAAATAAAAACCAAACAATAAAGTTAGGATTTTACTGATTGCTCTTTATACTTCAGTGTAGTTGCTTCAGAGTTAATAATACCATAATTTTTCCTAGGGAAAAAAATGTCTATGTGTGTGGTTTTGTGCATGTGTGAGTTTAGGGAAAAAGCAGAAAGGAATAAGCAGTGTTCTTTTCAAGGAGGGAAGAGTTGTGAAAACTCCAGCTCTTACTGTACCTCTTCCTCCCAGAAACACTAGCCTCACTGTGATTTCATTGTCTTGACCAACTTTCTCAACTTCTGGAAGCATTCTTCACCTTAGAGCTCCATATCCTCTGTTTTCATGATTCTCTTGCTATATTCTTAAAATCTATGGGCAGTTTTTTGGATCACCTCTCTGGAGACTGAGTATCTCGTTCTGACCTCTAGACCCTGGTACTTTCCTGAAGTAGACTGAACATTTCCAACTGTTCCGTGTAGGTCACCTCTTTTAAGTATTCCAGAAGGTAATCAAATTGATCTCAAATGCACTTTGTGCTTTCTGATCCCCATGTTTTAATTCATTCTGTACCCCTTGTCTAAAGCCTATCGCTTCCATTTCTAAATGTTGGAATTTTTCCTATATTCCAGCGTCCATCAAACACTGCTTTCTTTAGGTAACTTTTTTCAGTGTCCATCATCAAATAGTATTCCTCAAGTCACTGTATCAATGAAATCAGAACTTTATTAGTAACCTTTATGGTATTCATTCTATTACATTGTGTTGTAGTTACATGGTATTTATTTTCTCCCATATTCCAAATACTAGGTTTATGGCATCATACTTATTTGGAGGAGGGGCTACATTCTAGAGCTTCTGTCCTAGCAGCATCCTTTGCCCAGAGTAGGTGGTCATTAAATATATATTGAATTGAAATGGGTTTATGTTTTGATGGTTATACATGCATTATGATTTGAGAGTGCAAAACGTCCACATGCTCCAAGTATCTCTCCTACTTTACAGTCCATAATATCTTGCTTTGGAGACTTTTTCTTCTACAGATGTAGGGATTTTCTACAAAATTGGGTCTTTTTGTTCCCTAGCAGGTAAACTATTGGCTGGGCAATATATGGGTTCTGCTACCTTCTAAGATCCAGTCATTATCCCTTAAGAGGAAGCAAAGACTTAAAAAAAAAAAAAAAAAAGATTGGAAATCGAGTATGCTCTCAAGAGGGAGAAAAGGATCATGAAAGAGAGTGATGCATAGGAGCTTGGGCTGTGCCACTCACTTCCATGTGCCCTAACTTTTCTCATCTGTAAAACTGGATGATAATAATAATAATTTCTACCTTGTAAAGATGTTATGAGGGCTAACTAAGTAGGTTTAAAAGTACTTTGAATAATATGGTCAGTTATTATTAAGTATTTTATATATAACATACATATATAGGATATAGAGTGTATATGTGCTAATATATTCTTAATATATAATGCATGCATAAACACATATATATTTATTTAATAATGGTTTGGGTTGTTATTTCACCAATGAACCTAATGGCAGATTCCAAAGAAACTCCTTGATAATCCAGAGACCCTAAATGTTGGGATAGGGAGTGTAAAAGAGAAGAGCTCAAGCATTATCAGACAGACCTAGTTTGAAGCACAGATCTGCCATCTCTTGACTATGTACTTTGTGGAAGTTACTTCACCTGTCAGAGCCTCAGCTTCTTCATCTGTAAAACAGGAGAACACCTGTCTTTTACTTTTGTTTTGATTAAATGAGCTTCTATTCTCTGTATCTGTTCTAAGACTGGACATCCTTTTTTTGGTGATTCCTGTCCTTTTCCTGAACTTCACATTTCTTTTCTCAACAAATTAGATTTTAGACTTTTTGTTCTGAACAAACTTAGAAGAAACTACTGGCACTGTTTCAGAAAAAAAAAATGGTAGCAGTACCAGCTACTAATTTCAAATTATTAATAATTTAATATAATAGTGAAATGTTAAAATATGTACCAATTAATATGCACCAAGACTAATAGAGAACAAATATTCACCAAACTGTAGCTAAATCCTTAATCTAGAACAAACTTCCCAGTCAGATCAGATTGTTTTTAATCAAACGTCTTCTATCTTTGGAAATCATTAACTATACTAATCCACAGGTTTTACAGTTGGTCACTTTTTAAAGTACAAGAAATTAGGTTTTTATTGAAAACAAAAAGTCCTTTGTACTTAGTCCTATTTGAAGGAATATTTGGTGGTTTGAGGAAAAGGAGAAACAAAGCATAAAAAAAAAAGCAGTCTTGAAAATATCTACAAACTTCAGGACATTTGGATCTGAAAGAAAAAGTACCCTGTAACATACCTTCTCAGTTTAGCCGTGTTCTTGTAGTGCTGTGATGTGGCACTTAATGCTCTAGGGGACCCAGAGCAAGTGTTACAAATGCAACCAAAAGTCTCATGAAAATGAGCCTCTTAATAGCGTGTGAGCTGGTCTGCAATGGCCTCAGGAAATCCCCCCAGCTATTCACGTCCTTTTTATTCACTACATTCTGTGACTCAAAGGGAAACTTCACTTCACCTCCTTGACCAGAATTGAACAGACATTGATTTGGTTACCTTGTGCTTTATTTATTCATTTATTAGTCTTTGTCATTTGTATTCCACAAGAAAAAAATAATGTATATTTCCTTTGCATAATTTTAAGTTTAAGAATGTGGAAATTTGTGTCTAGTGAAAAGTACATATTTATGTAATTTTTTGAGTTGCTTATTTTAACTTAAAATATTTTCCATCAAAATTATAATACATGGAGCCTCGTCTTCACCATCATCGTGCAGAATGACGCTACTTGACACATTAACTGAATTTCTAAAAATGGCGCATGTAAAGTGAGTCTTTTAAAAGAGAATCATGTTTTCCATTCACTTCTATAATTAGTCAGGTTAAGTGTCACATGGGAAAAATAAGTGGCCCAATGCATAATTTTTTAAAAAATTAAGAATTGCAACTTTCACCTCAGTGATAATGATGCGTTTATCTATGGACATTTTATGTGCATTAATTGCCCCCCAAGAAAAGCTAATAAGAAGTGAATCCAATTAAACAGCAGATAGTTTAGAAGCAAATGCTAGATATAAACCACTATATTAGAGGCAGTGGAAAATCCAGAGACATGTTAAGCCAGGGTTTATCCTCCCAGTTAGGGATGCACAGCCAAAAAGGTGGAATTTTATACACAATTGAAGACTCAAAAAAACAGTTTAAGATATTCAGATATATTCTTTGCACAATTGTTTTAGAGATTTATTTTAAAATATACCACACAGAGCTGCATGCAGTGGCGCATGTCTGTAATCCCAGTGGCTCGGGAGCAAAAAAAAAAAAAGTTCAAGGCCAGCCTCAGCAACTTAACCAGTCCTAAGCAACTTAGTGAAGCTGTCTCAAAAAAATAAATAAATAACAAAAAGCTCAGTGGTAAAGTGCCCCTAGGTTCCATCCCTAGTACCAAAAATACGTGTGTGTGTGTGTTTGTATTTTATATATGTATATATATATGTATATATATCACAATTTCCCTTCATATACAGGACGAAGTAGGTACCATGTATTCTTATGACTACCTAAATAGCAGTAACACATGAGCTCTTCACCTAAACTCAACTCACAGATTTGTTTAAACAAAGTTTGAGCATTTCAAGCAATAATACTTTGCTTTGTGGCAGAGGACATATTCCTGTTCCTTTAAATATTGAAGACCCAATAGATTTGCAACAAATTTTCTTTCAGGAATACTTGTTGAACTAATTCGCATTTCTAAGTAAGATCTTATGGAATTAAGGGAGCAAGGAATGAACTCTAAAGATTTTTTTTACCTCCTCAGTACCAGCTTTTGTGTGCCATCATTTCTTTAGTTTTTAAATATTGAATTCATTCTTACTTAGGGAATCTGTTCAAAGTCAAGTCAATGGCCAAAATAGAGCCATAGGAAGCTTTGCAACAGTGTCTATTGAATGTGCAATTTATCATGATCAAAATAGAGATTATATAGGAACTTAAAGGAAATAACAACTTTAGCACCACCTTACTTATAATCTAGCAAAAAAATTATATATGTTTAGTGGTATACTATAGAGTTATGTGTGATTTACAAGTCTGAAAGTACGTAAGCTACCATATCCAACATATCTATACATACCTTTACTCTCCTGCCAAAGAGTAAAGAGTAAATAATAAAAACGTCAGTAACACCAAGCTAGTGGAGTCCTTAGTTTATAAAGCATTTTGGATACTTCATCCATTTTGATCCTCAGAACAACTTGTAATATTGGTTAGGTACATTTTATACACATTTTACAAATTACAAAAAATCTATGAAATTTAAAAGGACAGATGACTTACTTAAGGACATAGAGCTCTTAAAAGGTGCAGCTGCTTCTCCTGATGCACATATTGTAACTGGCTCAGCAGAAACAGCCATCAGAATCTTTGCCTTGCCCCAACCTCCTACAAGGCACAGAGAAGTACCAAAATGTGATGTGTAGATTTAATCTTTCTTCAGTGGAAAGAAGAGCCCTTGAGCCAAAAGGGATGCACACTACAATTTCATGCAAAAAGGAAAAAAGATGGTCAATTATTTTGTATGAGATTCCCCATGACCCTTGCTTACATATAACCCTTAATAAATACTATGAATTTTCTTACTCCAAGATTGGAGAAAATCCTGATGATTTTCCATGAAAATCTCTGTTGCATCTATCTGGCACCAGAGTTCTTTTCAGCCTGCTAAGAATGTGGACTTTAGAACCTAAAAAGGTCTCAATCCTGATTTGAACAGTCCTCTTGCTTACCAGGATTTATATCTTTTCCAGTGAAAGTTATGTGAATATACTGAGTATATACTGAGTTGTCATTGAACTGTCTTCCTGGAGCTTTTTTTAAAATTTTTTTGGTAGCTTTATTTTGTTTATTTCTATGTGGTGATAAGGATTGACCCCAGTGCCTCACACATGCCAGGCAAGTGCTGAGCTATAGCCCCAGCCTCTTTCCTGGAGCTTTTTACAAACTTAAGAATGTGGTGTGAAAATGAGAGAGATCATGAGCCACTTAATAAAACTCAGTGTCAATGGAAATTGATAAAGAATTGTAGTTCTGAATCCTAAAAGCCACAGAGTTTCTTCAGTGGCATGGAATTCAAAGCTATCACTAAATTCTGCTACCGCAAGAATAGAACGGTAGAGTTTCATATCAAGAGATTCAGTACTTGGTTCTAGAGACTAAAAGTGTCAATGGGTCTTCCATTCAATATCACATCCTTTAAATGTCTTAGATTTCCAGGTTTACAAGTACTGGACATGAGAAGCCTGTTGATTTTTTTACTAGTTACTACGAAATATCAAAGAGATATCCCTAATGCCATGGTCCTAAGACACTTGCAATCCAAACTAATGTTTCTTCCATATTTATTATTATCACTATTATTATTACTATTGTTTCCATCTTGTAGATGAGGAGACAAACAGACTAAGAACATGACCTAAAGTAACATAGCTGGCATCAGAGCCACAGTTATGCTGGCAGATGATCTCACTCATGGTCCAACATGTTTTTTCACTAACCTTGCTGAGCCTCACAGATTTGCCCTGATTCTCAGCTGAGCTTTAGAATCACCTGAAGGGCTTGTTAAAATACAGGCAATCAGATATCACCCTCTGAGATCTGATTCATTAGGTCTGAAATAAGATTTTAAAAAATTACATTTCTAACAAGTTTCTAGGTAATATTGATGCTGCTGGTCCATGGAGCACTGTTTGAGGAGCACTGTCCTTAAACATCATATGGAATAACTGAGTGGAAATGACACATGAAGGCAAAATGGTCTTATGAAGGAAGTTTGTTTTGCAGATGCTACCTCAGGCTGCTCATTTTCTCATTTCTGACCTCCATTAAGAAAGAAAACTAGTGTACAGTGAGGAGCTAGCAATAAAAAACCTCAGTGTTTTGGATGAGAGTTCAGATCTTTCGGCATTTAAGAATTGGGCACTGAAACCCTTCAGTTTGCTTCTAAGTAGAACTATTTTTGCAGGGTAACTGGGAGATATGATTGCACACCGCCCCCAGTGAAAAGCTGCTATAAAACTGGATGTGGGCAAATGTTATTAGATGAATGTACAGGCAACTGATCCATTAACCAACGATCTTCAGGTGGATTACATCCTGTCAACCTAGAAAGAAGTTCTTAGTGAAAAGGGGAAAGACTCACCCTTGACTTAACAATTTGGCACTATTTTTCTGAAGATTGGTAAGGGTCTGGTATCACAAACTCAGTTTCAACCAACAAAGTGATGTATCTGATCTGCTAAAGTAAAAATTTTTTTATAAAGAGGTAGGAAATATTCAACTGTGTTGAAAGATAATATCCAGATCAGGTAGCTGATTGTTTCTGTGTTAATTTCCTATGGCCATTATAATAAATTACCACATACAAGGTGCTTTCTTAAAATGCAGAATTCTCATGTGGTTCTGAAGGCCAGAAGCCTGAAATCAGTTTCACTGTACTCAAGTCAATGTATCGACTAGACTGTTTCCTTTTGGAGGCTCTGGCAAATAATCTGTTTTCTTGCCTTTATTTTCCAGAAGCCCCTCCAGTACTTGGCTCGTAGCACCTTCCTTGAAGTAGCCCAACCTCTTGTTTCTATCAGCACACCTCCAACTGACTCTGATCCTCCTTCTGCCTTCTTATAAAAACTCATGATTACATATAGAGTCTATCTAGGAAATCCAGATAATCTCCCCATTTGAATAGTGTTAATTTAATCATATTCACAAGACACCTTTGCCAAAGGAGGTAAAGGGGTTAGGGACAACAAATAGCTCTGGGGACTGGGACATGGATACATTTTGAAGGGTTATTTTGCCTACCACAGTTCATCTGTGGTATGTTTATCAAACTACATTAGGAATATGGTACTTCTTCTTTAGCACCACAGTTAAGAGGTCCTTTAATAAAATTTATCCAAAAAGGTGGGGGCTGGGGTAGTCAGGATTATGCAAAGCAAGAATGTGAAAGCCATTTCCAAAGTATGGGTGGGGAGAGTGAACTAATTTCAGTATCAGGACTTCTACCTAGTTTTTTGACCTTAAGTTTATGAGATAAAATATCTACCACTTGGGTCTTCTCTCTAAATTGAAAGAATCAGAAAATCTCCTAAACCTTTTGCTTCTATAAAATTTACAAGGCTGTAGATGGCATTTTAAAACCAGGAGCTTACTTACATCTCTAATATTCAGAATAAATCTTGTCCACTTTTCTTTTGAATTAAAAAAAATCACTTAAATTTTAAGTTTAGAATGTATTATCCAAGCACTTCTTATTGTAAAATTAATGGTGAGGCTGTGAACATAAACAACACAAGCACTTTTTACTATCTACTTCTTAAATATCCTACCAAATTATATTCTTTAATCACCAAATCATTAGTCATAGGATAATATGTATACCCCTTTTGCATATTAGAAAATTGAGACACAGAAAGAAAACTTGCATGTGTATATGTAGAACTAATAAAATTAATATTTGTTGGCTTCAACCTTTCTGGGATATCATCTACCACCACAGGCAGGTGTGATACTGGACAGTATATTAAATATGCCAAGCAAAAATGGGAAGACCTTGTCCCCAAAGAGCTCAGTCTCAAGGCTCAGTCTCAAACTAGAGGACATACACCAAATGACTGCTGTCATCATTAGTGGGGTCAAAGCAGTGGGAAAGGATTTTATTTATTTATTTTGGATTGTTCTCAGATAAGGGCATGGAATTTGACCATTGATTCTCAGAAGGAAATAGGACTAGTTTGACACAAATCTCTGAATACTATTAGGCTCGCCCATAAACACCAGCTTTTAAATGACAGAGGGCAACAAAAAATACTCTGGAGGAAGTTTATAGGAAGAAAGGCTATGAGAGCTAAACCAGAAAAGGTGCTTGAAAGTAAATCAAATCATGGCATATATTGAATTATGGCATTTATTATTATGTGTGGAGTATGCATGGAATTTTCAGCTAAAAGTTGAGGAAGTAAAGGTCTAGAAACTGTCGTGCATAGTAAATAAATTAATCCCGTGTTCTTTTGTTTTGCATACTTCCTATATTTGGTGACTTGTTCATAAAAATGTAGGATAGTAAAACATGCTCTGACATGGGCACATCTATTTGTTCACATAATTAGCATGCATGCCTCTGCAAGGATTTCTTCAGTATGATGTAGACACAGTATTTCTTGGACCAAGGATTCTTTGGGAGAAGGAGAGGAGTTGTGCCTTTATGACTGTCAAAGTTTCCTAAGCTTATTAAATTAAGATCCTTTATCCTTCTTCTATAATTTGAAGATTATTCTAGTAATGTGTTTGGAGATGAAAAAACCTGCCAAATAAGTCAGGGTCTAATAACTGGATTAATAACTATTCTAACACCCATGAGTTCTGCATGCTATGCCACTCAGGAACTAGTCTTCCTTTCTACTCTAAAAGATCAGAGTTTTCACTGATATTTTTTTTATTATTGGAACTACGTTGTATAAAAAAAAAATTGGTTTAAGCAGGTCATCAATTCTTGAAATATCTGTCCATAAGAAAATATGTATCTTTGATTGGAATCCCATCACCAAGGAAATGGTTTAAATATCTGTTTATTTCAATGCCAAACAAAAATCTTAGCCTCAACTATTTATCTTTATTTTGCAATGACTTTTATCCTTTTGCCCATTCACTCATTTATCACGTGGCTACTGTACACTAATCGTTTAGGAGGAAAAACACCCTAAATGATTATGCAGACCTTAAATATGTTTATGTGTGTTCATATGCTTTTTTAAAGAGCACATGTGTGATGGGAAGTGAAGAATAGCATAGTCGGGGAAAAAATTAAAGAGACACGATGTAATTATCCGAACTGGAATTAAGCCAATTAATAACCCATGTGCTAACACTGCCCTCAAATTGCTGCAAATGCTGTCAGATATTTAAATATCCTGGGTGGTCCTGGTCAGCAATCTTTGCCTCATCCATTTTCAACATCATTCAGGGACATGGCTCACCTGACTTCTGAAGAAGGGCCACACCTGAAATAAACTACAGAAGAGGTTCAGATTATATGATTCAAGCACTAGGCTCTCACAAGTGATTACACATGAATTTTTACTAATTTCTTATGAAATCCAAATACTGGTGTTTTATTCATTTGCTCATTCCTTTATGACACACATTTAAGGAATATCTACTATGTGCCAGTATAGTACCATGCCTGAATATGCAGGATATAGAGTCAGATTGCTTGCATTTAAACCCCCAGCCCCATGCTCACTAGCTGAGTGATCTTGAGCAAGTTTCATAACCTTTCTAGACCTCAGTTTCCTTTTCTATGAAATGGGGTTATTGGATTGTGACATAAATGTAGGATTAAAAAATGCAAAACACTTTGCACACTGATTAATACAAATCCAAGTGTTCAGTAATATATTGGCTGTTGGCTATTGTTGTTATTACGAGCCAGTAGATATTCTCAAATTTGTGAACAAAAAGATAATACAACCTTCAGATGATTTAAGAACCTATTAGTTTAGTGTCTAGAAACTTGGGGTCCTAAACTTTATAATCTCTCTGCAAGCCCTTTCTAATAGAAATCTGTATACTGAATCCTTGATTTACTATATATATGGTTTTTTTCCTTGAGTAGCGCTCTTTGAATGTAACGCACTCAGCACATCCATAATTTGCAATTTTGTTCATTTACATTCTCATGTTATGATTTCCTTATATGTAATACTAGCCATGTACTTTACCATATGTTAGCTCATGTCATCCTCAAAACTACTTATGGGAACAACACTATCACCTTTAGAGATAGGGAAACTGAGGCTCTGAAAGTAGCTGTGACTTAGGCAATTTTGTTGTTCCAAGTTCATGCTCTCTTTAGTCAGTTCACCAGCGTGCATTTGTAAACATTTCTTTGCTTTGGGCTGTGGCCCAGCAGGTGTACTTTTGGACTTGCTGGAGGATCTGTCAATGTCCTAAATCACTGCTTTCTCTCCCCAACTTCCAAATTGATTGACATGGACCATATGTTATAGGCATGTTACAGCAGCCATTGTTATAGAGGTTGGTCGGTAGAAAAACTGAATTACTTTGGCTATGACTTCTCTCAGATTACTTGCCTTTGAATGGGCTCCCAGGTGCCTGACAATTCTTTCAGTTTTCTTCTTTCACCCTAAGTAGTAACGTTGTTGCTGGAGCATGACTGACAGATAGTTTTTGCTTTTACATACACCATGATTCTTGTTTTAGGACAAGAGGCTTAATCTTTCCAATAGCATCTGATGGCACTGTTCTTTTCATAAGCACTTCTTTCCTTCTGTAAGAAAACGCACCCTCAATTATCTGTTGTGAAAAGGAAGCTCCTCACTGAATGTGATCATATATGTCCCCAAAAAGATATCATCAAATTCATGGGTAGATAATATAATTTCCCTTTTCTATTTTAGTAGCTCATTTTCAATTGAAATATATCAGGAAAGTTGCCCATGGCTAATCTTCCAGGTAGAAAATTTCATCAGTGACTTAAAACTGCATCATAAACTGAAATATTCAATCTCTTTCACCCACAGTATGCCTATATTTTAGAAACGTGTTGTATGAGAAAGCCACGTCTTCTTATATGGTAATGTGTGTGTATGTGTATACATATTTGTATACATACACATACACACACAATATATATATATATTGTGTGTATGTATATGTGTATATGTATATATATATATATATATTGTGTGTATGTATATGTGTATATGTATATGTATATATATATATATATATATATATATACACACACACATATGTATACATATATATATATATATATATATATATATATATTCTTCATAGATCAATCCATTCACTGGCCTCCATTCTCTTGGAACATGGCACAAGCCAGACTTGGTTGAGAAGGAATCTCTACAATGTTATATTTTTCTGCTTTTCACTGAGAATGAATTAACACTTAAATCCCTTACCCTTAGCATTCAAAATGGACCCCCAAAATTATTCTACTTGGTTATTTAGACATTTTGAGAAAAAAATTGAGGTTTGTGTGCGAGTCATATAGACTTAGAAATCTTCTTGTTCTGGAGACAAGGGTAATTTCTATACCTGTTGGGCCAGAATCTTTAAAGAATACTAGAAATTTGCTGGTATGTGAAAAAGCCTGTTGGGCTGCTAGAGCCCTGGGTTCCAGTATTGACATTGCTATTGCCTTTGTGATGTATTGCTCTCAGTCTGTGGGCCTCAGTTTCCTCATCTGCCAAAATAAAGGCTGGAGAGACTGATCTCCAGGGCTTTTTCTAGCGCTGTATTCTCTGGGTCTGCAAATCGCTTTCAGTGTCTGCCATAGTCTGCCTTGCCAGCTCTGTTTGTCACAAAGATTAATCCATTTTAACTGTACCTTGGAGTGCACCCGGGAGGGGAGGATGGATGGATTGTTTTGCACCTATTATTGCATCAGAACTTTTGCCTTTTTAGACACAATCATGCCGTGCCTAAAATCTGTCTGCCTGTCTGCCCACTGACTTTGTCTGTGCTGATCTTTTGCCATGGTGCCTCTTTTTCCAGCATCCATCTCCCTCCAAGATCTAGATTCGGCATCCGACTGTACCTGTCTTGTTCTCTGCAGCATCTGTCTGCTACACTCCTAGACCATCGTTAATAAACTTTCACACATTACACGCAACCCCCTAATATGTTGGCACCTGCACATAAACATCTACGGTTCATAAAACTAGGGGAGAAAACTCCATTTTTTAAAAAAGACCTCTATCTAGTGCCATTTGTATTTGCACTTTTTGTTTAGTTGTAAGTTTTAATAGTTCCCCCTTTGAGGATTTGTCAGTAGGAGCAGTATTGCTTATCAGAACACACCAACAGTCTTTTTGTAATATTCGCTTTTCCCCTTTGGTTCAGCCGAGCCTGCTGACAGATCATTCAAATTCAATTGTTTTATGTCTAAGCCGAACAGCTAATTAAAGTAGGGATGATTAACCTGACTGGCAGTGTCGCTCTCCCTCTCGCGCTCTCTCTCTCCCTCTCCCTTTCTCTCTCTCCCTCCCTCCTGTTCCAATCAGTCTTTTTCTCACACACTCTCTCTCTCTCCTTCCGTGTCTCTCTCTCTCCCTCTCTCTCTCTTTCTCTCTCCCTCTCTCTCTCCCTCCCTCTCTCTCCTCTCCCCCCCTCTCTTCCTCTCTCTCAGTCTCTCCCTCCCTCGGTTGGTGTCTCTCTCTCTCTCTCTCTCCCTCTCTCTCTCCCTCTCTCTCTCTCTCTCTCTCTCTCTGTCTCTTGCTCTACTGTTTTTTTTTTTTTTTTCCTCTCTCTCTCCTAAACGTGGTCTGCTTGCTGATGGCAGAATGGCACTCGGAGATTTGTGCATTGTGTCTGGTTTCCTACGGGCAGGCTGACCCAGTGCCTCCAGGGACTTATCAATAGACCACTCAGAAGAGACACAGACAGGAGAGAGGAGGAGGGGTGGGGGGAGAGAGAGAGAATCAATATCAAGAATAGAAGGAGCTCCGAAGCCATTTTTTTTTTAAAGAAGTATCGGGACTTGGGAGAGGGTGACAAAGAAGGTTTTTCAAAGAGGCAGTGGAGGAGGTTCTAATAAATTTGGAAGGAAACAGTTCCCTGTCTTGGGAAAAGGAGAACTCCTGACTGATTAGCATTCACACCAGGTATGAGATGTTCGCTACCCCTTATCACTGTGTCGCAACCGAGATGGAAAAGCCTTTTTTTTTTTTTTTTTTTTTTTTAGGAGACTGAGAGAGCATGTATTTTGCTGTGTTTGTTGTTGGGGGGTAAGAGGGGCGGCGTGAGAAGCTGTGGGCATTTGTGTATGGGAGCAGAAAGAATGGAAGCAGTACAACGGGGGGTGGGAAAGAGTATGGAGTATGTTACTGTCTTCCCTGTCTTTGTGCACCCCTGGGGGGTTACCCAAGTTCATTTCTAGCAGGTGGATTTAGACGGGAGTTACTTAACGCTTGACCGCCAGTTTTGAAAAAAAAGAAAAAGAAAAAAAAAAAAAAACGCTGCTTCCTATGTCTATTAAAGGAAGCTCCAATTTCTCTCTCTCTCTCTCTCTCTCTCTCTCTCTCTCTCTCTCTCTCTCTCTCTCTCTCTCTCTCTCTCTCTCCCCCACTCTCTCTCTCTGCCCCCCCCATCCCTCTTCCCCTCTCTCCCTCTCCCTCTCTCTTCTTTTTTTCCTCTTCTAACCAGACAGCGGGAGGGTTCCTGGCTCCTAGCCAGCCCAAAAGCCTCTAAGTGTTTTGCACTTGTTTCAGGGAGTAGCTGCCCGGGGATTTTTCAGCATTTTCACTAGAGAACAAAGAGTTCTTTACAAAGGGAAAGGGGGGGGGGAGTGAGCTTAATGTCTGATATATGTTTTTCTATTTTTATTAGTTTTTCGCTTAAAAAGAAAGACAGGAACAGAACATTCACTCTATAAAGACACAAAGACATTCAAAAGAAATCCAGTTATCTTTTCTCCCCATCACCCCAATATGTATACATGAAAATTAAAAGGAAAAAGACTAAGTTGGATGTGTTGCTCTTTTCTCCTCTTTTAATCTTTCTAAATCCAACTGTTCTTATGCTCACTCTGTGCTATTTTTTTTTTTTTCTACTTACAATAAAAGTTGTTCAGGATGCATCTTCTCTTATCATCTCTTTACCATTTCGGGGGTCCCAAAAATCTTGTGGAGAAAAGAACAAGAGTCCATTGAACAATCAATTTAGTGGCAAGAACACCTTCTACTTTTGCCACTTGGGTAAAAAGTTAATTATGGAATTTGGGCTCCCAAAATGCCAATGGGGTACATTAGTTCATTCGATCTCACAAGTTTTTGCATCCATCTGTTTAAAAGGTACCACTTGTGTCACTTGTCAGTTATTAAGAATAGGTAGTAAGGGAGCGGATATTTGTGTTTTATTTTTGTTTCTATTACGTAAATGACAAAACCCCCAGAGAGATTACTTACCCCAACTATGATATACTAGTTCAAGCAAAATATAGTCTAGACGGAGATTTTTTTAACAATTCTGATTGCTTTGTGTTCTCTGATTTTTTTGCCTATGCATGTATATTCTTACTATGAATTTTGTGTTTGTAGCAAACATTCCAGAATGTTTATCATTTTTAAATTAATATTTCAATAAAAGAAAAAAGAAATCAAGATGTAAACTATGTGTAAAATATAGTAAGCAATTTTATCTTTTGTACCAACTGTACATTTATATTTTTATACTAATATCCTTGAATTATAAACCTAAGGAAATGTTTTCTTTCTAAAAGTTCTCTTAATGCATTTTGTATTTTGATTGTCATTTGGAAATCTTTTTAAGGTACATAACAGACACTAAACTGAGCAAAGGGAAAAACCCACAAGTACCACAAAAATGCTTAAATATATATTATGTGCAGTACCTAACTGCAGATAACTATTTTGCTAAGTGGAAAACAGCTACAACAATTCCTTCAAGAGTCAGAAACTCTTTTCTTTCTTTTTTTTTCCTCTCTATTCACTGAAAATATATTCTATTCCTATCCCTGGAGAAGAAAACTATTAGAAGAAACTATAGGGTTATGTTTTTCCATATTTATGAAATGCATTTGTACCTATCTGGGTAGAGGGTAATTCCTCACCAGGAAACCCTTCTGGTTGGGAGGTGTGAATGCCTAATGTTTAAAGTAACTTGATAACAAGGAGTCTTTTCGGAAACCTTACCATGTATGTGTTGCCTCAGTAATGACCCTCAAAGAAAAAACAAGTACTAGGTGGTCAGCATTAGCACTTGAACTCACTGAAAGATACTAGAAATAGGGCAAGTTTTGGCAAATTCAAAATTTTCTAGAGGGGCTCACTTGTTATAATTTTGCGTTTTCTTAAGGAAAATCCCTGTATTGTCTTTAGACTTATACATTTTTGTAGGATTTTTAATGTTTTTAAAATAGTGCTTAAGGAGCAAAAGCCCTTTTAAAAGGAAAGTCGTCAAAATAAAAAAACCCTGGATCTTTAAAAAGTTTTATGTTGAAGGCAAGAGGGTTTTTTTCCCCCTTTTTAAATTTTTTTTCCCCCTTGAACTCGTTTGTTGCTGTGACTGTTGGTGCTTATATTTTTGGTTTTTGTTTTATTTTTTCCCTTTTTTTTTCTCTCTTTCTTTCTTTCTTTTTTTTTTTTCCCTCTGTTTTTTATGTGACCAAGGGGGTTTTCAAAAGGGGCAGTGTGACCAGAAGAGGCTCTTACTGAGAGCTTGCAGTGGCTTCTCTTGATCCCAGCTCAGGCAGCTCCCATCAGCTAGTTGTACCGCCAAGAGTCCAGTGAAAGGTGATAGCTGTCATTCTGGGATTCTTCGTGGATCTGACCTGAGAGTAACACATTCACAGTCGAGGAGAAAAGGGAAAAAAAAAATAGAGGAGGAGGAAAGAAAAGCTCTTTGAGCTGGAGCACACTGGCCCTTTCTTCCTGGAGGCAATCCGCTCCAGTTCTTGGCGACATGTCCTGCACTATCAGATATCATATGACTTTTTATTTAGATTCTTTTTCGGAGAATGGCCTGTTAGGACTCTGTTTGTTTTCTTTTATTTAATTTCCTTCTCCCCTCACCCACTAGTTTTGTGTATCTGTGTGTGTCAGAGAGTATGTGTGCGCGCATGCATATGTGTGTGCAATTTTTATCTTTGTTTTTGTTCTGTTGATCTGATGCTTTATTTAAGGACAAAGCTTTAATTATTTCAGAATGCTGGTTTAATCATTTGCCAAAAAGAAACCTCATTCTAGGCTTTTGGGGGGTTCATTTTTAAACACATCCATTAACACATGAGACTAGAGATCCTAAATGCTTGCTGGCCAGTCCTTGACCCACTCCCTCACCTTAGTTTAACCCTCCTCCTCCTCAGCATGCACAGCAGTGTAAGTTAGGAAACACCTGTGCTGAGTTAAGAGGGAAATAAAAGTAGAGGCAACTTCTTCAAATCTGTACTCCTAGTTTCACTTTAATAAACTTTTTTTTAATCCTTGATTTTTTTTTTATTTTTATTTTTTTGGCACCCTCTGTTGAGCTTGAAAACATCAGAGATAGTGAACGATGTGTCTGTGGAGCTTTTGTGAGGCCAGCTGAGTACCCCTGGAAAGTAGAACAGGAGCTGAAATTCATTCAGAGACTTAAGAATTAAGTAAGAGATTTAAATAAGATCTGTGAGATCTGTGGGCCGTTCAGGGTTTGGTGATAGATGGTAAAATGGAATAGTTAAGGCTCTTAAAGAGGAAAAAGAGAAATTTCCAGACAGGAAATTCACAGGCATATCTGTTGTAATTAGTACTTTTAAAATATTACTTAATCAAATTTTGACTTTGTAGATCTCAAAATTTAACCAGTCGACATGTAATTGCCTTCCCCTCCATGCTTGCTATGAAAAAGAGATGAATTATACTGACAGTTATTACTGGCTTTCTCCTAAAATGTTGATGTATTTCTTTTTCGGTTTAGAAGAGTTCAAACTTTAATTAGCAGATAAAACCATAACTTCTTTAGGTGTACATATGGATGCATATACATTATTCTTGTCTACACATGACATAATATAACCTGTTTTGTATCAAGATATATTTTTGTATAGCAACTTACAAGACTGCCTTGTGTTCTTTAAATCCATAGTTTTTAATTTCTTGTTACTTTCTCTGAAATTATTTTTTGCAGACCTTAAATTTGTAATGCCTTATCATAGCCAGAGGTGAATTTTGTTAAAACTTGGAGGAAAATTTATTCCACCCCTTTAAGAGTACCAAAAAGGAAGGGAGAACTATTTTTCGTTCAACAAATAATTTTAGAAACCTTTCTCCCCCCCCCAACGGAAAACTCCAAAACAGCTTTGTCTCAGAATGTTAAACTTGGCATGGATAAGAAATGTGACTTTTGCTTTGTTTGAGGAAATTTGTTTTTGAAACAACAATGTTATAAATATTTTTAAATTGCCTGTTGAGCATGCGCTGTCTCTGACTTTATTCATAGTTTTAAACACACACCAAAGTGCAGTCTTCTGAATGGCCACAGGTAAGGCTGTTGATTTGTATGATCTGTCTCTGAGGCACCTTCAGTGAGTCTACTCAGTTTTCCAGAAGGGAAAAAGACAAGAGCTGAGTTCAGACCTGGACACCCTACTAAATATCATAGAGCAAAAGTAAATTGCCCCATGAAGGCTTGCACTTTATACTTAGGGTAAGTACTATTCAACTTTCCTTTCTTAAAGGAGTTGCCTGCCTTAACTTTTCGGCTTATTACTAGCAGAGTAAATGAAGAAAAAATTTAACTCAATGAGGTATTTGACTGAAACAAAAAAATTTGCAGATTTTTAAGGGCATCTATTGTGCATAAATTTAGAGATACGAGAATTTGCCAGTGAAATGATAGCAGCTCTGTGCTTACAGAGCAAAGATGTGCTAGTCTGAACATGCCTGATCTCATCTGGAATCGAAAGCTAAATCTAGGTGGGCCTGTAATAACACCAGAAAAGGAACACACATATCTTTTGTGCAAGCTTTTTTTTTTTTTTAGCCAGTCTTCCAAAGGGAATGACAAAGAAGTAGGTTCTCCTCTTGCTTAATAAGTAGTCTTACTTTACTTCTGCAGATATATATTTCCAATTGTTCATGGTTGTTTTGTCTACTTGTTGTCATCGTTGTTGAAGTATGTTCTTTCCTGTCAGTGATTGTTAACACTTTCCATTTTTCAGAATGCTTTATCGCCATTAACTCCGTTTGATGTTTCCTCACTTAGTTACCTTTCTGAGGTCTGTGATGACCCTCTCAGGCTTTGCAATTCTTATTGATTCTTGCCAGAATACACTTCTTCATTAGGTGTTTTGTTATAGTTATGGTGGAGATAATCTTGTTTTTCAGGCCTTTATAACTATCCAAACAAATTACCTTTTGAGGTGAAATTTCTCATAGTTATTCTTGACTCAGAACTGAACTTGTCTTGAAAAGGCTTTAAGAAAATCCAATTAACTGGGGTGTTTTTGAGCTCTAAATATTCTAATAAATGCAAATGAATTTTTTTACAAAATACTTATTGATATGCAATGCTCTTCTAATTTGTTTTTCTTTTCATGCTTTAAAACAGAACCTGAAGATTAAATGTATTTAAAAAAAATAGGAAAGGGAGGGGGGCAAGTCCTGCTAGTTTAATGCTGGTATTTTAAATTCCCAATTTGGAATAATTCAAAGTTTTAGTTTTTCTTCAACACATCACCTTTCAATGTCAGTCAGTATTATTTTGCACAAATAGATAAATATCTTTTTTCAGGTATATGTATATACCATACATATAAACATGCACAGAGAAAGACACAAAGCCACTTTACATTTATATTAATTATATTTTTACACATAAATAAAGATTAGCAATAATGCAAAACTTTTGTTAATTTATTATATTTTTCTGTAATTTAAAAACCCAATAAACTATTGCTTATATTCCATTATTTAATGTAAATATGAACATCTATATATTTATTCTAATAAGTCATCTTAATAATAAACTATTGCTTATATTCCATTATTTAATGTAAATATGAACATCTATATATTTGTTCTAATAAGTCATCTTAATTTTTAAAGTATTTTCATATGTATTACACACTCCTGGATTTTACGCTGCTTTATCGACATTCAATTTTATTCAGACACAATTTGCTTTGTTTCGTATCTGTGAATGTATTAAGAAATTTTTTACTTTTTTATTATAGAAGAGCATGGCCATCTTTTTCTTTATATGACTTCTATATGTCTTCAGTATTCTGAAGAAGAAACTTCTTTTTAACCTGT
This sequence comes from Marmota monax, assembly GCF_021218885.2. Lineage (NCBI taxonomy): Eukaryota > Metazoa > Chordata > Mammalia > Rodentia > Sciuridae > Marmota > Marmota monax. The sequence goes on from NW_026694771.1 coordinate 3,537,265, forward strand.
GATCTCCTGGAAAGCTTTCAAACAAGTGGGAGAAGTAATTTTTACCTTGCTTCTCCCTGGTCTATTTGCCATTACTGTACCACCCACCAGCAATCCTAAAAAGAAACAACAGTAATAAGCATGATATGATAATTTTTCTGATCACAAAACCAGGAAATACCAAAGAAAATTGTGGCATATGTATGAAAATACCAAGAGCCTCTCCAGTAAGATCAGCTGTTTTTGTACATTTTTTTTCTCCTGAATTTTGTTTGTGACTTTTCTGGCTTGCTGAAGCATATCCCCATAATCTTACAAAGCCACAGCAAATTCCCAATGCCACAACAACACTGTGCAGCCAGGGAGAGCCCAGAAGAGCTGATCCTGGGTGACTGCAGACTGCCCCAGCAGTAATACAAGGTAGGAGGAGTGATTAGGCTACTCTTCGGCCCTTTGCATCTTTCTTAGTCTGCTCAACCTGCCAGGTAGAAAGATTTTCTTTCTGAAGCTTTCCACTTCAACTGTCTGAGATATTTCCTTCAATAACCAATGACTCTCTGCTTCTTCCAAGGGATGGTACATATAGCAAAGCATCCTATTTTTCTTTTATATTGAAACATGGAAAGCTTTGAGAATTGGGAAAAGCAAAGGAAAATGGGCTAAGGGCATCTGGAAAATATCCCAAATAGCATCAGGCTCATAGCTGTTTTTTTGTGGATGCTCAGGTATATTACTTTTCTGTTCTCATCAGGGCCTCTAAGTGGTTGAAAGTAGTGAATGGGATAACTATAGGGTACAAACTATGATCTAACTGATTCAGTAGATGGAGCTCTTCCCCCTAAGTCTGTGTTTAAATTAACGTCCCACTCTACTTTGTGGGCTCTCTGTTTTAAGGTGTGTCATACTACACATATAAAATCAAGACCCACATAGCTGGAGAAAGAGGTTTTCCTGGCACTTTTCAAAAGACATGAAGCATTTGTTCTGCAGCACAAAACTGCAGGGGAGCAGTAAGGGTAGAGTGGGAAATGCAGTATACCTATCTAAATTTCTGTCTGTATTTGTTGATATTTTTCAGTGTGAAGTTAAATCTTAGCAGTTATCATAGAAGTGATGAGTACTGTAAACATAGAAAAATATACAGCACATAAAATGTTTGACTGTATGCGTGGCAAATCTTTCAGGCTATCTGAAGTATGCAGATATCTTTCTATTTGACTCTGCAAAGGAATCTTAATACCTTAATGCAATTGTTTCATCTAATTAGTTTAGAGAACCTGGCTGAAATGTTACAAATTCTGAATTGTGACAACGCTGTGGAGGGCAAAGCGGCTATTAGTAAGGTGCCTTTCTAGAAGCCAAAATATTTTCAACAATCACTGAAATAAATTTCCAGTATCTGTTTATGGAAAGAACTACTTTTTTATTTCTTTTTAAATTAATCATAATGAATAAATGCCACCAAATTTCTGTCAGCATTATATTATTTTCAATACCAATAGAATAAATATGATGGTGCCCTTCCCTGGTGCCAGGAGGGAAAATATATGATACTATATATGATAAATTATCTTCTTTAGTCTAGTGTCTTCTCACAGATTGGAGATATTACTAACTATCTATTGTTAAATCTTGATAAGATCATTTAGCCAAACTAGAACTGGTCTTGGCTTTAGTACCAAAAGAAATAGCATTTTTAAAGAACTTGGATTTCCTTTGCACACCACGTGTCTGAGTCCGATACAGTCCAGGAAAATAGAGAGGATGAGACTAAATTATTCCTAAGCAGCCGCCGTAGGCCAAACACTGAAACAGTGCCAACCTGGACCAATCAGGCCGCCTTCTCAGAAGATACATGCTTTTGTCGAACACTTACATGAAGATAAAGAGGGAGGAAGTCCTTGAAACTGCATTCGTATGAATGATTCTTCACTAATTTCAGTAAAGTCCGTGGTAATAAATTCAATGATTTTTATTCTTTTGTAAAGTAGAACATCTGAGTTTTCTTGGCCATTGAAGGCTCTCTAAATGTTTTGCTCTCACATATTTTGAACAAAACTATCCTTTCGAATTTAAGCAAGTGAAAAACTTCTCACAGAGAGCAAAGAGTAAAATTGATGGAAACTCAAAATCAATTCCAAACCCATTTCTGGCATGATGAGAATAACATTTGTGCTGTGTTTAAAGCAGTTTAAAACAAGAAAATGATAAAATGATCAATATACTTAAAGCCAAAAATAACCAGGAGAGAACAATCTGTAACCCATTCCTAGTCCTGAAATCCTACACTTTTGATTGAACATGAAAATAAACGAATGTATCTTTTATGAAGTGACATTGTAAGCCTTATAGCATAAACAACAATGATGAGATGCCAAGCATTCAATTCTTTATTTAAGCTCTGTTTTCAGAGTTTAGCCAAAAAAAATTCATGGAGCTAAACTATTGTGCATTTACTTATTTGTTTATGCTATGACCAAAAAAAGAGCAAAGTTAGGGATATATAGATCGTTATAGTGAACTACATTGACACTTTACAATCTGTGTACTTTCCTTATTTAAATAAAAGGTTCTAATTACAGCAAAAGAATATTTTAAAATAGATCAGAAAGTCAACAAATTGGTCAGTGTGGATTGAATTTAATATTTTTTTAAAACTATCTTGACTTCACTAATTTATTAAATTCAACACATAAATACAAATCATACCTATTTTATGCTTATTTCTTTATAGATTGCTTTGACATACTAAGTGGACACTAATAAATTTTTAACCTGTGGATTCAAAGTCAGTGAAATGCCACTATCTAGATTTACAAAAATCTTTCTAAACTTTAAGGTTTTGTTCCAATGAATGATTTTCTACCAATTTTTCAGAGTCATTTGGCTGACTAGGTATTTGTTGATCAGATAAAATAAAATTGTCTAGATGAATAAATCCTAGCTGAAGAAATTAAAATGACAACAAATTGCATAAGCACATTTAATTTTGTTGAACTAAGGTGCAGTAGCAATGATGATAATTCTAACAAGCACTGTGACGAATGTAACTACATTGAAGCATGTGTGATTACATCAGTAAGAGTGAACTCAGTAGGCAAGGTCAGAAGGGCGCGACAGAGAAGCCATGACAGAGTAGGGACTAATGATTAGTTATTGGAGATGTTTAAAGCTTGTGGCTGGGTGCAAAATTAGCAGATATAGAAAAGAAGAGCCGATCAATTTTAAAAATTGATAGGAAAACTGTACTTTTTTTTCTATAGGGTGTAATCAACTATAGAATCACTGTCACAGGAATTATAACAACATCATAAACTTTCATTGTCCGGTGTGATGATGCTTAAAATTCATATAAGTGTATCTGTTATAGCAACTTATGCTATTGTTTGAAGTTGAAAAGCTCTGCTTTAAATGTCAACAAAGCAAATGTCAGCATCATAGAATCATAATCACTGCATCTTAAACCTTAAAATAGCCTTAGATATCTCAATATGGATGAGTGGGTTAACCTGCTCTCCAGAAAAGAATATTGGAATATCTGGTACAGGACCATGTAAAATTTGAAACATATATATTTTGTATGTATTATAACAATTTATATTTGGAAAACAGAATTTAAGAGAAAATTTTAATAAACAGAGAAAGTAAAGCTGTATAAATTTATCTGGACCAGTGGTATTGTACATTGTTTTCTCTGAACCAGGAATTCAAAATAGGGAAAATTTATCGAAAGGTTTTATTTTGTCAAAAGTAGGGTGGCTAACAGATTAAGAAATACTACCAGGCTTAAACCACTCACATTACCAATAAGAAAACTAAAACACAGAACTAAGTGACAAAACTTTAAGATAAGAAATTCAAAACTAGAAATAGAAGTAATTTTCTAACTGCAGTATATTCCTACACTATAAGGCTGACCCCAAAACAGATTTCTAGAACTAAGAAGTAAATGATATTCCAGGAGTTACTGAAGAATAGAACAAAGGAACCAAATCTTAGGGTTCCTATTTCTGTACCAATAACCTCAGCTTAGATGGGGAAGAGGCAAGTTTGTGTGGTGGGTATAAGGTGTTTTGGGGAATGATAGAAATTGCAGGGAGCTCTCTGCATTCCCTGGAGGCTCTCTGGAGTTCACACTGCTTCTCTGACTCCATATCCTTGTATCTCATTTCTTCTTCTCTTTACTTCTCCCAACCCCACCCCCAAACAAGAAAGAAAGTAAGAAGAATAAGAAAGAAAAGAAATTGTAGTCAGAATTTTCTTTTGGAAAGAAGTCCTTCCCAGAAATCTCTAGTACAGATCAGTGTATTTTATTATCTTACCAAAGCATGAACTCTAATTAGACGGTACTGATTCCACGAGCTTACACACATTTCAGACAGACTATTTCTCGTTCCCTAAGCATGCATAACAGTTTCCCATTTTTTTCTTCACCCCTCAGATTCCTTTTCCAATTCTCTTTCCTTTATTTGTACACTAATTTGTATCTTTTAATGACCCTTGTCATATTCTATCTTATGGATCAGCTATTTGTGTACTTATTGGTAATATAAAGAATATTTTTATATAGTTTTAGGCAATATACTTGATTTTACTAGGTATCACTTTCCATATCTCTGAGCAGGAAAGTGATGTCTACCTTGCTGGAATACTAAAGGAATTGCATGAAATAGAATTGCTTGGTACAATAATTGGCTCATGGTTATCACCCAATATCATTATTGTTGTTATACTACTATTATTAATAGCCCCCTGCCTCTAGTGCTTTCCTGTTAATATACTTCCGGAGATCATAGATTGACCTAGTTGAGTTCAGTACCTGCTCATGAAATGAGCACAATAACTTTTACATAATATGGACTTAATAAAAATATATTTTATTTTTTTGCACAAGTCCATACTGGGCCTACTATTCCCTCACAAAGATCCTTAAATTCTTTGGTAGAGGTTTAGAACAATGGTGGTCATGGCCAGTGCCTGATGTGAAAAACATCAGAGTTGCTCACTGTAGACTGTCAGTGCTGCATTATTTTTCAGGTTCCCCACAGACTGTGAACCACTTAGGATGGCTCTCTGCAGCATCCCTAGAAGTGTCAGCTTGTATTCCTAGTTTATGTGATTAATGAGCTTGTTATGTCTCTCTCTGTAGCCTAAACTAGAAACTTTCACTTTGGAGAGCAGGTCAAGATCTTGAATTTAATTTTGGTTGCATCTGTTATAAGCCAATTGTGTATTCATTACATTTATAGATTCCCTCTTCAGCCATATATTTTCATGGCCATTGAGAGCACCTGAATCTATGTTGAATGTCCTTAGATTTTACTTTGGAGACCTGAAAATGAGACAGCAAGACATTTTTGATAGCTAGCTGTCATCCTTGGCATTTTCGCCTTAAGTGTCTAATCTGGTCTAGACTTGACTTGAAGAAGGGGAAGGTATAGAATTTTTAATGAGTTATAATATGGCATGGTAATTCTGTATAAATGTTGTCTATGGTCAGTGCAGTTTCTTCACATTTCTATTTTTCCAGGCATAAAACCACATTCTGTGGAAATTGAATACTTTATTAAAAAATGAAATAATAACATGAGACAGGTAAGAGTAGAGATATAACTTTAAATGTATGGGTTCCAGAGTAGGCAGGATGGCATAGAAGTTGAACTCCGGTTTCATATGAATTTTGTTGGTCCTTTGAGGTTTTCATGAATGGTGAGAAAATGAAAAAGATGTAGATTACATGTGGACATGGCAGAGGAGGAGGTGACAGCAGGGTGTGCTCAAGTCAGGAAGAGTGTTGAATTTTAATAAGCCAGAAGTTCCATTTATTGAGAGTGAGCAGGTATTTGTGAGGGAATAAAGTCACATTTAGTAGAACTGGTAATTCAATAAAGGGTTTTGACTTTGCCAGCGTAATGGTATTGGCATCAAGAGAAGAAAGTTTTGCGGATTTCTGTGTGTGCACTTGCTGTTACTGGTGTTCCTGGTGGGTGGCTGAATCATCCTGATGGCATTCAACAGGAACCAGCTGCTGAGAATATTAAAATGCAAGCATTTATTCCTCTAGAGAGACAGTAGCATCTGCAAAGTTTTCCTATCTTGATAGTACAGATAATCCCAGAGAGCATTCTCTAGTAGTTTTAACTCTCTATTCATTTGTATATTTTCTTTTCATCAGTAACACCAGTATCTCAAGTCCTAACTGGAGAGACAAACTCCTGTATCCTGAGTCCACACCAGGTTGGACAGTCCAATAGTAAACACCCGGCCAAGAACTTAATGTTGCCTCTTAGGGCTTTACGTTGACTTGCCATCTCTAGGGAGGAAACTGGCATTGCCCTGGCTTGGCCTGCCTCCTTAGTAAGAGCTGGTCACTAGTGGTACTTATAGTCTCCAGAAAGGTTCTACCAGCATGAATACAGCAACACCCCCAATTGCTGCCACAATACAGAATTTCAAGCTCCCTTTTTTACTTTTAAAAATTTAGGAATTTGTTGTTTCTGTGTGTGATTTTATTTGTTTTGTTTGGTATCGGTGAGGATTTTGGTTTTGGTTTTGGTTTTTGAGCTAGCATCAACAGTTGGGGGAAAGGGAGGTGAAAAAAGGAGGTCTGGACTCTGTGATCTACTAAGTCTTTTCCATCTCTAATATTTATGAATAATGTATTGAACTGATGGGGAAAAAATGTTGAATATGTTCATTATGAATTATATTCACCAGTGTGTTGCCTAGAATATAAAAGAGCAAAGCAGTTGCTGCGTAACTGCTTCCTTACAATACATGTACTGGTACAACAGAGCTCTGTATCCTTTCCTATTCCACTGTGTGTCATCCCCAAACACACGCTCTACATGTCTGAGTGGCAACTGTAGACAGGGTACCTGGTGGGATGACAGCCAGCCAAGATTCTGACGGGCACAGAAACATTTACATTGGAGTCTGGGTCCTAAGCAGAATCTGTTTTATTGAAGGTATTGATAGTGCAGTCTCTTTTATGAGGAATCACCAAAGCCAGTTGCACAATAGCAGGCATTACTCAAATCCAATCATGCTACAGTGACTGGTATTCCTGTCATCAGAAATTTCTAATTTTGCTCCTATTTAAAAAAAAAAAAAAGTTGGATCACTAATTTGTTGATAATATTGTGTTCAGAAGTAAGTGAGCAAGAGTTGAAAAAAAATCAAAACTACATATTTATCACATACAATTTCAAACTTCATTTTATGCTTTTTTCCTCTTATTTTTCTTCATAATTACCTTATGTTTGGGATTTATTGAAATAAAATTTTGTTTCCTAAATATTTGCTAGATATCATTGGGAAAAATTAACCAGAAGCATGGTAAAAAGTGAGAAATCTAGGATTTTGTTTTAAAGTTAGATAATTGACAAAAGAGATAATAATGAGCTAACATAATACCAAAATAGCCTTTCCCTGGTCAAATAACAGTGGAGCTCATTATTTATTAAATATAACACCATAAGTGACATGCAAATACATGCCAAAATAGAGGAAGACATCTAAGGTCAGGGGCTAAGAGAGTGCAGCCTGAATGTGCAGTACAGAACATTTTCAAGTTAAAGTAGTTTCATAAAAAGGTGCAACAGAAAGCTCTGACCTTTGTCTGAGGTCTCAGGAGAGCAGCGGGTATTGATGAGCAGGATCTGCCTCAGAGAAGCCTTTGCTTCCCACTGTTTCACTTCAGAGCCAATGGGCTAGCTCTTGTGAGAGAAGGGTCCAAGACATTGCTGATACCAACATCAACTTTATAGTGACATTAACTCAAATTAACTTTCCCAGCATTATTTGTCATTATATATTTCAGACATCATCTTTTTTTCCTATGCTCTCTTTAAGAGCTAAAATCCATCAGAACCCATGAAGAGCAAGTATAAATTGAGAGCAGTCACATTTGCCAATAGTTTATAATAATCTCAGAAGAGACAGGGAGAGATAGAAATAATGTTTTTCAGGAAAATTGCATTGCCCAACATTTAGATCAGTAGAAGCAATAATGGCTCCCCAATTCCAGAGTGGTATAACAGTAGAGCAGAAGTGGCAGGTTTTTTCCCCACTCCACCCTTCCTTACAGGACAAATTGCTTAACCTGTCTATGTAATAGTGTATTTGTCAAATAAATAGAAAACCATCTATCCTCATCCACTTCACAGCGGTATTACTAAGGCTGATTGTGCACACGTATATAAATGTATATATTATAGCTATCTATTTACAGCAGGGGAGAATGATTTAAAATAAGTGAATCAGGGTTTGATATATACATCTGTTGTGAAGGTCAGTCCCCACCATATTTTTTTAATTTAAGACCTCCCTTTTTAATTACCAATTGTTAAAATACTTGAAAATGATGACCAGGGCTCTATCACCTCAGCAAAATGGAAGGCTTTTGAAATCTAAGCATGGTTATAGAGTTTCAAACACATTTCCATATATAAGGACCACAGTACCTTTACTCAAGCAGTACAAACCTAGTAAGGAAAATAAAAGAAGAGGTTTGCCAATAGATATCTTTTTTAAAATGATAAATCAAGGATGTAGCAATTGGTCCAGTACAGTACCAAAGTGTAATTCTGGCTGTAGGAGTAAACTGGTTCTCTACATTAGAAACTTATTTTTAGAAAATGGGACACACATATATAGAAAGGACAGGATAAGCTTCAGCCTATACAAACATCCTAGGCATCTGTACTAGCTACTGGTCTGTCTCAACAAGAAGTAGGCTCAGTATATATAAGGCCCTTAGATCATTGGGAAAGAGGCCACATTCATCTTACTCTGTACTGCTGTCATTCTTTTGATGTTGGTCTTGGCTCTTTAATCTCTCCTTTCTCCACAGAGACCTCAGTGGAATGATAATGACACAAAGAAGGCAGGTGAAGATAAATAAATGTGATTTTTTAGACATGACTGTTACCCTCTAATAGCTTTTTCTCTGGCCCCTTCCAAGCATCCAGGAAAAAGAAATTTGGCTTCCTTGGATAGTGAAATTATAGCTCCAACTTAGCATAATGAGAGGCAAACGAGGAAGCAGGCATTCTGTTGGTGAAGCAAGTGAGTTTCTGCTGGGCTCAGACCAGGTTCTCCTATTTCCTCTATTTTCTCCCAAACTGAAAAGCATTATTATGGTAACTCACCTGTGCTTCTGAACCTGTGTGCACATGCGCAAGACCAGCTCAAGGTAAGGCTAGAAAAGCAGGGCAGGACTTAGACTCAGGAAACTTCACTTCTTTTTAGTAACTTCTGCTTGTTTAGTTTCTTCAGGGAAATTTGTGTTTTTAGAAAATGTGTTTTGATTCCTAGACGTTGATATCCTGGGCTTCCTTAGGTTGTAGGAGAAGTGGGGATTAGTGGGTGTGACAAATGTAGCAGAAACCAGTTCAATCACAATCTATCAAAGATGTTGGCAGACCACATATTTTTCTGGTCTTTGTTGCAGAATTCATCTGTATCCTTACTCTAGGAAGACAGGAGTAGTGGTTCATGGGTCTTGGGAACTGTGGGACTGCAATGCCTTGGTAAATATTACCACCAGAATTAGGCCTGCATCAGTAGTGTTCAGCCTGTGCAGTTGCACAGGGTCCCCTGCTGGGAAGCTCCCTGTGCTTGACTTAATGCATTCCTATTGCCCTCTTGGAATTCTTAATATTTTTTAATGAAGAGATCCACATTTTTCTTTTCTTTCTTTCCTTTTTTTTTTTTTTTTTTTTTGAGCTCCACAAATTATGTTTGTAGGTCCTCCTTGGAATTTATCTTTCTCTATCAACGGAAGGTGTCACTCACATGTCTTCTCTTTCTGAAAATGATCTCCTTTTTTGATTCCTCAGAAACGTATTCCTCCATTAAACTCTTTGAAGATTTCTGGCCAAAAAAATGTGTTCAAAGAACCCATCTCCAAGTTGGGTGTGGGGGCTCATGCCTGTAATCCCAGCAGTTTAGGAGGTTGAGGCAAAAGGATCACAAGTTCAAAGCCAGCCTCAGCAACTAAGAGAGGCACTAAGCAAGACCCTGTCTCAAAATAAAATATAAAAATTGCTGGGGATGTGGCTCAGTGGTTAAGCATCCCGGGGTTCAATCCTTGGTACCAAAAAACAAAAAGGGGGGAGGGACAAAAAGAACCCATCTCCTTCCTTCCCCCAAATACCTTGAGATGATTATAATTGAGGTGATCTTGTTTTATAATTTAAAAAAAAACCAAAAAACTCTGTGCTTGTCCTAGCTTGTGTGCGCGCATGTACACACACACACACACACATACACACACACACAAATGTGTGTATATATATATATATATATATATATATATATTTTACTAGAGGTTAATACTTGGGACAAATAGTTATGTCCTAGTAATGAGAGCTTTACCCTTTATTCTATCTTTATAAATAGATGCAGCCATTAGATTGAGATTTCAAAGAGCATCAGCACTCATATTTTCTCAGTATTGGTAATTCCTGATCATCATGTAATCAAACACATCAGCATATTCTAAAAACAAGCTGATCTCTTAGCCCCAGCCCTGGGCTTCTGTGCTTCTTAGACTCCTAGCTATGCTATTGGTGTCTATGTGTTATGTGTCCTTCCCCTCATTGTCCCTTCTGCCTTCAGTTTAAATCAATCCTATCATCCTTTTTACTCAAAATAACTATCATTAGGGAATCATCTGACAACTAATGAGAATAATTCTTGCTGCCTTTTGAGTGTACTCACCTACCCCTGCCTCCACTTTGGTGAGTGTAAATTATAGAGTTGTAAGGTCTGGACCAGACCCCATGGAGGTGCATGGGCTTGTCCACAGTGACACTTTGTCAGGACCAAGGCTTAACCAGAAGAATCCAGTTCTCCTTACTACTATTCAGGTATGTTTTCAATGACTTCAACATTCCTGAAAGCTAAATTACACAAAACTGGTCCATAAACAGGTTTTGAGCACTCTTTACTGAGAGGAGGAGAAAATTTGTTATTGGAGCTAGGAAAAATAATCCTGTGCCAGAAGAAGCCTGACTGGTCAACTTGAGTTAGTTAGTTGGCCTCCCTGAACCTATGAAACACTTCCTTTTACTAATAATATCTCCAGAGTTGAGGGAAGATCTGGAAAGATGCTCACTTGACAAGATGTTTCACTCACTGGAAAGCTCACGAAGGGTTAACTTTTTTCTTCCTGCCCCTCTTCCTTCTCCCTCACTTCCTTCCACACATCTATTCTCTCTTCTCTAGAAAAGGAAGGAAAACAAGAGGAACCTGATAGAAAGATTCCAGACTGGGTAGTCTTTGTGAGTTTAAATTGTAGATTAGATTAACCTACCCATGTCTGAACCAAGTAGGCTGAAATTGGCAAGCTTTTCAATGAATGCTAACCTCCTGTCCAGTAAAGCACACCGTGGCACAGCAGAGGGGCCAAAAGCATGACTGATGAACCATGGCATCTCCTGAGGGAATTTTTCGTGGCTCACCAACCCCACACAAGGCCACAGGCAAAAGTTTAAAAGGAGACCAAGTTCTTTCCAGTCCTGGCCACCCGCTTCACCCTCTTCTCTGCCAGCAGAGCCCATGGTCCTGTGCTAATCGGATCCCTTCCTTCAACTTCGCTTTTTCCAAAATTGTCCCTCTCCCTTCCCCCAGCTTCAATTCAAAATTGCTGCTTACTGAGGTAACTTTGTTGGAACTGAGTGACTACAGCATCAAGTTATGAATACTTAAGCACTCTATGGGATGTTTGCATGTCAGAATGTCAGCAATTGAAATGTACCTCATTAACAAGTGGGCTTCTTGTGCTCCTTTCCTACAATAGATGGCTATTCCTTCTGAGCCAAACTAGTCTGCCTAGAATTATGCCATGGTCCCCAATGTGGCTGGACCAACCTGATCCCCTTTCTTTAGCTCTAGTCACACATGTGATACAAACTCATAGAAGCAAACTATTTCCTGGGAGACAGAGAGGGAGGAAAAATAGGTTTACATAGTGAATAATAAGCCCAGGATGATTGCATGATTGCACAGGGTTTCTCTTGTAAAAACTATATATATATATATTTTCTATCTTGGATAGCCAAGGCCCTTCCTAACAGGTCAGGTTATGAGAGTAATGTAAATAAGTTTAAAATCCAGAGATACTTTGTGTTAAGTCAAGGCTCCTATCTCCTGTGAACTCTGAGCATTTTGCAAATTTGAAAAAGCAGTCTGGAGTCCTCTGAAGGCTCAGATGGGATGTGGCTTTTCTTTCATGTTGTTCAATTCAACAGTGGAGCTGAGTTTGGGGCTTTCAGACCCCAGAGAAGTCTAGCTATTCTATTCCGTAGTGAGGGGGAATCCTAAGAGCACTTCCATCTACTGCAACCAGCTTTCCCTTTCCCTTTCTAGTCATTTCACTTTACTAGTTGTTGTTCCTGCAGTCAGAAAATGTTAGCATGAAAATCAAAGGGAGGCTGTGGAGCATTAGGGGAACATTAGCAACTATTGAAAAGACATTTTGACCTATTTCTGTAGTTATCAATTTAATAATATTTGTTGCCAGGAAGTGCACCGTTGGCGGGTGGGAGGTTAGATTGCACTAGCAGCCTGTTCTCAGGGGCCCTCCAGTTACAGGAGGTGGTAATTCTAGTTAATAAAAGGGTGAGTTTCAAACACATTTTAACCAAATCAAATTGTAGTGGGAAATATCGTATTACTGATGTTTGAGCTGACTCACAGCTGGTAACATTATTCAGTATATAGGCCCCAAATTCTGACTTTTCAGCATTTTCAGATGATTTTCTGGCAGTGAGAGAGTCCCCCGGCACACTGTACAGAGGAGTAGGAGATTTTTAACTAACGTAAGAGCTAGTATAAATGAAAAATTCTTTATTCTCATTAGACTTTTTATAAGATTGTCAGATATTCAAATAATATGGAACCAAGACAAACTTCAGGTGGTTGATAGGAAATCTAGAGCCAGGAGTTTAAAAAAATTTTGTTGTTTTGTTTTTTTTCCATGACATGTTGGCAAATGATAAAAGCGATTCACTCTGCTAACCAGAGATGCTGGGCAGAATTCCCCCAACACTGATTTCATGCCATGAAAAGCACGCAAAGTCTGGCCTGGCAAGGAATGGCGAGGAGCACAGGCTTTGTGTCCTACAGCTCGGATTTGAATCTCACTTAGCCGCTACTAGCTCTGTGACCAAAGGATAGTCACCTGGCCTCTCTGAACCTTAGGCTCCTCTCATAGAAAATGGGCAGATATCAATCATTCTTGGTTGGTATGAGGCTCAAATGAGAAAATGTATAGAGAAATCCACATATGGAGACTAAACACTGCTGGCATCCACTAAGTGTTCAAAAGTGGTCATTGTTCTCCCCCTTTGCTTCTATTTTAAGGGGTTGTTTTTTGTTTGTTTGTTTGTTTGTTTGTTTTTTTGTTTTTTTTTTTTCCTGGTACCAGGGATTGAACCCAGAGGCACTTTACCACTGAGCCATATCCCCAGCCCCTTTCCCTTTTTTTAAAATTTTGTAACAGGGTCTCACTAACTTGCTTAGGGCCTCACTAAATTGCAGAGGCTGGCTTTGAATTTGCGATCCTTCTGCCTCAGCCTTCCGAGCTGCTGGGATTACAGGCATGCCCCACTATGCCCGGCTTTAAGTAGTTAATTTTTCCATTAAAATGTACAGTTTTTAATATGGTAATAGTGGGAAACCCTGCTGGATACCCTGTAGACTGCTCTGCTCAGTCCTCTTTAAGTGAATAGCTGTCAGCCACTTCATTTTAGCCTCAGTGAAGCCTAGACTTGCCTGTATTAGTCTCTTCTGGGTTTATGCAATCACAACATAGTGTCCATTGTAGCCAAATCAACTGGAGCCCCTGACAACAGTTCCAGGTGGCATGGCCATAGGTGAGACAATGAGCAATCTTCATCTCTCTTCTTTACCTGCCCTATTCCACCTCCCCCTTGAGTCAGGAGAGATGTCAGACACCATTCTATGGGACTGCCTCCTGCATGGATTTTTTCTCTAAACTTTTTCCATGTGCCTGTGTCTCCATTTTCACAGAGATTAATTCTGATTTGGTTCGCCTACACTTTTGACGCTCTAAAAGCTTTCCATTGTGGGCAGATTGTCTCAAATACCGTATTTGAGGATGGAAAAAGAAAACTCTGCCCAAATGTAAGCACCATGGAATCAAAGAAACAATATTTTTTTAAATAGCATTCTTTGAGGATCCAGACAACCTTGAATCCTTTACAAAAGCACATCAGTAATGCCATCCTCTCTTAAAAAGACACACACACACACACACACACACACACACACACACCAACTACAGAAGATTACTACTCATGATGTAAATTAGGGTCAAAGTGTCCAAGAGGAGTAAAAATTGAAAAAGATGGTGATTCTGTAGAAAGAACCCAGAACTAAAAGTCAGAGCATCCGAATTTAGTTTCCTACTGCAGTGGGAACATCCCAGGATATTTGCCCCTCCCTAACTCTATTGTCACTCCTTTCAGGGATCATGGGTTCTAACTCATTCTCCTTAGGGTTTGGGGGAGGGGAATACATTTGTTACTTTTTTGAAAGACATTCTGATAGCTGTACCAGGGGCACTTTGTGTGGGCAGTGTTTGCCTCATTTGGAAAGATGAAGCCCTGAATTATTCCTCCCATCATTCTGGAATGGGTAAAAGAATGAACTTTTCACACTAGTATGGGAAGAAAATGATGTCATGATAATGCCAACTTCTAACAAGGTACTAATAATCATCTAAATATCTAGGGCTGATGCAGACATTGTACTGGCCTGGCCCTTCATTCAGTTGGCTTGCACTTTTATGTGTGCACGCTTTGCTAAACATCAATTATGGGACAACACAGTGTAGGAGGTGCTGTGGACACAGAGTGCTTTCTCTTTCCTCACAGCTTACTTACCCCCAACCCACCTGCCATGCACACTGATGGTTACTTACTTTTGTATACAGAACCATTTTAGTATGTCTGTGGAAGAGTTGTTCCATACCCAGGAGAACTTGCTTCTTCTGAACTGTAAGCATTTATTTATATATCTCATGTAGCACTGACTACATACTGTTCTATACCAGAGTATGTCAGTATTTCTCATCCCTCCTGTCACTGCAAGGTAAGTTTCATAAATACAGAGCCTGTGTTTACACACCGTTGTATCCCACACCACCTAGAATGTATTCTCAGAAATAAAGGTACATAGTGAATGCTAGAAATTGAATGAATGAAATTAACAGTGGCATGTGAATATTTGGCAAAACTATCTTTTCTGAAATCTATAAATGCCTACCCAGATCCTAGCCTACAGAGAACATCACTCAACTATATTTTTAAAATTTAAGGGTTTTTAATTTTCATTTTAGAACTTACAGGTTTTACTGGGACGGTAGTACATGCCTATAATCCCAGGGGTTCGGGAGGCTGATGCAGGAGGATTTCAAGTTCAAAGCCAGCCTCAGCAATGGCAAGGCACTAAGCAACTCAGTGAGACCCTGTCTCTAATAAAAATACAAAATAGGGCTGGGTATATGGCTCAGTCAAGTGCCCCTGAGTTCAAAAAAAAGAATTTACAGATTTCATTCTTCTTTATCATCATTCTGTATCATCCCCATCATCATTATCATCATCATAATCCCCCTCCCCCTCCCTTTTCCTCCTCTTTCTCTTGTTCTTCTTCCTCTTCCTCTTATTCTTTTCTCTTTCTCACCCTCTGAGGCAAGTCTCGCTGTGTTGCCCAGGCCAGGCTGAAATCATAGGCTCACATGAACCTCCTGACTCAGCCCCCTGAGTGGCTGGGATAATAAGTATGCACCACCATATCCTATGATCTACCCCACCTTTGACATCTGCACATAGTAGGTTTTTAATAAATGGTTATATATTTATTAATTCAAGTCATGGAATAAATAAGACATTCCCCCACTTCTTTATGTTAAAATAGTCATTTTGATTCTCATCTACTTCTTTGTCTGCAGACCTCATCTATCCCTGAGACACAGACACCCTGGGGCTTCCTTGCCAGTGACACCTGGCTTGAGCTTAGAAGTGGCCATGAGTTTTAATTTGGCTTCTGAAACAGGCTTCTACAGGGAAGAAGGGAATTTTTTTTTTTTTTGGTCTCCTTTTGTCTTAGGATTGCTGAAGAGTCGAATGAGACCTGTATCTGTACAAAAATCTTTTAATTCCCAGAATAAATGCATATTATATTCATAATGCCAGATTGAGAAAGCTTTTGGCATCACTGCACCCCAAATAATTTTGTATATCCTCTCTTTCATGCTCATCAGTGGACCTGAGGGGAGAGGGGTTTATTACTCTGAGCTTTTAGGTTAGGCGCATACGATTCATACTAGCTATTAACCGTGTCCTCAGTCCAAATGAGGCAGCTAATTTAACAGAGCCTCTCCAGTCACACAAAAGCTTCACCATTACTCTCCAACCGATTAGATTCTAAATTTCATCCATACAAAATGATCTGAAACCAGTCACCCCAGTGTCAGGTCACAGAAAATGATATAGCAGAGAATTCCAAAATAGATACATTATTCCAGATTTTCTTAAGTTCTTTCCCAACCAGTCTGTCTCACAGCAAGCTCAGACAGCCAGTCCTTCCTCAGCTAGACGTTCTGTTGAGTCATGTTTACT
This sequence comes from Marmota monax, assembly GCF_021218885.2. Lineage (NCBI taxonomy): Eukaryota > Metazoa > Chordata > Mammalia > Rodentia > Sciuridae > Marmota > Marmota monax. Next base: position 3,553,896 of record NW_026694771.1, read on the forward strand.
GTCCCCCTCTGAAAGGTTCCAAAAGCAAATGCAAGAGGTTGCCGAATGCAGGGACATGTGGCGCGCATGAGACTGAAGTGAGAGGCATAGCATACACCTGCTTTTTGGCTGTGGCAGGCCATCTTGACTGTGCCATGCCACAAGTTAGCATTTTGGATGAGCAATTGCCATTCTGTTGTTTTCTTCTCAACACATGGTGTTCAAAAACAGTTAAAAGAAAACTGTACCCATTTGCTCATCCCAGAAATCTAAAATTTCAAAGACGCATGCCAAATTAATTTTCACATAATATTTTCCAAGCTTTTTCTGTGCACTGAGAAATGATATTTCACTTTTTGAACTCTTGGTGTCCTGGCCTGAGGTAAATGGGTGCAGTTTCTCTTTAAATGGCATTAAACATATCAAAGCAGGATTATATCTGTCACTGTCTTTTTTTTTTTTTTTCTTTTTTCTAATGGAATCAAAATCCTTCAGGGAGTGTCCCAAATCCACATTAATGTCTTTGAGTGCTAATGTTTCCACTGGGACTTTTACATTAGCAAAATACAAGTGTGTGGGTTCCCTCCCCCCCACTGTCTGTGTAGGAAAGAGAAAACTGCACATTCGTTATTCTCCACAGCCTTCAGCTAGCCCACCTCAAGGTGGTAGAAGATGACTAGAGATTTTTGTTGCTGATGTATGCTTTTCTACCCTTTCCCTCCCTGGTACAGCTTGCCCAAAAAGCAACTGTGAATGCTATTTTCAACATGGTGAATCTTTGGAATCCCAGCCACACATTTTGTTAAAAAAGACTAAACTACAGTAGTTATTTTTCAATGCTATTGTCATCTTTTGTCTGATTATAGAAAAATAGAGAAATACCCAGTGTTTTAGGGCCTTCTTATTGACATTTTTGCCATTGATATTGGGTATCAAGTCATGTGTTCTTTTGACTATCAGAGGTTACAATTCCTGTCTAGCTCAGTCCTTTTTGTTTCTTTAGCAAAAGGACTGGATTGATACTTTGTCAATTCTTGATTATCAAGTGTCAACGAAAGACTGGCTTCCTAAATAGTAGTAATAAATAATAAGCTTTATAATAAAATTAAATTCATATTACATATAATCTTAGAACACACCTTGTTCTTACATTTAATATGTTCTGGAAAATTTTAGTATTTCTGAAATAATTGTTTCTATATGGGGTATAGAGGAGACTGGAAAACTCGGGAGTGTCAATCTCTACCCCTGTCTTGAGTTTTCCTCTTTGGGCACCTTCCTGGCCACAGAGGACTTTAGTTCTGGAACTGTTGGAGAGAACCATCCTGGGTTGCTGGAAGGTGTCTTGGTTTCTTTTAATCTTTTCATTTTCTAGAACACTCTGGAGAATTAACTACTACCTTTAGACCCTCTTTCTACCCCTGTCTCTTTCTTTTTTCTTCTATATTCTTTCCTGCTTTTTTTCCTCTTCACTTTCTTTTGCTACCCTGCATAGATCTAGTGAGGAATTTTGAACTGGGGGGGGGGGGGCTGGTGTTTGTGTGGACAGAGGGGCTCAGAGAGGAGAGGATCTCCAAATGCCCCAGCTTATCACTAGGAAAGAAAATCAGGATTTTTTTTTTTTCTTTAATGATCTTTTCCTGGACCTGGACTTTCATATGTGGAAGAAAAACTCAAACCTTTTTTTCCTTTACATACTTTGCAGATGACAAGGTAAGTAGAGGCAGTGAGAATGTCAACCCTGAATTTAAAATGTAATAGACTATGTACTTACCTTTCAATGTTTTTGAGAGTAAATCCTATCTGGTGGTAATTCATGGAGAATTGACTGAGCCAGAATATTGTGAGGATAGTGCACTGTTTTTCTGGTGTTGAAAGAGGATCAGAGGAGGTTGTGGTTGTTGTTGTTGTTGTTTTAAGGTATTAATTGCCCAATAACTTTGCAATGTCAGTTAAATTGTTAGTCTTCTATAATTGAAAAATAATCTTTTGAACATGAATCATTTGAATTTTCTACATCAATATTCTGTTTGGTGCGTCCAGTGTTAATTTGTGCTACCAGATTTAAATGCCAAAGTGAAAGAAAATGTGTGTTTGTATTTATATTCTGTACATAATTTAGCACCATGTAGTAGATATTAACTAAAAATATTGCCAATGTCATTTATCATTGTTTCATCTTTAAGTTTCCCTTTTAGTGGATTTTGGCAAAGAACTAGACTTTGTAGATGGAAAAACTTGAATCTAAATATGAGTGCCATAAATTTCATTCTAGTTTTGTAGTCTGATCAAAGCATGTTTTGTTGTGCCTCTGTTTCTTTACCTGAAGAATGGAAATGGTAATTTCTGTTGTGGAAGGTTTTATGAGGATTAAATGAGATCATGTAAGTAAAGAACTGAGCATGAGGCCTGAAACATGATAGGTACTCACAAGTTATTTTTCTTCTCCCTTCTTTTGCAGAGGAATACTTGAATAACATGATCACTTATTTGATCTTAAGTTCACAATTTTTTAATTTTTCTTAGTAACTAGATTACTTGAGACAATCCTATTCATTAGGTTTGAACCCTTTGATTTTTGTTCATCTGCCACATATAAAGGTATAACTGTAAGCAAAACAGTGTGGAGACTGAGGACTGTGTTGGAGCTGATAGAAACAGGGCTCCCAGCTCTGTTCCCACACTGACCTAAAGCCCTCTCAGAGGCTGAGCAAGAGAGTAGCAAGACCCAGAGAGCCATTCTGGAGCTACTGAGTTAGGGCAGACGATCATGAATAGGTTCTGAAGCATGTCCAAATGCACAGAACAGTTGAAAAACAACAGTTCAGCCTTTGAATTTGAGCTACCAGAAACATTCCAGTCTGGAATTTTCAATGTCTGATGAAAATATAATGTAGGGTTAATGCCTTCTCTTGTAATTGAAAATTAATGGTTATGATTTGTATTAATCCAGTGGGAATGAGTTTGTCTACTTGATTCTTTTAGGTGGTTACATTGCAGGTGTTAAACAACTATATTGTAAATAATTTGAAACAGCACAAACTAACTATGTCTAATCATATACCTTTTGCTTTGATAAAACTTACACACAGCTGGAGCTCCATAAATGTTTATCAAATGAAATTAGTCACTGATTTCTTGACCATTATAGTAACAATGGTACAACATAGGATCCTTTTTTACTGCCTAGCAGTATCTATGTCAAAGATCTCTCCCTCTCTCTGCATTTGTGTAGGTATTGTGTGTGTGTGTGTGTGTGTGATTTTTTAAATAGAATGCCTTAAGGGACTCAATTCTATTGGATCACTGATAACCCCAAATCTATCTGTGGGCTCATTACTGCTAAAATTGCCAGCTGCATAATTACCTCTGTGACCGTTGGCAAGTCCTCAGTTTCCTCATTTACAAAATGACTATATTAAATGATTGCTAAGGTTGGAAACCCTTTCAATTCTGTAATTCTATTCTTTCTCTAAAATGAGAAATGGCATGTGTTTTTGAGAAGTATGCTATTGTTTGAAATTAATGCAAGTTTTCTCCTAATATAAGAATCATAAATTAAATCTGCTTGGGGGCAGAGGCACTTGTACTTGCTTTTAAACCTCTTTTAGGGCAACCACTGAAATAGGTGTCTTTCCATTTCAATTACTTATCATTTAGACACTGGGACCCAACATAGTGGGACCACCCTGATGGCTAGAGAAGTCTGCCCCTTTTCAGTTGTTCCAAAAAAGAAAAGGGCTAAAAATCTTCCTAGTCCCCGCCTTCTGGAATCCTTGGGGTATGTCCTCTTTGGCGGAAATGAGGTTTCCAGTCCCAGTCTAGCTCCATAGATGCTTTCTGGACTCACAGGGTGTGTGTGTGATACAGATGACACCATCTGCTTTACTCAGCCTCACCATTTCCAGCGAGAGGTTTCTGGTTGTTTGTTTCTCTTTTAATACCTGCATATTTAACACTGTGTCTGATAGAGCTTGATTGTCTCCATCATATAAGTAGGTTTTCATGCCATTAATGTGCTGATGTGGCTCATGAAAGAGCTAGAAAACTGACAGTATGATGCAGTAGTGTGGTGCTGCTGGGTTCTTCCTCTCCTGTTTTTCTCTTCTTTTTACAAGAAGAAAAAGACCCTAAATTGCGTCCTTTGGATTATTCTGTTCACTTTTTACATTTGAGTTTGAAAACCCTCCTTAAAGAGCCCTTCCCAAGATTTCCAAGACAACACCTGCCTTTGAGCACCACCCCCACCCCACTTGCCAGTTTGTGGCTGTGGGCACTTCTTCCTTTTAGCCTTGGTATCCAAACCCTGTTCCCCTGATTGGTGCTTCTTTTCACCAAAATGAGCCCACTGCCTCTACTGTTGAACCTGTCTCTCAAATGTTCCCCACATTTCTGAAGAAAAGAAAGGAGATTCTTAACATGTAATGTCTTACATGATAAAATTTGATAAACACCAAAGTACTAGGTTTTGATAAGTGGTAAGGGGAAGACCCAGGCAATGGGCAACAAATCTTATTTTTGGAGATTACCTTATAGCATAAACGTACAGCACCTGGGGGTAGCCAAGTCTTGCACTTGTGAATGAAGGAGGAACAGAGGTGTTGCTTCATCTGTCAGGACCTCCTCCTCAGTCTGCAATGCAGTCCTGCTTTAGCTTAATTAATCCATTAAGGTCTGTCTTAACCCTAGTCAGTAATGATCAACGGGCTCACCGGAGCCATCTAAAATGGGAGAAATTAGATGGATAATGATTTTTGTGCTGATGATGTGTTCTGTCTTTTTATATAGTTGATCCCGTGAGGGAAATATTTCTTTGGTGTATTCCTGCTGATGTTCTCAAGACAGATATATTACAGAGAAATAAATCAGACTGTGAGACTTTGCTTGTGTCTAATTCTTGGTGTGTAAATTTAGTGTTTTAAAATCAAAGCTATTTTTTAAAACATACTTTTATCAAGATAGTATTAAACAATCAAGATGGTGGGTGAAATTTGAGAAACTCCTAATTCAGTATTGTTTTTTATTGCACTCAGATGCTGTTATGGAATATTTATGTTAATAGCCTTCTTCTAATTATTCCCTCTTTCATGAGTAAACTGTGTAAGAGAGTTCCTCCTCAGCTCAACAAGTGTTAACTGATACTTACAATGTGCGTAGCGGTTGAAAATTCTCAAAAATCAGGAGACTTAAATGTCTTTGTACATCAGATAATGAAACAGGACAGTTTGGGGAATTTTGTATAGTAATTAAAATAATAAACTGTTTTGGGTATCCACTGTATTTTTCCCACTATCATTGTAATTTATAAGCAACTCCAATATACATCTATAATGCAAGAATTTTTTAATCATGTAGAAAGGTAGGTGGAATAGTTCTTGCCTTGCTTTAGAAGACTAGCAGCAATAATTGTGGAAATCTCTCCACACAAGTGGGGTTAAAGTTATAATTTGAATGACAAATATTCTTCAGTACATGAGGAATTATTCCAGAGATTCAGGCTTATGTGAGAAAAGTTCAGACATGGAAAGAGAGGACTGTCAGTGGGGAGAAGCCAAAAAGCAGAAGTGACTTGCTTATTGGATTAAGGTGAGGCCTGGTGGCACCAGTTGCTGAGAGGTTAGATGAACAAACAGACCCATAGAAGCTCTCAGTGCAGGGAGTCTGAAATAGGATAGAAGTTCACTGGAGGACTGAGGAGGGAACTGTGACAGTCAAGCTACTACTGAGAAGTGTTTGAAGTGGGGAGACAATTTTCATATCCTAGGTACAATGTGATCAGGAATCAGCCAGGAATAATAGTATAAAAAGGCATATTTGAGTTAAGATTATTCAAATAAATTTTCTAGACTTGGTAATTGGCTATATATGAGAAGTAATATTTTTTAATTTGAAATGCTAGCAAAGGATTGATCATTGAATGTGTCATGGCCTATGATTATCCAGAATTTGGATAGCAGAATGATTGAAAAGAGAAAATGCTCTTTTTATTATATGGACTTGAAGATGCTAGCAGAACATATAATCAGAGATATTCTGGAGAGGAAGTGTTAATGAAATTAACTGACTTAATACTAACTAAGAATGGTAGGTTATGAGAAAAGGTGAATGAGTGCATGGACCCCTCCAGTTAACACCCAAATTTTGTGGATAAGGTAAAAGGAGACCTAGTACAGAGAAGTGGCTGATAGGTCCAAGAAAGCAGAACTAACTCAGAAGAACTGGGACACAGACATGGGGGTCTTTGATCATGACCATAGGCTCCTTCCATTGTGCTATACTCCTCCAATGAAGGACTCCAAAAACCTCTTGCAAATATCTTGAGTTCATCAAAGAATGACTGAATTTGAGTCACCAGGCTCCACAAACTTATTTATAGAAACAGTCCTGCCCTTTCTCCAGATTCCCTGGGAGTTGAGGTGTGAAGTGCATGGCACAGAGTCTTCACACTTTGTATCTATGAGTACTTGTCTCTGCTTGTATCTTTTCTACTCCTACATCCATTGCTGAGAGTAAGAGAGAGATTCAGATCTCTACCACCATTTAAGCTATGGACATGATGGTGAGCAGAAGAATGAATGGATGTGAGTATTTCAGAGCAACACCTTGTTGCTTGCTAAGTATCAGATTTACTTGCATAAGAGGACATCCAGAGACATATAGCTACACAATTTGCAGCTCTTTTCAGCTTGGTCCTTGATATTAAGGAAAAATTCTAGCGGTGTCTGTTGAATAAAAATAATTAAAATTGAATCTGTACTTAGTTTATTAAGGAAAAAGAAAAACAAAAACTGAAGAATTGTTCATTTTAACCTAGACTGAGATACTAGTTTGCTTTGGACTTGACTGGTTTTCGTCAGGACAACAGTGCAGACTTGGCCAATGTTACAGTCTAGAAAATGTGCCATGCACTGCTTGCTAAATATCAGTAAATTGGCCCCTTTGCTTCAAGAAGACCTCCTAGGTTTTGCCTGACTAAGGACCATAAACTTGAGCCATGCTAACTACAACTGTAAGATCTTGCAGGGCATGGAGGAGATTCTGTGCAATTGTGACATGTTGAAGGGGGCTCCCCTGCATAATGTGATCCCTGTCTTTAGGAATAGAGCTTTGCTCCCATGTTAATACATTCTGGAAATTGCTCAAGAGGCAGCTTTGGCATTAGAATAGCAACTTTCAAAGCAGTGAACGTCAGCACTTCTATTTCTCCTTCTTCTTGGCGTGCATTACATGAAGTTGGAAGGACTAATTGGCTAAATGAAGGGACTCAGTGTCGCAGAGTTGAAATCCTGGCATGTAAATGGAGAGGTGGGGAGAGACTTTGCATGCATATCTATATGGCCTCCCTTTGTGAATTATCATAATAGAAATGGTTCTGCCCCTTCTCTAGTTTCCCTGCGAGATGAGTTGGGGTGTGAAGTGCGTGGCACAGAAATTCACCATGCTTTGTATCTATGATTACTTGTCTCTGTGTGCATCCTTTCCACTCCTAAATTGCATGTTTACCTAAGGTTACTGAATAATACATTGCTTTAAAAGAGGTGTCCCTGAAATAACGTTTTTATATAACAATTATAATATGGCTGCATACAGCTGACTACTATAGAGAAAAAATTCGGTAAATGACATTTTCAAAAGCAAGTCAGAAAATCTCTGATTTGCTGTATAGGTGTTAGATTTGCTTCCTTGACCTCTGTCAAGCATTTATAAAGACTGATCAATAATGAGACCAAACAGCTCATGTATGATTCTTTCCCTATGAAAATAGTCGACATATCATGTGGGGTATTTTCGTCATTGTATCCTACATTTACTTTTTGTAAAAGAGTATTTCAAGATAACTTCTATAATCTAGTTTTACTTTTTATGAAAAGCTGAAGTCTAGAGTTCATTTGGCTCACTCGCCCTGCCTTCTAGCAGCACTTCACTTAAATTATCACAGACAGAAGGGGATCAAATATATTTTATAAACTTATGATAGAGCATCACAGTATTTCATGTGAGTATTTAGCATCTCCTGAAGTATTTCAGAATTTTATAACTAAACTCAATCCCTCAGGCTTCTAAAGCCCCCTTTTAGAATGTTGAGTTTGTTATGGAGAGGAAAAATCTATTAACACACCATTTTATTACCATATTACCTCTCAATACCTTGGGCAAGGAAGAAAGAAAGGTTCTTTGGTCCTCGCTCTGAACCCTTTCTAAGATTTTCCCATTTCCACTAATTATGGAACTTTGAAGCCCAAGATTGATATGAAATGAGGAAGTGAATTTAAGGTATATGCTTCCTTGATAACTTTTGTCATCATTTGGTATTTGAAGTTGATTTTATGCTTGATAAAGTTTATGAATGTTGAACCTCAAACACTGGAGTAGTGGTCTGCAAAACAAACACCTTTCAGACTGATAACCATCTGTTCATCATTGACAAAATAATTTGAAGTCATAAGGTACCATAGCATCAAACTCTGTGGTAAAAGGATATTCCAAGTGTCCATAGTAATTTAACTGAAAGCTAAATTAATCTTAAACATTATTTAAGCCAAATTCAAGATGTCACACTTGATTTAAAGATCAAATATTAAAATGTTGCCCTTTGACCATTGGGGGAAGGGATTTGCCCAGAGAAGAACATGAATAAGTCTAGGTCCTTCTAGCCAAATGATAGAAAATGCCATTTCAGTGTTGCATTCTATCCAAGTGAGGTAAAGTGCACCTCAACTGTTGTACAGCATTGGTCATGGCACTATGACAGTGAAGATAATTGGCTCAAATATATAATGTGTGTGTGTGTGTGTGTGTGTATAACCATTTTTTCCAGTATCTTATGATAAAATTTCATCCATATCAACAGTAAATAAATATGAATATATAAGAATCATTCTCCCCAAATCAGAAATGGAAAAGTTGAGGTTTCATAAGGTTGATTACCTTGCTTAGAGTTGCCTAAATAACCAGTGGCAGAATCAAAACCATAACTACATTTAATGTCAAGAATCTACAGAATGTAATCTTCAGAACTAAGTGGAGCAAGTCTTATTCTGTTTGATTTTAATGCATTTGGAATCTGGACAAAATCTTATAAAATATCTGTTTGTATTCTTTTTCTGTAGATTTCTAGAAAGGGTGCTACAATTGGGGGTAGAGGGTAAATCTATTTTCTGACAATGAAATGTTTTTGCTCTTATAATCTCATCAGCTGAATTGCCAGAAAATTCATATTCTGTGTCAAACTCCCATAAGGTGAGTAATGTCAGTAATAGTAATATATTCATAAAATGTACCTTCTTATTGTGTGTTCCTCACACATTAGGCAAAGCTCTTTCTGATTATTGCAAAAGTCCTACTTTACAGTCACAAGGTTAATAGATCTTTGACACCAGAGAAGTGTCAGCAACAACTCCAAAGGGGCCTTTGTCCTTTGTTGTCTAAAAGCAGCTGCTGGCTAAGCTTTGTATCCATCCCATTGCTAGTTAATCCCCAGGAGCATGAGACAGGTAGGAAAACCACATTCTGACCAGAAGATGCAGTAATCTGAGTAAAGTACAGCTAGTCTTTCATTCTTTATCCTGCTGTCATACCTGAGGGAGACAGAGAAATTGATTTAAATGGACTATAGATTCCTCTAAACTTCATTCACTTTGTATGATCAACAGGACTTCCAGGGAGAGGGTACCACAGAAGGAAGTTGTGGAACAGATTCACATTCATGCTCAGTCCATACCATACAGCAGATTGGTCTTCAGGTCATTCCATGGGATTGTGCAATAAAATATTCCAGGAATGAAGTAAAGTTTGGGGAGTGGGATAGATGATAGATGGGAGGTGTCAACCAGATAAGGGATACTGGCAGAGATGGAATATTTTTCCTGAAAAAAATAGTTCAACAACCACAAAGAGTTAATAAAAAAAACTATTGTCTTAAAATGACTTTAATACCTTATTTTTCTCTTCCTCAGAAAATCAGCATTCAGAAAGTTATGTTTTTGAATGTGTCCTGATGTACATCTAAATCGGGAATGCATCTTTATGGCTGGGTTACAAACCATCATAATAGTGAGGGGTTAAAATGGAATGCCTTCAAAAGATAACCTAGACCTACTGCAGGCTGGAAACTCTATTAGCCCAGCTATTAAAACCAGGAGGACAAACTGTTTCTTCCCTGGATACAAAAGCTGTTAGGCTACGGCATGACCCAGTACAAAAGTTTTCTGAATCTCTCTCCACTTTACAAAACGTCGGCTCATTGCTGCTGTCTGCAGTGAAGCTGTTTACAGCTCTGTGCTAAGTGGAAAGTTCAAATCAATTATTGTCCATTAGAGTTTAGGTATAACTGATGAAATATCCCCAGAGGAGTATTGTAAATGTATCAAGACGTCCTTCCCCATTATAGAAATGGGGATGCATAGTGAATTACTTACCTTCTCTCTTACCCTTAATGCCTCTGAAAGGCTGCTGGGCAGACAGATTTCATCTTGTCTTGCTGGGGCTTAAAGTGAGGACTTTACCATTTGGTGAACATGTGTAGTGAGCTGGCAAAAAGTCTAGATCTCAATTCACCTCATACTCTCCCTAAACTCTCTTGTGGACATAAAGGCCTAAGAAACAAAGGACTGAAAGGAAAAACCTTAAAATTGATCAAAACTGAGATCCAGAAGTTCCATGACAATCAAGTTCTTTTAGAAATGACATTTCCTGTTAATGTTCAAATGAGAAAAACTTTGACTTCAAATTTTTAGCAAGTGACAGTAAGGTTTAATGCCACATAATTTGTGCTGAGATGCTTTTCATCAGACTTGTTTTGTAAAGCAAGCTTCAGCAGGACAGAAAAGAAGGACCACTCATTGCTCAAATATTAGGAGGTAGCTCGGATTCCCCAGAATCTGTTATTCAGCTACAGAATCTAAAGTGACTTCACCCTGTAAAAAGCAGAACTAAGAGGGAAAAGAAAGTGCGATTCGAAATCTGCTCTAACAGGAATGAGATAGAGGTTCTTGACTTCTTTTGAAAGTTGCCTTTACTTGTTCTTTTCCTAGTTAGGCCCCAGAGCAAATTCTTTGCCCTAGAGATCCCAAGGCTGAATTGCACAGGGACCTGTCTTGTCATAGGAAAGTCTGAATATTACTTCTTGGAGTACTGTGACTTTTCAAAAACCAGAGAATTGTCAGAGAGAGGCCAAGGAAACACCATTCTCTGCTTCAACCTTTCCTTCCTCCATGTGCACAGGTGGGCAAGACACCTTTCTATTCATAGCTAGTCCTGTTCAGCTCCAATGGTTTCCTTGTGAGGAGGCAGCAGAGCACATTTCAACCCAACTGCCAGTCATAATAGGGATAAGAAGCATCTTTCAAATGTAGCACTGATTTCTTTGTGTTTTTTTAACACCAAGGATAACTCCAAGGATGTTTCTTTCTTCTGACAGCTCTGTCCGTGGTGCTAAGTAGGAAATTGTCTGTATTTTCTCCTTGAGGCCCATACTGCTTACTCCCAACTCTCCTGAGGCCTCCAGTCATCTATCTATACAGATGCTAATTGCTATACTGTACATCTGGTTGAGATGAACATAAAATTCACAGGATATTTATTGGTCAGGTTTTCTTCTCAATCACTCAGGCAATGAGAGATTTCATTTGTTTTGTACCTTTATCTAGGTAGGTCTTTTGCTTCACTTAAGTTGACAGGAAGTCCTTTAGAATCTACCTTTGATTGCTAAACCATCACATCTTTACCAACTTGTGTACTGTTAAAATTGTCACTCACTTTGAGCCATACCCACCACAGATCCTTCTCCCCTCAATGTACATCCACTCACATATCACCAGTGTCTAATAATTTCTGACATCAGTCAGTTTCTTTCCCCAGATTTGGAGTAAAGTCATTGGCTTGCTGCACTCAGTGGGCATTGGATATACTTTTCTTTGTTCAAATTTTATTTATTCTACCTGGAATATCAGTTGTTTTGGCAACACAGGTTGTACAATTATTTCTTCTAGGTATTTTAAGGGAATTATTTAACATGCTATGTGTGAGACTCAAGATTAGTGATTAAATTCTAAATCTTTTTAAATAATTAAAGTTATACATAAAGAAGTGCCTTCAGATTTATCCTGTAACTTAATGACAAATGCTAAAGAACTATACAGATTTATATCTTTCTTTATTGGGAGCAGAGCAACTGGATTCTATATCTGAAAAGTAGTCTAAACTTAATAGCATTAAATATATACCTAAATACCAAATGTTTGTTTGAACTTATTTTCCTGCCCCATTACTAAAAGAACGTGTTTGGTCAGCCATTCCTTAAATTATCTTCCTTCTTTGAAGCCCATTTTGTCTGCCCTTTTCTGAGTTTCAGCCAGCAACCCATAGATTGCTAATATGCATGCTCAGATTTAAGGAGCAGTACTGATTTTCAAGTTTCTTCTAGTCATTATTTGTGTTCCAAATTATCTTACTGTGTCTGTATTAATTTTCTGTTTCCAAAAGTAAACTCCATGTATTTCAAGGCAGCACGGTTTCTTTTTTACATTTTCCAGGGAACTGGTGTTTTTAATGTCATGTGAGGACAACATTACACAATGGATCTTTGGCAGGGATACACAGAAATGAATACCGCGTGCGAACAAACATTAAATGGCAGTCTTAATTACAGAGTTTGACTCTGTTGTTTTTAACGCCCTTCAATTTTATAATTTGATGGAAAATGCATCAACACAGTTATTTTCTTTCTACCCCAAATGATTCAGGATTGATATCCCCCAAACCACAGTAGCTTGTTAGATCTCTCTGATCAGGTAGGTCTTACATTTCATCCACTAGAGGGCAGTAGGGATACGCATCCACACCAGCCAATATGTGCAACATATGGTCGATGTGGAAACATAGTAGCCATAGCTTTCCTGTGTATGAAAAATTCCCATTACAGTGTTGCTTCACTTATAATTATATTGAAAGTAAACACTAATTCACAGACGGACTACACATATTTTTATTTCAACATCCACTAGTGTTTTGTCTATTCTAGTTTAAAATGCCCTGAATAATGAAACCTTCTACTACTTCCCTTGGAAAGCTTATCAAAACCCACTTATTTTGGTGGCTTGATTTAAAAAAACAAAAACAAAAATACTCAAGATCTATATTCATCTTTTGCCTTCAGGTTCATTTAGCACTTTAGTGCATACTCATACTCTATTCTTTCCTTCCAATAAGGCTGGTTTCATTCTTGAAAGACAATGGTTATTGAGTGCCTATTGTGCTTAAGACAACACTGAGGGAGATGATGTCCACAGCTGACAGAGTACCTACACTATATTTGAATGGATTCCCATGACTTAGAAAGCTAAGAAGAAGCTCTTCCAGATCAAACATCAAAAAACAATGTTGGTTTCAGTTCTAAAATGACTGATATCCATAAAGCTCTCACAACTTGGGAAAATCTTTAGTCACACTTCAGTTTCTATATGGAAATCCCAAGGGTATTAAAACGCATGGTGATGTCAGCTATCACCCAAAGATCTGTGAAGTGGAGCTGACATGGCAGTGAGTTCTTGCCAAGCAGATGACCTAGATGTTCACTAATGAAAGTTAGTCCTTCTTCCTTTTGCAGCCGATGGTCAGATTAGCCTGGAAGTTCAGAATCTATTTGTACATATTTATGAAGAATACAAAAATGGGATCATAAGTCTCCCCAAGATAGGTACACCTCAGGCAGAATGCATTGTCTATTCTGTCATTGACTTTTTGGATTCAATTTGTCCTGCTACATGCACGATACAATGGGAAAGAAATCCAAGATCATATGTGATACTTTGGTTTGCATCATTAGTTTCTTGGCATATACTTTGATTATTAAGTATCTGAAGGGGAGTGTAGAAGAAACCCAGGCCAAGAAAGTTCCTTTAAGGCTAGAACTCACAATTACACAATTGCTAAAAAGTCCCTTTTACCTTTAGAGACATAGTAATTTTTTTTTTTTTTTTTTTTTTTTTTTTTTTGCTCTGTTGGGTATACTGGAAGGATATCCATAAGGCTGTCCTGAGAGAAAAATTGAACATTGCAGAAACTCTAGAAATACTACTGACTTTTCTTTATTAACCTCCTTTGAGCCTTTGGGAAGTAAACTATTCTCTGGAGTTTTTGCAATAAAGTACTTGCTTTTGCCAATTAAAAGGGCAAGAATGTGGCTTTATAGACTTTTTTTTTAACAAAAGAGTAGGGAAGTATACAGAATCTTCATGTGAGTCTAACCAACACAATAGTTTAGACTTTCTATTACAAACAAAGCTTAGATTTGAAATTTGTGTCACCTGTAATAAAATCCACATGGGTATTTTATATGGAAGTAATTAAGTGCAAATGTGCAACAGCCATTTTTGTGTTTTTGTTTGTTTCAAAATACCAGAGGTGATTAGGCCATATTATGGACTAATTACTTACTTAATTTATTTAAGTTGAAATTAGTTTTTGAGTTATACAAAGGCCAAAAACAAGAACTCATTAATCCATTCTGCACATCACTGAAAAGAACACAACAAAGAAGTTCATGCTTTATTTCATTAGGTTACAACACCAATATTTTGAACACTGATGAGGACCCAAGTGGTCAAAACATCTGTATTTGGTAAGAAAATAAAACAAATAAACTGCTCCCCCCGCATCATTTAGTCCTTTCACTAGTGTGCAGAAATACAGAATGAATTACCAAAGGTAATAGAATGGTGTGTCATTTTACTACATTTTTCTATGGAAGGTTTAGAAGATTCTTCAAACATATTTGAAAACAGTAAATAAATAACCTACCAAACTCAATATTTTCTTAAATTTGGAAGTAAACCACAGTAATTCCGGGGCCTGGGACTCTGTACACCAAGTTACAAACCAGAGCATATTTTGGTATTTTGATGGTTGAGTTATAATCCCCTGAAAAGAGGGACTGATTATGTGCAGTAAGGACAGCTGCCCATGGAACTATAACTGAGCTACTAAAATAAAACCAGTGTTTACTTGTCACTACTGACCAGGAGATGTGAGCCTCCATGGGTTGTTCTGGAGGCCATGAGAGTAGCTCTGTCAGCACTCTGTGATTGGCTGTCACCATCTGCTTCTAGACTTGGCCAGATTCTAGAAGAGAGAAAAGGATAACAATACACTCATGAAGCCAAAACCAAACAAAACCCCAGATGTTGGAAGCAAGTTGAAGATGTTAAAGAACATTTATGACCCCAGGTTACTTGTTCTAATGTTTGATCCTTTGTTTTCTAACTTCTCATCGCTCTTTTTAGTTAGTTTTAAAAAGTATTACTAAGGAATTCAAATTACGGTATATATGATCAGGTGGTTGATACTATGAAGTGTTTCGGTTTATATTTTTATGTGTTCCTTTACAACACAATCTCATTATTTGAAATAAAATTCCAGCATGTGTTGCCATCTAAATCACTGGGCATCCCACACATGGGCAAAGTCTATGCTCAATATTTTACAAAGAGGAAGTTGTTCAAGCTGTAGTACTGGTTAACTTGTTTTTTACCCTTCTAGGAACTGGAGTGATTGCAATAAAAACAGATTTCTCTTTTCCCATATGAAAAATGGAGAGGAAAAATTTTATAATTTTTATAACCTAGTGGAATGTTGTAAGAATTTGATGAACTATTTATGTAATGTTAGATTCAAGGAATTCTCTCAGGATCAATCATCTCTTTTAGTAATAGGGTACTGGGAAGAACACTCAGCAGATGTGAGGATGCCAAATGGTCATATGGTTCTTGTAACACAGCTAGCTATAGCAATTCATGGCCTCAACTTGAGTCCCATGTTTTGAAATATTTTGCCCAGGAACTCAGATAGATTGGTACTAAATATCACACTTTCTTTTGGCCTCTCTCCATTTTAACCTAAATTAGAACTTTTGCTGTGGGAAAAAAAATAGTTTTCTCTATTCCAAGATATTCAGTCATTGAACAAATATTTACTGAGCAGGTACTATATGCAAAGGGCCATCTGATTTGTTTGTGAACTGACTCTCTGATGTTAACCACATCAAACCCATGTTCTAACCAAGTAAACCACCAGAATAAACTCACAGAATCAAAAACAAAATCTTTACTTTTGAAAGATGTCTTTCACTTTACAGATGTAGACATTTAGACCTGGATAGTTTAGTTGTTTTCCGTCACTTAACACATCTAATTCATATCAAGAGCTAGAACCAGACTCAAAGCTGCCAGTCATCTCTCTGTGATGTGTGCTATCCACAATATGCCTCTTTATCAAGAAGTTTTTCTCTGGACTTAGACAATCATCCCTGACTTTTTCTCTAATCCTCTCTCTTCTCAGGCACTGATCAGTTCCTTCAGTTCAATTAAATAATGACATGGCTCTGCCAGATTCAGTAATGCCATATCCCCCGGCCTTGTTTGCAATAAGATTGTCACATTGGCGTTGAGGGAATGTAAGTCTTCGTGTAGGACATGTCTTCAATAATAAGAAAATTTCTGCTTAGAGAATTATTTCAACCCTTTCTTAATGATAGCAAGCCATATTGAGTTTTTCATTGGCCAGTGGCAGGCACTTTTTGAGTATTCCATCTCCAAGGGAATATTTGCGAGAGCTGTAAGTTGCCAAACAGAGTTACAGAAACTCATTAGACCCCTGGCTAAAATCCTGGAAGAAAGAAAAGGGAACAGAAAAGTACAAAAGGAAAAGGAAGAGAATCCTAGAAAAAGGGTTGTGTATGTCTTTACTTTTACTTAGATTTAAATAATTTTCATAAATTGTTCCTATTCACTTGAAACATACACAATAAATCTGAATATATAAAAGTAACTAACCCCATTATAAGGACAGACATTAAGATACAGATACTTGGTAACATATTCAAAGCCACAAATAATTTTGATAGGCTTGTTATTTTTGTTATGAGAGAGAAACTTCCTAAAACCTATTATCATAGCTGTTAGGCTAGCAACATCCTGATATCACATGATCACCTGAAACTGAACTTTCTGGAAAATATGAGGAAACCAAGCTCATTCCGATTAAATCACCAGAGTATAGGAAAGTAAATTCTGGGTTTTTCTCTAAATTTTTCTTCTCTTCCTCATCAAGTTTCTCCCCACCACAATATTTCTTATGTTTTTTACCTTCTATTTTGATAACCCATTCAACATTAGAATTACTAAGATAAGACATGGAGTCCATGATATTTCTTCATTTCTTAGATGTTACTTGTATTGAAAGACATGAGTTTAGATTATAAAAACTGAGACTGAATTTTTAGCAGCTAGAGAAGAAGGATTTGCCATTAGTGCACATTTTAGTCTGCAGAACTCTAGTAACCCATAGCAGCCTTTGTTCCTGGCCATCTGCCTGTTACCTTACATGATCTGCTTGCCTGTGTTCCTTCTTATTGAGAACTGTAGACATCTTTAATGTAAAGCTGTAGATGTACACCTGATATTTCTCCTGATATCTCCTGATATCTAAACTATGTGCTTGCTATATAGTTTAGATATCAGGAGAAATTAAAAAACAAAACCTCAAATCACTTCAACATGTTAAACTGGTCATCTTAAAACTGTTGGAATATCAGGCTACTGGGCAAAAACAGCAAATGTGATAATAGAGCTTAGAAGCAGATAATCCTGAGTTCAAATCCTAGACCTGTCACTTACCAGTTGTGACCTTGGTAATTCACTTTTCCTCTCTGATTTTCTCTGATCTGTAGCTCTCTCACCCATATCGTGGCTACATAGAAGGAGGCTTAGGGAGGATGACGTGTGTCTGCAGATTGGAGAATTTATAGACCTCTGGCCCCAACATGCCTAGTATCAGTACTACACTTGACTCCTACTTTTTATGAGCATGTGGTTGTAAGAAAAGCCCCACTGGGTCAGGCCTAAAGTTCTTTCAGCTGAGCATTCAGTTTCTAACCAGAAGACCAGGAAATTATTATATAAGATACAATTGCTAACTTCAAGAATCAGAGTTCGGATATTGTGGTTTCTTTGAATAACCCACTATGGTCTTATTATCCATGAATTTAACTAAATAATATTCCTCTCATTGACCTTTAATGAAATTTTTAAGTTTAATGCCTACTGTGTAAAGTAGTTCTTTTCTTTATTCTTTTTGAAGAGTGGTAAGATGACTTATAGTTTATTCATACTAGAATATGATAAAGAAATCCATCTTCACTTTCCCAGATCTTTCACTTCTTTACAGACATTTATCAAATCACTACAAACAGAAATCATCATATATCATGATTAATTTGATTCTGAATTTTCTCTCCTTTTTTATTTATTTATTTTTGGAGTACTTTATCCAGAAACAATATCCCACACATGTGTTGCCATTGTCGTCTACTCGAGTTGTTGTGATTTAACTCTCCCCTTCCTCTGTCAAAATTACGTTCTAAGTACTCTCTGGGCTTCAAACAGAATGATCTTAATGTGAATGCAGTTGTATCTGAGCCAAGGTTCAGCTTGGAGACAGCTGGCAAAACGTTCAACAAACTGGACCAAAGAGGAAGAATCATAACAAAAAGCATGATTATGTCTGTAGCAAAGTGAAAAACTTGCTGTAAAGAATAGCAATAGAGACTGAAATTTTTCCGCCATTCTGGAGATCCCAAAGAATGAGCACAAAGCCTCGCTTTCCTAGCCAGCTTGTCACACTGGACCTGGATTTGAACTGGAGCACTGCAGTGCCCAGACCCACACCCACCCACCAAGGCTGCCTTGGCTGGCCTGTGTAACAGTGGAAGTTTGGTTCTGCCATTTTGACAGTACAGCAGATCTGTGACTACAGAGCCTCAAACTGCTTGCCTCTCTATTAGCATTGCTAGCACGAAGTAAGATTTGAACTTTAAGTGACTCATTATGAGTGGGTGGCAACCTACTGTGGAAGCAATCTGTGAACCCAAGGTCAACATCCCAGTGAGAAATCCCGTCAGGTAGTGAGTGATGCAGCCAGTCAGCACTGAAAAGGAGATCCCTGTCCTCCTCACCATTGTCACAATGTTCCCTGCTTTGTTTGCAATCCTGTTGATGATATTCACACGGTTCGGTTCGGCCTGAACTTGGCACCGCCATCTTCAGAAAACAAATGTCTTACAGTGGTACGGTGTTTTCTAGAACACTTTTGCATAGATTACCTCAATCCATCCTCACAACTGTATGGGAACTGCTCATGTTCCCATTTCATGGATGAGGAAACTGATTAAATTTCTTTTATGAATTTAATTGTAAACTTTAGGGCAGGGACTGGTCTTATGATACCATATTGTGTTCTTTTCATGGTACCACTTGAAGATAACAATAACAAGGTCATTTCCAGACATGTTCCTAAAAATATACCTTCTTTCATTTTCCCAGAATGTATTATATTTGTTTGTACCGAAGTTGATCTGACCTGTTCTGGATGACAGCAAGGCTCATGAGATCATCCTTCAGACTTGGCCTTTTAATACCCAGAATACTAATAACACAGAGATTTCCCTATGTCCCACAACCTCCATATCATGTGGAGAATGTTCAATAAGCCTAACACCAACCTTGTGTCTGGACATTCAATCAAAAAAGGTCATTTATCTGGACCTTCTTTTTCTGAACTTCCTTTCCATATTAAAATAGCCCTCCCACTCCTTAATCCAAATGTGCTTCCGTGTTATTTTAACTAACTTGTGGTATTGGTACCTTCCATCTCTCTGTGCCTGCCCTTCCCTTCTTCTTGAGGGGAAGAATCCCTGATGATCCACTAAGTTGTGAAAAGCCCTGGCAGGGTAGATAATGGGTGAAGATGCTGTGTTTCAGCTCCAGATCCATTACACCCCTGCTTTTCACCAGCCTCAGACCGTTTTTTTCTGTGTTTTTTTTTCCCCAAACAGAATAAATTAAATATGAAAGAGAAGGACTAATGTAATTCAAATAAACATGTTAATGACCCTATTTTTCCATTTGGTAACTAGACCGGATGTGGTGGAATGCCAGTTTTTTACTGAGCCTGTAATTTAAAACTTTCAACTTTTTTTCCCCCTTTTATTTCCATCCTCTACTCCTACCCCCTTTTATTCTTACAGACACTCCTTACTGTCCAATTAGTTTTAGAACATGGAAACTGTTTTTATTGGTTCCCAGAGTCATAGGGGATCTGGGTGGTTTATCTCTGTGCGATGGCTTGTAAGTCTCTGATTTGACTGTGATTACCCTGCCAAAAAGTCTGTACCCTCCAAGCAATGGGGAAGGAGGAGACTGGTACATAGTGCACCCCCTCTATGGCCCTGAACCCCTGTTTTGCAGATGTTTGATGCTTTGCGTGTACATGCTTGCTGTTCTAGGCAGTACTTTGGCATTTGGATTTGGAAACAGAAGAGCTCTTAATTTGCTTTTAACCCTGTAAATAGCGATCCATTCCAGCTCCATTTCTTGTGAGAGACCATTTCTTAAGAGCTTCTTGTCACTCCATCTGAATCTCTAACTCAAAAAAACTCACTATACCGGCAAGTGGCCCCTGCACTCCACTAAGTCCCTGGTTTCCCTCTGCACCCCAAGAGTAGCCATTTTGCACAGCGCTGTCCCAGCAATCCTCCTCCAGAAAATGAACTGCTCAATAGGAAGCCCTCCCTCTCCTCAGGCTGCGGATGTGCCACCTGTCTGCTACATTCATCATTAGTGAGCCCCAGAGACGGATTTTTCTCCAAACAGTGCGTGTTTAATCTCTAATTTCTCCTCCACTCCCACAATGCGATGTCCCTTTGGCATTTTACCTGCTAGAACCAGTTATCTCTTGTTTCTTTCACTTTGGTCACTTTCCAGTGTTTGAAGGAAAACTTTGATGTGCACACATTTCAGGGTTTTTTCCAGTTTACACTGGAGGGAGGGATGAAGGGGAGAGGGGCTCTGGCCCTGTTACTTCCTGTTTGTTTTGTTCTGGAGAATGCAGACCATCTGTGTCTCTCAGACGCTTTTCTTCCACAACCACCATGCTGATTCTGATATTTAATTTTCTTAGTTTTTCTCGTTTCTCTCTAAATAATTTCCTATTCTTCCTCCAAAAACTCCTAAGCCCCTCATTAAATCTTTCTTCCTGAAATTCCTTGTCTTAATAGTACCTCTGGATACAGTTCTGTCCCCATTAAGGCCAGGATACAAATTAAGTAAATGATAATGGGAGAGAGAAAAAGGGAGACAGGAAAAAGAGGAAGCAGTACATGAAAGGGGAAAAAATTAGGATCACTTTTTTAAAGTAAGTTCACTGATTTTCAGATTTGAATTCCCATGACCTAGAACATGTGTAGGACTATAGCCTCACCTGCCAGATGGACTTTGCCTTTTTCTGAAGAAATTTCTGTGGATTTGGGATCTTTATAAGAATGCCATGAGGAAGTTCCTTCCTGGTGTGTTTTTATAGCCACAGAAACTTTGGTTAAGGTTGTACTTTCTTATAATAATCCAGAAGGTTCCTTCCCACAACTAGTAAGGATATTTTCATTTTTCTGGGGGCCGCTTGGGGAATTCCAACATAGTCACCCTATATATAAAAGTCCTGTATTATTTCTGTATTTCTTTTTCATGAGGTTTTACCAAACAAGATGTCTAAACTCCATCTCCTTTTGGTAGATGACTCTTAACTCTGTAACTTATGAAAATTTGACTTTTTTTTTATAATAACAGTAAAACAGGCTGGTTTCTGAACAGCATCTTCATTTCAGATGTCATTGCAATTTAGCACACAGTATTTCCCCCTTCCATGTTTAAAAACAAAAATCAGAGGACTTTGATTTTTTTTCTTTAATTGTTAAGGTCAGAATTAAAAAGCTAAATGAATTCTAAGCTTTAAACTTCCAGAATTATATTTCATCTAGTTTGAGCCTTAAAATGTGCTATCAACAGTCCAGGGTGAGTGCCAAGGACTCGTGGCCTTCATAGAGTGCAGAACAAGCGGAAGCCTGTGGGCTTTTTTGGAGCTCTAGCCTCTGGTCCCCCACACCCCTCTGCAGCCTTGCTTGCTCCAGCTGTAGAGCCTTCAGCCCCATATACACCATTTAATCAGTGGCGAATTAAAATGGACCTGGTACAGTCAGCAATAGCTAGGCCAAAATCGATTGGCTATTTTTAAAAGGAAAAAAGAGGATAGAAAATTGCTCTTTTAATCTAGGTAAATCAAACCGTGCCTGCTTGCTTTCCACCTGTAGCTAAATGTAGGCAAGAGCATTTGGATTGATGATAGTATTTCTTTGTGCTTCTCATTCATGCTTATCCACTTGGGTAGAAGCACAGGGTATCTTCAGAACTGAGTTTTCACATTCACATAAGAAAGCTTGTGCTTTTTCCCTCCAGGGGCAGGAGATCTCCTCTTTGCCCCTTCTTAGAAGATTTGAATAAAAGCAGAGTACATTTAACCGTTTCAGTCTTTTTGTTTTTTCCCTGCCATGAAATCATATCTGACTGTGACATCACAGTGTGCTGCTTTGGGCAACCTTGTGATGTATGAAGCGAGGATCTTAATTGGGTTAACAAAGCGTACCAGGGGCACGAGGTGGAGGAGGTTTGCTCTCCCCCTAGGCAGGGCTGTGCTCTAGGCAGTGCAGGAAAAGCAGAACCAGCTCAGGAGATTTTTTTTTTTTTAACTCTGAAGCTTTCTCTTCTTTAGCATATTATCAACCAATGAAATGATTTTTAAAAAGAAAAAACTGTAAGCGGTGCTTTTAAAAAAGTCTACAGGAAAGTTGGGGGGTCGGGGGTAGGAATGTACTGGCAGGTTTGTTCTGTAGCATTGATTTGTGACCAACAAAGGAAATGTCTACTTATGAGACACAAATCAATGCAACCAGACTGCGAAAGTGCAAACAGAGATGTGAGAAAATTATTCAATCATTAGTCTTCTATGGAATTTAAAAACATGGAGTATTTCAATTGTTCCAATACCAAAAAAAAATTTTTTTAATAAAAAATTTAATGTGGATAAGTACAAGAAGGAAGAGAGGGCCTGAGGACTGGTTCTAATTTTGTCAAGGTTTTCCTCTCGTGATTGTGGAAAGGGCAGGCAAGGTTATGAGATTCCTGAAAGATCAGCGATGTTGTGAATGAATTTCAGAACTCATTAACCATGTCCTCAGATGCTGTTGGTACCCAAATTGTGGGAAACTGGTAGGAGACCAGCTTATGCCTGAACTTTTGCTTTAGTCTG
The DNA here is from genome assembly GCF_021218885.2 of Marmota monax. Classification (NCBI taxonomy): domain Eukaryota; kingdom Metazoa; phylum Chordata; class Mammalia; order Rodentia; family Sciuridae; genus Marmota; species Marmota monax. The sequence continues at coordinate 3,577,065 of NW_026694771.1, forward strand.
CAGTAACCTTGGCTGATATAAAATTGACAGCTTCTTTCAAACTCTTTATCAAAAAATAATATATACAAAGTAGACCTAGCATTTACATAGTATTTTTTATCACATAAGCAAGTTACAAAAATTAACAAGTCATACAAGAAAAAAGTATAACTCTAGGAAGCTAAAAATGTTTGTTTTGTAAAACTCCACTGGTTTGGATAAACTGAGAAAGAAATAACTGAGCTGAATTAGCTGAAAGTATGAATCATGGAATATTTTTATGTGGTTTGAACTGAGATTTCAAAGTGTTAACCTATAGTTTCTTATCAATAACTTCAAAATAAATAAGAATTATTAGTAACTTAAAATATTTTGTTTTTTTCTCCCTCTTCTAGGCTCCTCCCTCTTTTTTTCCTATAAAAGTCTTAACATTATTAGTTTGCTTAGAAACCTCATTTTCAGAGATGGTGAAGAGGTTAATTTCAATACAGCCCCTATCCTAACTATCACAGAGTATGAACTATGCTAGTTTCCCTTTTGGGGAAATGAGAGAAAAGGCAAACAGATATTACTTCTGTGAACACTTCAATTAATATAAACATCTTTATAATTGATTTTGTTTTTCCAGTGTCCAGTAAGGCCAGAATACTGCTCAAAGTTGAAGGGGAAAAAAAAGTCAAAGGAAAAAAAAATACAAGTCCAGAGAAATTTTCTAACTTTACTACCACATACTTTTGTTTCTGTCCCTATGACGAAGTCAATTGCCAAGGTTCTCTCACCCTATCCTAAAAAAAAAATGTGCTTTTACTTCTCAATGTCATCTGCTAGTTACATTGCCTCAGGAAATAAAGGGACTGAAGTGTAATAGATTAGAGACCTACCAAGTAAAGTAATGGAATGAATTTCTGGGCAGCCCCATTTAAAATGAGAGCCCTTGCAATAAAAGTGCATAAATGTCACACACTTTGTTACACAATAATACCTGGAATCCTGACTCTGGCCATTTACACCTCTGAATGACAACCCTGAAATGGAATGAAAACCTTCAAATGTCCAAATGGGTTTCCCCCAAGTCTCCAACCAACCTGCTTTCAGACAGTACTATCTCTAGTATCTCTCATTTATCTGGTTTTTCATTCCAAAGTAGATTAGAAAATACATTTAGCACACAGGATTGAGAGGAAATGGCTGTGAAAAACTGAGACAGTGATGCTAGTTAGCAATGGCAGGAGATAGTGGGCTACATACAGTTCAGTCTATGGCTGCTGGACTGAACGATAAGGGAGGAGGCCAGTTCTCAAGAGAAAAAGAAAAGTGTTTTTGAAAATCAGGATATTCACAAAGATGACCGTGTAGCATAAGGAAAAAATTAAATGGTATCAGCATACGCTATTTAAGAAAACAGACCTACATAAAAGATTGCTATAAAAAAATAGAAAGTACTTTAGTGCTTATAGTTTATGTCATTAAAAATATATGGAACATTTCATACCTAAGTAGAGTTTCAATTTTTTTCTTTTGGTCTTTTTTTAATTTGGAAAAAATTAGGGATGGTTTTGTAGTGACACTAAAAACCACTATAGCCCAAACTACTCAGGATAAACACCTTGGAAGTCTGTTTATTCTTGAATACTTTGTTTGAAGTCCAGCTTTCTTAAAATAAAGATGTCATTTTTCATTGATCTTAGTTATATAATGTATGTTGTCATCTGGAGTAAGGCACAGTTGCTCATATTTAGCTGGTTTACTTTGTTAATGCGTCATTATGAGTGACCAAAAACATGGTACAGGAAGTTGTTTGTGTGTTTTTTCATTGCTTATGCAACTTCCAAGCAGAAAATGTTCTTGAGACCAGATGGTAAAGAACAGTCAATTGCAAGTTCTATTCTCCAGATGTATTGATGTTTCATGTCTTCTTGAAGCCAGTTCAAATACATTTGTAAATTCAAGTCTTAGTTTTAGTAACCCTTTCACTTCTGCTAGGCTGTATTTCAACTGACAAAGAAATGGGCTCAGATATTTAATTACAGGGCCTCTGAAGTCAAACTTACCATAGAGAAGCAATGTCATTGCTATATAATTCAGCCAGGTAAAAATTCATCACAAGCACTTTGGATAAACTGGGTTGCTGTGCAAACTGTTTTGTTTATGGTGCCAAACCTGTTTTCAACTTTGTGTTTTCCAATAGTGCACTTTCTTAGGTCTCTTAAAATTATTATTACTATCATTATTATTATTATTATTACATTTATAATACATGTATAATAACATTTACCCAATGTTTCAACTTGGCATGTAGGTTTTTGTTGTGTGTGTGTGTGTGTGTGTGTATTTTTCTTTTCTTTTTTTTTTTTTTTCCTAATCTGCTCAGCAATTTGGAAGTTTGCTTGGAACACAAATGAGTTAAGATAAAAAGCTGTTTTTCAAAAAATGTCTCTAGTAAGTAAAAATGAAGATACTATATCTGAATGAATGTGAAAAGTTGTCCCTTTGTATATTTTTAAAGCTTCCCAAACTATCCCCAGTTCTCAGCCAAATGCAGCCTACCCAGATTGTCTTTAGGAAAGTAGCAATTCACAGAGATTTGCAGTTAGCCGCATATCAAACTGCACTCTCTCTTCAGTCCCTGCTCACAGCTCCACCATTTTAGAATATGGTGAGATATGCCAGAGCCCTACCATCTGTTTAATGGGCTAATTATGTTTACCACATGCCTACTTCACAGGAATACCATGAGTGAGGTTGCCAAACATCATACAAATGTATATGTTTGTATATATTGATATATAAATATACACATAAATAAAATTATATACATATATAGCAGCATCTAGCATTTCTGAGCTTCATTTCATCTTTTACTACCAGGATATATCCTGGCCCTTCACTTAAGCCTAGTTAGGCATTGTTGGAGTTTGTGATAATGCATGGTGGGATGATCAGACTGCAAGGGACACTCTATTTGAAGAACTTGGAAGGAGTGAAATTTAGATTCATTATTGCTTACCTCTGACTTTGCTTCATGTAACTGTGCCCCATATTCTCCCTACTAAAATCTTAATATTTTACCTCCTTAATTAATATGGTCAAACTTTACGACACCGTATGTCACGACAACCCATGTCTCAACTCCTTTTAAGAAACAGTCTTTTTCCTTCATTGAAAAAAGACCATCCTAAAACAAACCCTTCAGTACAAGGCTACAGCTTTTCTGTACAGACCACAACTTTCTTCTTACATACCACAACTTCTATATTGAGCCTGCTCTTAAAGCTAGCACTTTTTCTTTTATGAAGTCTCTGCAACCTTTGACACTCTTTCTGGTGGTCTCTGAGCACTTTTAGATATGTAGTCTTAATGACTCCAGTTACTACAAGAACTAAGTGTCACTTGCTGTACATGAAAATTATCACTGGGTCCAAAACTGGGTCAGTGTACATTACTTCTTAGAAATGAGACTTACACTAGGTGAATCCATGAGGTTTTGAGCAGTAAAGTCAAGTAAACAGAGGTCATTTTAGGTAAAAAGAATTAAACCAGCAAAAAAGCAGGGGCGAGATGGAAAGGAGCAAGTCGTGGGTAACCCGAGTGCCTGTTCAGCATATGGTATAAGCCCCAGGTAATGGATTTTCTGTGTGGCCCCTTTGTCTATGTAAAGCTAGCTTCCCAGGCTTTTGGGCTTTCTTTGCTTTGAGGAAGTACTGGCTTGAGCTATCTGGAGAAAAGATCCACGTCTGCACACCAGATTATAAAGCCAATATGTAGCCCACTTTTTTTTTAATATTTATTTTTTAGTTGCAGATGGATACAATATCTTTATTTTATTTATTTATTTTTATGTGGTGCTGAGGATCGAACCCAGGGTCCCACACTTGCTAGGCAAGTACTCTACCGCTGAGCCACAACTTCAGCAATGAAAAACAGTAACAACATATGAAACTATCACTAATACAACATTTCATTTAGTCTTTTCTAAGATACCTGCCAGAGCATTAAGATGAGTATTTTTCAAAGGGTTTTTTCCACCTGAGCATTAGGATGTTTTCTTACACTGCTTTAACTGAAGTAAATTACTCAAACAGAGCTGTTTTATTTTGTTTTTGTTTTTGTAGCTTTATGCTTACCAGTGATTTTATAAATAAGTCTGAGGAGAAAAAATAGCCAGGACATAAATAACTCAATCAGATAAGCTTGTATGAGCATGGGTGAGCTCCTTTGGGGGTAGGGGATCTTTATCGATGCCAGAATCTTATATATAAGTCTGATTTAAGAAAAAACATTGAAATATGAAAGAAAGGGAAAATATTCCCCTCTTATTTTCCCACGTATGCATGGAAAAGTCACCTGAATATTTACTCTGTGACTTCTTGAGCCCCTAAACTTAACTCCTGATGCAAACCACATAGACACCAATCAGGGGAAAACAAATGTTCAACAAAACAAGAAAAAGGGAGAATCACTCTTTCCTTGTCTCTTACTTTAGAATTAGCAAATGCTATAACTGGAAAGAATCTTAAAAACCATCAGATCCAGCATGAGTTCTGTGACTTGCCTAAGGGCTCACAGCAGTTGGCAGACACAGCTAGAGATCCAGATCTTCTGTCGACCAATAATCAGGTGCCTTCAGCAAAACCACTATGTAATCAGTTTCTCCATAATCATTTTAGAGAATTCTAACTTTTCTTATTCCTTCCTTTTGCATCTTAATTACCAAGTGACTTCTCAATTGATTGCTTTTGAGTGACGTTTATTTTATAATTGCTGGATTCCTATAAATGATGCTAAAAATTAAGATGGTACTCAGAAGTATCCTGAGTATTCTACAAATACAGAGAAGCTCACTAGATCAACAAAAATGCTTTCTTTTTATATGAATCCTATAATACCTATAATAATGGTATAATAATATTTGACTTTCTAGTATCTAGAGTTCCAGACATTTGTTGGAACATATGAATGGGTAACACCATAATTACTCATTTCCTCCAAGTGATCCCTGAGATATTTTTTTTAAAATATTTATTGTTTAGTTATTGGCAGACACAACATCTTTGTTTGTATGTGGTGCTGAGGATCGAACCCGGGTCGCACACATGCCAGGCGAGCACGCTACCGCTTGAGCCACATCCCCAGCCCTCCCTGAGATATTTTAAAGGGCTGTGCCTTTATAAGGAAGTCATTCTCACCACCAGCAATGTCACCAATTCCTTCTGTTGTCAGTATGGCCAGTTACTACAAACTGCTCACCTGCCAGGTTCAAAACCAGCTGCACTTAGTGTTTACTAATATTTTTTGTTCAGTGTTAGAGAAGGAAGAACTTGGTGAGAGGATGGCATTGCCCAGCTCCCTTTTGTGAATAAAAAGTCCATCACTGACCATAGACATTCAATAAGGGGTTTTTGAAAGGGCCAGGAAAAAATAACAACAACAACAAAAATCTGGGTCATTCAAAAACTAACTCCATGCTTCTGATACAGTATCATGTGGTTTGTTGTACCACATATGGTTATTATGATCTACTTGTCAGCAACAATCCAGAAATACTCTTTATTATTGCAATGCAAAATAACATAATAACCCATTTTTACATTTTAAATGTGTCTGAACCACCAAGTCCTTGCTCAGGTGCCAAACACACAACTGTGAAGGAACTTCGGCTGACTAGTGCTCTGAAGTTCCAGGTAGGTATAATCACCTCCAAGATGCTTAGAAGAAGCCTAGTTTTTGAGGCCAAGAGAAGGGGAAGAGGCAAATCCCCTATTCTTCCATAAGTACAAACCATTTAGCAATATATTCTCAGTAGTTAGAAGGCATACAAAGCCTTTTACAAAGAAAACTGTGGCATCTCAGGGCTGTCTTTATTAAAACATTTAGTCCATCAGTATACCAGCTCTAAGAACAAATTAACTCATAAAGCACATGAAATAAACAGAAGAATCCAATCCCAACAGCTATGTTCCACCCCTGTGATCCTGTTGTGATGCAGGGTAATTTAGTGGCCAGGATCCATCCCTAATGTTCTGCATTTGTGTGTTGGGGTGAAGGGGACTTTTAAAGGACTTATTTCCTTTAAAAGTCATGTCCATATATCATGTAGCAAAGACCACCAGAGAACAGTAGTAGAGGTTTGGGGATCAAATCCAGCCAGGTTTGCAGGTAGAAAAAAAATAGGACATTGGGATTTTTTTGTTCCTTCCTCTTCTCTCATTTATTCTTTCTCTTTCTACTGTTTCCTTCCCTAATCACAACTCTTTTGCTTATGGATTTGGAGGGTATTTCAAAAGGAATAGAGTAAATTCTATTTTGAGGGAACACACAATCACTTTGACATATATCTATCTCATCAGGTCTTTCTTATATCCCTAAACAATTGAGGACCATGTAGGATAGCATGTAGGTATGGGTCCTCAGAGTAGGTGTATCCTAGGACATTCTTTGGTTGGAACTAGTCTAGTCCACTGTTTCATGTTACTGAACAATCTAAACCGAAGGAAGTTTTCCTTCTGTGGTCCTTGCCCAAATGAGTGGCAGGATGTAACCTCCATCTGTAATTTTCCATAAAGCCCTCCTTCCATCTAATTTACATGATTTCTAGAGCTACTTGGCTCCTGGGAAAGTACTTTCAAAAACATGGTCTTCAAGGGACTTAGGATGGATGTGATGAGACAATGAAGAAATGGAGGCATATATATTATACATTTAAGTTTTTTCCTCATAAACACTTTTTAACTATGTAACATATATTTATTTTATTCCACATTTTTTGTGCATTATAGTCATACATAATGATGGGATATGTTGTTACACATTTGTACATGCACACAATATAACAGTGTAATTTGGCCAATATTACTTCTCAGCACTTCCCTGCTCCTTTCCTTCTTCTCACCTCCTTATCCTTTTTTTTCTATGGAACTCCCTATTTTTTTTTTCTTCAATCAAATGAGTGGTTTAAAGAGAAACTTACCTTTTGATTTTTTTTTTTTTTTAGTTCTTTTATAGCCTTTTTTTTTTCCTTCCAGTACTGGCCATTGAAACCAGGGGCACTTAACCACTGAGCCACATCCCCAGCCCTTTTTTGTATTTTATTTAGAGATAGGGTCTCACTGAGTTGCTTAGGGCCTCTCTAATTTGCTGAGGCTGGCTTTGAACTCAAAATCCTTCTGCCTCAGATTCCCAAGCTGGTGGGGTTACAGACATGCGCCACTGTGCATAGCTCAACCTTTTCTATTAGTTTGCTTTCTGGTAATCACCTTAACAGAGGGCTGAGTGGAGAGGGTGTATGAAAAGCCTCATCAGGTATGCCAAGTCAGAGAGTACACTCATGGGAAAAACACATGTGCACAAATGTAGTCATCTCCCTCAAAGAAATGGCTCAGGTAACAGTGCCTGACATTAGCCTGCAAGTGGGACATTGCAGTCATGTTTTAAGTTGCTTCTCGTTGACTGGAATTTTGTGTAATGACTGTAGCATGAACCTTTGGAATATGCTCTCTGGTCAAACAAAAAAAAAGGAAGAAAAAAAAGTCCTTCAAATATTAAATCTAGGCACTATGCTAGTATCCAATCCAGCGAAATGACCACCCCCTCTATCTTTTGGGTTGGGTTTTCATACAGTAGTAAAGTGTCAGAGAAAGTGTCTGGAGTGTTTGCGCTTCTCTGCTGTTTTAAATACTTTAAAGAATAATACTTGTTTCTTACCATTTATTAAACTAGTTCAAACATATTGGACATTAGAGCCTATGATGCATGATTGTACAATACATTTTAAAATACAGAAAATTCAATTGTGCTGCCCCTTTCTCCCTCTGCATCCTCTCTGTCTACCACACTCTATGGTGAGGCATTAAGAGTAGAGTGTGTGTGTGTCTGGGAGGTAGACAGATTCCCTACCTGGAAATGGCTTGCTATTATTAGACATTCAGTTACCAGGGGTTATGTAAGACAATTGAAGCTCTGTTTTTTAACAGAGACATGATTCATGCTGCTTGTAGTAACAGTAACCACCTCTGAACGAGACAGAAACCAGACACAGACAAAGGCTGGAGAAATCAATGCCGACTTGGTACAGCCGTTCTCCAGATACCCTCTGCCTTTCCATCAGAGCACTTAAGTTATCAGGAGAGGAGGCTCTTGCTAATTCTGGGTTTTTCTGTCTCCTGAGGCTTCCAGGTGAAGTCATATGGGCTGGAGCTGTGTACAGGGGAAAGCTGGCCTTCAGGGGCAGGGATGTCTGACCTCTCTCCCTAGAGTCTCTCCAGTGTTCAGACACACCTGGAAGAACAGCAATTGCCACCTGCATTGTGGCTCAGAATTTTCTGTGATTTTACTCAGAAAGGATAGAATTTGAGTGTTTGGCTCAGCCACTCAAGTAACTTTCCTCAAGTGATGCTTTGCAGCATGCTGGGAGAGGATGGGTGAGATTTGAGTTGGTGCCAGAGCTTTATTACAGCTTCTCCCAAAACCCCAATGGAAGTGGACTGGCTGTCAGCTCCCACACACACTTGAGATTTTCCTGATCCCTCCATTGACTCAGTGCTCCATAATATTCAAGGCATTTCCACATGCATCAGCTTACTTCAGCTTTACCACTTTATGAGCTAGGCAAAGCACACGTTATTATCAATACCATTTACAGGTGACAGATTTTACAGCTTGGTGGTATTATGCTATTCATAGATTGCTTGCCCATGATTTTATATGTGAGAAAAACAAGACTTGGAAAATTTAGTGAGTTGACCACAGCTAGGTCATCCCAGAGCCAGGAAGATAAGGCAGACCTTTTGATTCACTATCTAGTGATCTGCTTCTCATATTTACTACAAAGCTTTTTGGCAACCGTGGCATTTTTTTAAATATTTATTTTTTAGTTATAGGTGGACACAATATTTTTGCTTTTTTTTTTTTAAATGTGGTGCTGAGGATGGAACCCAGTGCCTCACGCGTGCAAGGCAAGCACTCTCCCTCTGAGCCACAATCCTAGCCCCAACCATGGCATTTTTTAAAAAGAAATAGAATTTTCTGCTGAAAACCTTGGTTTTAAACTAAGTTCTACTTCTTATTAGCTGGCCAGCTTAAACTGCCCTCTCCTCCCCCTGACTGGCCCACCTAGGCCCCAGGCTTCTTCTCTGTGTGATTCATGATGGGGAGAACATATTTTTAGAGAGGGTCCATGAAAATACCGCATAACTTTTCAAGTGTCTAAACCAATGCAAAGCATTGCCAGTACTATCTCCCTGTCCCTACAAGGGTGGACATCCCAGAACAAGATGCAGAAATCTCATACTTCACCCAGAACATAAAAGTAAAAGAAGAAACTCAGATATTTTATTGCAAAAACTGCCTGTGACTCTCAGAAAACAGCAGCAATGCCCCAGTAGCCTGTCACACATCCAATAGGCAAACTATTCTTCATTTTCACTCTCAAATGTGTAAATTGTCCAGAAAGACAACTCTAAGTATAAATATGACAGAAAAATATCTAAGCCATTTAGCATTATGAAGCCAGTAATCTCCTGCAATAAAAGTTGCAGTTTTAAAAATACTTCCTATTGATCATGACTAATAATCAATATTCTGATATGTTGTTTTGAATTTTAACTAAGGACAGGCACACAATTTTTTCTTTATTTTATTTTTGAAATGATCCTACAGTTTCATATGTTACATAATACAATTCCTATCTATTTAAGGTAAATATAAGCAAACATTCTCATTTACAAAATAGTTTTGAATTAACTCTTTTGTTTGTATACCTCTTTTTATCTCAGAGGATAGTAATATACCTCATAGACTGTTTCAGTGAAATGTATTTTCTCTTCTGCTAAAATATATAAAAGTCATTTGTTACTGTAGTTTTAAGAAGAAAGCTATACTCTTTTCTTGCACATAATAATACTCCCTTACGAGGTATCAATAGTCTAAATTTCTAGTCCTAATATCACTAAAAACTCAATATTAGAGAGCCTAGGAAGTCCCAACTTCAGATAACATCTAATATGAAAAATTTAAAGCCCCTTAGCATCTAGTCGTTGCACACTAGCCTGAGAAAACCTGCTCTTGCTCTTCTGTGTTATGGCATAAAAGATTTTTATGGAAAAGATGGAATTTGCTGTTTGGGGATTTCATGTTGTGCAAGTGGCTAATGGAGAGCTATCTTGACTTATTAAATGTGATGTGTCTCCAGACTGATTCAAAGAGATAGAGGTTTGGAATACGGGTGGAAGGCAGCAGCACATTCTGCAGATGTTTGCTACATACCAGGCCTGGTAGTAAGCAACAGATCCCCACACAAAACTCTGCCTGATTCCCTTGTGTAGGAGAATGGCTTCCCCCCGACCCTATCCAGTTACCATCTATTTAATGATTGTGGATGGGAATTTCATCACTGGGGCAGAGACATTTATTCCAGTGGTTCCTATCATGGGTCCTTTGATGTTCCTAGATTATTCTGCCCTTTTGCCCATTTTTTGTCAACTAATGAAGATTCTTAAGTTCACCCAAGGGCAGAACTGCCTTTGATCTTCCAGGTCAAGCATTTTTCTGAAAGCTTAGAAATACATGATAGCATTCATGGGGGTGGTAACAGTGATGGGTGTGTGGTGTTTTTTCCCCCAAAAAACGGTGGACATTCCACCTGAGTTTTTGCAATTCTAAACACTCTTCCCAACCCTGAAATAAAATTTTCATCTATTATGCTACAGTGTCATCCATTTCTGTCTATGGATGGTCCTAACAAAGGGCTACACTCACTAAGTACCGGCATTTCTGGGATGTATAAGACAAGGTCTGTGCCCTAACAGATTTACGCTCTCACCAAAACAGGTATTAAATGATAACCATTTATCTAAGTGCTAAATGAGTGACAGAGGTCAATGTAGGCCAAGACAGTATTCACAAGGAAAAGTTTTATAATAGATACATTATTACATTATTACATATGGATCTTGAATGAGAAGAAAGCCCTAGGTAAGGGGCGGGCAGGTGATAAAGGCCTAAAGTTTTAGTAGCTACCTAAATGGTATGTTTAGGAATTCAGAGATATAAATGTACTTAGTCTTTCTGATACCCTATAAGTTAACTGGCTTAGACCAAATGGAGTATTGATGGAAAGGAAATCTGAGAGGACTTATCTAAAATAAATTCAGTGAATTTGCATGCCCAGGCTAAAGAATTTGGAACCAGGGGAGAGCCATTAAAAACTATCTTTTCCCTCAGTGTGTTCTAAGATTAATAATCATTCCATTAAAAGGGAGGTGGGAAAGAGTCTGTATTCCAATAAACTTGGACAGCGATGAGGTCTTCAGCACCTTTAAAGTCCTTATATGCATTTTAAGTTTGAGAGAGGAAGGTACAGTATGGAATATTTCTTAAGTTTACTTGACCAGAGAACTTTGAGATGCAGCTTAAAGTTCTAGTATCCTATAAAACTCAATTTAAGATATACCATCTGAAAGAAATTTGAAGGTCAGGAGTTGAAAACAGGATACTAAACTAAGTTGTGATAATTAAGCTAGTACCATTAGGAATGGACATGCCATCAACTGCAGAGAAGGAGCCACTGATGGAAGCCAAGGGAAGATTAAAGATCAGAAATAGATAGCCTTTGGGAAAGAAAAGGGAGTGTAGGGCAGGTATAGCTCTTGCTTGAGGAAACAGAACTATGAAAATTCAGAGCTATTAAAGAAGATGAGAACTAATAAGCTTACCACACAGCATAGCACAGGTTTCTCTTACTAAAGTGGGAGGCAAGCTCATCAACTAAAAAAGAAAATAGAAAATGGGACTTGATAAAAGTAGAACATACTAAGAAAAACTACCTCAGGCTTGCACTTGGAAACAACGGGCAAAAGTGAGGGTCAAGATAGCATGCATGTAGGGTTTTGTACTGAGCAGAGAAGTAAATGGAGAATGGTAATACAGACTCACAGTTGAAGAAATTAAGAGAAAACCCTGCACATAGAAAGGGGAGAAATGAAATCTGAGGGGCTATTGAGGACAGACTGGACCAAGATATCTGGGAAAGCCAACCAGGGTAAAAAAAAAAAAAAAAGAGTAAAAATGAGTAGGCTTCTTCGGCATTGGGGAAGGTGAATTACAAACTGGGGATGAAACACTTGGGGTCAAATGTGAGGCCTGAGAAGAGTAATTTAGAATGAGGATGAGGACTAAGTAGAAGCTAAAGAAAAAGAGTGCTAAAGATCTGTTCGAAAGAACTAGTAATGAGGTTTGGATTAAATTATTAATGTAAATAGGAAAACATAGGTCAAGTGTTGAAGGGTTTTTTGTCTTTGCCTTTTATTTTTTGTACTGAGGATTGAGCCCAGGGAGGCTTAACCACTGAGCCACATCTCCAGTCCATTTTTATTTTTTGTTTTTGAGACAGGGTCTCACCAAGTTGCTAAGACTAGCTTAGAACTTTCGATCCTCCTGCCTCAGCCTCCCAAAACCACTAAGATTGCAGTCATGTGCCATGCACCCAACTTAAAGGTTTTGAGAAATTACAAAAAAGCTCAAGAAGGCATTAGATAGTCGCGATGGAGAATTTGGTAGAAGCCTATGGTGAGTAGCTCAAATGAAGAGGAACAGAATGAAGGCAGGTCAATGGCTTAGTGATTTCAGGATAGGTACATGTCAAGCGCTAGAGCATAGTGATTAAAACCCAGCCCTCAACCCTCCTTTGCTACCCTCTGGCTTCATGATCTATGTCAGTTTCCTAAGCAGTTTCAGTTTTCTCATCTATAAAATGGAAGTATAATTTCTACCTTCAAAGTGTAATTGTAAGAAATAAAGTTAAGCAATGGATGAAAAAGCACAATGTCTGTCACATAGCAAACATTCAGCTAATGGCAGCCCAAATGTCTGTGGAGCCAATACGATCAGGAAAAGGGAAATAATGTTCACTTTGAGTTAGTTTTAGGGGCAACGCCACTGCGATGTTTCTCAACACCTGTTGTTCCATTTAGCCACAAACTGAATGTTTAGTCCAGGACACATACCCAATGCAAAGAGCAAGGAACAGAAAATTTTGATAATACCAGATAATATACTGGGCCATAAATCATACTCCTGTTGGAATCCTTATTACAAAGTATAAAGTGACCTTATAATCAGGACCTTCGACAGACTTTCTGGAGGGGATGATTTCAGTGTAAAATGACTTGGACATGTCCCATCCCCAGGTGTTCATTAAAACCAAGAAATCATCATGGCATTGTTTATCACCTGGTCCCCAAGATCTTTTATTTTAAGCAAGAATCAACTGTACCTGAAACGCTAAGGCTCTTGGGATGTGCAACTCTTATTAACAGAGTTTGTGAATTGTCAAAAAGGAATCAAGAGGTCTCTATGGAGAAAATTAACATAGATTTATTGTGACAAACAGTAGGACGATGATTTCACTTTCTGTTGGCAGGGCCATCCCAGGGGTCTTCAAGCCAGCAGAGGTATTTCTTCTGGACACGGGTATTAACCAGTGGTTAATTAAGGAACTAAAAATTTTAAAGTGAAACAGTTCTTACAGCATCAGAGAGCTGAAGATCGGGTTCCTGATTAGTTTGTCTGGTCTTGATGCATTTGCTGCCTTATTCATTTTAAATAGTTTTTCACCAGTTTCACCAGAGGTGGGATTAGTGATTGAGACTTGGGAATTCGTTTCAGGTAATTAGTTAAAAAGTGAAAAGTCAAATAGATTTCTTTAACAGGTTTAATGGTTTAACAGGTTGATGAGCTACTTAATGCCCACAATTTTCTTCTCTGGGGACTACTAGAATTTTAAAGGACCTCAAAAATTGTAAAAACTACCTCCTCTTTTTTACAGATGGAAAAGCTGAGCCAAACTGAGGTTAAATGACTTGTCTAAGGTCATCTAACTAGTTCTGTAATTTTCCCGTTTCTTAGTCTTACTCCCTTTAACACTTCATCCTCCCCCCTCAACATTGCATTCCCCACAACTACCTCTCTGATAATGTTTCTTGCATTTACCCTTGTTTTATGAAATCTCCTGTGCCTCCAATTATGAGATGGAGGGTCTTTGCCAATTAGTAACCCCTCACCACTAATTCGCCACTACATTTGGGGCAAAGAAATGAGGGAAGTGGAACAATTTTAAATTTACTGTGATCTTTGAGAAAGCTTTATCTACACCTGGGAATTGCTGTTAGACAATTAAGGTTAGTAAAGCTCATTGAATTTCTCAGAGGAAAGGTGTTATTTGAATTATTACCAGATAATTATTGTTAAAAATAACAATAATGTAAAAAATAGGAACTTTGCATGTTAGAGATATTTTCATTTTGAATTTCTAAAGATTGGTGGGAACCCAAGGGGACCTAGACACTCCCCCACCCCACAATGTGCTCAAAACCAGAAACTCCTTGAATTCTATTTAATGTCTCATGACCTGACAAACTGGCCCAGAATCAGAAGCCAGTCATGTCAGTCAGCTTTTATCCAAGTTATTTGGCTTCACCTCCTTCAAAAACAACCCCCAACAGGAAGGAGAGTGTCAGACCTAAGACCTGTGGTACCCAGACCAGTAGCATTAGCATTACCTGGGAGCCTGTTATAAATGCAGAATTGCAGACTCCACCCCAGACATGCTGAATCAGAAATCCTGAGTGATTCATTTGCCTATTAGAGTTTAAGATTGATAGAAGACATTCTTGTCTTCATTTCGAAAGGAAGTAGGAAGGAAATACACTTATTTATAGTTTCTGAAACTGTTCCTTCACCTGAACTGTATGCTTCCAAATCCTCCCGGTGGCTCTGAACTATCATGGAAATAACTAAGCATCTTCCTTGTGCTGAGATCACAGGGGGAACTAGCAATGTGCCCACGCCATGTTGAAACTATTACTATATAGTAAAAAGAGCACTGGTTTAGAGTCAGAAAGATCTGGGTTTAGAATCTGGCCTCACCATCCTCTTGCTTACTAATATTAAGGTATATGAGCTCAGAGTCTCTTCTTTATCTATACAATAGGCATAATATTAATACATATGCATAGCTATGAGGATTAAATGAGAATATATTTATATATAAAGATACCTAGTGCGGTCCCTGATAAAATTAAGGCAAAAATAAGTGTTAGCTATTATTGTCACTGTTATTTTATTTTTGCATGTGTGTGTGTGCCTTTAATCATGAAAGCAACCTCTAATTGTAGAATGATTTGGTGTAATTTCTAAGGAATGGGAAAGGCCATGCTGAAATAAGACCTCTGCAGAAAGTTCCTTACAGTGATATGTGGTGGTGTGTTACACAACAGCTCTGCTCTCTAAGGGCTTCCGGGACAGATCTACAGAGACATCAACAATGAAACAGGCTGAAGAGAAGTGACCCTCTGTCTGTTCTGTCTCTGACACCATCCAACAACTTGCCAGCTGGGTTCCAAGAGCAGATTCTTTATTACAGTGATGATGTAAGAGGCAGAGAGGACATGTGGATTTCCAGATTCCAGGGAGGATTTGTGGCACCAGCAGCCCCTCAAAATTATCTTTTGACTTAAAAACTGACTACATTGGATATGAAAGTCATTAAAAGGAAATAAATATGAAACCCCATGAAGTCATTTCCACTGGGTCTTTTGTAGAGTCTAACCACCCTTTAAGCAATAAAACATGCCACACCATGCAGTAATACAGTAGCGCTGATTAACAGACCCTCAGGTGGGTACTAAGGCAAGAGGAGAAATAAGAAGTGAGGATAGGTGACAATTAGCCAAAAATGGAAGTAAGATCATAGCAGCAGGCTGGGGGGCGAGAAAGAAGTGTTTGATTAAAAGGACAGGAAGAGTATGGCTCTAATTATAAAATGCACAAGTTAAATAAAATGTTAGGTATATTTAAAATGTCCTCTTGTCTAATTACATACAGGATTAGTATGTTGCTAGAAAACATTTCATTATACTGTATTAGACATATTGATCAGTGATTCCCTTTATCATTTTAGTGGACTTACGGGGTGGGTGGGGGGAAGAGAAGGAAGTTCTGACGAAATGTTGATAATCTCCAGCTACATGATGAGTTAGAAAGAACAATGACGATCTCTGAAGCCCAGTTTGCTGTTTATGTGGCTGCTGGGGTGCTGCTCTTTAATGGATGTCTCAATGCATAGCATGGCTCCACCACACAGGCCAAAAAGAGTTTGATTAATACCACCAGGGTTTTCCCCAGGAGCACAGCAAGTCAAGCACTCACCTGGGAGAGGCAGATGAAGTCTGTACTGTAGGCTAGCATTTAAGGGGGAGGGGGAGCTTTTCTGGGAAGTAAAAATGACTGAGATCCCTGGAAGAGTCAGTTTTCCTCACTCAGGTGAACACTGTTATCCCATGGCATGTTCTGTTGGGCTTTTCATCTTTAAGTGAGAGAAAATGATTCTGTTTGAAGAAAGGATAGAAAGGAGGTTAAACAATTAATGTTTCTTCCATCGCAAGAAGAGAGTAAGACAAGAAAATGAGAATAGACTGAGGGCAGTCATCTGCACATTTCTACAGAAATTAGTATAATAAGGAAATAAAAAGCAAAAATCCAAATAAACCTAAAGCATGACTATTGAGCAGAATTAGGTGGGAAACGAAGTGTTAATTAATGTGACAAATAGCAAGATTGCCAGTCCTCTATGTTTTTAAGTAACTAACAACTTTATCCATAGAATTATTGCAGCCTGTTCTCTCTGAGAGCTGCAGTTGAATCCACAGCTTTTCCAAAGCATGAGAAATTTCATTCTGATGTTCAGCCTGAGTTTATCACTCCAGTGGTATTTACAATATTGTCATAATTATTTCTGCTGGTAATGTTAGAAAAATTTGCTTCCTTGTTTTTTTAAACCCACCCTCATTTTTAAGACATTATTTAACTATAAAAAGATGTCTATTGGGATGGGGATGTGGCTCAAGCGGTAACGTGCTCGCCTGGCATGCGTGGGGCACTGGGTTCAATCCTCAGCACCACATAAAAATAAAATAAAGATGATGTGTCCACCAAAAACTGAAAAATAAATATTAAAAAATTCTCCCTCTCTCTTCTCTTCTCTCTCTCTCTTTAAAAAAAAGATGTCTATTCCGTTTATCAAAGCAAATAAATGAAAAAAAAATTATTTCTTGGTAGCTAATATATTGTTGCAGGTTACTTACCCAAACCTCTCACTCTCTCTGGTCCTGTCATTATTGATGGTCTGCTCCACCTGTTGGTGCCAAGTAAACACTGATAGATAGTTAGGACATGTTGTCTTTTATTTTAGTTTTCCTTGCTCAGCCACTAAAAATATGGCCTTAAGCAAGCCTGTTTCCTTAATCTCTTCATCTGCAAAATTAAGATGGTGTTGTAGATGAGCTTTAAGGTGTCTCCATTTTATCCTTAGGTTCCATGACTCTAAGCAAGATTCTTTATTGCTTTCTAATTCAGTTCAGCAGACATCAGCTAGGCACAAACTCGTGCACACTACAGAGTACTATGATAGAAGCAGGGAAAAGTGATTCCTATCCCAATCATCATAAAGCAACATAGCCAACACCTCTATAGCAAAAGACAGGTTAAGAAGAAAAAAGCATAAGAAATTTATCATAGTCTTAACATGACATGGAGCCTTCAGATTAAAGATGTGAAGACTCATGGTAAGGTGTCCATTTTCATGCTTAGGTTCAAGGAAGCACAGACAGCTGTGTAGGAATATGATTGGACAAAGGGGTATGACCTAATGGTAGTAGATTGAGAGCAGAAACCCAGCAAGGCCTGTCTGTTCAGATTCTTGTTGGCTTTTCTTTGCAGCAGTCCTTCCTCTGCATGGACAGGACCCCTCTTGAGTTCGGGGTTTATGATCTACTCTCAGACAAGGTAGGTCAGAAAATTTCTTTATGGCCAGCTCCAAGACAAAGACACAAAGGCAGGGGAATTTAGGGTAATAATTTTAGGCTTTATAGCTTGCTTTTTTGGAAAATGGATTCTGGTTTCCATGATCTACCTCGCAGAAGAGAAACTCTAGTTCTTGTGGCTTGCCTCAGGGGAGAAAGAGGAGCAGGAGACAGGTAGAAAGGAGGGGTTCAGAGGGAAACTGTGCTTCATCAGCTGCTTTGGAGGCCTTCACTTTGGGATATAGTTTACTGAGCCCCAACAGAAAACAGTAAAAACTATCTCTGCTTTCAAGGGAACTCAAATTACACAAATAATTATTAGAGTTTATAGAATGTGCAAAGGGAGTGGTACATGTAAGTGTTCAAAAGGGCACTTCCCTTTGAGAAGTGCTTCCTAAAGTCATTGGCATTTAAATGGCCCATAAAGAAGATGTTCATAGACATTGGAAAATGAAAGAAGTTGCCACAAACATGGTGGAAAAGAGTGGGCCATCATTGGACTGCAGAGATAAGAATGGAAAATTAGGTTGGGAATACATACAGCAGCCTTGAATGCCAAGCAAAGAGGATTTTGAGGAAAGGAAGAATGTGTTTAGACTGGTATTTTAGAAAATTAATGTAATGCTAGTGTGAAGATGGGATAAAGGTAAAGATAAATTGGAAAAATGAAGGCAGTTAAGAGCAATTCACTGAAGTCATGGTAGTGGGTAGCAAAGGGATACATATGTATTAGGTATAGAAAACAAGTATTGAAGAAATGACTAGAATAAAATGTCACAGGATTTGGCAACTGATTTTGTGTGTGTGTGTGTGTGTGTATTGAGAGAGAGGGGCGGGGAGGGAGAGAAGGAGGAGGAGGAATTAAAAATGATGCCTCCATTGTAGTCCCAAGAAAATGGATAAAATGGGACCAATGACACGACATGAGAAGACTAGCAAAAGAACAAATTTTGAGAGAAAGGCAATGAATTCTGTCCTAAACTTTTTTGACTTGTATTGGAAGAACCTATATAATATTTGATGGTGATGTAAGCTTCTCAAAATTAGAGACTAGAAGTTATTCAGCTTTTGCAGGTGTCTAATATACGCTGTATGAACACAGAATGAACAAAAAAAATGAATGTACCAGTAACCAGCTCTTATGTAAAATGTGGGTCTGAAACTCTTCAGACAAGCAAGAACTAGAAATAGCAATGTGGACACTCTCTATGGAGAAGCACTTGTTGAGATCCTGGAGGACAGGACCAAACAAAGCCTGAATGAAGAATCTTAAGGAATGTTGATATTAAGGGAATGGGAGAAGGAAAACAAATCAGTGTTGGAGGCAGAACAACCTGAATTGTAGGAGGAAAATCAAAATAATAAGGTGTCCCACCCATTGTATAAGGAAGAGAGTTTCAGGAACACAAAGGTCACTGAAGCCCAATGTGGCCAAAATGACAGGCCTACGAAAAGATCAGGGACCTGAGGCAGCAGACAATAGTCACTTAGTAGCCTCTCAGGCTAAACTCCTTAGAACCAGAAGATAGGAAAGGAAATAAAAACTTTGCAAGGGAGAACAAAGGGAAGGCAAGAACTCAGAACATGACCAGGTCAGAGCGTAGAATAATGACTAAGCAATGGAGAGGGAGGGAGTAAAAAATACCAGGCATGTGATGTACATACACAGTGGAATATTATTTAGCTTAATTTTAAAAAGGAGGAAATGCTGTTTTTCACCACAGCTTGGATGAACCCAAGGAACATCATGTTAAGTGAAATAAACCAAGAAAAAAAAGGCAGATACCACATGATTCACTCCAAAACAATTGAACTCACTGAAGCAGAGAGTAAAATGGTGGTTAACAGAGGCTGGGCAGATATTGGTAAAAGGCAACAAAATTTCAGGAGGAATAAGTTCAGAGATCTATTGTTTAGCATGTAGACTATAATTAATAATGAAATATGGTATACTTCAAAATTGCTGGAAGAGTAGATTTTAAGTAGTCTCATGATAAAAATGTTATATATGTGAGGTAATGTGTATGTTAACTAGATTGATTTAGCCATTGTACAGTGTAGACATATATCAAAAGATTAAGCTATATGCCATAAATATGTATATTTTTTTCAATTAAAAATGAACAAATAACCATTGTAAATCAGGGACAGCATCAGGAGAATAAACTTTGGCCAGGTTGCAGACTGTCCCCACTTCATCCACTCCAGGTCAGAGCCACAGACAGGTGCTGTGGTGTCTCAGAGTGCTTGGGCAGTCAGGAAAGAACACTGAATACAGAGTCCCATATGACATCATCTCTGTTCTCCATCCCCAGACCTGGCACTGTCTGGTGCAGAGATGCAGAACTAGCCTCTCATCCCTGTCCCACAGTTCTGACTCCATCAAAGTAAATGACCACATCACCATCATGTTCATTTAACAAACTTGTTTGTTTGTTTGTTGTTTGTGCTAGATGCAGCCGCTCTCTGTTCCCTGCCCCAATGAACATCAGCACTAGGCCCAAGCCTTGGAGTGATTTACCTGAAGAGTGACACCATTGATTTGGAAACTACTGTGAGTATATTATGCCTCCAATAAAAGCCTCCTTAGTTTACTTTGCTTAATTTAAACACATGCTCACACACACATACACACACACACACACTTGTAAAAGCAGGTGAAATTATAGATGGCTTCATCTCTTGGATGTCACAAAGCAATCAGCCTTAGTCCTGAGGTGCCTGCAGTGGTTCTCGGCTTCCAGCCTGTAGTGCATGCTCTGGGCAGCGTCCTTCCCTCCTTGCCTGGTGGCTGTGTAGAGCCAGATCTGAGCACACCTTGCAAGGACTGATGCTGTTCTGCTTGGTCACCTTGGTCACTGTTTTCCAAAGTGGTGGAAGTTCTTCCCAAACTGTTGCTTCTCATCACCCTTCTGTGCCAATCTTGAATCTCATGGAAGCTTGTCATTTCATGTCACCCTGGCCAAATCTGTGAGCCAGCTTTGCTTGCCATGTCTACCTGTTGTCTGAGCTGCATCTCATGCTGTTGCCTCTCTGATAGTATAGGGAGCTAAGGCCCTCCCCTCTGGGCTCTGGGTTCCTTCTACTACATCTCCAAGCCTTCTGGGTGCATGGCTCTGTGTAGTTAGTTTTGTTCCTTCCATGTCTTGTATTTATGTAGGAGAAATATAGCCCTTGAAAGAAAAGTTGCAGACATAAGTTGAGGTAGGAGATATAATACTTATAGGAAAATAATGACAAAGATTGATAGCCAATTAATCGTTGCTAAAACTAACAGGTGAATATGTGTTTTTTCCACTAAGTATTAAGCCAGAAATGTGAATTTAGTTATGCATGCAAAACAAATTAATTATACATTTAAAAATGAAAACTTGTTCTAGTTATTGTATTTACAAATTTTCCTATATGATGTGAGGCAGGTAATGGGATGGTGTTTTACAGACTTCTCTGTTACTGGAAAACGCTAAACCTGGGAGACTAACATCCCTCTTAGGCTTCAGGTAGGATTTTCACATTCATATCTTTTATGTTTTTAGCTATTCTGGCATAAATGGAACCCAAAGGGATGAAGCCAAAGTTGTTTGTTTGTTTGTTTTTGTTTTTTAATTTTGTGTTGCTTTGTATCCCTAATGCTTCCAGTCTCCTGGGGGTAATTGATGATAACTGATGTATAGGTGATAGACAGGCCTGCCAAGCCATGATGGGATGTAACTGTCAGGGTATTATGCGATATAAACAGGATCCAAAGGACTGGGAACTAAAGACATGAGAGAAGATCAAAACTAGTTTCTCCACCTTGGCATGGTAGTGCATGCCTGTAATCCCAATGGCTCTGGAGGCTGAAGCAGGAGGATCATGAGTTCAAAGCAGGCCTCAGCGATTTAGCAAGGCACTAAGCAACTCAGTGAGAACCTGTGTCTAAATAAAATACAAAATAGGGCTGGGGATGTGGCTCAGTGGTTGACTGCCCCTGAGTTCAATCCCCAATACAAAAAAAAAAAACAAACCTAGTTTCTTTAGTCCATACATCACAAGGAATTTACTTGTATGTTACCATCATTCATCCTGAAGTTCAAGTGTGAGAAGTACCTTAGAAATTTTCACATCTGAATAGTTTCTTGTGCTTTTCTTTGTTCCACAGTAACAATACTGGTACATTAGGATAGCCATACCAGGAAGCAAACTGGTTTCAGTCCTTTTGTGTCCTTTGGGAGGCAAGAGTCCTTAACACTCCTTCCTTCTGGTGCTGCAGAGCAACCAAGATCCTGACATAGGAATCAGGATCTTGGAAATCTTCAGGGAAGCCCTCAAGTGAGCATCAGCTTCTGCCTAGGAAGTATTTCACCTGTGCAATTCCAGTGCCTGCCTTGGCTTCTTGGGTATAGAAAATGGACAGATTGTCTCTGTTATTCAGAAACCAAGCTTCCTTACACATAAGAGAGAAAACTTAATGAAATGTATAGGGACTTGCTATACAAGGCAAATCAATAAGGTGGGGAAAGTATAAAAATGTGAACTGTTTGCAAGAGTATGTCCCTTCCTGTGGGTTGACAATGTTCCAGGCCTGTTTCAAGGCCTGAGGGTAGGGGTAAGAGCAAGTGTTTGATTTTATCTCACTGCCTGCTCAGGGGTTCTACCTACTTACCCAGACTGTTGTGATTATTAAATGAAATAATTATATAGTGTCAGGCACAGCAGAGGAGAGTATAGTCACTCAATGACTAAAACTTACTGAGCATTTACTATGTGCTAGGCACTGTTCTAGGATGAGGAATATGGTAGCAAGCAAAATAAAAATTCCCATTCTCATAAGCTTACATTCAATTTTCTTGATTTATAAATGGCAAATAGACAATATTACTCATGGAAGCTAAGAGATAACTAATTTTATTTTTATTTTGTTCTTTCCTTCCAGAAAGTTGAGAGTAAAGAGTGAAAGAAATGGAAAAGGGAAAGAATAAGTACGTTAATGAGTTTTGCCTACTCCCCCACCCCACCCCACCCCAACCCCAGAATGATTCTCTCCCTGACACATGGCCCAGGAAACTTCTCTGGACCAACTCAGCCAGCCTCTCTGGTCTTTTGTCTTCACTTTGAATTTGGCAAAAAAAGAGACAGCAGCAAAAGATGTGAGCATAGAAGGAGAAAGGTCAAGTGTTTATTGATTCCACCCTCCTTCCCAACTTCAATTCTGACTAGTCGTAGAAAACCCTATCTTTTCCCTCACTCCTAGAGCTGAAATTATTTAAATTCACAACTCTTCATGGTTGCCAGTCCGTGGTACTTGAAGGTCCCTTGACCTCATCTCCACCACTGTATAAATCCTTTTGTTAAACTCTCTTAGGTTAAAACTTTTGCATGTGCCATCTAATTCTGACTGATACAGTGAGGGAGAATGCACTGAAAAACACTATAAACCAGCCTTGCCAAGACTAAAAAAAAAAAAAAAAAGCTTTAATCATGAAAACATTTTAAACTGATATGAGAACACTGGGCCAAGGAGTGAAAGGATAAATTGTAAGAAAACACGAGAGACAAGAGGCCGCAGGTTGGTTTCGATGAATGGATTGCAGTGTTTAGGCTTGATGAGCTTCTGTAGGCCAAGTATAGCTTGCTTGACCCTCAACTTCAAGGAGCTCTTGGGACAGCCACAGCAATGACAAACATGTGAACAGCAGGGCATCGGGAGGGAGCTGCAGAGAGATCAAAGTGTGGAAGATGAGATCACTTATCCTCACATTCTTTCTGCCTTTGCTACAATAACAACCCACTTGTCTCCACCCCAATTCTAAATATTAAAAAGATTACTAAGATAAAGAAAATTTCCTATTATATAGCTAATATGCTGAAAACAGAAAAGTAGTACTCTGAAAGAAGATACCATTATTGAGTACTTCCTCAGTGTCTACACTATGCTGATCACTTTACAGAGCTGATCTCATTTATTCCTCATGACAGAAGGAAGGAAGTATTATTGTTCCCATTTCACAGATGAGGAAAATGGGGCTCAGAGATACAGAGCAAACTGCCTAAGACACACAGCTATTAGGTAGTAGAGCTCAGTTCTGTAACGCACCCCCCCTTCTCTGGCTGGGATGCTTTGTCACCACCTCCCCTTTTTCCATGTCCAGATGCTCAACTAAGCTTCTCATACTACCATGGAGTATTGTAGGAAAATGGTTCCCACTCCAAAAGGGTGGGGGAAGCGTCACTGTTCAAAATTATCCTGATCCAATGACTGAGTAATTATTTATCAAAAGGAGGTTCTGACTAATTCTTTCCTATCCAACCAGGCTGATAAGTGGAAAGCATGTTAATGTGCAGGAGAGGGTGGGAGCCCAGTCAGTGAAGGGAGAAAATTGGGAGAGGGAGATAGAAGAGAGCACTCTCCTTTCAACAGACCCTGGAGACTGATAAGAGCTCACACAGATAAAATATTTATTTTTCCATATGTTGCAGAAAGCATTGCCATCACTGTATGTGTGCAATATGTGCAAAGGAGTGTGAAATATATACATCAAATGCCACCGATCTGGTTAATTTCCATGCATATAACATGCTTAATACCTACCATCTCATCCATATGTTTTAATGCATATTTCTTTCCACATACAATATGTCTCGTTAGGAAAGAGCCAACATCCTCCACAGCCTTACTCACTGCTATGTTTCAGCCCAAAACTTGTTGCTGGGGCCAGCACAAGGAGAGTTAAAAACCAGAAGGTTCTTCTGGCTAACTCAGCTGCCAGTCACCTTAAAGTGCCTTCCCAGTTCTTGAAGCAAGCCCTTTTTTTTTTTTTTTAATAACAGAAATGTTCGCAGTGGGGAGATGAAAATGTTTTTGTTCTCTGTGGACAATTGGGAGATGTTCAGTCAGAATGTCAGAACTGACCGTTGAAAGGCGGTGCCTGTGGCCACACTTTTTTTTTCTTTTTTGAATGCAGAGCTCCATCAGTGTGGCGGGAGGAAGTGCACAATGATTGGTCTGTTCCTCTGTGGAAGTGTTCAGGGTACACCCAGTTTTGCTTTGCATATATTTACGAAACATCTGCCCTTTTCTTCTCCTTAAGTCCTTCCCCCTCGCCAGTCCCCTTTCCCCTTTTCCCTGGTTTCTTTCTTTGTTGTTGTTGGCTTCTCTAACTTTTTCATTGGAGCTTTCATTTTCCGGTTGAAGGGCGACTTCATCAGAGTGTATAATTTTAAAAGAGAAAGGGAGAGAGAGAGAGAGAGAGAGAGAGAGAGAGAGAGAGAGAGAGAGAGAGAGAGAAATAGAGAATGAAAACTGAAAAGAAAGAAAGAGCCTGAGAGGCCAGAGCTTGGCAAACCAACCTTTGGCATGGTGACCAGGAGGAAGGTTCTGGTAGGGAGTTCGCCCCTCTCAAGTGCTGCCTGGAGTGGGCCAGTGCGCTGCTGCCCTCTGCAGGCGCCAGGGAATAGTGCACAGCAGCAGAGGCTTGTGGAGTCTGGCCTCAGATGGGCCATGTTTATAGAATTCTTTTACCAAAACCAAACAAGGTATTTTCAATTAATTACAACAAAACTTGCTCTTTCCTCCTTAAAAAAAAAAAAAAAACTATGAACTGCAAAAAATGGGCCAAATAACATCATCTGTGTGTCAGACATAAACTGGTGCTGCATTTTACTGTTTCTCAACTCCAAAAACAGGAATCCAAATGAACTCTTGAGAGAGAATGAGATGGGAAGTTAAGGACTGTTATTTGTGCAGTTGGAAAGCAGGCTGGTGTAAAAGGATAAGAAATGTGACATTAGGCAAATGAGGGAGTGAGCCAAAAAGGTTGGTTTTCTGCAGTTACTGTTTCTAGGGGTGGCTCCAATGTCTTTGTGCCAAGAATGGTCTCCAGAGGTGACCCCTGAGATGACAAACAGGGTGTGGTGCAGGGTGTCAGGTAGGAAGCAGAATCAAATCTAGGACAGGAAGCAAAGAATTTTGACATGAAGAACAATACAGTTTCTACAATGCAAAAAATAAAGGATAATGTTGGTGGTTTGGGCATGTACTCATGTTTGAAAGAGGGTGTCCTTAATTTTCTGAACCACTCATATTAAACTAGTGAATGCCTTATCAGTAAGCATCAGAGATAAACTTTTTCTGCTAGGTGATATTTGTCATTGGTGTTTCTTCGCTATATTTAAAAGAAACATGAGGACCAGCCTTGTTCTGCTAAGCAAAATGGTCCCCTTCTTATTAAATGCCCTTCATGGATTCAAAGGAAAAGCAGCCCATCAAGGTAGATTTCACTGCTGCATAAAGAGGTAGAAACTTAATTGTGATTCAGACTGTGACTGTTCTCAAATACACTTTGATTTCAGCTTCATTTCTTTCCATCAACAAACAATTCTTGAGTGACAGCTTTATATAAGCTACTCTGCTTAACAGAATAGACTAGACAGTAAACTCTGGGAGGACAGGAGCCAGGCTCACTTCCCTAACCCGTGCTGGCACATCATAAGCACATAGTAAATATTTGTAAACTGAATATGTGAGGGAAAGAAGAAGCGAAAAGTAGATGAACACAGGGAATATAAAAATAACAAATATTTCCTTACCCTTAGAGAAGTTACTGTCTCATAGAAGGAATAAGCACATAAATAGCCATTATTGAAATAAAATTGGGTGAGTAAAATAAGATTAGTAAAAACTGAAGATTTTAGAGAAAGAAATGGAGAGAAGTTCCTGTCTTGTGAAGAGGAATCAAGACAATATCCAAGATGGAAAGCATAAGTGTAAAGAATAAGTTTGATTTCAATAGGCAGAGATGAATAAGGGGTAATCAGAGCAATAAAAATTACTTGAGTAAGGATGTAAAGCCAAGAATACAGATTCCATGACTTTCTGGGAATGGTAAGGACTTTGGAAAGTCCAGTGTGGCCCACATACAGGATGTGTGAGATAAGTAGGAGCAGCTAAGGAACTGACCTCAAGTGTCCAGCTAACACAGTCATCTCAGCTTTAGTGAATGCAAAGAACAGGACTAGAGGAATCAGAGGATAGGAAGCCAGCTGGTAAACAATCACACAGATTTTAAAAAGTGGTAAGACAAGCTGGGCATGGGGGTGCACAACTGTAGTCACAGTAATTCGGGAGGCTGAGACAGGAGGATTGCAAGTTCAAGGCTAGTCTCAGCAATATTATTGAGGCCCTAAGCAACTTACTAAGATTCCATCTCAAAATAAAAAATAAAAACAAGGCTGAGAATGTGGCTCAGTGGTAAGGTGCCCTTGGGTTCTATCCCTGATACCAAAACACAAAAACAACAAAAAAGTGATAAGGCAGTTGCAATGGAATTGGAAAAGAATCACAGATGTGAAAACCATGAAGGAAACCGATTGTCAGAATTCGGTGGTGATGATGGCTTTAAGGCTGATAAAGGTATATAATGAGCCTGAGTTTTCCAACCTGACAAACAGACCACAGTGAGGCAAAGAGATAATAATGCTAGAGGAAGCATTCGTTTTCATGGAGAAGAGGAATTGGACTTTGGAGACTTTGATCTTGGATACTTTCTTCCACTGAAAACCAGACTGCCAATTCCTTGGGTACACACAAGATTTGGGGGTTAGTCCCATAGTACCCACTCAGCAAACAATGGGTGAGATTTGTAATTTTACAGTTTGTCTTATATTGACTTTCTCCTTACTGAAAAAGCTTCCCCCTCTATTCTCATCTTTACCATGCTATTTCTGCCTTCTGCCCTCTGAAGAAACAGATTTGATTTCACAACCTGTTGGACTAAAAACACAGCATACTAATCATAACACCATATTCTGCGAGGGCAGATTTAACTACCCAGTACAACAAATTTCAATATGAAATAGTCTGTATACCAAGTCCAAAGCCATGCCCACAGAAACAAGAGAAGCATGGAAACAAATCTACTTACAACAAATTACGTACCACATATAATCTTCTTTTTAAAAAAGAAAGAAAGAAAAGAAAAGGCGTTCTAGGGCTTGGGGTATATAGCTCAGTAGTAGAGCATTTGACTCACATGTGGAAGGCTCTGGTTCAGTCCCCAACACTGCAAAAAGAAAAACAAAAATAACCTTTATCTGGTTACTGTCCGCACAGTGACAGGAAAAGACACAAAATCTAAGAAACTGGGGACCTGTCAGGGACTAGTAATCTCAGTCTAGTGTACATGTATTACAAACTAATTTATTAATTTAACATCAATTGTATTGTCCTGGGGAGAGGAGTCCTGAGCTAAGTGATAGAAGAGTCATTTGACTTTCTACTCCTGACCCCAAATAACAATTAGTCATGGTCTCTTTTGATTCCCTTCACCTATCTCTTCGTCCCACAGCAAACACACAGTTAAACTCCTGAACTCCAGGAGCATACATTAAATCAAAAAAACATTGAGAATCTGAAGCATAGGATGAGTAAAAAATTAGGGCCAAGAGTTTCTATGTGACACCTTCCCTCTCCACCTACTGGAACCTAAGCTCTTCTGGTCACTTTTCACTTTCTGTTTTAACAACAATCTTCATCACTACCCCTCTCATCTGTACAGACCGCTGAGTTCAGATTGTGACTTGAAATTATGTATTGACTTAAAATGAATTCTAATTAAACATTAAGAAAGTCGAATGTTCCATAATGGGTTCCTGAATAGAAATTTAAAGCTGGAAGGGACCTTTAAGGCCTTCTAATCCAAGCCCTTTATTTTACAGATGAGGAAACTGAAGCCCAGAGAGGTGAAGTGAGGTGCCCAAGGCCACACAGCAAGTTAGAGGCACAGCTAGTACCATAGCTCAAGTCTCCTGACTCCCAGTCCAGTGCTCCTCCCATTACTCCACGGGTCCTGTGTCTAAGCTTCCTGACAAATGCTAGAACGGTAAACCTCCACTAGTATTTTTCCAGACCATGTTAAAACTCTTAAGGGGGGGAAAGGATGCTTTCTTGGATAATGTCAGCCATACGTAGCTCAAGCTGTCTAAAGTTCTGGGACAGGGTCTTTTTATACAGCCAACAGAGTCCAAATGTGGTGCTGTTTGCTTGGCCCATATGCTTTCATGTGTTCCCAGTTAGGCCATTACTGGAGGGAAAGAAACAAGAATCAGCTTGTTTTAAAACAAGGGACATACTGGACTCCCTCCCATCCCCCTTCAGAAAAAAAAAAATCAAGTTATCTTTAACAGATTCTAAAAATGCCTTTTCCCAAATATGCAGTCAGTTCCTTCAAAGGGCCCTTTGTTTATTTTCAGGAAGAAACCCAAGACAGCTGAAAACCAGAAGGCATCTGAGGAGAATGAGATTACTCAGCCGGGTGGATCCAGCGCCAAGCCGGGCCTTCCCTGCCTGAACTTTGAAGCTGTTTTGTCTCCAGACCCAACCCTCATCCACTCAACACATTCACTGACACACTCTCACGCTCACACCGGGTCATCTGATTGTGAGTACACCAGTGAGGCGGTGATGGTGTCTCCGCGGTGCTTGGAGTAGTGCTTTCTCCCCTGGGTTTGGCTGTTTTGCATTCAGAGCAAGCTGTTTGCATTTGGTCTTCTGAAGTAGCCAAAAGTGCTGTGCCACCATTTTGATTCAGCCAACATCTCTCTATTTTCAAAGCTAGAATATATTTTGAAGCCAGGTAACCAGCCATTTGGTCTCAAAAGACTGATTAATTACATTAGCCACATTCTTCTTCCTAACAGTAACTCAGAAAAAGGAATTGCATTGCTGCTTTCTAAGTATTCTTGATCAGAATAACGGCTCTTCCACCATTACTAAATGGAACAGCAAAACATGGACCTCAGAAGGCCAGTTAGACACAAGAAAACATGCATGTTGAAATTACATAACACAAGTCAGATTCACATTAGTATTGGAGTCTCTTGTAGCTTGGCTGAATTTCTGTCTTTCCAGTTTTTAATTTATTTTGAAGTGGTTAAAGGATAGCATAAATTTACAGAAGAAAAGAGAATGGCTTCCAAGAATTCAAAAGCCACCCAGACTTCACATAGCCAATAAGAATTCAGGTTAAAAATATTTTTTAATTAAAAAAAACTGCCTAAGGGCTAAATTTGGAAATGGGCAGCTTAATGAGATCGTCACTATTGAAACCACTCTTTGCTGTTTATTTTTGCTGTCTTCTCACTAATCTGGAAGTCACTTCTTCAAAGTCTATTTTAAGAAAGTTGATAAATCACGTTTAGGAGTTTTTTTTTTTTCTTTCTTTCTTTCTAAAACGTAACCTGATACTAGAGAAATGTGTGTTGACAATGGAAAGGATTGTAGTAAATTTGGGGTCCAAGAATTATTCCTTTTGGTTTTAAGATACCCAGCAACTCTTCTGAACTGATCTCCAGAAAGGATGGCTACAGGCAAAGAGCTGGCATGTTCTTTTTCAGAATAAATAAGATAAAACCAAGAAAGTTTTATTTCAAGAAAGGGACTCTATTTATCCTGCTCTCACAGACAAATGTTATTAATTCGGGAGTGAGATTCTATACCGTCTATTGTTATTTTTCTGATAGAACCAATGTAAAATTCTGCAAAGAAGGTAAGAGGAGGGTGGGTCTTGGAGATTCCATTCCCTGCTTGCTTCATCTTAATTGTCTCTAAATAAAGGGATAAGACCTCCTGGGGGGGGGGGCAGGTGCTCCAGTGCAGAGAGCTTGTTCTACATATAGTGGGGCTGTGACTGCCTTCAGCTGTCATTAGAAAATGAAAAGAGAAATAACAAGATCCAAATCTCTGTAGTCCCATTGTGGTTTGTACAAAGTTGCAGTTTCTGTAGAGAAATATAAGGGGTCAGAAGCAGGGACTGTGTTCTGTGAACTATCATAATAGGACTTTGGACTCGGACTTTCTTGCCTGGTAGTCTCCAGCCTAATAGTAATTACAGGAAGAACTGGAAAATGGTATGGCACTATGCCCACAGACATGTGCACACTGTCCCTACCTACCAGGAAGGTGGCCTGTTCCTGTGGTGAAAGGCCTAGAGCTTTTGCATGCAGACCTTCATTGCTTGGCTTTCTGCCACACCTTATGGGGAAGATTACATTGAATGGCCTTAGCCCAGAAATCTTCTGTTAGAGCAAAAGGAAAGGTTTGTTGAATAGAAAAAGCATTGAGCTTCATTTATTGTCCTTTACCACAAGCATCCTCCCATCAGGCCTCAGCACTGGCATTGCACACCAACGTTTAAGGAGCAGTGGGAGTACAGGGTCACAATGCAGCTCCTCAGTGACCCTGAGGAAGCCAGCAGATCTGAGCTCAGGAGTGTGTCTGAATGCCTTTGGAAGGAGAATGAATTGGCGGAGAATCCTAATCTCCAGCTGTTTAGAAAGTCATTCTGATTTTGCCATTAAGATGTGTAAGTCTTCTCGGCTCCAACCTGTTGTTTAAATTGATTATACTTTTCTCCAAATATATTTGGATTGTAGTTTGTCCTGATTTGAGCCTACACTTAGAAGAAAATTGTTTTTAGGAAAGATTCACAGAAATCTGTCCATTTGGAGATTGCTTGAGAGAAGACAGGAAAGAGGTTTATTTTAAGCTGTTAAAATTTTTGGATGCTCTTCTTGCATTCAAGAGGATTTTTTTTTACATTCAAATGTCATTCTTACCATAGATTAATTTAAAAGCCTAATTTCTTTAAGGTAAAATATTCAGTTCCTATTTAGAATCAACAGATTTTGGGCATTTAAAAATAGTGCCCTTGACTTGTTAGTCTCTTTAACTTCAGAAACATTCCACTAGTGTGTGGTATTCCAAGCTTTCCCAAGTGCCTGAATTTTTATAGCACCTTTTTATTTGTCTCACCCTAATGCCCGTTTCCTGTCATTCAATAGGATTCTTCCCAACTTACAGATGAGAAAACTGAGAAAAATGACACCCAGATAGATGAATGACTTGCCTGCAGTTAACCCATTTTGAGTACTGAGGAGTGTTTATGTGTTTGTTCTATTGTAAGCAGCCAGAATTCTCTGATCAATGCCCAAAGATAGCATTCATAGCTCTAAACAGGCATCTTGAATATGTGCAACTACTTGTATTGATGATTGGATTATGAAACAGGATGGATTTGAAACATCCCACAAAAGAAAAGTCTGCTTTACTAGTAAGGGTGGGTAAACCACAGTGTTTTTGCATATGAAGGACAGAGGCCATGTTTTAGAGCAAAGATGCTAAGTCTGACACCCTAAATTTTCGGTTGGCTCTTTAACCTGTGGAGCCACTTCACATTCAGCAAAACTTCCCCCCACAATATTCAAAACAAGTATGGTCGAGATAGGCTCTGTGTGTGAGCTGATGCAGTTCATATTGCTCCAGAAATGTGTGCTGCTTTGCAGTGCACCCACTAACACAATCTCCTCTCAGCAATATTCCCCCATTACCTCCTAGCTTGTCACCTCTATGCCATTTCTTAAAACCTAATGGTAAACAGATTCAGATGATGATAATGGAAGGCATTAAGATGAGTCTGGGAATGCAAAGGGCACAAAAATCCTAGGTGTTTGACAGGCTGAGTAGGAGCTGAGCCAAGCTCTCCCTATAAATGCTTAAACAGGACTAAACCAAGTCAGTAGAGCAGACGAAGCTCTCCATATGAAAACCTTTCTTGACAACGACCAAGCTGTAGCACATCACAGTCATATTCATGTGATAGACGCAACCAGAACTTTCACTTGCATATTTCTTCCATTTTGTTTTCCCCCAAATAAGGCTCACATTGAAGGGAGAAGTTGATTCTGCTCTCCTGGCGGTCCTCCCTACTTCTGGCGGTAGATCCACCTAGTCTGATGTCTTTCTTTTGTGGAAGCTGCTATCTGTAGTTACTTCCCCTCCTGTGTTTTGCGCTGGACTCATCAGACTGTCTCATTTTTTGTGTCTTTGCCAAGATGCACTTACGCATTAACAGTTTTTATTTATTTTTAATTTAACCTTTACACATTACCAAACTGTTATGTGGGTGGGTTTAACTTTAGCTCTGTAGGTAGTGTGGTTCTGCCAGGCTGAAGGCTGTCGAGGAGACTATGGACTCTTCCTTTTCTATCTCTTCCCATCTACCTTCTTTGTCCTTCCCCCTCCCAGCCCTTCACTTCACCCGTCCAACTCTCCATGATTAAAAATTTTAGTACACTTGGCTCATTTTGAACTTTTAAGCCATTTTTTTAGAGAACAAAACAAAGAGGATTTTTATGGCAAACTCCATTAATGCCACATTAAGGCTGACATTTTAATTACCCCCAAGTCAGGAAATGCGAAGTTCAGGTTCCCACAGCAACAGAAACTGTCCCCTTGAGTGCCGGCATCACAGCAGAGTCTTTCATTCCCTGATTACACAACATGGGGCGTGGGGACATTGTTTTTATCCACGTATGTGGAAAGGAGCAGGGCTTTTATCCTTTGTTTCTTTCCTGTAACTACAGTTGAAGATATGGGTCTTTAGCGTCTCTTCCCAAACCATCTATATGTATTATCCTGAAACGGAAGACTATTATAGTTCTACATGTGCACACGGACAGAATTAAAGTTGCTGTGGGAACATTAACTCTGATTTCCGGACTTCCGTGCCAGTCACATTTAAACCATAATGTTGTAATTTTTGGCATGTAATAAATGTGCATTTCATGTACACAGACAGAAAGAAGCATAAAATGTATTTTAAAGAGCAATTAATTACTAACTTTGTGATTAAAAAACATTTGGTGCATGTTCCTTCCCATTTAGCATCAGCTGCTGGTCTTAGCCAGGCCTAATAGATGACATACTGTGTCTCATCCTGTATCTCAGATGTACTTACTGTATGTTCCTGTTCTTCTAGATAATTAATTCCCTTAGTAAAGCTGTAGGGGGAAAACAAAATGGAAGGAATATGCAAGCATGTAAATAGGGTAAGGGATATTTTGAAGGAAATGATTCATTTCTGCAAATAAACCTCTTAGTCCCTGATAAAGAGCCAGAAATCTGCTAAGTGGGTGTAGACAAAAGGTTTCTGGCCACCTTAGAGCATCTGGTCCAGGGCCATAAGAACAACTTGAAAGCAGATTTCCCCATGAATTCCAGGCATGCCCAGTGGAGGAGCAATTTTACTCCTTAATAACTTTTTTAGGCTTACTGCTTAAAAAGTTATTTTACTCTGTAACAACTTTCCAGTTTATATTCAAACTGGAAAGGAAAACTTGCAGGGAAATCAGGTAAGATGTGGACTTTGGCACAGAAGGCCTGACTTCAGAATAGTGTTTTTTCTTCCTTTCCATTTGAATCTGGTTGACCCATTTGTGTTAGAGAAGGAAGTGTCTCAAAACTGCTTCAATGGGTTTGCAATTGAAAGGAATTAGTAGAGGTACTCTGAGATAGTGTTTTAACATGCAAATGCTTGAGTACCTACTCAGAAACTGAGTGAGATAAAAATTTTACCAAAGGAATGTGTAGCTTAAACTCTGATATGGCTTTTAGGGGACATGCTCATGAAGATCCTCTTGCTACTTGTTCATTCTCTCCTCTGTCATGCATTCCTTTTTGTTCAGTTGGGCTACATATGGTATTTAACCTTTAAGAAAGATACTTCAGTTTTACAGAGCTCTGATTTGCTTTTCCTTGGGCTGTCTCTATGTGTGAATGTATGTCTGTCTGAGTGAAAACTGCTCAAGCAAGTTTGAAGGTCTCTTTGGCAAATTTGACTGTGCGTTCAGAAAGTTTCCAATCGGAAAGCTGATTCAGTGTAAAACCTTCCAAAAACTTCCTGAGGCACCTGTTCACATGAAAAGATTGAATTTCTGTTGGAGGTGCTCAGAAGGCAGTGTTTATAACTGAAGATCTCTGTTTGGTGTGCCAAAAAATGAAAAACATTTTGGCCCCAAAAAACCTCCATAAATGTTCAAAATGTATAATCAAACAAAAGCTTCATTTGGATTCAAATGCATGTATCTCAGCAGATGTGTCTAAACTAACTGGAATCCCACAGGAGCAGCTGAACTGGATTTTGGTATGTCTTGATAACTGAAAGAGTTATTCTTAGACTTTGGAAGGACAAAAATGGTCCATCTGTGTAGAACCGTAATAGAGACATGGCAAAAAACAGCATCCTCTGAAAGAATTTATTTATGGAATTTAGGACAAGTTGGACAATCCTGAAAACATTTTGGGGTCACACTAATTTGCAGGAGAAATATAGTCCAAATGGGATGGAATAATAATCACAGACGGTTAAGATCCTATGGCTTGCAAATTAATTTTCTAATAAACTCCATGTGAGTTAAGCAGTAAATAGAGCATCTTTCATATAACTAGGTGCTCTCCTTGCCTCCTACGTGTCTTGCATTCCTTTTTATTCTAAGTTTTATATGGAATTATATATCTATTTTTCTATTGCTAACAGTTTCAACTGGTTTTCTGCCATTTCAATCAACCAGATAAACTTATTATCTGTTAAATGTGGATTTTATATTATTTCTCTTCCTAAAAAGTTAGATTTCTGCCTCTGAGTTAATTGATATATAATCTCTTTAGAATTATGTTTATTACCTTTTATACCCTCTTATTTATAGATCTGAGTTCTTAGTGCAGCACTTATACATTAGAAGCCCAGCTGATTTTTTTTATTTGCTCTAATTTCCTAGTTTCCACGTAGTGTATTTGTGACCACATTTATTTTTTAAAAACAAAATTTTTGAAGTCTCATGTCTTAATCTTATAACATTGGTCCCTTTTAATAGAATTTGCCCTTTCCCTGAAGTGCTAATTTAATTGAGTGTCTTCCATGGCCACAGAATACACTAAGTTCTGGTATTCACTCTTACCTCAGCCATTTCTACATTCATTTATTTAGTCATTAATTTAGTCATTGACGAAATGCTATAGAACCCCTGCTTCTGCCCTAAATCCTCAGCTAGGATTAGTGATAAAGCTATGAACCAGTCTCTCACTTTAGGAACCTTGTGTTCCCAAATACTTTACATAAACACTCCACTTAACTGGTAAAGGGGTAAACACAAATGTAGTATGGAAATGTTTGCCTCTGCACAAAATGCTGTGTGGCTCCCCAGGAAGAAGCCTGTAGCAGCAGGAAGGGCTCCACAGGAAAGATGACATTAAAAAACAATCAAAAGAAGTGGATGCATGTGAAGTAGACAAGGGAAGGAATGGCATTCTAAGGAGAAGGAACAGAAGCAACCCACAGAGGCCACAAAGAACACGGTGTTTTCAGAAACCGGGAACTCCATTATGATGCTGAGAGCTTCTTAGGCTTTAAGTTTGTATTTGGGTAACATTGCCTGTTCTTGTAATTAAGCTGGGATGAATTGCATGTCCTTTTAGAGAATTTGCTTCTCAAATAATCAAACAAGATCCCCATTTATTTTCTAATAGACAAAGTGCCCTTCCTTCCACATAGTCAGTAGACGTAAGATAGTATTCTAAGTGACCTGAAGATGTTTCAATGCATCTCAAAATAACTTTTCTTATTAAGAAAGGTATATTTCTGGGGCCACAGAATCACCCATACATGTCATTGCTGGATCTCTGTTACTGACTCTTGTGCTCCATAGGCCCCAGAAATCTGTTGTTCTAGAGAATCCTCCCAGGTTCCTTGGTAAATCTGCTCTCATTCCTCTTTGCCTCAAGTCACACCATTCGATATTGTCCTCCCAAATATTGCATGGGTATGCTTATGATCATCCAAGTCTAGACTGCTGATGGCCAGGATCCTATTCTTCATCTTGTTATCTCATCCTTGCTGGAGTATATCCTTAATTTTTATCTGTAGCAGCTAGTAACAGTTTTACATGTGCTTCCTCTGCTTATGGCAAATTTCATTGTATGAAATCAGTGATTCTCCGTATCTGTCATGGCTTCTCACATCTTAACTTAAAAAACAAAAAATTAGAAAGCACACATGCATTATAGCCCTTGAAGGTGAATCATTGAGGATCAACTGAGAGCATGCATAGGGATTCTTTAAGGACTTTTGGTTTTAAAGAAATTTTGTCATTCCACAGTCACCTCACACTAGGTGCCCTGGTCAAACACTTATCATTCATCAGTAGAATCAGCTCCTTTTTTGTTTTTCTTCTGCCGGCCCCCCTTCATGTGCCAGTTGGAACTTTTTATCAGCACTGTTACTTGTTCTTAACCTATTATTGTACAAACGAGGAAACTGAGATCCAAAGAGAGCAAATACCATACCAAAGGGTTTCCAACACAGTGATTGACAGAGTCAAAAAGAGAATCCTGTTCTTGCTCCCACTGTACATGGAGCCTTTTCTGAGTCTGTTTCTAAACAGAAAGGAGTCAGGACTATTCATATATCAATTTACTGGATGCTTTGAAAATGGAGGACCACAGGATAGGTATTATAGGATGCAGTTTTATAAACTGGAGCCCTATGCTCAGAGATTTAAGAGTCTAATAGAGAAGAGTAGACACATTCACAAACAGCTGCCCCGCAGGGTGGTTAAGGATTTCCACGCACCAGGACCCACCAGAGTCTCAGTTCACTCAATTCACAATTGGCAAATGTGTAGAGTACATCCACGTACCTCACACAACACTGAGTTCATGGGTGCACCAAGGTAGAAACAAACAGTCCCTAACACCAAGAATCCCACAACTCAGTACATGTGCTCAAGTCACCATTATTTTGGAATTTAGAAAGCTTTTAAAATACTTATAACCCAGTGAACAGCAGCATCTGGTTAAGTTTATCAAGAAAGTTCCATTTAAGCTCTTCTGAAAGACAGAATTTCACTTTGCCTCAGAGATGTAGACGGGCTTTAAGTAGGACCTGCCATGATCAAACTTTGTGTGGGGAAGATCTAATTTAGCAGCAAATCTGTAGAGTGTGCATGGATGGGAGAGGGTATGGAGGAAGGAGACAGTTCAGGAAGTGTCATTCCTTCACACTATTGGTAATCTGAAGAGGGCTGGTGACAGGAGGAAGGGAAGTGGGGGCAGTTTCAACAGACTTTGGGGGTGAAGATTGACAGTTCCAGGAGCTGACTGCTGGGTAAGAGAAGGAAAATTATCAAAGATAACTCCGAGGTACAAAAAAGGGAAGATGAAAAGTAAGAATTCAGAGGAAAAGTGTCCCATTTTATACTGTGCTGAGGATAATATCCTACAGGTATTTCCAATGGAGACAACTAACATTAAGTTATCAGTAGGGTACTTAGGACAACAGGAGCATTGGAAATTTTTGGCCAGGAAACACTTTGACCACACTTTATGCCATAAACATGGGAATAAACTTCAAAGAAAATTTGTGGGGTTTTTGTTGTTGTTTTTAACAAAGAAACATAAAATAGAACCCTGAGGAATGTTTACATTGATTGATAAGAGAAGAAAGAACCATCAAAGGAAAAAAAGAAAAGAAGATCTAAGAGATAAGAGAAACCAAGATAGTGCTGAGAAGCCATCAGACAGAGAAAGGACCTGCAGTGTCAGGTGCTGCAGACACAAGGAGGAGAAGACTGGGAAAGTTCACCTAGGTTTTGGGATAGGTAGTTTCCTGGTGGTTGTCATAAAAGCAGAAACCGATGTGCCACATACATTCATTCAAATATATACCATCCAGAGGAGCTCAAACAGGATGGCTTGGAAAGCAATAACCACAAACTACTTTTTAAAAGACGTTTAATGGTTTCAAAAGAAACAATAATGAGTAATGCAAAAGTAATATCTTGAATGTTTTTATAATACAGAAGTGTTAAGCCCATCTAGAAACTGAAAAATAAAAAACAGTGTTAAGAGAGATTCTGTGATTAAATAGGCAAAGTAAAGGGAATTAGAGCTCCCATTTCATAGGAGAGAAATAGAATAAATATATAAAAGAAACTTGAAGAATCAGGAATTACATTAGTTCTTTCCCTACTTCCCCTAGTCATTGCTTTTTCTTACTTTTAGCTAACAAGAACTAATGCTTTATAAGAACTGTTACATGTCTTCTTTGGATGGTTTCACAAATATTCACTCAATTACTCTCAGTAATTTCTGAACATTAAGCAGAGGACAGATAGCATACTTTCAGCATTTAAATTTTCTAGCAATTTCTAAAACAAGTCATCTCAAAGTGTAATCTTTTTTTAAAATGCCACATTCTGTGAGCTTCTTTAATGATAGGTCCAATTCAGGTAGCTGTGTGTTGCTCTCATGTTTTTCTTTATCGTCATGAGACATGTTCAGGTTCATTATTTGGTCTTGGGGATTTAAACCTGTTTACTTAGACTGTTTTACTTTCTGTAATGTTTAAAGACACTCCAAAGGACATTGCCACATACAATATCTGATATAGCTTCTATTTCAGGATGATGATCTGGAACCAACTAAAACATATATTACTTTGCTACTAATTTATGTATAAAACTTATATTTTATCAGTCCTAAAAATTATATGAACAACCACATGAAAGAATTTTGAACATGAGTCTTTATAATATCACAGAGCAGAATAAATTCATAGCTGGTACCAAACTGACCTTGAGAAGTTTTTCCTTTCTTTTCCATTTCTAAAATGGAAATTCCTCCTACTCATGTATCCCCAGTAGTTTCAGCCTGGTTCATATTATCACATTTTTACCAAGATCTCATGCAATATTGAGTCAGTACATATTGAATTTTTAAGAAAGCCTGGTACAGCACATATAATACCACACAAAGAACTTCTAGGAGTGATATCTGTCACCTTTGTCATTCATCTTTTAGCTAGAATCACTTCCTGTCCTGTATACTCTCATTGTCTCAGCTTTATATCTTGACCAGGTGTTTGGATATATAAAGGAAATAATGAAAGAAAGTTGCATATGTACTTAATCTACAAGATGTAACCCTGTATGCCATGATTCACAGACACAAAAAAACAAACACAAGCAGATTCTGAACTTAAACCCTTAAAAGTTAAAGCCAGGGAAAAGAATGCCTGTTCTTTTCTCAGGGAAATTCTGAAGGTCTTTGGATGTAGAACTGGATATTTTGTTCCAATTTTGAGGAAACCCACAGGAATCAAGTCTATTTTGTTTTATATCTGCCTAAAGGTATTATAGTCTGAATCCTGACACTCCTGAAGTGGCCTCAGCAATCCTGGGTCAAATGCTGAGAAGTATCGTTAGGTATGCCTGGTTCTAGGGCAGTGATATAGGCAGGGGCTTTAGACAGAGGGTACCAGGGTCCCCAGTTTCACTCCAGAATAAGTCTTGACCTGGAAGCTTTAGACTCCACTTAGACTCCACTGATACCGTGACTGGGCCTCTCCCAGAGTCTGTGAACCTCCTGAAAAGATATTCGTATTTCTGACAGTGTGTGTTGGTCTGGGACACAGATTTAAAACTTTCATTAAATTTGGATCAGAAAATTAAAAGAAAGAAAGATTGGCATCCCCAGGGCACAGCCACTCAGAATCTGTATCCTCAAACCTAGCTTCCAAGAGTAAACTAAGAAGCAAAGAAGAGAGATCTCATGAGCAACATCCAAATGCAGACCGATTCCCCATGCCCTTTCAGGCCCCTTCAGTATGCCTGCAGGGCAGGACAGATATGATAACAGACTCCTAAGACTATTTCTTGAACATGTTGATAATGGACTAAGATTTGGACCCTGTGTTGTTGTAAAAATGTTGTCTCACCCCCATAGCCTAGTTATTTGCTCTTCTTAATGTGAACTTCAGCCTATGAATGCACTACACTTACTTTTAATTATGTCCCTCTGCTTCCATTTCCTTATATATGTAATAATACTAAAAATAGTATCTAACTCATAGGATTAGTATAAGGATTAGATGGAATGCTATATGTGAAGCCCCCAAACAGGGCCAAACAGCCAGCACTCAGTGAATTTGAGCACTAGCTACAGTTTAAATATTTTAAATCATGAAGTAAATATTAAACTAAAATTGATACAACATACATAATGGCCTTAGTAGGTGTCCACCCTCCCTTACCCCTCTAAAGAATGACTGAGATTCAAAAGCCCTATAGATCTAATAGGGGGTAGCAAATAGTTACCAGCTTCACTTCAGAGTAACAGTGCCCTCCTCTTTTCTCCTTTGTCCCTTCTGGATTCAGGCCTGGGTAGACAGGGAAGCCTCTCCATTACCTTTTTGCATTGTTTCATACCCCCATTTGTCATGGGTTTTTTTTCCCCTAAAAGTGGAAGAGGACAAATATTTAGTGAGCATCTACTCCATGTCAAATACTCTGTCATTATTTTTACAGAACACCCCATTTTATAGATAAAGAAATAACTAGGGGTCAGAGAAGTTAAAAAAAAAAAAAAAAAAAAAAAACCTTTGCAATGTTTTCCTCCTGGCAAAGGGAAGGTTTAAAGTATTTTTAATACTATAGTATTATAGTATTAATCAATTAAGGTCTCTCTTGTCCGGAAGTATATTCTAATCAGTAAGAGATATTCAACTGGTAGAGAATGAATTTGTGTAAGATCTCACCTCAGAAAAGGTTGTCAAATCTTTATATGCCCCTATGTACACCCTTTGGTGTCCTTTCACTGTAGCCCAAAGACA
Organism: Marmota monax; assembly: GCF_021218885.2. Lineage (NCBI taxonomy): Eukaryota > Metazoa > Chordata > Mammalia > Rodentia > Sciuridae > Marmota > Marmota monax. The sequence continues at coordinate 3,618,376 of NW_026694771.1, forward strand.
CAAAGAGGTCAAAACATCAGGTCCTTAGAATGGGCAGACTGCTGTGCCATCACATTGAGAGGCCTTTCCAAAAAGAAGCACAAGTTAAAAAAATAAAAAAGTCTTTTATCTTTTTGAAAGATATTCTGCCTGAGACTAAAGAGTATTTTGAAAGAATTCAAAGTAGAGGTTAAGTTAGAAGAGTAATGTGTTTCACTACAGATGAGGACTGCTCCTTAAGTTTATGTATTTAGTTACTTAATTATATATTTATTTTTGGTCCCAAGATTGAATCAGGGGCACTTAACCACTGAGGAACATCCCTAACCCTTATTTTATTTTTATTTTGAGACAGGGTCTTGCTAGATTGCTTAGGGTCTCAGTAAGTTGCTGAGACTGGGCTAGAACTTGTCATCCTTCTGCCTTAGCCTCCTTAGCCACTGGGATTATAGGTGTGTGCACTGCACCTGGCCCTAAGGACTGCTCTTAGTCACCTGGCTCACTTTCCTTCTTCTTTTCTGAAGCAGTTTTCAGTAGTTGGGAGAAAATATATAATCTTAAGAAACTCAGTGAAGTTTCTTCACTGGCTCTTTGTCCCTAGTAAGCCTTTCCTGTCCATGTATTTGGTGATACATGGAGATAATTTTGGACATTTGCTTCTCTTAACTCTTGAGCACTTTTGCTGCTGAGTACAGAATTCCAGAGACACATGGTTACAGAACTTGATCTACAAGTCTCCTAGTAATCGCTGCAGATGGAAAGCCAAACTAGATTGTGTGCAAGTCTGTATAAATCCCAAGTCAGAGCTTTAAAATGATAACTTACTGAGTCATGATTTCTGCATCTCATATGCAGTATTCCTTAAATCACATGTTGATGGCTAATCAGCAGAATCCAAAGACGCAAATTAGATGGTACAATATTTACAGAGAAAATATATGTGTAGCTTGAAAAGTAACGATCCTCAGAGTTAAAGTCCCACCCCCCCACCCCAAAATAGAGTAGCAGTTGCAATCTGAACTGTCAACATTGTAGCCAAGAAAGGAATGAATATAACAGTAGAAAGAGATATTTAAGACATAACTTCTTGATTAAAGGAGTTTGGACCTTGAAGAAATATGTTTGAGAAAGAGTCAGAAGAAATACAAGGTAAAATGAATTATTCCTATTCCTTAAATGACAGTCTAGCAGTTTTGGTGTTGTTTTTACCTTTTTGGCAGTGCTGGGGTTTGAACCCAGGGCCTCTTGCATGTTAGGTAAGCATTCTACTACTGAACTATATTCCCAGCCATCTTTAAGTCATTAGATGCTTATTTTGAGTTTCTGAGTGCAAAAGTCCTGTCTGTCTTGTCCATTGATGAATCTGGAATCTAGAGTACCCAGAAAAGTACTTAGCCATAGGAGGTTCTCAGCAAATGTTTGTTGAATGAATGAATGAATGAATGTGTTAGGAAGAACTGAGCAAAATACAATTACAGTGCATTTGTAAGCATTTTGTCCATTTGTAAAATTATAGCTACTGATTTCTTATATGATTTTTTCATTCAGCAAACCTACATAACAAAGTGCATCACAAATACCCTCCAGTTTGTATGCTGGGAAAACAGAAGAGCTTTCTGTTGGATGTAGGCTGCTACATGTTTTGATTCTAATAGCAATATGGCAGGGTTAAGGTCAACTTTGTAGTATAATCTGGTGCCTGTTTTTGATAGATATCATAGAAATAGATACTTATTTTCAAGATGCTCAAACAGATGATTAGGTGAAAGCTCCAGCAAACCTTGAAACAACAACAAGGCAAGGTTTTCCCACTCCCACCTCCCACTACTGCAGCATCCTGCACAGTTTTCTGCAACCCCACCCCCTCCTCCTTGTTTCATCCTTTTCCCGAGTCTAATCTCTGTCTAGGGAATACAGCATGTGACTGTCAGTCTAGCAAGGAGACTGTTCTTGAGAAATCCACCCCCCACACAGTGCTCCCAAACTCCTCCCTTGGGAAAGGCAGGATTTGATGAGCCTCGGGCAGAGCTGGCCCAGGGAAACAGGAGCTTGGCATAGAATCTTAGTGCCCTCCTGCTGGAAGGGCCCTCAAGAGAGTTGCTTCTCACCCACCCTCCCTCAACTGGCTGGACAGTAGAAGGATGTGGAGGGGGAAAAAATATTCCTGGCTGAATGAACAGAGAACTAAATGAATGAGAGATGAGTTCACTCCTCCAGAAGTCCCCGCCATCCCACTTGAATAGAAAGGCTAACTTTGAAGCCACTCTGTTCTCCATGGCACGATTTTGTATATACTCAGCTTTGGAATATGGTTGCCATCTGCTGCCAGTGCACAGGACTAAGGAAGTATTGGGGTGGGTAGGAGGAGGCGGGAGGGAAGAAAAGAGACACTTAAAATGAGCTAATGATCTCCTTTGTGTTGGAGTCTAGGTTTCAGAACATCAGTCCTGTACTTTAAGAACAAAACACCAGTGTGTCTCAGACCACACCAGGCGCCGGCACATCAGATAAGGCCTGCGCTGTGTAGTTGTGTAGCCACGGAGCCTCAAGAAGTTCTCAAAGTGAAATTAAAGGAGCAAACTGAGGGAACCAAAAGGAGAAAAAGCTTAGGGTAAAATACAATCAGAAGGGCTCTGTAGATTCGCGTCTTTGGGGTTACAGTAGTTCAAAACTGAATCTACTAATTAAAGAGTTGGAAAATACTATAAATCCCAGGAACTTAAGGATCTTTAGAAGAAACGAGACACTTCTCCATACACTGAAAATGCATTGTGATTCTTTTGTACAATCTCAGGGTGAAAGTGACCTGGCTACTGTGCATTGTTACGGATTTACTGTTGATTAAGAGGTACAGATTGCGGTACTGGAGGCGTGGGTGGGTGGGTGGTCCTTTAAAAACAAAACAGGCTGTTAAGCAAAGCCAGTCAGGCCATAGAACTCTCTGAAAGGTGAATAGCTCACAGAGCCTCCTAGTTCCCTGATATTATCTGTATAAATTATTGGTTATGGCACTGAATCATGTTGATAATTTATATAGTGAAACCACCTGCCAGAGAATAATAATTAAGCTGGTATGTACACCAGCAAAAAAAAAAAAAAAAAATTCTTCCAGTAAAGTCTACTTTTGAAAAAGAGTAGCTAATTTGCTAAGTATAATATTTAAAAACAAATATGTATTCATTTGTAGTTTTTTAACTCAAGTTTGAGGAATTTGAAAGGTGGGGAGAAAGAAATCCTTTTTTGCCATGTGGGAAAAGAATTTCATCCAAGATGTATATAAGTATAAATTTATACACCATGACAATCCTAGAAATGCAGAAAGTCACTGTAGGGAGAACAAAATGATTCCCCAGCCATGTGTCACACTTAGTGCCTTGGAGTGATCAAGCCAGTAAATATTCGTTGACTGTGTGAGCTCTGGCTTTGACTCTTGCCTGCCATTAGGGACAAGTCACACACAACTGTGACTCAACCATAGAGTATTAGTAATATTTTAAATCTTTATTTTGTATGGTTTCTCTTCCGAGGAACCCTGTGTGCCTGCCTCCATATTCTATCTTCTTTATCCCTATAACATTCCTGTGAAGCATAAACATCTTCATTTTATAGATGGGATAAATGGTCCACAAAAAAAAGCTTAGTTCTTTGTCTTTAAATGCAAAATGATTGATAATCATTATACTGACCCAGCTTATAATACTATTTTTCACATTATTTTGGGTTTCCAGGCAAAGAATATATTTTATCTTTCTCATTATTATTTTTAATTAGTTTTCAGTAAAGTTGAGATAAAAACAGAATATAACAAATATCCCATGGAGATATTTGGTGTTCTCTTTTCTTTCAAGAATAAATTAAGACCTTCTCTGCTCCTCTCTGCTGGCTCTCACTGCAGATAGTCAAAATCCCATGCCAATTTTAAAATGAATAAGGGCTCATTCTAATAGCTGGGTCACAGTCCCCTCTATTGAAGGTACAGCTTTTTAAATTCATGTCTGAAATCTGAATAGGTTACTTTGGATTATAAACTTTAACAGTTTGACCTGAAGATTTTTAAAAACGTACTAATATATAACCTGGTTGTGAGTTTAGCAATAAATTTATAGCCAATATGTGAAAGGCCAAAGAGAAATCTAGTGTCTTTCATTCTCTCAGAGACCTGCACTAAATATTGCATATTTACTTTGTAAATGAGGACACCCAGTGGCCACGAAGTGAAAATATTCTAAACAGTCCCTGACAGTGTTAACACAAATATAAATACCAATTATCAGCTGGATAGACACATCTGTAGCATCTGTTACCAAGCAGTTTAGTTTCCCTAGGTCAGGCAAGAGTCATGAGAGTTTGGCTTGATCATTTTTATATCACATCACAGATTGGTCATCTTATATTTGGTTACGAAGTGTGGCTCAGCTTTGGGTTCTACTGAATCTTCAGCTGTTATGAAGATCTATAGAATAGAATAGAAGACACAGAGACAAATCCACATCAACACAGTCATTTGATCCTTGACAAAGGTGACAAAAACATGTTGAAAAAAATAGCCTTTTTAACTAATGATGCTAGGAAAACTGTATATCCACATGTAAAATTGACTACATCCCCTCAACCTGCACAAAAATCAACTCAGAGTGGATCAAAGACCTAAGAGTCAAACCAGAAACAATGAAAGTGCTAGAAGAAAACATCATACTTCAACATATCAGCATAGGAACCAATTCCCTTAAAAAGACTCCTAAAGCTCAAGAAATAAAATCAACTGACAGGAGGACCCAGTGAGCAGTCTCTTAGAAGAAATGGAATTAGAGAGAAGGGAACAATGTAGCATAGGTCAGGAATCATAAATGAATGAATACGGTTTGTGGGAAACTCAATGAACACCAAAAAAATAAATTGCCTTAGGCCTTAAATTTATAATAAAAAACAGAACCATGGCTGTTTCCTGAAGAGGGGAAGGAACTTACATAGACCTTCAGTGCCTGGAAAGATCTCTTGTGACAACCTGTAGACACACTTCAGAGAAAATTCATGTCCTGACATTCCCACAACTGTACACATGTCTAGGAACTACAATGGAGAAGTGACCAAATGAGTTCTCACATGTAACTTACTCATCATTAAGAAAAGTGCTGGGAGTGTCAGGAATCCAGTTGTATGTATTTGTAGTTGTAGTTATAGAATATAATGAGGTAAGGTACTCACTTTCAGGAGGCATAGAGTCTTCTTATAAAGATAGACAGGCACAAATGTAAAAATGAGATATTCATATACTGTTAAGTAATAAATTATGTAGTAAATGTGCAGAAAGTTCAGATATAACCCTCACACTTCAGGTACAAGAATCATTTTCTTCTTTTTCTAAAGAAAATTAAACCTGAGGCCCCCTGCCCCCAAGTTAGCAAAAAATACAGTCAAGTTTCAGGGCTCCCTTTTTCTCCCTAGATTTGTACAAGACTTATGAAACCCTGACAGAGATCACATCCTTTGTCCTTTGGAATAGAAGGCCTTTACTCCTCAGTAAAACAATCTGTCATGTTCAGATCCATACCTTCCATAAAGAAGTCTTCTGCTGTCTCCTGCCAACAGTTGTCACACTGGAACCAACTTAATTATTTTTTTTTTCAGGAAGACCCAAGCAAAGAAATATTTGAGCGTGAATCTGAAGACCTGCATCAAAAGCAGTTTCAGAACAACACAGCAACACAGAATGGAGGGAGTTCTATGATTTGGGACACTGCATGATAATTTTAGCCAGGAAGTTTTTTTAAATGGTACTACAGAGTTCTGTTTTCTCACTCATTGAAGTTCAGGCAAAAAGTTTTCCCCAAAATCAAAAAAATAATTTCTTACCTAACTAAATTACATCTTGATGATATTTTCCAAAGGAATGCTATTCTTTGGAGTTAGTTGGATCTTTTAGTTAGTTGGATGTTAAAATTTAATTTTTTTTCTGAAAAATAAGTATATGATTATGTAGAGACCAAAAGGAAAACAGAATAGTAAGAAGGTAATAGTTTTTTAATATAATCACTTTTAAAATTTCCAATTTATTTTCAAGCAAAATAAATAACCTAACTTAACTGCACATTTAAATATATACAGCCCTCTTTAAGGGCTATCCAAAGCCAAGTTCAAACTGCATAACTCTGAATTTAAGTAGATCCTTTTGTTCATTTTTGTATCCCACCCACAGATGTAGCATCTCTGTATTTTCTCCAAATTTGGTGAAAAAAAGAAAGGTTACAATAGGGCAGCAACTAAATCTAAAGAAAAATCTTTAGAAGAAAAAAGAAAGAAAGAAAGAAACTCCTAAAGGTGTCTCTAAAGGTTTACAATGTAAGAGGATTTAAAGGCATCAAGTCCAATTGCATTGACTTTTATCCTTAGTCCCAGCAGGTCTTTCCTTCTCAAGAAGCTATTTCATTTCAATTCTGGAATGAGTGTGTAGGTATCTTTCAGAATGTTGTCTGGAATCTTCTGTCTATACCTTTGATCACAGAGTTAAAACTTAGCCTTCACAAATTGCAGTATATGAGAATAGATTTTAATGTTTTATTCTACTGGAATCAGATGCTCAAAGTATAGACTTTTGTAAAGCATGTTGTGATGATTAATTTTAGGGGCCAATTTGACTGGATTAAGGAATATCAAGAAGCCCAGAAAAGTATGTCTTTGGATGTGTCTGTGAGGGTATTTTTAAAAGAGGTAAGCTTGTAAGTCTGAGTGAAATAGGTAAGGAAGAGCCATCCTCCTTATAATTGGCTCAGGGTCCAAGATAGCAAATGTAGAAGGCAAATTGATAACTCTACCTGGAAGCTGGGAATAGCTCATCTATCTGCCTTGGACATAAGAACTTCAGGCTTGCTAGAATTTGGACTCCAGGATTTCATAGCAGCCCTTTCACTGTGACTTAACTTTTCTGCCTCCAACTGAGAATCACACTGTAGGCTTTCCTAGTTCTGAGGTCTTCAGATTTGCCCCCAGCCATGCTAATGGCATCCCAGCATGCCTGACCTGCAGATTTCTTGTCACAGAACTCAACCGCCATAATTGCATGAGTCAATTCCCTTAATGAGTCCCCTCTCATGTATCTATATGCTTTCTCTATTGATTCTGTCTCTCTAGAATCCTGATTAATATAGATTTGGGGACCAGGAGTGGTTCCAGAGGAGCAGAATTTTAAAGATGAGTTTCTTTAATTGATTTTGGGGTTTCTGGAATTATCTCTGTAATCTGATTAGATCTAAAAATGCTAAGGACTCTACTTCTAATAATACAGAAAACACCAATAATCCATGTAGAACTGTTTTTAGAGATAAGAAAGATAAACATGTTTGATACTCCTGACTCATCACTATAAGAGACAATGGATTTAGTGACTCTATATATTATAATTTAGAACAGTTAGGGAGAACCAAGAAATATAATAATGCTGATCAATTGCTCTAATTGTCATTGGAAAAAGTAATAAAATACAAAAATGATCAAGGATATGGTTTATTGGCTCCAACTCCATTTAAATGACCTAAGAGTTTCTAAGAGTGTCCCAGGTCAGAATTTCTCTCCTGTAGTCACAAGGCTGAAATTGCTGAAAGCCAAAAAAAGCTGTCATCATGCAACTGGTTGAATCACAAAAAAAGTTGAAGTCTCTGCCTTGCCGGGTATTTCCTATTATTAAAGTAAGGACACTGGTTGAGAAAGAATGGGACACTGTAAGTTGAGATAGAAATGTGCTGGAAGACCCTCATAAGGCAGGGGACATTGAGGCCCAAGTTCTAATGAGACTTGTTTGACAGTGAAAATGTGTCCACCCCACACCAAAAAAAAAAAAAAAAAAAATCAAACAAATTGGTCTTCTCTTCTTTCTTACCCCCTGAAGCAGAAGGGGTCTCCTTACCTACCATCCACCACCATTCTGCTGAAATGACATCTCCTCCTGCATATGGTTGCCCCACTCACAGTGGTACTAATCTTCCACCTCTGTGTGAGGGGACTGACTCAGCATTTGTTGTGCTGGGAAAGGGTAATGGCCTCCCCTAAGACAATTCTGATTCTCCTAGGCCACCCCTATTGGTTTCTAGACCTCTCACTAGTCCCAGAAGGTCCATAAAGATGACGTGTAAAGTGTGACTCATAAGGAGGTTCACTATATTCCAAAAGACTACTCAAGTTTTCTAATTTATAAATTCAGAAATCTGGGGAACGTGAGTGGGCCTGGATAGTAAAGGTATAGGACAATGGTGGAAGGGATATAAAGTTGGATTAGCCTGAATTTACTTTTTTCTTTCATAATTGAGATTTTATTGTGTTGAGGATCAGTACACAGACATCTCAATTTGTACATACCAGAATTCTTACATACCAAAAATCTAAAAGTCCCTGGGTTGTGATTCCTTATTAAATAGTTATTCCAGTGACTTTCCAGCTTTGATTTTGAAGGCAAATTTTCCTAAAGAGGATATCAAGTACCAATATGTTCAAATGTCTTTGAATCCCATAAGTCCCACCAATTTACAATTTTAAATCATATATACTACATACCCGAATTTTCAATTTTTCACAATACATTAACAAAATTATTAGGAAAACTGGATTACCACAACCAAACATGTTGCAGAGTGCACACAGTTCTGACAGGGCAACAATCAAGGAGTGGTTTTCCTAGGAAACAATTCTACAAATATGGGAATGGAAGTAACTTACAATGTTTAAGACATATTAAATGTATGACTGTGACTTCACATTGCCATTTAGTATGCTTTGTATTATAGAATATAAAATTAATCCCTCACCTGTGGAACATTTAGCTGACACCCTAGACAGTCAAAGCTTCCTATATTCAATATCCCCCTATTTTCTGATTGTACCAAAAACTAAACAATCAGTAAAGGATTTCACTTTAAAAAATAATTTACATTTAAAAATGGAATGAAGTAGGATTCCCTCCTTCCTGTCAGAAAATTAGTGTTTACAACATAGTTGATAAAAATATTCCTTTGGATTACATAAGAAGGGAGACAAGGACCAGTGACATGACATAGTGTACCATTACCCAGAGTTGGCTTCTTTCTCTTCTATTTCATCAGATGCTGGACTCTGCTGGTTTTCAGTTTCTCTGTTTTCTATGGGTAATTTTTTTTTTCGTTTCTTACTTAGCTATGTCAGCCAGTTTTCCCTTTGCTCCCTCTTTCCTTTTGACTGCACTTTCTGTCTGAAGATTAATCCATTCCCACTGCCTTTTTGACTTTTATTTCACTTTTACAGAAGCAGGCTTAGCCAACAACCTCACTGATCTCTTCTTGGATCTTTCCTTCACCACCCCTTCAACTGAGCTGATCTTTCTCTTGGCACCTTGGCAACAAATATGGCGTGTGCTGGGTACCTGCAGGCCATTGGTGCACTAAGAACCTTTGTGAAACTGGTCTTCCTGACTACCGTAGGCTGAATTTATTGATATGAGCCCACTGAGCAGCATTTGTATATTGCAGCTTGAGGAGTTAAGAAAGGCCTTAAGGTTTGTTTGGTTTGTTGGCTGAAACATGGATCAAAAGAGGGCCAATCTGAGTGATTTGGAGATGCCCAATCTTCTTTAGCTTACCATAGAGGAAGGAATTCAAAGGTTGGAACGTTAAAATGGATTTGCCACATAAAACCTACTCCTTCACACTTGCAGCATCTGAAAATATACCTTTCAACAGTGGGTTGCAAAACAAATTTGTGAAGGAAGCACCAGCATTCCTGAAGAGATCTGTGATTGCTCCTCTTCTTAGGCCAGACATTGTAGTGAGAATCACTGCAATGAATAATTGGATTCTGTAGGGGCAGGGCCAAGTGGTTTCACTCTATTGCCAAGGGCAAGGTAGGTGTAGTTACCATAACGGAAAGCAGGGTCAAAGTCACAATCAGAATAACCTGACTCACATAATCTATAACTTTGGCTACACATAATGGTGTTTCTAGAAGTGGATTGGATAGAAAGCCTACCAAATTCTTATTTGATCCATATAAACAGAAAACTCAGGTGAAGTAAACAAAAATCTAACTCAAAGCATAAAAACCACTCAATTGATTCCCAAATGTGAGCCAGTTCAGAGATCCAGAGCTGGAATGAAGGGTAGGTTGGGTCCCCTTGAAAAAGGACCCCAGTACACTACCAAAAATTTATGTCAAAAATTTAATCTTTTTCCCATCCTTACCCAAAGGAACACATGGTTTTTATTAGGGTAAGTATGCCTTGGGAAAAGGGAAATACACAGACCTTTGGTTCTGAACTAACAATGATTCCCAGAGACTCAAAACATCGTTGTAGCCCTCTAGTCAGAGTAGAGGCTTATGGAAATCAGGTTATTAGAGTTTTAATTCAGATCTGACTTAAAGTGGGTTCCCAAATCCATCCTGTGGCCACTTCCCCAGTTTGCAAATGCATAATTAGAGTAGGTGTTCTTAGTGACTGGCAGAATACCTACATTGGTTCCCTTACCTGCAGAGTGAAGGCTGATAAGGTAGGAAAAGACAAATGGAGGTCATTAGAGCTTCCTTTGCCTAGGAAAACAGTAAATCAAAAACAATAGCACATTCCTGGAGGGATTGCAGAAATTAGTGTCACCATCAAAGTCCTGGAAGATGCTGGTATGGTGATTTGCACATCCCCATTCAACTCTCCTGTGTGGCCTATGCAGAAAACAGATAGGTCCTGGAGAATAACAGTGGATTATCATAAACTTATCCAGGTGATAACTCCTATTGCAGTTGCTGTATGTGCTTTCATTGCTTGAGCAAATTAACACATCTTCTGGTACTTGGTGTATAGCTATTGATCTGGAAAATGCCTTTCTCTCCAAACCGGTCCATAAGGCCCACCAGGAGCAGTTTGCTTTCAGCTGGCAAGGCCAGCAATACACCATCACCATCCTATCTAAAAGGTATATCAACTCTTCAGCCCTACATCATAATTTATTTCTCAAGGATCTTGATCACCTTTCCTTTCTAAAAGATATCACACTGTTTCATTGCGTTAATGACATTATGCTGATTGGACCTGGTGTGCATGAAATAGCAACTACTCTGGGCTTACTGGAAAAACATCTGTGTGTCAGAGGGTACAATATAAATCTAAAATTTGGGGTCTTATGCCTCAGTGAAATTCTTAAGGGTCCTATGGTATAGGGCATGTCGAGATATTCCTTATAAGGTAAAAGATAAGTTGTTGCATCTGGCACCTCTTATAGCCAAGAAAGAAGCACAGTGCCTAAAAGGCCTTATTTGGATTTTTCCCAGTGAACATGTCCTGAAGGAACAAATAAGTTACAAGAACAAGGAACCCAAATGCCCATAGTTCCTCCTCCTGCTATACCATCTACTCTCTCCCAACCTGTACATGGCCTCATGGGGAGTACTCTGTGAGGAAAAAAAGACTAGGGCCTCATTTAGAGATGGTTATTCAAAATATGCAGGTACCACTGGAAAATGGACAGCTGCAGCACTACTTCCCTTTTCTGGAGCATCCCTGAAGGACAGTCCTGAAGGGAAATCTTTTCACTGGCAGAACTTCAGGCAATGTACCTCATTATGCCCTTTGCTTGAAAGAAGAAATTTCTAGATGTTTGATTATATAGCAGTGTATGACCTGTAGCCAGTAGCTGGATGGTCAAGGACTTGAAAGGAATATGATTGGAAAATTGATGACAAGGAGATTTAGGAAGGAGTTATAGACCTATCTGAGTGCTCAAAGGATATGAAGATACTTGTGTCCCATGTGAATGCCCACCAAAGCGTGTTCTCAGAGAAGAGAACTTTAATAATCAGCTTGATAGTATGACTTAATATGGGAATGTAATCAGCCTCCTTCCCTACCCATCCTTGTTATTATCAAAGGGCTCCTAAACAAAGTGGCCATGATGGCAGGAATGGAAGATACATGTGTGATTGGCAACATGGACTTCTGCTCTCCAAGACCTATCTGGCTATGGCTACAGCTGTAGTGCCCAGTCTCCCCACAGCAGAGATCAACACTAAGTCCCTGATGGGGCATCATTCCCCAAGTTGATCAGCTAGCAACGTGATGGCAGGTTGAGTACATTGGTGTGCTTCTGTCATGAAAGGGGCAGCATATTACCCTTATTGGAATACACATTCTTGATATAGATTTGCCTTCTGTGCACATGATGCTTTTGCCGAAACTACTGTCTCTGGACTCAGAATGCCT